>NC_071399.1:55055783-55676935 GCF_022682495.2 Desmodus rotundus | reverse complement strand
GCATAACCAGGCATATTGTCATGATGAAACTGCCAATCACCAGTTTTCCATAGATGCAGCCTTCTGAATCATCCAAATAGTTTCTGCAGAGGAATATTCAAGCTTAATGCAAAATTTAATGCAGACTTGTTGCTCTACTCACTCAGTGACTTTGAATGTGACAGCCAGAGAGTACAAATGCTTCCTCAACAGTGTCTACTGCCCCCGCTAACTAGTACAGTGAAGTCATCATTGTTCACATGTGGGTATTCTAGTCCACTCTCCTTGGCTGCCAGGTTACATGGATGTTGTACAAATAGTTCTTGTTATGTTGACAATAGCTGTACTTTTCCAGGATAGACCTCCTATGAACTAGTCAATCATTTCACCTCAATGGGCTTTGATTGTCACTGATGTTAAATGTCAAAGTGATATTATAGACCCTCACAGGGTTTCATTAGAGTAAAATAAGAGATGCAAAAGAGTTTGAAATATTAAAAAATGATAAAATTATAAAAATATTTTAAGAATTATTTATTGCATATGTTACTGGCCTATTCTCCTTTTGGACTACATATTTTTCTCTTGGTATAATACTAGTCTTATTTTTGTTAAAATATTTTACTACAGTGGAGTACTGGATATTGAGAAAAAAAGAAACAGATATAGAGATAGAAGTAGAAATATGTGTGGGGGAGAAGGAAGGAAGAGAAAAAGAGAAGGAGGCAGGGAGGGACAGGATGTAGGCACGAAAGGAAAAAGTTATTTCTAGATTCTAGTATATAACAAAAGTTTATTACCTAATTTACTTATTATTGAAAATGTGTTATTAAATTGAATGAGTACAGCACATACTTTCTATAGCCAGAGGCAACAGTGAATCACATTCTGACAGGTTACATGTATTTAATGCAAATATATCTTTTTAATACAAGAGAAATTAATAATTTCTTTGGTAATTGCCAAATCACACACTCCATGAAATTCATGGCATCTTCTTAAGAAAATATACTTACCAAAATGTCATATGAATTTATGAATATTTCAAGGCAGACTCAGAGAAAATATGCGTAACAGCTTTCTAACTTTCTTCCCAAAGGGTGACATGAAAAGATAGCTCTCATTTATTGTATGATGTTTAGTACATTAAACATTTTTATTATGTTACATATTTCAATGAAATGTACTCATGTGTAAAATAGAATATATATATATATATATACATGTATAGTTATAGTTATAAGGCTATAATGCAGTAATAAGATAAAGACTTCTGTTGTTTTCCTTTTTTTTACTTTTTAAAGATATTATTTATTTATTTTTAGAGCGAGGGGAAGAGAGAGAGAAAAAGAGGGAGAAAAACATCAATGTGTGGTTGCCTCTAGCCTGTCCCAACTGAGGACCTGTCCTGCAACCCAGGCATGTGCCCTACCTGGGAATCCAAACGATGACCCTTTGGTTCACAGGCTGGCACTAAATCCACTGAGCCACACCAGCCAGGCTTCTTTTCCCTTTATCTGGGGTGTTAGGAATGATAAATCCAATCATTTGGTTTCACAATTGCCTGAAGATATTCGATAAAGACAATAGATCTTTATAGCATTTTAATTGTGCCTTTATTGGACTCATCAATTGACACTTGACCATAAAAATTTAGCCTAATCATTTATCAAAAGTCAATAATCTAAAACCAAATGTAAAAAATTAATTTCCTTCCTGGAATGACAGTGAGTTTAGGGATGTGAAGTGATTCATAGCTAAATTTGGCGACCTGGTATTTTTCAGTGTCATAATATGAATTTGGGGGTTATGTAATGTATAAGACAGCAGATCCTGAGAAAGAAGTTCTGGTGAAGTAACTGTTTTTTCTCTGGTAGTCTTTACTAACCCTCAACATCTAGTACTTCAGGGCATACATTATTATTTAGTATTTGGCATTTAGGCCTGAGAGTAGACTATTCTTCAAAGTAATATATTAGACATATGATTAAAATATTCTGACAAATTGATATATCCCAAAATTAGCTTTTCAAAGTATGAAAAGTTCTGGGCTTTTACATTACTTTCTTTTAAAAATATTTTATTATTTATGTTATTACAGTTGTCCCAATATTTCCCTATTCACCCCCCCCCACCCAGTCATCCCCTAACCTCCATAATGAGCCCTCTCACCATTGTCCACATCCATGGATCCCTTATATATGTTCTTTGAATAATCCCTTTTCCTTCTTTCAATCAGTCCTTACCTCCCCCATCCCCTCTCACAGCTGTCAGTCTGTCCTGTGATTCTATGTCTCTGGTTCTATTTTGCTCATTAGTTTATTTTGTTCATTAGATTCCTCTTATAAGTGAGATCATATGGTTTTTGTCTTTTACTGATTGGTTTATTTCATTTAACACAATAATCTCCAGTTCCATCCATGCTGTTGCAAAACTATAGGAATTCTTTCTTTCTGTTGCACAATATTCCACTGTGTAAACGTACCACAGTCTGTTTGTTTTTTTTTTATCCACTCATCTACTGATGGGCACTTAGGCTGTTTCCAAATCTTGGCTATTATAAATAGCGCTGGTATGAACATGGGAGTGCATAAACTCTTTTGAACTGGTGTTTCAGGATTCTTTGGATATATTCCAAGAAGTGAAATTGCTGGATCAAAAGGCAGTCCCATTTTTAGTTTTTTGAGGAAATTCCATACTGTTTTCCACACTGGATTCACCAGTTTGCATTCCCTCCAACAAGCAGTACGGTTCCCTTTCCTCCATGTCCTTGCCGGCACTTGTTGTTTGTTGATTTATTAATGATAACCATTCTGACAGTTGTGAGGTGATATATCATTGTGGTTTTAATCTACATCTCTCTGATGGCTAGTGATGTTGAGCATTTTTTCATATGCCTATCTGTATGTCCTTCCTGAAGGAGTGACTATGCAGTTCCTTTGCCCATTTTTTAATTGGATTGTTTGTCTTCCTGGTGTTGATTTGTACAAGTTCTTCATATATTTTGAAGATTAAACCCTTGTCCAAACTATTGTTGGCAAATATGTTCTCCTATATAGACAGTTCCCTTTTCATTTTGACAATGGTTTCTTTAGCTGTGCAGAAGGTTTTTAATTTGATGTAGTCCCATTTGTTTATTTTTCCTTTATTTCCCTTGCTGTAGAATATATATTGGCAAAAGTATTGCTACCCGAGATATCTGAAATTTTACTGCCTGTATTTTCCTCTAGGATTTTTATTGTATCATGATATATATTTAAGACTTTTATTCATTTTGCATTCATTCTTGTACATGGTGTAAGAAAGTGATCTAGTTTCACTTTTTTTGCATGTACCAGTCCAGTTCTCCCAACACCAATTATTGGAGAGGCTGTCTTAAGACAAGGGTGTCCCACTACCACCACTCTTATTCAAAATAGTACTGGGAAGTCCTACCCAGTGATCAAATAAGAAGAAGAAATAAAAGGCACCTAAATTGGAAAAGAGGAAGTAATGTTGTCATTATTCATGGACAACATGCTATTGTACATAGAAAACCCTATAGGCTCCGCCAAAAAACTACTCAACCTAATAAATGAATTTGGGAATGTAGCAGGGTGCAAAGTCATATTCAGAAATCAATGGCATTTTTATAAACCAATAATGAACTGTCAGAAAGAGAAACTAAGAAAACAATTCAATTTACTATTGCAACAAGACAATAAAATACCTAGTAATAAATTCAGCTAAGGAGGTAAAAACTTGTATTTGGGAAACTATAGGAAATTGAAGAAAGAAAATAAGGAAGATGCAAATAAGTGTAAGGATTGGAAGAATTAACATTATTAAAATGTCCATATTACCGAATGTAATCTATAGATTCAATGCAATTCTTATTAAGATACCAATGGCATATTCACAGATCTAGAACAAATATTCTAATAATTTATATGGAACCAAAAATGACCTTGAATAGCATCAGCAATCTTGAGAAAGAAGAACACAGTTGGAGTGGTCACAACACCTGATATCTAACTATAGTTCAAGCCCACTGTAATCAACAGAGCCTGGTACTGGCATAAGAATAGACACGTGGATCAATGGAACAGAATAGAGAGCACAGAAATAAAGCCAGGTCTTTTGATTAATTAACATTTGACAAAAGAGGCAAGAGTGTACAATGGGATTTTTTTAAAAGAGTCAATTGGAATAGCTTCACTAAACCTCAGTAAATCACTCATTTTAATGCCTATCAGTAGACTCAGTGTATTTCAACATTGTGGCTCTGAAAATAAATTCAAGTACATTTAAATACATAATGTGAATCACTTTTCAACCTTGACATAAAATCTTATAGTCCATTGTGGGGTTTTTTGTTGTTATTGTCGTTTTCATAGACTTTTAGGCATTTTAACTTCTTTACTCTCTAAAACTTCTTTTTAAAAATATATATTTTCTTGATTATGCTATTACAGTTGTACCAGTTTTTACCCCTTTTCCCTCCTCTACCCAGTTCCTCCCATTCCTTCCAGCAATTCTCCCTGCCTAGGTTCATGTCTATGGCTCATGCATATAAGTACTTTGACTACTCCATTTCCTATACTGTTCTTTTTTATTAAATATTTAATTGTTGTTCTATTACAGTTATCTTAATTTTCCTCCCTCTGCTCTCCTCTGCCCATCCCACCTCCCAATCCCACAGTCAATTTGTACCCTGTTGTTCATGTCCATGGGTCATTCATACCATCCCTATGTCTATCCTGTACCTACGGGTTTGTACTTCTTCATCCCTGCACCTTTTCCCCCTTTCTCACCCTTTCCCCTCCCAGCTGATAACCTTCCAAATTATCTCCATTTGTATGATTCTATTTCTGTTTTGCTTGTTTGCTTAGTTTTAGATTCAATTGTTGATAGTTGTGAATTTATTGCTATTTTAATGTTCACAGTTTTGAGCTTCTTTTCCTTAAATAAATCCCTTTAACATATGTAATAATGGCTTGGTGATAATGGTTTGGTAACTCCTTTAGCTTTACTGTATCTGGGAAGCACTTTTTCTGCCCTTCAATTCTAAATGATAGCTTTGTTGGATAGAGTAATCTAGGTTGTAGGTCCTTGCTTTTCATCCCATTGAATACTTCTTGCCAGTCCCTTCCAGCCTGCAAATTTTCTCTTGAGAAATCAGCTAGCAGTATTATGGGAACTCCTTTGAAGGCAACTATCTGCTTTTCACTTACTGTTTTTAAGATTCTCTTTATACCTTTAACCTTTGGCATTTTTTTATTATGATGTGTCTTTTGTGATCCTTTTGCAACCATTTTCTTTGGGAGTCTTTGTGCTGTCTGGACTTACATGTCTATATCTTTCAGCCAGTTAAAGTAGATTTCTTTCATTAATTTTCCAAATAATTTTTCAGTTTCTTGATCTTCTCTTTCTGGAACACTTATTTGAATGTTGCTATGTTTGAAATTATACTAGAGGCTCCTTACCCTGTCCTAATTTTTTGGATTATTTTTTCTTCTTGCTGTTCTGATTGAATTTTTTCCTTCCTTGTGTTCAAAATCATTGATTTGATTCTTGGCTTCATGAACTCCACTTTTTATTCCCTGTAAATTTTTCTTTATCTCCCTTAGTATAACCTTTATTTCTACCTGAGTCTTTTTTATGCTGCCGAAGTACCCAATGAGTTCCTCGAGCATACTAATAAGCAGTGTTTTAAACTCTGCATCTCGTAGATTGCTTCCATTTTGTTCAGTTCTTTTTTCTAGAGTTTAGCTGTGTCCTTTTCATTTGGGCCATATTTCTTTGTCTCCTCATTTTGGCAGCCTCCTTGTATTTGTTTCTTTGTATTAGGTAGAGCTGCTTTGACTCCCTGTCTTAGTAGTATGGCCTAAAGTAGAAAAGTACACCTGTAAGTTGGATGGGGTGGAGCCTTAGGTAATCACTTGGGTAGGGCAACCCATGTGAACCAGGTTGATGGAATCTTAGTTATGGTGACACTTTCTAGTTCTCTATGGGGAAAGGCTCAGGAAAGGGACAATGACTACTGCCTGGCCTCTGGAATTTTCTCTGGAAGGAAGCTCTCTCCTGTTATTCACCTTGATGCCAGACACTTTAGTTTCTCTCCTTATGCAACTGGTGCCCTTCAAGTGCTGCCCTGGTGCTGGAGCCCAGAGGGAGTGAGTCCACATAAGTCCTAAGTCCATTGCAGACCATCTAAAAGGAGAGGCTTGAGGATTGCCCAGTTTCTTCTGCTGCCCCAACCCCCACTGATTTTTATAGCCAGAGTTATGGGCACTTATCTTTCCTGGCACTGGAACCCTGGGCTGGGTGGTCTGGTGTGGGGTGGGGATCCCTCACTCCTGAGATATCCCTCCTCATTTTTATCCCTCACACATGGACATGGTACTGCCCATTCTGTATCTCTATATCTCCACCCCTTCTATCCATCTGAATGAATGTGACTTCTTTAATTCCTTGGTTCTCAGAATTTCATATAGCTCAATTTTCTGACTATTGTGGTTGATAGTGGTTTTGTAGTTTAGTTGTAATTGTTGTGGTGGTTGTAAAGAGGCGAGTCATGTTTACCTAGGCCTCCATTTTGATCTGAAGTCCTAAAACTTCTTGAAAGAATAATTGAAACAAGTGCATAAGTGCTTACTTAGGCAGAATATCAGTGAGTCACAAGTGAGGAAGAATTTCTTCCTCACACTTTGTGTTTACCTGGTAACAGTGGCACTATGCAAATTTCAAAAATAGCCATTGATATTTTGCAAATGTAAGAGAGCTATATTTCAGGAATAATAGAGTGGCTGTGTGTCCAAGTCAGGGCAAAATTTTTTCTAGCAAGATCATGTTACAGTGACAAGTAGGCAAAAGAAATCTCTTTTTACACAATTCTCCCAGAGCTGGCTTTCTTGATAATTTATTAATTAATTAATTTTCACATGTATAATTGAGCACCTACTGTATACAACTAGGTGTTGGCTAAACAAATAATCTGCCCTTGTTCATATTTATACAGGGGTGGGCAAAAGTAGGTGTACAGTTTTTCATGAGGAAAATAATACAATAATTAATAAGTAGTAATACAAGAATAAATTATTTCTTGTACTCACAACTGAAAACCTACTTCTGCCCCCCTTTAAACAAGGAATTGTACTTTCAAAATTATAAGAGAAATAAGGTATACTTGACTATCACAGAGAGATATAGTAAACACATTAAGGATAACCATAGGTTCATAATATTTCATCTAGACAGGCAAATGTAAGGAAGGGGTAGAATGTAGGTGGAATAAATGCATTTTAGTCAGAAAAAATGAGGAAAGTCACAAAAGATAAAAGAAAACCTATATAAGGGAAAAGTAAAGAAACTTAGAGAGAGACACAGCTGTAAATCTTTTGATTTGGCTTGACTATGAGTAGTCGGAATAGGATGTTAAACAAGAAATGGCTTGCATCTGACCACCTATGAAAAGCTATTTTCCTTCCTTCACAACTCGAAATGGTATGCTTTGGTTTGTATCACCAGGGGGGAAATCAAGCACAATTTAATTAAACAAGTCTTTATTAGAAAATCACAATGGGCAGCAATCTCTTAGGGTTACAGAACTCATAAACAGAAGGAATAGAACTAATAAAGTGACACAACATCAGCAGGCTGAAAAAGAAAGAAGGTCCAGTTAGGAGGCATCCCCCGATTATGCCTGGCCAAGTTTTCATCCTCATCTAGTCTAAATCATTGATAGTTAACATCAGAAATAATGCAGTTTAAAACAAATTGTTAATTGACTCCAGAGAAAGAGAGTAAGGGAGAGAGAGAGAAATGTCGATAGGCTGCCGTATGTACACACCTTCACCAGGGACCAAATCTGCAATCCAGTGATGTGCCCTGACTAGGAATCAAACCCTCCAACACTTTCAGTTTATGGGACAATGCTCCAACTAACTGAGCCACACCAGCCAGTGCCAGAACAATGTTATATCAATATATTATTTTAATATTATACAAATGTATGTATTTGTTTTTCCACTTAGCAAACACAGTCACTGTGTTAAATGTTATCTCAGCTAATATGTTTAATGCCTCTTAAAGCTGTAAACTAAAAAAAAAACTATCATTAAGGAAAAGCGACTTTATCAGGTTGTCTCTGTCAGCATTGACTGTTTTAGGGCTAATACTCAGAAACATTACCCAGATGAGTGCTGCTTATACTTGTATATTTCAAACTTTGCTATGTAATAGATTTATGCAAGGTGCTTGTAAAGACAGCTTCTTTGATCTCTGTCCTGAATTCTCACTCAGCATATTTTAGCAGAGAAATCCAGAGATTCTGGATTCTAGAGATTTTGCTGGTGGTTATCTGTAGACCAGAATTTGAGCAACACAGCCTTATAAACTCTGTTTAGGTAAACATTCTCCCACTACTGTATAACCAATAAACTATATATCCAGGAAAAAAATAAAACTATGTATCTACATCATTGCAAGTAAATATGGTACAATTAAATGACTTCTATCTATCATGCCTCTTTAACCCTTATGCATTATTTCTAAGATAGCAAGTTGATTTCATCTCATATGCCAGTAATGATTAGGAGGTCATGGAGTACTGGCTTGCGGAGGATTCTAGACTTGTAAGGTTTCTCTGCAGGAAGAAGTGTTAGGATGGATTAGCAATGGCTGCAGTGAGCAGCAGAAGTGGACTAAGTAGGGCCAGGCTCCTGTGTGTCCTCACTTTCCTGCCACGTACTCTGCTTTCCTTTTTGTTTTTAGGCTATTTCTTCTCTTCTGAGATTCAGCAATCGTTTCTTTCTCTCTTTTTTTAGTGTTGGTTTTCTGTTACATTTTATTTGTTCTTTCCTCTTTGTGTGGAAACAAGTCCACTCATTAAGCAGTAACACCCCCCACTCAGGCGGACTGTTCAGCTTCTCCCTGATGGGGACACAGCGCATGTGTGCAGAGTGTTTCCCACTCCAGAGCAGGGCTCTCTCCCAACTGTCCTCCATCGTGTCACAGCCATCCCTGTCCCTTTTCAGTTGTTGAATCTTCTTCCCCAATTTTGAAGACCTTTTCTCTGTTCCTCTCCTCTTCCTATAATTATTCCAATTCTACCAGAAGGCCTAATCAAACAGTAGTTTCTGGCTTGTTTCCTCCAGCTGAATAGTAAATTATGTAAGTTCAAAACAACATAAAGATGAAGCATTATATCTCTCTTGTGCCAGTACAGGGGCAAGCAAACAAAAACTATATATAATTGGGGAACAATGTTAAGTAAACATATATTTTTGAAATAACAGATTGAAATGTTGCTTCTCAGTTAAAAATAGTTTATAACAATGCTGAAATATGATTACTAAGCACCAAAAGTTTAGCTTATAAATAATTCTTTAATCTGGAACTATTGTTTTCAATATTAGTCCTATGAATCCATAAAATTATATATTGCATGAAAGTGTGTGCCACTATAGTTGTACATACTATAAACACACACTATGCATACATACACTAAAATAGGGAGTACTGGATGGAAGTTGAGATTTTAATAAATAATAACAATATTATCCCAGCTCTTGCTAAATGCTATTATATCTTTCAGGAGTAAAAGAGTATAAAAAAAGAAAAGAGAGATATTAAGAGAACATTAAGGTATGAAGAGGTGGGGGAGAAATAAAGAAAGTAGGAAGGAAAAGAAAGAGAAAAGAAAGGGAAAAAAACAATTTCCTAAAAGTTAGTTTATGTTTAGACTTGCAAGATTAAATTAGGTACCTATTCCACTTAGATGTTGAATTTAATATGTATAAAATCTATTATATTTCCTTTGAATTGCTTGCTAGCAAATAACAAAAATAAAAGCTTTACAAATGTGTACACTGAAAACAAAAATAACATAGAGACAAAAAGAAAGTAATTTATTTTCTGTCCACCTTTAACTCCAAGGGTCCAGTGAGTAAGGATTCAAACTTTAAAAAAATTATAACTTGCCCCACTCTGGCCAGGTGGCTCAGTTGGTTGGACCATCCTCCTGTTCACCAAGAGATTACAGGTTCAATCCCCGCTCAGGGCATATCCCCAATCCAGTCAGGATGTGTACAGGAAGCAACCAATGGATGTTTCTCTCTCACATCGATGTTTCTTTGTCTCTTTCTCTCTCTCTCTTTTCCTCTCTCAGTAAGATAAATGAATATATACTTGGGAGAAGATTTGAAAAACTTATGACTGCCTATTAGAAGATGATCACCCTTTCACCAAAAATTCACTTTGGAACTTCTGATTCATTGTGACATTTTTACAGAGTTCTTTCTCTTGTGTATGTTGACACTTGGGTTTTGGGTATCTTTGAACTTATTACTAAGAGACCTTTGTAACACTATTTCAAAATTAATGAAACAAATGCTTCTGAGCACATGGATTTCTGAAGCATATTTTTAAAAGGCCAGGCTCTAAAGTCAAGGATGATAAGAAAGAGGATCAACTAAGTACCTCAGCCAATAATCCAACTCCTCAACGCTTCTGAATTTAAAATTAGAAGTGTTGCACTACTCCTGAATTACTTAAATTACTTTGGATCAGATCAGTAATTCCAATAGATCAACCTTAGAGATAAACTTCTCACTTTAAATTTAGACTCACTGGAATGTCTGCTCTATTCAAAATATCATTTCACAGGTCGACAATATTGTCTATAAAAATCTAGGAGCTTTAAGATGAGAAGCAGATAAGGTATGTTACATTGCATGCATAATATCAGCTTTACTCAGCTCTAAAATTTTCACATTTTTATGTAGTTATACAGTGAAAATATAATTCAAGATACTTTGTTATACTTGTACCACTCTAAGGAGAAATGGTAGAAATAACAGTTATTATAGTATAATGCTAGTGGAGAAAACTAATTAGCTTATGTCAGAGGATAAGAAAACTGCATGGTAAGCATTTACTGAACATTAAAAGAAAGGAAGAGACAGATTCCACAAAGCAAGAGATCAAAGGAATCAAACTCAGGCTGAGGTAAGTTCAATGCTAACACAATTCCTCCTAATGCAGTACAACAAATGAAAAATTCAATTAACTAGAAAGGGCTTTACTTTCTATCCAATAGACTCATCATTTCCAGCCTCCAATGACTTATCGAAGTAAAAGTCATAATTAATGTAGAAGTAGAGTACCCAACAATAGTTTTCCTTTGGGATCAGGCAATGTCAAAAACTGTTAGAGATTTTAGCTAACATTTTGAGACATCCCTGTAGTCCTCATGGGTAAAATACAAAAGATGCAAAGCAATGTAGATAAACTTGTGGAAGAGGCAATCAGATGAAGACAGGCTAAAAACACTATGTAGGACAATCTTCTACAACTTATAAAATCTATTATTAGCTTACTTATAGGGCTAGGTGTACAATCTTTAAAGATTATATCTAAGAAACAAAATCTTATTGTCAAAATGGTGAAAAGCAGGAAATGATAGATGATCTTATTGTCACAGTTTCACAAAGAAATAACAGAGTCTGCTATAATACACATGATATTTAAAGTTGATTATTTCAGCTTCTACACAAACAAAATAAAACCAGGAAGTTTTTGTTGCCACTTCACATAGTTTTACTATTTTGTTGACGCTTGGACTCCCATAAATCTTAGATAGCTATACAACCATTTTGCACATTCATACCCACCCCTCACCACTGTAGCGGCAAATGTGGCCACAATTCATGGTCACCAGGACATCCATGCTATACCTTTTATAATAACACTGTGTTTCAAAATGGGACTCCTCTCTTTGTCCCGTTTCTCAGCCATGGGTTTTTCTGGGTTAGTTCAAGTGCATTGATTGGAAAAATTCATTCATGTTAATGATCAGTCATCAGCTAATCATCTCATTTAAAATTCTCCATTATCTGGCATATCTATGCATCATCTTGATTTGAGGATCGTTGATTTAGTTTCAGACACCATATTAGATCACATATGTTAATGTTAAAGGTAATTAATAAGTTTGCAAAGGACATTTCAAGTAAGAAGTAAAATAGAACAGAGTAAACCAGAATGGATGCAAACATCCTGATTCAGAACTCGAACATCAAAATTCTTGTAGGCATATCATTTGGGAAGTTGTTAATAAAATCCAAGAAACTTTGAGATGATGAGAGGATCTGGTTAGATAGTTTCAGAAGACAGTTAGATAGTTTACAAAACTGTGAAGTTAGTTTCTAGGAAGTGACTTCTGTAACTAACCATTTCATCACTGTAATTCAGAAATACTTAGCAAAAGTCACCTCAATTTTAAAATGTTTATGTTCACATCTCTGGGACTCATGAGGTTCAACACTTACTACTGAATATTTTCACAAACCAAGTAATTGAATATAAATATTTTTTAAAATAAAAAAATCACCAAAATATTATTAATGATTCAAGGGATGAAGCAAAACCAAGTATCACCTAGGGATTTAGGATCCAGAATTCACTCTCACAGAGGTAAATAAAATCCATAAATGTAATTTTAAAGCAATGACTACAAAAACAAACAAAACAAAAATATGAATGAAATAATGTATTTCCACAATTAACTAAAACTTTTAAAAATAGAAAATTCTATCAGCTGGTGAATATTTTATTCAGTATATATTTAGAATTGATATAATGTATTTATATACTACCTTTTATAAGAAGTTTTCTAAAACTATATTGAAAAGATATTTGCTATTAGTAAAAAAAATTCTAAGCAAATACATAGGAAATTCTCTGCCTGGCCGAGAATCTCAGTTGGTAAGAGTGTTGTCCCAATGCACCAAGGTTAGGGGTTTAGTTCCCGGTCAAGGCACATATAAGAAACAACCAATGAATGTGGAACAACAAATCAATGTTCTCTCCTTCTCTCTCCCCCTTCTGGTCTTAAAATCAATCAATAATTTTCTTTACAAGAATTCTCTGAGGAATTATAAAGTGGTGGAGAAAAATATAGTATTGTATTCAATGTTCAGAACATTAGTGTGAAGGTAAAGACCATACTTCCATGCTTAAATTAAGGGTTTTAAATTTACTTTTACTGCAACTTGTTATGTGTAGCCCACTTTTTCACTGAATCTGTACAGATTTTAGAAACTATTTAAAAGACAATATAAAAATCAAAATAATGCATTGATAGCTACCTATTTACACTAAATAATTGAAAGTACAAGACATTTTAAGCTAAGTGGTACTTTACATAAATAGAAATGTTTTTAAGCTTGAACATTCCTCCACAGAAACTATGCAGATAATTCAGAAGGTGCAAACCTTCCCATTATATTAAGAATGGTTGGATTTTATCCAGACAGACCTCATTTGTGCACAGCTGTGTTCCTAGCAGCATTATTTATATTAGCCAAGATCTGGAAACAGCTTTTTGATATTTTGAATAGAAAGGACAGATGACATTCCCCAAATTAGTGTTTTTAACTTATATATTATGTGGTATGATGATTCTGAGAGCATCAGTAAAAACATTTAAATGGGATGTGGTGGAGCTCAAGCTAAAAATAATTGTCTTTTTATTTATCGTCAGTGTTCTGTAAACTTATTATGCATTCAAAATCATTTCACTGCATATTTTGTAATAAATATTACTGTGAGTCTACATTAAAATCATTGTTAATCTAAACAAATAAAAAAATAAAAATGTTATTGTTTTGACTAAACCCTTCCATTGTTTTTATTTGTACATATATTTTCACCATTCAGTAAAATCCAATCTTTTATTAAAAAAAAAAAACAACATGTAAACAGATGACTGTGCTGAGCTTTGTTGATATAGCATTTACTTATGAGAAAATAGGCATATCCTTTTAAAGCCGCATAATAGCAGTATTCTTCTGTGCAATGCTGGCCATTAAACTTATGAAAGTGTGCAACATCAATTTCACTAACTGGCAAAGACTGCATCTTGAAACTCTTAATGTTTAAATCAATAGCAGTAATATAAATGTTTTTATTGTGATTGAAAAAATAATTTAAAGTATAGTTCCTATATGATTCACATAGAAAACAATAAGTATACAGTTCAGAAATGTCATGTAGAGGGCATTTATAAAATATACCTCATCTTCAAATTAAAATTGTAATTATCATTTTCAGAAGCAGGCAGACAGGAAGGAAGAGACAGAGAATATTAGCCATTGCTTTCTTCACTTGTTATTAATAAGCATTATGCCTTTCATAATTTGAATAGGCTCAAGGAAAGTACAATAAAATATATTTTATTTCACTTTGATGTGAAGGAAAAACCACCTCATTAAGAGAATCATGTTATAATGACTAGAGAACAACGGTGCCTACAAAAGTTTATTGAGAGCAAAGGCTATCTTTAATAGACACAAAGTAAGTGTATTACTGAAGTGATGGATTTTCTGTCATACATTTTTAATTAAAGCCAATGTTGTCACTAAGGAAGTTATTTCCTCAAGTCACTCACTAACTATGAGTATCAGTTCTTGGAAAAAGAATCATAGAAAGAATAAAGGATAATCATGATTATATGAGCATCGCTATGAAATCATGTAGCTAAATGAAATATCGGGGGGTGTTCTAGCAAAATATTTGTGTTGCTTCTACCTATAAAGAGACCCAAGTATTTTGGGGAAAGTAATTTTTTTTAAAAATTTGTCTTTTTGCAAAATCTTTTATCATTAAATGATGTGTTGATATTTGTTATAATGTTATTAAGGGCAAGGTAAGGCTCCTGTTATTCACCTGCACAATTTATAAAATAGAAAACTCTCCCACCTGATCAAATTTTTCAATGTTAATAAAGAGAATAATGAACCCAAATTACTTGCAGAATTTTAATTTTCACCTGAATCTGTACAAATATTACCCTCAGCTTTATTGAGGCATAATTGACAAATACAGTTACAAGATACTCCCCACTGAGTTAATTAATACATAAATTACCCATATATTATCTTTTTTTGGTGAAGAGACTTATTCTCCTATCAAATTTCAATTGCACATGTTTATCAACTATAGTCAACATGTTAAACATTAAATACTTAGACATCATTCATTTTAAAAACTGCAATTTTGTACTCTTTTATCAACCTCTCTCTACTTCTCTAGCCCTTGGTAACAACTTTCCTACTCTCTGTTTCTAAGAGTTTAGCTTTTTTTTTTTTTTTTGCCAATTCCACAAAATAAATAATACCATGTGGTCTTTACCTTTTCTGTCTGGCTTATATTTTCTGAACTTGTATATTAAGCCTAAATGTACCTTGCTTTTTTCCAAAATATCTCACTTTTCAAACCACTTACTTTTCCATTACCAAGATCTTTGTCATCCCATCTACAGATTATCCAAAGCTACATTCCTCAACTCTTGACCGTCAAAACACTTTATTTCATATCCTGATCTCCCTATTACTATTACTGCATTACCATTCTCTCAATCACTCATGTACAATAAAATCAAAGTTGTCTTTTTTCTCCTATATCTTCTGTATACAATCCTGTGTTACAATTTATATTTTTCATAGTTTTCTGTCTCTCCTGTTCCTTTCTTCACATTTTCATTACCAAAAACTAATTATTATTGCATTATGAACCATTATAGTAGTTGTTCAGTTGGCTCTGTGCTGCCAGTTTCCTGATGCCTATCTGACCTCATCCAATTTACTTTAGATAATACTATTAAACAAAGTATCACAATAACCTATTGTCACCAAATGACTGCTCCAGTCAAAATGCCTCAATTTTCTAGTCTCCCAGCCTGGAAAACATAATACTGAATACTTTCAATGGATTCAAGATTCATGATGTGGTCTTTCTTTGTCATGTTCTCAACAAAAATGAATGAACCTACTCAAATTACCCCAAATAGTTTTATGTTATTTTATGTCCATGAATGTGTGTCCGCACTTTCTTTTCTTTCCTGTCTATGAAATTCTTCATACATTTTACACTCTCCAGGTCTTTCACTGTCCATCGCAGGTAACATTGGTCCTTTTCATTCTCTGAATTGCCATTTTCCTCTGTAGTACACAATTACTTTAGTAGCCACATATACTATCTCAGAGTAAAGAGCTTTGAGTTTATATGTGAATGTGTTATCTTTCCATTGCAATTACCAGCTTAAGGTGTGCAGAGTATTTTATTTTTCATTGTGTCCTCTATAATATCTACTAGAATACTTTGGATATTGTAGGACTATTATTATGATGATGGCTATGATTATTTTACCTTTCTGCTTTAAGGGCTGTTGTAATTAATGATGATGAATATTCAGTTAAATGAATTTGATATTATGAGATGTGCTAGTTATTGGAAAAGATAAAGGGAAAGGATTTAGTTAATATTAAACTATATTAAGTCAGAGACCCTTGAATGACTTAATCTTGTTTCACAAAACACAGCTTCCTTTTTACAGGGTACTTCATGTTGGACTCAAAACACCAGTTTATTAAGAGCTGTAGAAGTGTCTCATATCAAGTTTTCTTAGTACAAGTTAAGTTAGGCTTAAGTGTAAGTGAAGGCTTAATAAACGCAAGGACCTACATCCAAGATTACTGTATCCAGCAAAGCTATTACTTAGAATGGAAGGGAAGATAAAATGCTTCTCAGATAAGGTCAAGTTAAAGAAGTTCATCATCACCAAGCCCTTATTATATGAAATGTTAAAGGGAGTTACCTAAGAAAAAGAAGATCAAAAAAAGGAACAGTAAAAATGACAGCAAACTCACAGTTATTAATGGCCACACATAAAACAAAAACGAGAGCAAACTAGGCAAACAACTAGAACATGAGGGTTGTCATTAAGGGAGTGGGAGGGGGAGAGGGGGGTAAAGGTACAGAGAATAAGTAGCATAGATGATAGGTGGAAAATAGACAGGGGGAGGGTAAAAATAGTGTAGGAAATGTAGAAGCCAAAGAACTTATAAGTATGACCCATGTACATGAACTATTGGGGGGGGAATGTGGGAGGGAGGGGGGTGGGCAGGATGGAGTGGAGTGGTGGGGGGAAATGGGACAACTGTAATAGCATAATCAATAAATATATTTAAAAAAAAGAGAAAAAAAAACCTCAAATGGCATATGAGAAATAGTTAACTGGAGAGTGATAAATTTCATCTGTCCTAACACATATCCTAAGTATCTTATTTTGTCTATTAAAGTCCAATAAAAATAATTTACTGCTCATTATCCAATAAAATAGTTTATATAAATATTATTTTATATATAGCTTTAAAAATGTGCATTTTACTACAAATTTTACATTTTTAAATCAAGGTATGTCTTACAATTTGTGTGTATTTTGAATGTGGATACAATTTTTATTTTCTTAGTATGTGTCTTTTAAACCTTTCTTATTACCTTGAAATGGTCAAAATCTTGGAATGAAAAAAATAATCAAGAGATTAGCTTAATCTCTTTCTATATATAATCTGTTGAAATTTTCATATATACTAAATTGAAAATTATCTTCAGTACTGAATTTCATTTCTTTACCCTTAAAACTGCAGTAAATTGTATTTTAAAAATTATAGCATGGTCTCAGTCATAAATCATCAAATGTGGTTTTTGTCCATACTTGGTTTCATATAGCAATTATAGGAAGTAATTTGTCTATGATTGAGATGAAGTGATTAAGGAAAAATATAAGCATCTTGAGAATGATTATTTACTTTCTTTACTTACTACTGGAGTATTTGAATAGCATTAGTAGTATTACTACTATTACTACTAGAATTCCTAGATTTGATTTGTAGCAAATGAGTGGCTTATTAGAGAAGTAAAGTAGAAATTAGATTTAATGAACCAGACCATCAATGTTAAATGCATGAATCATGTGAATTTCCTTATGGATTCCTGTGGGAACATGTGTTAAAAAATTAATTAAATAAAAAGAGAACTAACAGTATGGGAAAACATATTTGCCAATAATGCCTCAGACAAGGGCTTGATATCCAAAATATATAAAGAACTCACACGACTACACTCCAGGAAGACAAACAACCCAATTAAAAAATGGGCAAAGGACTTGAACAGACACTTCTCCAAGGAAGACATACAGAGGGCCCAGACACATATGAAAAGCTGCTCAGCATCACTAGCCATCAGAGAGATGCAAATTAAAACCAAAATGAGGTATCATCTCACACAGGTCAGATCAGCCAACATAAACAAATCAACAAACAAATGTTGGAGAGGATGCAGAGAAAAGGGAACCTTAGTACATTGTTGGTGGGAATGCAGACTGGTGCAGCCACTCTGCAAAACAGTATGGAGTTTCCCCAGAAAACTAAAAATGGAATTGCCTTTGACCCAGCAATTCTGCTACTGGGATTATACCCTAAGAATCCTGAAACACCAATCCAAAAGAACCTATGCACTCCAATGTTCATAGCAGCACAATTTACAATAGCCAAGTACTGGAAGCAACCTAAGTGCCCATCAGCAAATGAGTGGATCAAAAAAATATGGTACATTTACACAATGGAATTCTATGCAGCAGAGAGAAAGAAGGAGCTTATACCCTTTGCAACAGCATGGATGGAACTGGAGAACATTATGCTAAGTGAAATAAGCCAGGCAGTGAGGGACAAATACCATATGATCTCACCTTTAACTGGAACCTAATCCACAAAAGAAAAAAACAAATAAAATATGACCAGAGACATTGAAATTAAGAACAATGTAACAATAGTCAGAGGGGAGTGGGGAGGGAATAGCGGGGAGAGGGGTTTACAGGAGCTACTATAAAGGACACATGGACAAAATCAAGGGGGAGGGTGGATGTGGGGGATGGAGGTGGGTTTAGCTAGGGTGGGATAGAGGGATGGGGAGAAAATGCAGACAACTGTAATTGAATAACAATAATTTTTTAAAATTAAATAAAAATAGGTTTTCTCAGTCCATGCAAAATGAGGGGTACAAAATTACCATAATTATGGAAGTTAAGGCAAAACCCCAGTTTTGCAAAATGATGACATACCAGTTACTTCTAGGAAATAGATAACACATTTTTAAAATGATTGTTAAAAGTTGTTCATTAACTGCATTTCCCTTAATCCCTCTTCATTCTTTTTGAGAGGGAGGGTGGTTCAACTGGGGTGGGGTGGGAGGATGGGGAGAAAAGGCACACAACTGTAATTGAATAACAATACAAAAATAAAATTAAAAAAATCTACATAGAAACTGGATAGCACATGGGAAATCTCCAATTTATAAAAATTAAAATATAACTCTTTAAAAAAAAGTTGTTCATTAAAAAAACAAAAAAAATGGTAGCTGAGGTTCAAATAAAAAAAATAAGTTTCAAAACAGCACAAAAACTTGTAGGATGCAAAGAGGGAATGACTGTCAATAGGTTTTCCTATATAAAAGGTGCCAGTTAAATTTACTTATAATAACAAAAAAATCAATGATTATCTGTACGTCCTATACTTTATCTGGCACCCTTGTAAGAAGGCCTTTTCTCAATAAAAGCAATATACATGACTTTCCCCAACTTTGGAAATACTGTTAAAAACAGCAACAAATGCACAGACCAACCAAATTTTCCAGCCATCCTGATGAATTACCTTGTTTTAAGCTTTACTCAGATCTTCTATTAAAGAACGCAAGTGGCAGACAGTTTTCAAAACTCTAAATCTGTGGAGGATCTACTGCTTTAAGTCAGTGATTTTCAACCTTTTTCATTTCATGGCACACATAAACTAATTACTATAATTCTGCAGCACAACAAAAATGTACTTTTTGCTGATTTGACAAAAATATAGGTATATTTTTTATTCATTCACACTGAACAGCTATTGTTGTGTTGGCTGTTGTCATTTTTTATTTGATAATCTAAGGGAAATGAGGTCAGTGCCCCTGACTAAATAGTCAGGTACTGCATGTTTTAAAAATTCTTGTGATACACCAGTGTGCCTCTTGCAAGACCCAAGTCGAATCACTGTTTTGTCACAAACTTCACATTGTAACCAAACAAAATGGAAGATTTTCTCTCTGTCACCACAGAAACCAAACTCACTAGGCAGGTGCTAGTGCAAAAGGAAAGAGGTTTTATTCAAGTACCGCACAACCTAGGAGAATGGTGGACTCCCATCTCAATGACCATCTCAATCTTCCATCTCAGGTCCAAGGTTCTTACAAGGATAGGGAGGGAAGGGCTTTTTTCCCTATCCAATTATCTTTCTAGCTTTCTGTATGCTTGAGACCCTATCCATTAATTTTTCTAGCTTTTGGTGCACTGAGAGTAAGAACCCCCTCTGCCACTATCTTGGCAAAAAGGGGAAGACTCCCCAGTGCTCCACTGACTGTCTAAGGTAACAAAATTACAAAATTCTTTGAGGTTTCATTTCTTAAAATAAAGGCACACTATTTCATACATAGTTGGGTTTGTGTTGGCATGAAAATAATGCTTTAAATTATTAATATCTGAACAAAAAACAGTGGCCTAGCCAGAAGCATCATTTTTCACCCTAAACTTTCTCCTTGGTTCTGCCATTCTTGCAAGGGCATGCATGCCCCAGTGAGTGAATCGCTATTATAATCAAGCTAGTATAAGACTGGAATGCTTCCTGGAACAGCCTCACCCTTTACTCAATTTTCCAAGCCAATACCTGGGGACAAATTTTGCCTATTTTTACATATTTTTATTGATTAGTCTTATTCACACTCCTAAATATCTACTATGTCAATTATCACTGTTATATTTCTATCTTTTCATTATTTTTGCCTAAATATCTACAAAAAACATCTTAATGGTTGTTCTTTTTGTGTCTTTCCACTCCAACCTAACCTCTATACTACAACTGGAAATATTTTAATTTTCTAAACAGAAAATGTATTGCTGTATTATGGTATTACTTCACTGCTTAAATTCCCTTTGTTTTCCGGTACATGCCCATTAGTTGAATTACAAGTCCTTTCATGGTCAGAGCATTGTTCTTTCAGTCTGTTCCTGCTGCTTCCCTTTATATTACATTTATTTATCTTTCAATCCATCTCCCCTACATGAATTTTTTCTTAATCTCAAGAGAATGACTTAAATTTGCATTTTCCATGTCCCCATTTATGCAGCATTGTAAGTATTGCTAAGCTGTCAGTCACTTCTATGAGTCCCAAAGAGCTTCAGAGCATGAATTTGTCTTTTAACTCAATATATACCTAGTACGGTGCCTGTAACATTGTAATTATTCAGTAAATGTTTGAAGAATAACTATATGAGGGATCAGCATATGCTCTAATTCTAGATCAAATAGTAATTGGTTATTACCTCGAGGAAAATATTTAGCATACCTCAATCTTTGTTTCTGAGTCATAAAATGAGGGATGGAGCTGAGGGTGGTCAAAAATGTCCTTTTTACTCCAGTATTCTCATCAGTATTTAAGTTTTCTACTTTTTCCCCTACACATTAAATTTTTCTAGCATATAAATTTAATCAAGTGATGTATCTATTGTACATTTGTTAACCCCACCTCCTAGAAGTCCCAAAGGACAATGGGAAGGCATGAATGACATACCACTGTTCAGGTGGTACAATGATCAGAGACAAGGATTATTTATCATGCCTCAAAGAGGCCCTAAATTGTGATGAAAATGCATTGAGACTACTGCTGCTGATTTTGTTAAAATGAAGTCCTATCCTCATGTGGCAAGCGTTTCAGCTCAGACAAACCACTGGCAACTTTATAATATTTAAGGACCACAGAATGAGTTATGAATAATGAAAATAGAATTACAAATAATAGAATACCTGAAGGTGAAGTATGTGCCGCATTTTGTTTGTTTTTAAGTTTAAAAAAAAGCAGTTACAGATATGGATTTTTTGTCTTAATTGCTACATGTTTATTATGCATTTATATTCATCAAACATTTATTATGCACCAGGGACTGTGGCCTAAATAGCTTATGTTACAGAATGAATGTAACCACCAAACAAATTACGTCAAAGCAGAATGATTAGGACTTACATTGCACCCTACACTTACTCAACCAGCAATACAGAACAGAAGAAACTCATATACTTTATTCATTCAAAATTTTCACATCTCTAAGGGCCCAACTATGTGATGTAAATTGTGTAAAGTACCAGAAGTACTACAACAAATGGGATTTCACCTCAAATATTAGAAGTTGACAATCTAGGGTAATCCGTAGAGCACTGATAAGGATAGGCACTGTGAATGAGTTGTGTAGTGGGTATCATGAGAAATAAATTTTCCTTGATAAAAGAAAAATATTTTAAAGTAACTTTTATTGCTTTTATGCAAACATTCTACTAGAGTCTTTTCAAGGTTGCCAAAACTGGAAAATGCAAAAAGAAAGAACTTCAAGGGCTTTTGAGCCTTTATCAGGTCTTGGCCCCTTTTGATTGTCTAATAAAAGATCATGAACTCTGAAGAAAAATGCAGATTGCATATATAAACACATTTCTGCATGCAATTCATACTCTGCACCAGGGATTTAAATAAGCTTAATAACCTCTTTTAACTGAGGAAGCAGTGCTATATGGAAGCAAGTCTCTACAGAGTTAAATTTTCTAAATGAAATGGAATTAGAAAACAATTATGACTGATGCTGAATTCATACAGGAGGGATGAGTTTGTAAATTGACTTTGGGTTAAAGTAATTCACAGCAATTAATGGAAGAATATAATAGAGTAGTTATTTTTTAAGGAATTTTTAAAAATTACATGTACTTTACTAATTTATAAAACAGGCAATTATTTTTGTGAGCTGTATATTGACCACTGTAACTCTTATGCCCCTTTGTAAAAGACTGAAAATGAGAAAAAGCTTCATCTGCAATCCCAATTATAAGAGAGTCACATTTCCCATAGCAACTGTCACTACATACTAAGCATTGACACATTTTAGAAAATATGATGTTGTTTCTTAAATATTTAATGGAAATTAAGGCTGCTTAATAATTCTGAAAAGTCACTGATAGTGTCTTGATTCATTCTACCTTTCACTGAGAATGTCATGGAGAGGTCTCATTTGATAAATCAGTTCCATCCTCAAGAACGAGATAACATGTAACTCCTTATGAATTCTTCCAAAGCTTCAGATAGTTAACATTGGTTGATTCTCTGTGATCCCACAGATGCAAGTCACACAATCACACTACAGTTCATTCACTTGAACTCTGTGATCAATATCTTCTGGTAGATGATGACTCCTTTATAGTAAAAACTGAGTCTCATTCACCTATGTCCCTCCAGCCACAGTGCTAGTCAAGGAGGTAATCATTAACATGGGTTTTGAATCAAAACACATGGCCTAATTTAATTGCTTTCCTCTCCAAATTTTAGCATATTGGGAGCTTTTAAGGATATGTACCCTTTCTTATTAAATTGTAAGAGGATTTATCAGAAAGGGAACCATGTTTATCTTGTTCGCCACTAAAAACCCAACACTGGTCATGGTGCCTGATACATTACAGGTGATCAATAAGTAACTGTTGAGCCCTGGATGGTGGTGCTCAGCGAACTGAGTGACAGATTATGAAGCAAAGGGTTGCTGGTTTGATCCCCAGTCAAGTCACATGCCTGGGTTGCAGACCAGGTCCCCAGCAGGGGGCACACAAGAGACAACCACACATTGATGTTTCTCTCTTTTTCTCCCTCCTTCCCCCTCTCTCTAAAAATAAATAAATAAAATCTTTAAAAAATAAAAAAGTAAGTAACTGTTGAATGAATGCTGAACAGATTAATTCAAAGGAGCAGGAAGGGTACCAAAGTGACATATTAATCAAACAAACATTTTTTAATGCTGTAGATAAGGGAAAGGTTTTTCTCTCAATTCACAAACCTCTACAGTCATTTTGTATCTATAGGCTGAGTATGGGAATGCAGGAAGTCTAGTACAGAGTCCTTTGCATCACAGCCACTACAGAGCAGTGACTCTGATGAGGACAATAAAAGAGAAGCTCAAGGTCTTAGGCAAGTACATAGAACAAGCAAATGTCATAAACTAAAAGTCAAGAAGATGTTCTGGAGAAAATGATTTCCAAAATGAAAACTGAAGTTTTGATGATTTAGGCTGAAAAGAAGGCATGGAATGAAGGTGAAGGGTGTTCTGGAAGAACAAGTTTACTTAAGGATCAGAAATGAAAAATGCAGAGGATTCTAAAAAGAACTGAGTATAACAATCACTACTTGCTGCTACACCCACATACTGAGCACTTTAAAGTACAGCATATATTCCAGTAGTTTTCAGCTTAAAAATTACATTAAATAAAATTTAACACTCCCCTGGTCTTTGCTCACTTTCATCTTCTAATAGTCTTTACAGAAATGTCACTTAATCAATAGGACAATTCTTAATCATCCTGCCCCCTGTGCTTTTTCTCCCCCTTCCTGCTTCCATAGCGTCCACTGCCGTTTGCAAAGCTATATATATTTTTATGTTCACTTGTTTAGTGTCTGTCTCTTTGTCCAGTAAAACAAAAGCTTTCTGAAGGCTGAGACTCTCCTTTAGACTGGACTGACTGACTGACTGCTGGCCTGCCCGCCTGAATGAATGAATGAATGAATGAAGGGAGTCTGCGCTTTCATTCTTTACACCATTTTCAATACACAGAGAAGCCTTCTGGATAGTTTAAAAATGCTAACTTTTTCAGGTCACTTGCTTATTAAAACTGATATGTCTTCCCACTGCATTAAAAATAAGATCTGATATCCAGAAGTTGATTTACAGACTAATAAAATATCCATAAATTCTGCCTTCAGGTTTCCTTACCAGCTGTAGCTCAAAGTTCTCCACTTTGCTCTGTAGCACCAAGACACAGGCTTTTTCAGTTCCTGAAACAAATTGCTCTTTTTTGTATTCCTGGCCTTTCCAGGAGAAACACTTTTCCTTTTCCGGTACACTTCTGTCTAACTTCCTCCCGTCACACAGTTAGTTTTGGTTTCGGATCTCCATTTAGGCACTTGGAAAATGGGCTGTCACTCAGAGCACATATGTGGGCATATTGATTAGATGTTTTAAGTTTTCTTCAAAAAGAATTTGCAATCCCGAAAGCAATATTTTTCCAATGACTTCTGAACGTCTAGTCAAGCTTATTCTTTTCTACTTTGTATTTCTAGAAATGTTGTAAATAATTGCTTCTTTTAAAATTACATTTTGGTTTTTTAATTAATTGTTTAATTAGAGTTGACATACAATATTATATTAGTTTCAGGTGTACAATGTGGTGATGTTTACATACCTCATGAATGATCATTCTGATAAGTCTACTACCAATATGACACCACACAGAATTATTATAATATGACTGATGGCATTCTCTATGCTGTAGTTGACATCCTTGTGACTATCATTAGAATGGGCGATTTCTACTTCTTAATCCCTCTTACCTTTATCACTCATCCCCCCAGCACTTTCCATCTGGTGACCATAAATTCCTTCTCTGTATCTATGAGTTTATTTCTGTTTTGTTTTTCATTTATTTTGTTTTTTAGATTCCACACATAAGTGAAATCATATGGTATTGGTCTTTCTCTGCCTGACATCATATACCACATATAAAAATAAACTCATTATGAATTAAAAACTTCAATGTAAAACCTGAGATCATAAAACTCCCAGAAGAAAACTCCTTTAAATTGCTCTCAGCAATATTTTGGGGGCTGTGGCTCCCCAGCAAGAAAAACAAAAGAAAAATAAACAAATGGGACTATATAAAACCAAGTTTTTTGCACAGTGAAAAGAAGCCGTGAACAATCTATAGACAATCTACAGATGGGACAAGATTATTTACCAATGATATATCCAATATGACACAGGTGGCAAACACAAGGCCTGCAGGCTGAATCTGGCCCTCCAGCTTATTTATCTGGCCCAGCACCTTGTTTCTACTCAGCGGCAGCACCAAGCTCTCACTTAACTGTTAAGGAGTAGTTACAATTTATTTATTTATTTTTAGACAGAGGAGAAGGGAGGGAGAAAGAGAGGGAGAGAAACGTCAGTGTGTAGTTGCCTCGCACACACCCCCTACTGAGGGCCTGGCCAGAAACCCAGGCAAGTGCCCTGACTGGCAGTCAAACCGGCGACCCTTGGGTTTGCAGGCTGGTGCTCAGTCCACTGAGCCACACCAGCCAGTGCCATCACCAAGCCCTTATTATATGAAATGTTAAAGGAACTTACCTAAGAAAAAGATCAAAAGTATGAACAGTAAAATGACAACAAACTCAAAACTATCAACAACCGAACCTAAAAAAAAAAAAGCAAAAAACAAGCAAACAGCTAGAACAAGAACAGAATCACAGAAATGGAGATCACAGGGAGGGTTATCAGTGGGGAAGGGGAGAGGAGAATGGGGGGAAAAGGTACAGGGAATAAGAAGCATAATAGGTAGGCACAAAATAGACAGGGGGAGGTTAAGAATAGTATAGGAAATGTGGAAGCCAAAGAAATTATATGTATGTCCCATGGACATGAACTAAGTGGGGGAATGTGAGTGGGAAGGAGGTGTGCAAGGCAGAGGGTAATGAAGGGGAGGAAATGGGAAAACTGTAATAGTATAATCAATGAAATGTATTTGAAAAAAAAAAAAAACAATGGGCAGAAGACCTGAATAAACATTTCTCCAAAGAGGACATT
Organism: Desmodus rotundus; assembly: GCF_022682495.2. NCBI lineage: Eukaryota > Metazoa > Chordata > Mammalia > Chiroptera > Phyllostomidae > Desmodus > Desmodus rotundus. The sequence goes on along the minus strand of NC_071399.1, from coordinate 55,650,390 downwards.
CGTATGGCTAATAGAAATATGAAAGAATGCTCAACATCACTAACCTCATAATGGTAGATTATCTCACACCTGTCAGAATGGCTGTTGTCCATAAATGAACAAATGTGTTGGTGTGAACATGAAGAAACAGGAACCCTTGTGCACTGTCAGTGGGAAGGAATGCAGATCGGTGCAGCCCCTGTGGAGAACAGTATCGAAGTTCTTGAAACAATTAAAAATAGAATTTCCATATGACCCAGAAATTTTACTTCTGGGTATTTATCTTTAGGAATTAAAAACACTAATCCAAAAAGATATATGCAGTTTTATCTTCATTGCAGCATTATTTATAAGAGCCAAGATATAAAAGCAATCTAAGTGTCTATTGATAGACAAATGGATAAAGAAAAGGTGGTACTACATACAGTGGAATATTACCCAACCAAAAAAAAAACAACCCCAAAACCTGAAGTCTTACCATTTGTGACAACATGAATAGACCTAGAAGGTATTATGCTCGGTAAAATTTTATTTTCTAACTCTGTACACTTCATGTTTTGTTGTGGTGAAAATTTGCTCAACTACCAAGTAATTATTTTATATTTATCATCATTATATTTGGTTTTGTGATGTTTTAACAAATAACCTCAAATTTAGTGGCTTAGTCCTGAAAGCCTGAGGTACCAGACAGGCCTCAGTGGGCTAAAATAAAGGTCTGGGGAGGGCCCCATTCCTTTCCAAAGGCCATTTGCTTGCCATTTTGAGTTTCTAAAAGCCACTCATATTCGTTGGCTCATGACTCTTTCTACATGTCAAATAGTATCACAGGGTCAATCCTCCTCAGGATGAGATCTCTGTTTCTGTGCAATCTGTTAGTTTCTCTGCATTTACAAAGTTGACTTATTACATAAAACATCTCTCTAATAATGTTTCTAAAATATTTTATTACTTCTTCATCTGGCTTGAAAGCTACACTTTTAATTCTGCTCTATTTGAAGTTACACTTAAAATTTTATTGTCACTACTTAATTTTATACAGTTAAAATCAATCAGTAAAATAAGGATGCTGAAATACAATCTCTCTCAAATGTTATTTTAACTCAATTACATATTTCTCACTTGTCTTATACCACAAACTTTTGCCTTCATAATACTGTATTTCTAACCAATGCTTATTTAAATTTACCCAAGTCACTAGGCCAATAGTTCTTAAATCCCTCTCTGTCCATCACGGCTTAATAGAGGGTGGGGCAAAAGTAGGTTTATAGTTGTTAGTATGGAAATTAGTACTATAATTTATAAACAATAATACAGGAATAAACTCTGTTTCATGTACTCACAACTGTAAACCTACCTTTGACCCACTCTGTATTCTTCCTTCAAAGGTATACATTACTTTGTGCTGTCTCCTACACTGGGAGTCTGCTGAAGATAAAATTTTAATCCTCATCTTAAAGTATCTATATTTAATCATACTGTTAAATGTTTTAAAAGTTCTAGCTGATTGTTTGATCTTGCATTATGTCATCATCTGGATTCTCTTGTCGATGTGACTAGGTAAATGTCTGTGGATTGATTATTGTATGTTAGCTTTCTTTTCCTTTTGGTTGTTTTCAGGAACTTTATAAACATTGTTTTAGCTAATTATATGTTATTTGGCCTTCATAGTGTTCACTTTGTGTCATGATTTTGGAGATTTACGCTTTTTGCAATTTTAGAAATATTTTTGTCAATTATCTTTTGATTTTGTCTTTTCTCCATGTGTATTAAAAGATGGTCTACATGGTGTGGCATTTCCGGAAAAGTAAATAAGTGAACAGAACAAAATAAAGAGCTTGGCAAGAGACCCCTATTTTTCCTCATCTTTCATTGTGCAAATATTAAACATAACATCTCAAGTTTTCTTTGATGTCTCTAGACCTCTCATTTGTATTTTCAATATCTTGTATTTGGCATTATTTGCAGTTTCTTCAAACTAAATCTGTATTCAATTGTTTCTAAAATAATGCTAATTATATAATGTTTACTTCATTTATTTGGTTTTTATTTAAAGGATGTCGAATATCTATATATTCTTGTTATTATGTTTTGTTTTAATATTGTAGTCATTTATACTTAATTTTGTTAAAAAGAGAAAATGTTCAATGGCTTTATCCTCCCTATAAAATTCAAATTAGCCTGATGAAATAGTTATTTTCAACACTAAGAGATAAATTTTAGACATGTCCTGTAGATCATGTCCAAATCTTTTTGCTTTGATTTCACCAAACCAAGAGACCCACTAATTGCTCTCTTAAAGTAATTGAACTTCAGCACATCATATAATCTATATGAAGCTAACCATTCTTAACTCAGGAAAGGTTAGAATAACTCAATTAAAAAATTACAAAGATTTTATGTTTGCAGTTATAGTTCCCTGGAGAGATACTTGAATTTTCACTTGAAAACCCTTCATCCTAGATATAATTCCTATAATTTTAATGGCCCATAATACTTTCAATTTGAGTAAATATTGTGAAGAAATATAGAAAAAGCACAATTGGTTAGATGTGTGAAATAAAGGAGGAGTTTAGAGAGGCAGATGCATCTGAAATATACTCATGGTCACTAATGAAATGCATACATTATAGCTAAGGAGTTATAATATTAACATATATAGAAGAAAAATCATGAAATATGTTCATCTTGTGAAAGCCACTATCAAATTTTCTATATTAGAAAGTTAACTTTCTAATGAAAATAGCTTTCAATGAAAATGGGGACATTGATTAAGAGGCTACTATAATAGTAAATTTATCATATATGTATGATATCTGCTGTCTACCTCTTAGAGGTAGACTCAGCATTTTATATGTATGTAGGTAACCCAGAATCTTAATTCAGTGACAGGAATACAATAATTACTCTCTAAGTGGTAGTTGAATTGAGCTAAAAATTGGTAAATAAAAGATTTTTCAGCCCAAGCTCTAGAAAATGCAATGTAATTATAAGATTGGAATTTATTTTATGTGCTTCATGTGTATCATTGAATATTAAAACAAAACCTAATAAAATGACCATCTATAATCAAATAAATGACTAGATATTGATAGTTTCTTCTACAAAAAATGTAAAAGAGTTGCATAGATATTAGTTTCTACTATTAGGATATTAAACTCTCAAGAATAAATAGTAGTTCTTTCTCACATCTTGCAAGATGGTGGGTGAAAAAACTGAGAAACAAATGCTAAGGAGAAGAAGCCCGAAGCCAAGAAGGCTGATGCTGGTGGCAGGTCGAGAAGGGTAACCTCAAGGCCAAGATGTCTCAGAAGGGGCAGCCCCACAGCAGCGGAAACCTTGTCCTAGTGAGGAATTGGCAGCTATTCCCAGTCAGCTATGTATTCTCAAAAGGCCATGTACAAGAGGAAGTGTTCAGCAGCTAAATCCAGGGTTGAAAAGAAAAAGCAGGGGAAAGTACTTGCCACTGTCCCAAACCAGTTGGTGGTGACAAGAATGGTGGTATCCAAGTGGCTATACTTCACAAAATGCTTAGATGCTATCCTGCTGAAGATGTGCCTCAAAAGCTGTTGGGCCATGGCAAGAAACCCTTCAACCAGCACGTGAGAAAACTGTGAGCCAGCATCACTCCATGGACCATTCTGATCATCCTCACTGGGACCACAGAGGCAAGAGGTGGTTTTCCTGAAGCAGCTGAGCGGTGGTTTGCTACATGTGACTGAACCTCTAGCCTTTAATCAAACCCCTCTGCTAGAACACACCAGAAATTTGTCATCACTACCTCCAGCAAAACTGATAGCAATGAAGTGAAAATTCCCAGACATCTCACTGGTGAATTAATTAATTGACGTTCATTTATATTAGTTCATTCATTGATTGTGACAAATGTATCATACTAACGTAAGAGATTATGAGAAACTGAATGTGGGGCATGTAGAAATTCTCTGTCCTCTCACAACTTTTATGTAAATCTAAACTATTTTAAAATTTAAAGGTTTATTTTGGAAAACAGTTAACTGAAGCACACTGTAGGAAAGGCAGTCACCAACTTCGTTCACCATTAGCTTCTCTGTGTGCAGGCCTGCCTTCTGTACTATTTCTTTCATTTTCCCAACTTCCTGTGGGCTCCATCCAATGTGTGAATAAAATAGCTCTACATGAAGCACCTGTTCTAAGTTTTTGTTTGTTTTTTACAAGTGTTCTTAATAGAATGTTTTCATCACTTTTGAGTAGAAATACAGACAGTAAAAATGAAAATGAAAAAGTTGTCCAGTGGTAAAAATGTGGATGGTGCCTCTCTATGTGTCTTATAAGCAGTGGTTATCAATTCAAACTCCATGTTTCAATACCAGCTGTGGCACATTTAACAGCATGACCTTTAGCAAACCGCTTAACCACCTGTAGGAAAAAGAAGAGTAGCTACCACATAGAATGTAAGCTTCAACATGTTTGATTTACTCAAGATATTTATAACTCTGTAAGGTTAGTCACTATTACTACTTCTGCTCCTCAACTGTTTACAGGGTGATGCACTTCTAATACAGCCACAGCTCTAATACGTTTTCTTTAACATTGTCAATGTTAACCCTTTTTTATACAGTTATATCCCAATTATTTTTCTTTGAACCAAAGCAGGATGTATTTGAGAATGAATTCAAACTTCATAGCTATTATCTGAAATCCTGTTTGTTGTCTACATCCCATTAGAAATGTGAGCTACGTAGTATGCAATATTCATAATATGGTGAGATAACTCATATGAGAGTAATTTAATCGTCAGTGCTGCTCATCCGTTGTTTAATGAATTCCTAACAATTTGAAAGGCAGGCTGTTGGAAAGCCATTATTAAATTTCATATTTGTTCTGCAGTTTTCTTCACCAGTCCTTCATCTATTTAGGATTATGATAACATTAACTTTTGAATTCCTTTAAAAAACTGGCTTTTTGCATAATGCAAAATTTGAACTTCGATTCTACTAAGAAAACAGAGTAAATATATTTTAAGGCAGGCTTGCAATTAAGTTAAAGGGTGATGATCACACTATTCTATACAATATAATTCAGATTCGTGAAACAAAATCACGGTTTACCAATTTACACAGTAGTGACGATAAAGAATATTATGGTAGACACAAGAGAACAAGTCAGGTAATTACAGTAGCACTTAATCTTACCTTATAAATAGGCTTATAAATTGTAACCACTAATATCTCAAAAAGCAAACTTCGAGGCACATTTTATCTGTATTATTGATCATGCCACAAAATATAATACACTGTGTATTACTATGTTGCTTTGTTGTAATATCTCTAGAGGCACATGGGAAAAGAATGTGTTTTAGGGAGTTCATTTAAAAATAAAATAACCAGGTTAGAGTTGGGGAAGAAAACTAATTAAATTAATGATTTTGTGGGTCAATAAAATAAAAGTAAAGAAGGCATAAAATATATTTACAGACTCTTCAGTATTATAAACTTTAGTTCTATAATCCAGTAAATTAAAAAAATTGAAGTCATTTGGATAGTCAAAATAGTTAAGAAATTACATGTAGCAGATAATCATGACTGAGCTGTATTATCTACAGGGTGGGGCAAAAGTAGGTTTACAGTTGTATATGAAACACATTTTATTCTTGTATTATTATTTATTAATTATTGCACTGTTTTCCATATGAATAATTATAAGCCTATCTTTCCCCTACCTTGTATATGTATGTATGCATATGTGTATATATATATATCTTCCTTGGGGCTCGATGAAATCTAAAAAATAGGGAAAAAAATGCAAAGATTTTGCACTTTTCTCTAGATTTCTCTAGATTTGGGGGGAGGCATTACCAATAAGAGGGTCTGCTAAGCATGCTGTCATTGATGAAAACTGATAAACTGAATGGCAAACAGAAATTGGGCTGTTTGCTGACTAGATACAATCTGAGGTAGTTAAGAAAACACATCAGTTCAGCGTGGATTTTTTGAAGCTTTATAAAGATTTTATAGCACTATAAATTTGCTATTTATCAAGAGACTTGGGATGACTTGGTGCTTACATTTCAGGGGCCCAGTATGGATTCCTGACCTACTCAACACCTAGTACTCAAATTCATTATAGAGTTACTGTCGGTGAAACAGCACTGGTGGCACAGTGCACAGACTCTGTGCTGTGCAGTGAAAGAGACCAAAATTTGAATTCTCATTATAACTCTCCGGGTTTCAAATTACTTACTGTGTCAGAACCCTAATTTCCCACCTATCTGAAGGAAGTCGGGAGAAGTTCTGACTACTTACTATGGTTGCTATCTTTCTTTGGGCCTAGCAATCCTTCTTGCATTCTTCACTTTATAGATCTTATCATCCTGGAAACAGGGTGGTCGTGTCATTTGAACCAGGCTAATTAACCCTCAACCCTAATTTCAACCTTAATTCCAACTTCCAGAAGCGATTATGCCAAGGGATAAGAACATAATTAAAGCAGAGCCAAGCAGGTTTCCTCTGTTCTTGTATAGAAACTAGAGATAATGGAGACTAGGCCCTTTTCCCATTGGTCAGGGATCCGCAAGGCATTGAACCAGAGATGACTGCAGACGTGCCTCGGCTGAAGAAAAGCGCTTCCACAATAGCAAAGAACAGAGCCTAGACAGAGACGTGGAATCAAGAGACGTGCGGAGGTCACTTGCATCCCTGATGATCCCATGGCTTCCAATGTAAATTGAACAATCCTCCTTTTAAAATGAAACCAGTCACAGATATATTAGCCACTAGGAACTAGAGCTTCACTAATATTTCATCATTGGGACTTGTTTTTGAAAATATGAGGGAGTGCATGTAATGTATTAGTCATAGATTAAAAACATTGTAAATTGAGGCCATTTTTATTGCAATATACTTTCCTCACTTCATATAACGAAAAGGGACCCAAAATGGAATTTATTTATAAAAAATTGTGTGTTTATTCTTATGTGTTTGAACTTTAGTCACTTTCAAAGTACTCTCCACTTGATACAAGTTTTGATACATTTTTACACTCAAAACAATTTTAGAACTCATCCATTCTGATGCCTTTTAGTTTTTTGTCTTATCTCTTCCACATCAGCAAAACATTTCCTTTTGAGGACTTTGTTCATCTGGGGAAACAAAAAAAGTCACTCAGGGTGAGATAGAGTGAATAGGGAGGGCAGGGCATGGAGGTCATACCGTTCTTCCTCAAAACTGCTGAACACTCAGCACCGTGTGGGGAGATGAACTTGTAAATCACCCACCATGAAGTAAGCAAACACATTGAAAGAGTCTTCAAAAAAGATTCACTGAAGCCAAATGCAGTCTCTCACAACAACGCCAGCTGGTGCACTGATACAGATGGGTTCTGAGAACACTCACCTAGCAGGGGAAGCCTGTACTGCAAGGGTCTGCCCTCCAGAAGATAATTCTGGTCTTTTTTGGGTTCCCTCTCATAAAGATCCTCATTAATTATTTGACTCAGCCCAAGGTTCAAAGATAAAAGTAAAATAAACATTTTTTTATAATTCATGCCAAATTTATTACTACTACTTTTCTGACTTGTACTCCTACTGCTACTACTACTACTGTAACAGGGATAGCCAAGAGGGGGCCCCCAAATAGGGATTTGTAATGGAGTCCAAAAGAGCTTGGAGATAATTGGCTCCACACCACAGGGCCACACCTGCCTGGAATGCTGTCAGCTGTGGCCCATTGTGGGAAGAGCCAGAAATGGGGCTCCAGAGGAAGATTGGCACTGGCATTTAGACCTAGGCACAGAGCCATTTGGCCTCTCTTTTGGGGACCATGTGGCCTTTTGGGGACTACTCGGCTTTGGAAGTGCTCCTTTTAGCCATGTGGATGGTTCTGGGAGCCTGAATCATGTACTACTTCTTTCCTGAGATACAGTATCCCAGACTGGGCAGAGTGAAAAGGAGTGTGTGTGTTTGTGGATATTCTAAAGAACTTTAGTCTGTATAACTTTTAAATAAATAATTCCTTTCCTTTTCACCAGTCTCTGGCATTGAGAGATGTCTTTCCCCTGGCAGCGAACAAAGTGAACCAAGTAGGAGGAAGGAACCCCTGGAGAAAAAGGGGGGGTCTTTTATATTGTTCGGCCCCCACCCTGGTCTGTTCTGTGACACTACTACTAGTACCACACATATTATTATAACTATGACTATTATATGGCCTAACATTTGCTGAATGATTACTGTTTCCTCTCCTACACTAAAAACATTCCGTGCATCATCTCATTTAGTCTTCATAGGAATTACTATTATTAAATAAATTTATTATTATCCCCATTTATAAAGGGGACTAAAACATATATGAGGTTAAGTGGCATAAATTAAATTTATGTCCAGATATGTTTCACTCCAAATCTGAGAACCCAATCATATATCATGCTTACTGACATTCATATAATTCAGATAAAAATTTGGTATCTGCTCAAATAACTCCCTCATTTCTCTGGGTTTCTCTGTGTCTTTGGAATAAACCCTAGTGGCAGGACCACTGAATAATTCAAAATGAAATAAAGAAAAATGTCTCCCAAGCCATAACATGAATGCCAACTCTGTTTGATCACAGTTCTGTGAGATGAAAAGCAAATACTATTTCATTTTATTGATTCGCATCTAATACATTTTACAAAATTGGTAGATAATATTTACATGTTCAGGATTTATAAAATGAGAAATAAAGAACGGCTCAAAGTGTGTTTTGGTGTTGCCATTGTTTCACTGTCTAAGTTTCGAGAGAATTTGTCATGAGCAATATATCTAATAAATGCCTCTGCTAAGAAAAGATGGAAGTTGTCATAAACCCAGATCATGCTAGAAAAAAATAAGATTATGCTTAAACTGAGTGGAAGGGTAGAATATTGCTAGAGGGAGATATAGTTTCCAAAGAAGCCAGAAAATACCAAGTTAGTGAGTTGTTCCCTTTATCTATTCTGCATCAAACTTATAAATGTTCTTTGTCCGGACTCAGTCCTATTTTGCTCACATTTTCTGCAACTAAATCCCTTAGTTATTTCTGGTCACCTATGGTGTCTTCTCTTTATATACACTTTTTAAGTTTTGAAAACTACTTTCTGTGAAAACTATATCCTTTTGCCTTTTCAACTGTCAAAGTGATTTAAAGTGTGACCTCTCAATCAATGGACAGTGGCCATTTTGTCTTGAAATGATTTTTCTTTTCTCTCTTTTGTCTTTTGTTCACTAAATGTGCCATTGAAAGCAGTACCTTTAGGTTTTCAAATTGGCCCATTTCTTGAATTGTTTTCCCCTTCCAGTATTTCATTAAATTTTCTCCAATGGTTAGTTAGAAACCTTGAAAAAGGCTGTATCTTTGTGTTTACATCCTCAGTTATGTACCTGATCTTGAATATTTAATAATATAGTTCTTTGAAAAGGATGCAGTTTTCTCTAATTGCAGGCTCATTTTCTTGTCCTTCTTGTAGATGTGTAGTGGAAAATTTCTCTTGATATTTTTCCTTTTGCCTTCAAAATATAGGAAAAAAGCTTTAGAAAAAATATCTCTTTTGAATGTCAAGCATTCTTTTTCTTCCAATAAATATTGAATATGAATGACAAGGAGAAGAAAAAAAATAACGTTTATTGAGTAACAATATTTTTTTGCCAAATATTTGCACTGTGCTAAATATTACCCCATTTTATAGTTACCACAACTTTATATAATTTGGGAAAAGTTCAGCACAAGTAAATGAATAGATGTATTTAATTTATCTTTTTTTTGCTTCACTGTAAAACTAAAAAACACCTTTGCAAATTTGTACATATTGAATAACTTACAGAAGGCACTTATGAAAACGCAAAAATAAAAAGAAACATAAATAATTTTCAGAAATATTGTTTAAAATATTGTTTCCTCATGCCAATTTTTTCCAAACACTCCCTAATCCTCTCAGATAGGCCAGACAGGTGATGGACTCTGAATAACACATCTTATTTTTGGCTTACCAGACGTAAGATATTCACTCCCAACCTAACCTGAAAAGCATAATTGTCCCTACTACTGTTTTTGCGCATGCCTTCTTCAATTAATACTTGGACCATTTTTTTTTTTTTTTTACATTTTTGCAAGGATTTCCACTTCTCAGTCTTTTTCCTTCTAGCTTTAGTTTATCTTCACAACTGTTCAGGTCATTTTTCTCTATAACTCATTTTTTTTTCATTTTTAATTTAAAATGTATGTTCAATCATTGTTAACATTCACTATTATTTTGTATTAGTTTTAGGTGTACAGCACAGTGGTTAGACAATCAGATATTTATAGAACGTTCTCTCTGATATTTCCAGTACCCACCTGGACCATACATAGTTCTTACAATATTATTGACTCTATTCCCTCTTCACTTTATATCACCATGACTATTTTATAGATATCAATGTGTAATTTTGTTTTGTAGAATGATTTATTTTAAGAATATAGTTTATTGATTATGCTATTACAGTTGTCCCAATGTTTTGCTCCCTTTTAGCTCCCTCCTCCCTGCATCCCCCTCCACCCTCCAGCATTCCTCCCCCTCTTAGTCCATGTCCATAGGTTGTACATCTAAGTTCTTTGGGTTCTCCATTTCCTATACTGTTCTTAACCTCCCCCTGTCTATTTTTTGCCTAGCAATTATGCTCCTTATTCCCTGTACCTTTTCTCTCATTATCCCCCCTCCCCTTTCCCCTCTGATATCCCTCCATGTGATCTCCATTTCTGTGATTCTGTTCCTGTTCTAGGTCTTTGCTTGTTTGCGTTTTAGGTTTAGTTGTTAATAGTTGTGAGTTTGTTGTCACTTTACTGTTCATAATTTTTTATCTTCTATTTCTCAGATAAGTCCCTTTAACATATCATATTATAAGGGCTGGGTGATGATGGACTCCTTTAACTTGACCTTATCCGGGAAGCACTTGATCTGCCCTTCCATTCTAAATGATAGCTTTGCTGGATAGAGTAATCTTGGATGTAGGTCCTTGACTTTCATGACTTTGAATACTTCTTTCCAGCCCCTTCTTGCCTGTAAGGTTTCTTTGGAGAAAACAGCTGATAGTCTTATGGGAACTCCTTTGTAGGTAACTGCCTCCTTTTTTCTTGCTGCTTTTAAGATTCTCTCCTTATCTTTAATCTTGAGTAACTTAACTATGATGTGTCTTGGTGTGTTCCTCCTTCGGTCCAACTTCTTTGGGACTATCTGGGCTTCCTGGACTTCCTGGAAGTCTATTTCCTTTGCCAAACTGGGGAAATTCTCCTTCATTATGTTTTCAAATAAGTTTTCCATTTCTTGTTTTCCCTCTTCTCCTTCAGGCATCTTTATGATTGAGATGTTGGAGTGTTTAAAGTTGTCCCAGATGTTCCTCAGCCTCTCCTCATTTTTTTGAATTCTCATTCCTTCATTCTGTTCCAGTTGGGTGTTTATTTCTTCCTTTTGTCCCAAATCATTGATTTGAGTTTTGCTTTCCTTCCCTTCACAGTTGGTTCCCTGTATATTTTCCTTTATTTCACTTTGTATAGCCTTCTTTCTTTATTTTGGGACTGAGATAAATCAATTCTGTGAACATCCTGATTACAAGTGATTTGAACTGTGCATCAGGTAGGTTGTCTATCTCCTTGTCCCTTAGTTCTTTTCCTGGAGCTTTGATCTGTTCTTTCATTTGGGCCATATATCTTTGTCTTGGCACACCTGTTATGTTGTAAGGGGTGGAGCCTTGGGTATTCACCAGGGTGGGGCAACCCTCTTTGCTATGTTGTGGTGTTGTCTGTGGGGGAGGGATCAGAGAGGGAACAATGCTGCTTGCTGGGCTCTTGCCCCACTTTCCACCACTTCCCTCACTTCCCATAAGAAGATTATGCCCTTTCAGGTGCTGATTCGCAGGCAGGTGGGTCTGTGTGCACTCTAGGACCTCGTGGTACTCTCCAACAGACTCTCCAACAGACTCTCCTGAGACTGGAAATTTCTCCCACTACCACAACCTCTGCAGATTTTTACAGACATAGGTTTTGAGTCTTTAGTTTCCCATACTGCAACCCTGGTTAGTGTGGTCTATCTCACTTCCCATTTGTTCCTCTCATCTTATCTTTGCTGGAATATGGGACTGCCCTCATAGTTTGCCACCTTGCCATGCATCCTCTCTGCCTCCGTCTCTGCCCCTCTTACTAGCCTGGGTGAATGTTTCTTTAACTCCTTTGTTGTTGGAGTTCAATGCAGTTTGATTTTCTGGCAGTTCTGCTTTTTTTTTTTTTTTTTTTTGTAATTGGTTGTTATCTTTCTTTTGGTTATGCAAGCAAGGTAAGCATTTATGCCTATACCTCCATCATGGCCAGAACCTATATGCAAATTTAAATGCAAACTATTTAAAAATCTAATTTTAGCATATCGTTCCAAAAATATCCCTAGATGCTTAACAGAAAACCCTGTTCTCTTCTCACCACCCCCATGAAATATCAAGATCTCTTTTATAAGCATGTACAACTTCTGAAAATAAAAGCAAGGAAAGGATTTCATTCAGATTATCATCAGAAAGAGTAAAATATAGCATGAATGATATCAGAGGAATGGCAGCATGAGAGATTCCCCTGGTCTCTCCCTTTGAAGTCACAAGAATTTGAACAGTTATAATTCAACAAAAGATTGTCTGTTCAACACAAACATATCTGAGAGACCCAGACATTGAAATATCTGAAAGTATTCAAGTCAGTGTGAGCAAGTGGAGATGGGAAGAGAGAAGAGTGGATAGGGTGCTTTGAGCTGATGCAGTCTGGAGTTCTCTGTGGGTTTTAAAGGAGAAAAAGAATCAGGTCACAACTTGCATTCCTTGAAGTCTGGGGGAGAAAAGAGATAAAGTGAGCATTCTTAAAGGAGTGGTCCTATGTGCTGTGGCTAAACCCAGTGACCTGGGTACTTTCATAGAGCTAGCAGTGGGCCCAAGCAGACTAAAGCAGTGGTTGTCAGGCTACAGAGCACATTTCCTGCATCCCAAAGAACTGGAAAGACTACTATTTTTTCCTGAGTGGCAGGTACAGGCTGTGGTTAATCCCATTAATGGGCAGAGATACAGATGAGATACAGAGACAGCTGAGGTCTGGCAGTTGCCATTAGTGGGAGGAAAACAAAGCCACAAATGCACTAAGAAGGCTCTCTAAGCTCAGATGGCCCGCATCTATGGTAACTACACTGCTGGTAGTGCTAGGATTTCACAGTCTTGGAATCCAATTGCCCACCATATTCTCTCATAGGAAGAATATCCTGAGACTGAGGCTACTCGGTCTCTAAAGAGACACCCACATCCCCAGGAAATACAGGACATCTTTAGTGCCACATATTGAAATACAAAAGAAAAACTTCTTATCAATCTACTAACTAGAGAAATGCCACTCAAAAACACACAAATAAAAACAGATTTTATTTCATAGATGTGTGGCAGAGAAGGAATCCTTCAAATATCATGAATAACCAAACCAACAAGGCAGCTAAAAAAGAAAATTAAAAATCTCTAGAAAATAAGCTTAAAAGACATGGAAATATGTGATTTAAATGATATAGAATTTAAGATTGCAGTTCTGAAAAAAAATAAGATACAAAAAACACAGATAGATAGTTGTACAAACTCAGAAATAAAATCAACAAAAAAGAAGCACTTTACCAAAGGTATTGAAACTTTAACAAACAACCAGTTAGAAATTCTAGAGATTAAAAACTCAATAAAAGAAGGGAAATATGAACCAGCAAATTTAGGAAATAAAGCTGATCAGTTGGAGAAAAAAATAGTGATATCGAAGATAGGTACCTAGAAATAATGCATTTGGAAAAAGAGAGAGATTTGAGAGTAAGAAAAAGTGAAAGAGCTCTATGAGAACTATCTATCTGACTTATCAGAAAGAGCAATATAAAATCAATGGGTATGGCAGAAGGAAAAGAGATGGAAAAAGGAAGAGAGAGTTTAGGTAAACAAATAGTTGATGAGAATAGAAAGAGTTAGATCCTTGAATCCAAGAACCAAATGATACACCTAATTATCTCAATCCAAAAGGACCTTCTCCAAGGCATGTTATATTAAAAGTGTCAAAAATTAATGACAAGGAAAGAATTTCAAGGCAACCATGGAAAAGAAGACAGTAAGCTATTAAGTAAAACCCATTAGATTATCATGTATTTCAGCAGAAACTCTACAAACTAGGAGAGAGTGGAATTAAATATTCAAATTTGAATATTACCAGCCAAGAACAACATATCCAGTAAAGTTATCCTTCAAATAATAAGAAGAAATGAAGACTTTTCCAGACATACAGGAGCTGAGGGATTATGACCACGGGACATTCATCACATGAAATACTGAAGGGAGTTATTCTGTCTGAAACAAAAAAGAAAAAGATATAAAACTATGAGTAAATTGACTAACAGACAGAAACAGGATATTCAACCCTTTTCCAGAATAGCATATTATACACTTAAATATAACAAAGTTAAAGGAGAGAAAAACATTGAAAAGAGAGAGAGAAGAAAAATTCAATAGCAACCATGATTTGGAAATGAACTTACAGCACAAATAAGAATAATTTGTGACAACAAAAACATACAAGGAATGGGGGTAAATGACTGAATTTGTAAAGGGCAATGAAATAAGATATATTCAGAAGACAAATTACTGTATATATGAAACTTTCTTTTGCATAAATCTAATGTCAACCACACACACATACACATAAACAAAAAAATCCAGAACTGAGACACATAACATAAAAAAAGAGGAAACAGAGGAAAAAAATCATAGAATACCATCAACTAAAACAACGGACAGAAATACAAGGCAAAAGATACTATGGAGACACAGAAATATGAGGAAACAAAGGATAAAATGGCTATAGGAAATCCTCAAACATCAAAAATCAACCTAATATAAATGAACTGAACTCATCAATAAAAAGGCATGGAGTAGCAGATTGCATCAAAACATAAAACCCAACCATACGCTGCCTTTAGGAGACACATGTCAGCTTCAAGAGCAAGTATAGATTCAATGGTAAAGGATGAAAAACGGACTTCTGGTCAAGATGGAGGCATAGTTTAATATGTCTCACTTCCTTGCACAACTATGACAAAAACTACAAATACTCTGCAAAACAAATATCACCTAAAAACATCAGAAAATTGAGCTGTATGGAAGTCCAACAACCAAGGATTTAAAGCCACATTCATCCAGACAGGTAGGAGGGAAGGAGATGCAGAGATGCATGGGGGAGTGGTGTGGAGAGGCATGGAGATGCAGAATGGGTGGTCCCACATCCAGTGTGGTGGATCAAATTCACGTTGCATAAAAAATCATGAGGGATACCTTGGGAGAGAGGGACCCCACAGTGAAGTGTTCCAGCACCAATCACATACGTTCCCATAACTTCTGGTTGTAAAAAGCAGTAGGAGTTTGGGCTGAGGAAGAAACTGGGAGGTTCTCAGGAGACACCTCTTAAAGGGCCCACAATGGACTTGGGAGTTATGCAGACACACTGTCTATGGGATTCAGCAAGGGGCAACAGATGGAAGGGCACCAGTGGCATACAGGCAGAGACTGAGGTAGCTGGCATCAAGGTGACTGCTAGGATGTGGCTTTCTCCTGGGTAGAATTTCAGAGGCCAGGAAGTGGCATAGTCCCCTCTCCTAGCCCTCCCCCACACAGAACTTCAGAGCTGTAACATGGGTTGCCCCACTCTAGCGATTTAACAAAGGCTCCACCCCATATAACTTACAGGTGGGCTTTTTTATAATGGGCCACAATACTAAAACAGGGAGTCAAAGAAGCTCTACTTAATACACAGAACCAAATACATGGAGGATGGAAAAATGAGGAGACAAAAAAATATGAACCAAATGAAAGAACAGAACAAAACTCCAGAAAAAGAATAAATGAAATGGAGATAAGCAACCTAGCATATGCAGAGTTCAAAACACTGCTTATCAGAAAGTTCCATGGAAGTCATTGGATACTTCAACAGTGTAAAAAAGACCCAGGCAGAAATCAAGTTTCCATTAAGTGAAATAAAGAAAAATCTATGGGGAACCAGTGATGGAGTGAATGAAACCAAGAATCAAATGACTGATTTGGAATATAAGGAAGAATGAAAAAACATTCAATCAGAACATCAAGAAGAAAAAATAATTCAAAAAACAAAGAGCCTCTGGGATATCTTCAAATGTACGAACATCTGAATCATAGAGGTGCCAAAAGGAGAAGAAGAAGAGCAAGAAATTGAAAACTTACTTGAAAAAAATGAAAGAAAACTTCCCTAATATGGTGAAGGAAATAGACATGTAAGTCCAGGGTGCATGGAGAATCCCAAAGAAAATTGACCCAAAGGACCACACCAAGACACATCATAATTATAATGCCAAAGGTTAAAGATTAAGAGAGAATCTTAAAAGCAGCAAGAGAAAAGCAGATAGTTACCTACAAAGGAGTTCCCATAAGACTGTTAGCTGATTCTGCCCCACCCCCCTGAGCAAAAACCACTTTGCTGGCTAGAAGGGTCTGGCAAAAAGTACCCAAAGTGATGAAAAGTAAAGGCTTACAACCTAGATTACTCTATCCAGCAAAGCTATCATTTAGAATTGAATGGAAGATAAAATGCTCCCAAGACAAGGTAAAACTAAAGTTCATCACCACCAACCTATCATTATATGACATGTTAAAGGGACTTATTTAAGAAAGAGAAGATCAAAATTATGAATGTTAAAATGGCAATAAATTCACAAGTATCAAGAATTAAGTCTAAAAATCTAAGTAAACAAGCAGAACAGAAACAGAATCATAGATATGGAGGTCATTTGGAGGGTTATCAGTTGTAACAGGGAAGGAGGAGAATAGGGGAAAAATGTGCAGGGATTAAGAAATAAGAAATAGTAGGTACAAAATAGAAATTAGACAAGTTAAGATGAGTATAGGAAATAGAAGAACCAAGGATCTTATGCATGGCCCATGGAGATGAACTAAAGGGGAGATTCCTGGAGGGAATGAGGGTGATACATGCAGGGGGCAAGGGGAGAAAAATTGGAAAAACTATAATAGCATAATCAATAAAATATATTAAAAATAAAGGGCAAAAAATGATTCTCTGAGCAGACACCATCCAGAGAAAAATGGGTGTGGCCATATCTCAAAAAATTAATTCCAAAACCAAGGAAAAAAAAACCCAGAACACTAGACAAAGATGGACACTTTATAATGATAAGGGGGACAATACATCAAGATGACATAACACTACTCAATATACATGCTCCCAGCCAAGGAGCATCAAAATATGTAAAGCTGCTACTAACAGAACTAAAGGAAGTAACTGACAAAAACAC
Source organism: Desmodus rotundus (assembly GCF_022682495.2). Taxonomy (NCBI): domain Eukaryota; kingdom Metazoa; phylum Chordata; class Mammalia; order Chiroptera; family Phyllostomidae; genus Desmodus; species Desmodus rotundus. The sequence goes on along the minus strand of NC_071399.1, from coordinate 55,633,068 downwards.
AATCATTGTAGAGATCCTAAAACACACTTTACAGCTATAGATAGATCATCCAAAAGGAAAATCAATAAGGAAATACTAGCCACATGCAAAAGACTGAAACTAGACTGCTATTTGTCACCAAACACAAAAAATTAACACAAAATGAATTAAAGACTTAATATAAGACCTGAGATAAAAAAAAACATATAAAAGAAAACATAGGCATTAAACTTGTGAACCTCAGTCTCAGAGAGGATTTTATAAACTTGACTCCAAAGGCAAGGGAAATAAAGAAAAAAATAAATGAATGAAACTACATCAAACTAAAAAGCTTCTTCACAGAAAAAAAAAAAAAACAAACCCTAAAATAGCAACCAAATGAATGGGAGAAGCTATTTGCAAAAATTACCTCTGATGAAAAGCTAATATCTAAAATGTATAAAGACTCATACAATTCAACAATAAAAATATTATTATAAATAGGCAGAGGATCTGAAGAGACACTTTCCTCAAGGACACAAATAAATGACCAATAGATAAATGAAAAGATGCTCATCTTCACTATTAGAGAAATGCAAATCAAAACTACAATAAGATACAATCTTACACCTCTTAGAATGGCTATTATCAATAAGAAAAGAAATAACATTAAATAATGAATGGATTAACAATGGTATCAAGGAAGAAATAAAAAATATCTGCAAACAAATGAAAATGAACACACAACAACCAAAAACCTAACGGACTCAGTGAAGGCATTCCTGAGAGGGTAGTTAATAGCAATGCAGGCCTACCTAAAGAAGACAGAAAAACCTCAAATATACAACCTAACCCTACATCTATAAGAACAAGAGGAACAACAGCATAGCCTAGAGATAGTATAAGGAAGGAAATAATTAATATCAGGTCAAGATTAAATAACTAGAAAATAAAAAAATCAGTTCAAAAGATCAACTAATCCAGGAGCTGATTCTTTGAAAAGATAAACAAAATTGACAAGCCTTTAACCAGACTCATCAAGAAAAAAAAAGAGAAGACCCAAATACATAAAATCAGAAATGAAAGAGGAGAAGATACAATCGATATCACAGAAATGCAAAGGATTGCAAAAAAATGGCTATGAGCGGTTGTTCATCCAAGAAATTGGACAACCTGGGTAAAATGGCCAAATTTCTAGAAACATACAATCTTTTCAAAACTGAATCAGGAGAAGAAAAAAGCCTCAATAGATCAATAACAACTAGGGCAATTGAAGCAATAATAAAAAAAAACTTCCAAAACACAAAAGCCCTACACTGAATTACTTCACAGGCAAATTTTACCAAACATTTAAAGAAGAACACCTTTCCTCAAACTATACCAAAATCTCAAGAAGAGGGAAGACTCCCAATCATTTTTTTTAATAAGGCCAGTATTATCCTAATTCCATAACCAGGTAAGGACACAACAAGGAAAGAAAACTAAAAAACATTATCTCTGATGGACATAGATGCTAAAGTCCTTAACATAATATTGGCAATCTATACCCACCAATATATTAAAAAGATCATACACTATGATCAAGTGGGATTCATCCCAGTGATGCAATGATGGTATAATTTTTGTAAATCAATAAAAGAAATATATCATATAAAAATGAGAGAAAAAATCCACATGAACATATCAATAGATACTGAAAAAACATTTGTTAAAACTCAGCATGGATTTATGATAACCTGCCCCCAGCAAAGTGGGAATAAAGGGAGCATACCTCATCTATGGTAGTATATGGGAATATATGGGAGTAAAAGTCATATATGAGAAACCTACAGCCAACGTCATACCCAATGGGAAAAAAATAAACGTTTTCCCCTCATGATCAGGAACAAGACAAGGGTGTTCACTTTCACCACTGTTATTCAACATAGTACTGGAAGTTCTAGCCACAGTGATCAGAAAAGGAAAAGAAATTTTAAAAAGGCATCCAAATTGGAAAGAAGTAAAACTGTCATTATTTGAAGACTATATGATAGTGTGCATAGAAAGCCCTATATATGATAGTGTACATAGAAAACCCTATAGTCTCCATCAAAAGACTACTCGATTCTTAATAAGTGAATTAGGCAAAACAATGAGATACAAAGTCAATATGCAGAAATGGAGGGCATTTCAGTACACCAACATTGATATATCAGAAACAGAAACTAGGAAAATCGTATTTATTGTAACAACAACAAAAATGAACCTAGTTTATTCCTAGGTTTAAACTTAGGAATAAATTTAACCAAGGAAGTAAAAGTACTTGGAAAACTATAGAACACTGAAGAAAGGAATTAAGAAAGATAAAAATAAATGGAAGCATATACCATCTTCATGGATTGGAAGAATTAACATCACTAAAATGTCCACACTACCCAAAGCAATCTATAGATTGAAGGCAATTACCTTTAAAATACCAATAGCATATTTCACAGATATAGAACAAGCATTTCAAAAATTTATATGGAACCAAAAAGACCCCAAACAGCTGCAGCAATCTTGAGAAAGAAGAACAAAGTAGGAGGGATCACAATACCTGATATCTAGCTGTACTACAAGACCACTGTAATCAAAACATTCTGGTACTGGCATAAGAACAGACCCATAGATCACTGGAACAAAATGGAGAGCCCAGAAATAAAGTCAAGTCTCTATGGTCAATTAATATTTGACAAAGGAGGCAGGAGCATAAAATGGAGTAAAAATAGCCTCTTCAACAAATGGTGTTGAGAAAACTGGAGTGTATATGCAAAAATAAAATGAAATTAGACCGGCAACTTACACTACATACCAGAATAACCTCAAAATGGATAAAATACCTAATTATATGTAATGACACCATAAAAGTCCTAAAGGATAACACAAACAGTAAAATTTCAGATATCCTACATGGCAATATTTTTCAGATATATCATCTAGGGCAAGAGAAAGAAAGAAAAATAATAAAAATGGCACTATATTAAATTAAAAAGCTCCTGCACAGCTAAAGAAACCATCATCAAAATGAGAAAGGGACTGACTGTATGGGAGAACATATTTGCCAATGATACATGGGACATGGATTTGACTTCTAAAATATGTAAAGAACTCATATAACTCAGCACACTAGAAAGTCAAACAATCCAATTTAAAAATTGGCAAAAGTCCCAAATAGACACTTTTCCAAGGCAGACATACAGATCGCCCATAGGCATATGAAAGGATTCTCAACATCTTTAGCCATCAGAGAGATGCAAATTAAAACTGCAATGAGGTATCAACCCACACCAGTCAGAATGGCCATCATTAATAAATCAACAAACAAGTGCTGGTGAGGATTTGGAGAAAAGGGAACTCTGTGCACTGTTGGTGGGAATACAGACTGGTGTAACCACTGTGGAAAACAGTATTGGATTTCCTCAAAAATCTAAAAATGGAATTGCCTTTGGACCCAGTGATCCTACTGCTGGGAATATACCCTAAGAATCCTGAAACAACAATCCAAAAGAATCTATGCACTCCAGTGTTCACAGTAACACTATTTACAATAGCCAAGTGCTAGAAACAGCCTAAGTGACCACCAGAAGATGAATGGATAAAAAAAAACTGGTACATTTACACAATGGAATATTACGCAGCAGAAAGAAAGAAGGAACTCCTAACCTTCACAAAAGTATGGATGGAACTGGATTGCATTATGCTAAGTGAAATAAGCCAGATGGTGAAAGACAAGTACCATATGGTCTCATCCATAAGAAGAACCTAATGAGCAAAATAAACTAACATGCAAAATAGAACCAGAGGCATAGAAATATGGGAAAGACTGACAGTGACAAGAACGGAGGTTGAGGGGGTTAAAAGTGGAAAAAAGGGGAAGAAACTAGTCAAGGAACATATGTGAAGGACCCACAGACATGAAAAACAGGGTGGGGAAGGACTTTGGGAGCAAGAGGAGGGATGGGTTTAGAAGGGCAAAGGGGGAAAATTGGGACAACTATAATAGAATCAAAATAAAATACAGGGTCTGACACAAATAATGTCCTATTTTTATTACAAAATCATAAGCATATAATTCTGTAACATAACAATATCACACTCCAGCATACTATATGACATTTTAGATGAAATGTTCAAATTAAAACTATAAATTATTATATGCATATTATTACCCTACCAACCACACTCAAGAAGGCATTACTTCTGCAAACCCTGTACTTAAAAAAGAAAGAAATAACAATTATCGGAGAGAATATGGAGAAAAACAAACCCTCATACACTCCTTGTGGGAATGTAAACTGGTACAGCCACTATGGAAATCAGTATGGAGTTTACTCAAAAAATGAAGAATAGAGTTACCATATGACCTAGGAATCACTTTTCTGAGCATCTACCTCAAAATTTTGAAAATATTTATTCTTAAAGATATATATATACCTTTATGTTCATTGCAACTTTATTCATGGTGGCCAAGACATGGAAACAACCAAAATATCCTTTGATAGATGATTAGATTTAGAGAAAGTGGCACATATGTACAATGGAGCATCAACCAGGCATAGGAAAAGATGAAGTACTGCCACTGAGACAACCTGACTGAATCTTGAGAATATCATTCTTAGTATAAGGTATAAGAGAATACGTTAGATGGAAAAGAATCAAGACCCATATGATTTCACTCATATGTGGAATATAAAACTAAAAGCAACAAATGATCAAACAAGACAAAAAAACCAAAAACTCATAGACATGGAAAAAAAAATACAGTGGTTACCAGAGGGGAAGAAAATGAGGGAGAGGTAGTAAAGGGTAAAAAGGGTCAAATATATGGTAATGGGAGAAGATTTAAGTGGTAAACACACAGTACAATATACAGATGATGTATTATAGAATCATACACTTGAACCTATATAATTTTATTAACCTAAGTCATCCCAATAAATGTAATTATTTTTTAAATAAAGGACTTGAGAATAAATTTATCAAAAATTGTTCAAAACCTGTTCTCTGAAAACTATAAAACATTGCTGAAATAAATATTAGAAGATTTAAAGCAAATGGGGAAGCATTTGACGTTTATACATTAGAAAGATTACTCTTGTTTATTTCATTGTTTCTGTACTATGATATTTTTTAGTTTTTTAATATATTTCATTGATTATGCTATTATAGTAGTCTCACTTTTTTCTCCCCTTTATTCCCCTCTGTCCTGTACTCCCCCTCCTGTTATAATTTCCCCACCTTAGTTCACATCCATTGGTCATACATATAGGTTCTTTGGCTTCTCCATTTCTCATACTATTCTTAACCTCCCCCTGTCTATTTTTCTATGTACCATTTATGCTTCTTATTTCCTGTACCTTTCCCCCATTCTCCCCTGTCCCTCTCCCCACTGATAACCCTCCATGTGATCTCCATTTCTGTAAATCTGTTCCTGTTCATCTTTGCTTAGTTCATTTTTGGTTTTTTGTATTTTTAGGTTCATTTGTTGATAGTTGTGAGTTTGTTAAAATTTTACTGTTCATAGTTTTGATCTTCCTCTTTTTCTTAGATAAGTCCCTTTAACATTTCATGTAATAAGGGCTTGGTGATGATGAACTCCTTTAACTTGACCTTATCTGGGAAGCACTTTATCTGCCCTTCCATTCTAAATGATAGCTTTGCTGGAGAGAGTCATCTTGGATGTAGGTCCTTGCCTTTCATGACTTTGAATACTTCTTGCCAGCCCCTTCTTGCCTGTAAGGTTTCTTTTGAGAAATCACCTGATACTTTTATGGGAACTCCTCTGTAACTGTCTCCTTTCCTCTTGCTGCTTATATGATTCTCTCCTTATCTTTCATCTTGGGTAATGTAATTATGATGTGCCTTTGGGTGTGCTTCATTGGTTCCAACTTCTTTGGGACTCTAAGCTTCCTGGACTTCCTGGAAGTCTTTCCTTTGCCAGATTGGGGAACTTCTCCTTCATTATGTTTTCACATAAGTTTTCATTTTCTTGTTCTTCCTCTTGTCCTTCTGGCACCCCTATGATTCAGTAGTTGGAATGTTTAAAGTTGTCCTGGAGGTTCCTGGGTCTCTCCTCATATTTTTGTATTCTTATTTCTTCATTCTATTCTGGTAGAATGTTTACCTCTCCCTTCTCCTCAAAACCATTGATTTGAGTCCCAGTGTCCTTCCCTTCACTGTTGGTTCATTGTACATTTTCCTTTATTTCACTTTTCATAGCCTTCACTTTTACCTGTATTTTGCAACTATACTCAACCATTTCTGTTAGCATCCTGATTACCAGTGTTTTGAACTCTGCATCTAATAGGTTGGCTATCTCTTCATCACTTAGTTATATTTTTCTGGAGATTTGATCTGTTCTTTCATTTGGACCTTATTTTTTTGTCTTGGGGCACTATTACATAATAGGGGGTGGAACCTTAAGTATTCACCAGGGCGTGGCAAGCCCAATTACTGTGTTGTGGTGCTGTATGTGGGGGAGGGGTCCAAGAGGGATCAATGCCACTTTCTCAGCCCTCCGCTAGCTTTCAGTCATTTACTCCAGTGCCCACAAGCAAATTGGGCCCTTCTGGTGCTGATTCCTGAGTGGGTGTTTTTGTGTAAGTTCTAGGACCCTCTGGGTCTCTCCAATTAACTCTCCTGTGAGTCTGGGAGTTTCTCCTGCTGCCTCAACTCCCGCAGGATTTTTCAGTCAGAGGTTTTGAAGCTTTATTTCCCTGCACTTGGAACACTGGGTTGTGAGGTCTATCTCACTCCTCAGTTGTTCCTCCCATTTATCCTCACACAAATGTGGGATCACCCACTCTGCCAGCTGCCACCTTGTCTGGTCCACCAGTTGCCGCCTCACCTGTCCCAGGTCCTCCAGCCACTGCCTTGCTGCAAGTCCTCTCCACCCAGTCAGTCTGTTTCCGCCCCTCCTATTGGTCTAGAGGAATGTTTCTTCTTTACCTCCTTGGTTGCCGGACTTCCATACAGTTCAATTTTATGGCAGTTCTGGTTATTTTTTGTTTTTAAATTTGTTGTTGTCCTTCTTTTGGTTGTGTGAGGAGGCAAAGTGTATCTACCACACCTCCATCTTGGACGGAAGTTTTTGATTACTCTTGTTTAGATGGTAAATCTCCATAGTTTTATGTATAGGTCCCACACAATCTCTATCAAAATCTGGGAGGGTTTTTTTTTCAGAAAGTGATAAACTTATCTTAACATTTAAATGAGAATGTAAAGGACAAGCAGTAGACAAAATGATTTTGAAAAAGAACCATGGCAAAGCTTATTATAAATCTACAATAAGTATGTCATGGAAGTACTAATGTAAGGACAGAGATATGTATATAGATCAATGGAATAGAATTCAGAGTTCAGAAATAAACCAGAGCATTTTGATTTTTGACAGAGATGCCAAGGTATTCAATGGAGGGAAGGATACTCTTTTCAACAAATAGTTCTGGGAAAAATGGATATCTTATTAAAATATTAATTTAGATGCTACATATCATACACACAAATTAACTAAAATGGATTATATGTTGTAGGGTAAGAGGAGGCAGTCTGGCCTCCTCACCCAGGTGTCTGGGTGACTAAGGGGAGCTGCATTCCCATAGCCTTGCAGGGCCCTGCTAACCATTGTTCTCATAGCCTTGAGACTGGGTCCAATAAACTGTTCCCGTAACATAAAGTGGGCTTGCATGCACAGAATTATGTTATGTTATGTAATTTCTGGCATTTTTCCGGCTTTGTTCCTCTCTAGTACTTAAACAGGTAGGGACTCCCTGCTGGGGGCAATTATGATGAGAGACATGCAAGGCAACAAGTGCCAGGATGGGTGCCACACGGGGGAGCAAGGGCCATGACAGGAGACATGCAGATAGACACGCAGCTTGCAACATGCGTGGCTCACCTGCTTGTGAATGAAGGCATGCCAGACATCCCAACGGCTCAGTGAATATTTTTCCATCTGCATGAATACCATGCACCTGCCTGGCCTTGAAGGGTGGCAACACATATGTTAAAATATAAAGACTACAATTATAAAACTTCTAGAACAATATATGAGAAAAAGTCTTATGAACTAATTTTAGGCCAAGTGTTCTTAGAAATTAGACCAAAATAAGGGTGCATAAAAAAGAAAATAAATAGCCCTGGCTAGGTACCTCAGTTGGTTGGAATATCATCCAGATACACCAAGGTTTTGGGTTTGATCCCCAATCTGGGTGCATACAAGAAACAGCCAATGAATATATAAATGCATAAATGAGTGGAACAACATTCTCTCTCTCCCTCTCTCTCTCTCTCTAATCAATTTTGGAAAAGTTTCTTAAAAATAAATAAATAAATAAATAAATATTGGGCTTCGTAAAAAAAGAAAAAATATCTTTGGCTTCAAAATACACTGCTAAGGAAATAAAAAAACAAATCAGATAGATACTAGGAGAAAATATTTCTATAGAAGATATAGGTAGGTAGGTAGGTAGGTAGATAGATAGATGGCTAAATAAAATAGATATTTGATTAGACATGTTTTGGTTTATTTCTTGGTCTAAATTAAGTTTATAAAGATATCTTCTATATTTCTTCTAAATGTTTTATAGTTTTAACTTTATATTTTGAGATGTGACCCATTTTTAGTTAATTATTTGTGAATAATATGAGGTAAATATATAAATAACTTACATGTGATTATCCAATTTTTCCACCAACATTTGTATCCAGGAATTATAAAGAACTCATAATTTAATAATAAGAAAAACAAGCCCATTAAAATATGGGCAAATAAAATGAATAAACAATCACTAAAGAAAATATATGAATAGCTAATAAGCACATGAAAAAATTAATCAACATCAAAAGTCATTCGGGGAAGGCTAATTAAAACCACATGATATGCCACTTCATACCCTCTATACTAGCTGTTATGAAAAAGGCAGATAATCAAGAGTGTAAACAAGGATGTGGAGAAACCAGAATCTTCATATATTGCTAATGAGAATGTAAAATGGTATGGCCACTTTGACCTGTTTCTTAAAAAGTTAACCATGAACTTATTCTGTGACATGGCAGTTCTATTCCTAGGTATCTGTCTGAAGTTAAACACAGGTCCACACAAAGATTGTGTTCATAGCAGTTTTATTCATAAGACTGAAAATTCTTAACAGTCCAAATCTCCATAAAGTGGTAAAGGGATAACATTGTTGTTTAACCATGTAAAAGGACATTATTGGGTCATATGAAAAGAAACAAAGTATTAATACATGCTACAAAACAAATGAGACTCAAATATATTATGCTAAGGTGGGGACATCAGATGCAAAAACTACATATTGTGTGATTTAACTTGCATAACATGTCCAGAAAAACAAAATATATGTAGACGGAAAGCACATAGTGGTTCTCTGGGGCTGAGAGTCAGACTGGAATTGATGGCATATAGTCACCTGGGATATTTTTGAGATGAAGATAATGTTACAAAACTGGACTGTGTTTATGCAGTTCAATAAATTTGCTCAATGTCAAAAATTACACTTAAAGAGGGTAAACTTTATGGTGTGTGTATGAATTTTCTCTTGCTTCTGCAACAAATTACCAAAAACTTAGTTGCTTAAAATAATACAAATGTTTGGTTATTTTGCAGTTCTGTAGACCAGAAGTCTAGTGTGGGTCTCTGTGGGCTAAAACAATGTGTTACACTCCTTTCTGTAGACTTTAGAGAAGGATCTATTTTCTCATTCAAATATTGGGAGAATGCAGTTCCATGCAGCTGTAAGAGTGAGGGTCTGAGGTGTTTTTGCTGAATGTTTGTTAGGGGCCACCCTTAACTCTGAGAAGCTGCTTCTTTAGCCCTTGCATATATTCCCCTATATTTTGAGACCAGAAGTGAAAAACCAAATCCTCCTTATGCTGCCATGTTTTGGAGTGTCTACCAATTATTGCAGCTCTCTTTGACTCCACCAGAAAAAGGTATCATATTTTACAGACTCACATGATATATATTGGGCCAACCAAGAAAACCTCACCATCTCAGGGTCCTTAACTTTAACATCATCTTCAGAATATCTTTTGCCAAATAAGAGAACATATTTACTGTTCAAAGTATTAAGATGTGGATATGTTTGAGGGTGCATTATTTTGTTTACAAAACATTGTTTTTATGTAGATTTTTAAATTTATATCATGCACTTAAATTCTAATAGCATATAATAGAGTCTCTGAATAGTCCTTTGAAGAAAATTACATCATTTGTGCATAAAGACAATTTAGTTTCTTCCTCTCTGATCCTTATTATTTTTATTTTCTGATGTTATATATCCTCCATGTCCTTAAATAACTAAGAACTTTCCTAGATTCTTTTTTTAAAATATTTTATTTATTTATTTTTAGAGAGAAGTTAAGGGAAGGAGAAAGACAAGGAGAGAAACATCAATCTGCGGTTGCCTCTTGAATGCCCCTTACTGGGCACCTGGCCTGCATCCCAGGCATTTGCCCTGACTGGGGATCGAACCAGCAACCCTTTGATTCACAGGCCGTGCCCAATCCACTGAGCTACACCAGTCAGTGTGAACTTGCCTAGATTCTTAAGCTGAAAATGTCAGAGCCATCCTTGATTTCTCCCCCCGCCCTCAAGCCCAGTGAAAAATTCCTCAATAAGTCCTGACACTTCTACCTAGAAACATAAAATGAAAATCACTTTTTCATTACTTCTACCTGTACCCCTATATTCCAAGTCTCTGTGAGATTCCAGTTAATGCTCCACAGTCTTCCTTGAAGATCTATCTGCTCCCATTTATGCCCTGCTCTCCCTTATCCAGTCTATTTTTTATTTAGCAGTCAGAGTGATCCCTAAAGTCATTGACCAGAATACTTAATAACAGCTAAGACTCACTGGGTCCTTACTACATTCCAGAGCTCATATGTATGCCATCTTCTGTTCACAGGAACCCCATAAGGTAGGTATTATTATTTTCCTCATATTTACAAATTAGAAGTTAATGCACTGAAATAATTTAGTTTATAAAAGAGTAGACATCTAGCAAATCCAAGCAGCCAGGATTTGAACATAGGTCTATTATTTCAAAATCCATAACATTCCTAACTGCAATACTACAGAGTCAATCTATTGTTCTGCAAGTTTAATGAATATGAAATTCAACTTTATCTGTTGACTTTGAGTTTTGTCCAATCCACAAAGTTTCATTTTTCTCCCCAATGTATATTTTTAGAAGACTGGAGAACAAGGTAGTCACCAATGTAATTGGCCTTAAAGACAGTACTCTGACTTTTGTTGGGACAGTTGTTGGGAGAGGCATCCAGCTCCCCAGAGATGATAGGGAGACTGCAAGATAATAACTGATGTTGCCATCATAAAGGAAGATCTGCATTCTATTTCTCAGGTGAATATCTGTTTAGGCAGTGAACTTGCTGACCTTCCTCTCTATGTTTCTCAGCAAGGAAAACAATTGATTAGAGTGACAGCTGGCTGGCAGTGTAGGGGGCTGAGCAGGAACCAGAACTCTCAGATCAGAGACCTAAGAAGTGGCAAGTACGTGCAAGGCATCCAACAAACTGCCACTCACATGGTACCAGAGCCGGCAGGTCAGTGCTTGCCACATAGAGGCTGATGGCCAGCAGTGTTGGCCACAGAGGCAGCGAGAGTTGACAAGAAGCAGCCAAAAACCCAAATACAACAGTAAAGAAAGAGCCATTTGTAATTTTTTATCTCCCATTTCTCTACTTTTAACACCAAGAAGGACTTACAGCCTAGCATCAGGAGAAAAGGGGTTGAACTTAAAACACAGGTTTCAAATATGAAACTGGGAGTTTTAATGTAGACCGGTTAGATTTTTTTTTTTTAATGATCAGAAAGGCACTTCTCAGGAATAAAAAGGAATGGATTTTCCAGAATACATTTTAATGTAGTGATAGATTTAAATAAAAGTGTGTGTTTATCCACTATGCTTGAAATATCTAAGTTAGCTGGGTACAATAGCTTCAAAGCTTTCTGAGATTAGGCTTCTACCTCATCATGCTTGTCCCTTCTCTCACTAGACTCCACCCCCGGAGCAGACTATCTGCAGCCTCTGGCTCTTTTCACAGGCTGTCTGCAGGGCTGCTCCTACTCTCCTCTCATGGTTCCACTGCCACATTTTCAAATAGGCCTTTCCTGAGCACCTTCTCGAAAGTTGCCCCTCCCCTGGCTCAGTGTCCATATATCACTTTTACCCCATCCTATTTTATTTTATTCTCTACATTTCCAATTATAGAACATGCAGAATGGAAGAGAAGCTGTTTTGTTAGCAACTCCATCAAGTCATACAAATTGATTCCCGTTTAAAAGAGAGGTCTAGAAACTTGAAAAGAAAATACTGGAATTGGCCTTCCTTTCCCAGGGCAGTATGTTTTTAGAAAGTCTCCCACATGGAAACTGCACTATTGAAGGGCTGGTCCCAGTGTCAACGTCCCTTTAAAGGGGTGAATCGTCACTCCATACAAGATCCAGAATTAATCATCTCTATGTCTGAGACCCATGTCATACACTTTTCCACTCTCTCCTCAGGTCCAGCTCCATTCCTTTGCAATTTACGAGGTATGAATACTTAGAAGACTCATCTGCAGACAGCAAAGTTATAAAAATGTTGACCAGGGTTAAATTGGGACCTTGTTTGGTGGATATTTGGTGATAAAATATTCTGTTTTATTGGGATTTAACCTCACTGTTTGAAAATACCTACTTTGCTATCTCCCAAATGTTGCAAGTTGAAAATAAGAAAGGTAATTGAAAAAATTCTATAAATTAAGTATAGTATAACAATTGTTTTCCATAGATCTATATGAAAGACCTGGGCAATTACTTTTACCATTGAAGCCTTCTGCTTTTAGAGAGAAATATGCTATTCTTCTTATCTGAAGAAGAAATATGACTTTTAAAACGCCTCCACTGTTCTGTTTTACCAAATAGGATGGGTGGCAAATGTGGCAGTAAGTCTCTTTAAAGATTCACTTCTGCACTGTAAGCTCCTGCAAACATTGTAAATGTGAGTTAACATTCTGGAGACCAAACTCTCTTTCGCAGGTAGTGGATGGATATGCAGAGTTAAACAGTATGAATCTGCTACAGGCATAGTTACATTTCTATCAAGCAAGAGAAAGACAGTAGCATTATTCTGCTGGTCAAGTGAATGCCTAGAAAAGGAGCCCTGGTGTGCATATCTAATCTGCAGTAAATATACTATTTGTAAACTGATTATTTGACACACTTCTGTCTAAAGATCAGTCAGTCTCATTAAAAACTAAAGAACTGTGATTCATCCTCTCATTCTATTTAGTTAGAAAATTAAATTACTTCATGATTTAATTCTTTACTTGTCATCAGAGGATCGGAACCAAAAGCAGACATAAATACTAGTATGGAAGTGTATAGCTGTTGCAGCATTTATAATATTCACTAGGAACAGTTAAGAATGGAGGGTAAACTGGTAATTATTGATTAAAATTTTCCATACAAATTCCAAGGCAAGTCCTGCCCTGCGAGGCTTTTAACAATGTTTTACTTGGTGCTTCTTAGAGTTGAATATGAAAAGAAATTAAATAATCATGATGGTTTATGTTTCATCATGTGATTTAGAAAAGCCATTATCTGAATTATCTTCTCCATTCTCAGAGCACCCACGGAGAATACTATTATCAGTTGATAGATGTGGACACTGAAGCTCAGAGAGGCTTAGGACTTACCCATATTCTCTCATCACTGATAATAAAAATGAACTCCAGTTGTCCTTGTCTAAGATCAGAAATACCAGCATTATACTCAGAGGTGATGGTGTTTATAATTTCAATGTATTATTTCCAATTGTGTGTTGAACATAAACATGAATTTGTTAGATGTTGTGAAGATGAGATGCATAGGACACTAGCTGTCACTGTAAAGAAAAATGCTTTCTTGTAGCTTCTGGGTAACACTTACATAATACAGTAGGAACTTACTCATTTGTCCCTCCACATATTTACTAATTACCCATCTTGCCCCAGGCTCAAGCAGTGTCTACTGAAACAAAAAAGAATCTCTGTGTTCTAGGGCTCATAGTCTAATGGAGAGAAAATAATAAATAATTAGAAATCAATATTACAAATATCATGATAGCACTAAGTGAGCAGATGTAGTTTATCCTTAACCCTCCTGGGAAGGTCAAGTAAGACTCCTTTGAAGCATCAGTTAGAAGTCAGACTGGAGTATGTGAAGTTAGGAGACTCAGATGTATGTGGAATGCAGGGGAAAGGCCCAAGCACAAGGGCTGTTATTTGGAAAATATGGACATACACTGAACCAAAAAGTGTTAAGATCTTTAAGAAACATTTTGCCAAGCAAAACACAACTAGATATGTTGCAAGTGCTTTTATTTAAAATGTATTTGTACTAAAAAATAAATCATTTTTAGTTTGTTATTTAATTAACTATTTACCAAAAGGGGAACAGTAATGGTAAAGTTCTGCAATTTTTATACTATCATTGGAAATCCTCCGAGGCTTCAAAGAACAATTTAAATTATTAACACTTAATTATGGAGACAATGGAGAGTATTATGGGAAAGAAAAGTATTTCAGACTAGTAAAATATTTATAAACTCACCACTTATATGAATTTTTATGCACTTTCAATGAAGATGGAATTATCTGACTATAACATCATTAATTTTTGATAAAGTTGTCTTGCTTCATGGGAATGGCATGCTTGTAATTATCTGGACCTTCTGAAGAAGGTTTTAGGAGCTTCTTTACCATTATCCCTCTTTTAATCTCAGTCTTATTTTTTTATTCTTCCCATCATAATCTATTTTCTATCACTTTTATATGTACAAACACCCCATACTTCATATTTTTTCCTCTCATTTTTACTCCCTATCAAGTACAGAAGTCTGTGCTTGCCAACCAATACAAAACCAAGGCCTAAGCCTTAAAGCAGTGAGTTTGTGATTGTCCATTAAGTAAGTGTTCAGAGTTTCAGGGACTAAGTCTTTTCTAGAGACTGAGATTAAAACCAAAAAGAAAGGATAATGCCTTAAGTAAAAAGAGTTGGGCTAGGGAAGACAGAGTAAAACTTGATGTAGATAGTGAAGTTTAGGTCCAGATAAGTGAATTTAGGTAACGTCAATAAGAATATTTGGGGTATAGTCTAATTATTATGCTGAAATTATGTAAAGTGAGTGTGAGCCACTTGTTTTCCTTTGTTTAAGATCTAGTGTACCTTCTCTCTGACCCTCTGTTGTGGTTTCCCCGTTTTCACCCAGTCCTGTACCAACTACTTTCTGAGGCAGGAGTTGATCCTGCACTACCCATGGGCCAAATCCAGACTACTACCTATTTTTATGAATAAAGTTAAATGGAACAATATTATACCCATTACTTTGTTTCTATAGCTACTTTTGTGCTATAAGGTAGAATTGAGTAGATATAGCAAAAACCATTTGGTTCACAAAGCATAAAATATTTATTCTCTGGTCTTTTAAATAAAAAAAATTGCTTCTCTGAATAACTCATTAGATAATTATGATTATCACCTTTTATTATTTTTTTCATGTGGTTCATACTTCTCCAGTGAAATTGTTGGTCTTTTATGAGCAGGTGTCAAGTATTGTATCCCTGAACAATACCAACTAAACTAGGCTTTAAACAATAAATATGCAAGTTCCATGAGCTTTGGAATTATAAACGTCTTATTCATTGTATCCTTAGTCCCTTGCATTATGTCCTGTACCTGGCAGATGTGAAACAAAAATATAAGTAAATTAATGGATGGTGGTTATCAGTTGCAGAGCTTGGGAGATGTATGAATATACTGATTTTAAGGACAGCACCCAAGAACAAAAATTGAGTCAAATCCAGCTTTGCACTCACTTATATGCAAACTGTATATTAATACACAAGACAATTATGTAGTCGCCTTCAAACCTGGAGTCGTGGAATGGATCAGTCAACCTATAATTCTTGACCTGTTAGTATTTGTTGATCACTGTATCTACATAAATGGGTGTTCAGACACATATTTGCTCTAAACAATAAACATTCTTCAGTATATTTTTTCTACCAACATGATGTTTCTTCTTTCCAATAACAACTTCAAGTCTTAGCATCAACTTAAGACCAATTTAACCTCCAAAAATACACAAAACACACCAGGAGAGGACTTAATTGTTAGAAAAGTACTGAAGATTTTTTTTTTACTTCTTAATTGTTCTTTTATTTTTTATTACCTTGCCTCAGCTCATGCTATTCTTTTTCTCATGCTGATTTACAGGATTTGAAAAGGCAGCTAAAGGAACATATTCTGAAGGCTGGAAGTGTGGAAACTGCTGATGTTATTGGAAAAAAATCATAACATTTAGAGATTTGTCTGTTGATTGTTAAAGAGAGTGCATGTCAAAATAAAAGTCAGTCCAAGGCTGCCACCTTATTTGAGGGACTGAAGAGATGCTGCCACCCTGAGTTTGGGTAATATGCGTTTAATGGTGGCCTACTGGAGACATTGCCTTTACCCAGAGAAGTGACTGGTGAGTTGAACGGTGATAACTACAGGGTTGCGGTCCTATTGGTGGTGTGCACGACAATGGATCACAACTTGGCTCAATGGGTAGCTGGACCATGAAACCACAACTTCAGATCATTGTCATTTCAGCAAACTTAATAAAAAGAATTGGTTTGGACCAAGTCCTTAGGTGGAAGTCACAATAGATAGACTGTCAAAGAAGACAGAAAAATGTAACAATGTGAACATTCCCAAAGGAAGCAACATCTTACAGTGGAGGTTTAAAAGTATTTTTTGCAGTATATTTTGTTTAGTAGATGAGCAGAAATGGAGCTTCAAAAAATTCCTCATCGTTTTCTTTGTTTCTTCCCTCTCTCTCATCGTTTCCTTTTTTGCCCTGTCCTACAATTCTTCCTCTAGTCCCCTTTTTGTTTCTCTTTAGACATTTCTGTTTTTTTCATCTCTTCTTTACCTTGTCTCGTTTAGTTGATGATGGTATCACTATTGCCCCTGAACAAAATCTAGGAGAGCCCATGACTGTAGGCCATCCTTAGCAGATCTTTCCATAACTTAGAGTTGAAACAGAGAGCCATGAGTAGCTCACTTTCTTTTATAATATAATTTTCAAAAATAGTTTATTTATTGTTTTAATTACATTGCACACACAGAAGCTACACAAGGATTTTCTTCCTTAAAAAATGATGTTTTGTATTTTATTCTACAACACTAGTTTTATACCCAACATACATAATATAGTTATCTTTCTAGCTGAGTACATACTGATCTAATGTGCCTCACTTAGCTACATAATATCCCTTAATATGAATGGACTATCACTTATTTTACTAGTTCCCTGTTGACCAGTTGACTTCTAATACTGTGTGGTTAGACACTGTTACAATCCATGTGCATTTGTACGTATGTTGGTGTTTTCTCTAGTATAAATTCATAGAAGTAGCATATAGCTCAATTTCAATACATATTGACAAAACCCCACATATTGATATTGACCACTCATTGAAGGAAATTATAGGTTAACTTTAATTTTTTAATAAAAGAAAAGGCATGTTTTATCAAAAAATAGATTTTAAAATATAGTGAAATATAACATTTGTTTTGGGGACCAAATGTATATAGGAATGTAGTACAAATGTAACTAGTTGTCACTTCTCAAATAGGCACAAGTTGCTCTTTAAATAAATAAGTAAATAAATAATTAGTCTAGCATTCTAGGAAAGAATTTTGTTTCTTTGATTCCCTTATATTATTTGAGGGGGGGAAAGAATTTGGTTTTTTCTGAAATTTAAAAGCCAAGATGGTGCTGTGCTGCTATTGCTCTACAATCAGCCAGCCACCCTGACAGTGCGGAGCACTGTTCAGCAGAGCCTCGGCAAACATGCCAATACCCACACGCTCCTCCTTCCCTGCCCGTATACGTTTGTCCCCCTTCAGCTTACCAACTAGCAGCTGTTTCAGCATCCTGCTGGCATCCATCCTCCACACGTAGCCAGCCTAGTGGAGCTACAATAGTGAGCAGAGCTTCCTTGCGAGGAGATGGGCTGCTTGCCAGGACTTCATTATTAGGGATCTGTCCATACTGCTCATATTTCATAGGCTTTGGGAGACATTGAAGCTGGTTTTCAAGAACCTCAATGGAGAGTTGTGGCAAGCCCAGATTTCACTGCCTCCGCTCTGTAGACCTCAAGCTTGACTGGTGGCAAACACGTGCCGATATGTGCACATATCCTGGTGTTTCAAATTCAGTACACTAAAATGACTTGGCAGGGGTAATGATGAGTGCACCCGCTGAGCAGAACAAAAACATTTCTTCACAATCCTGAATAACATTATGTTAATGTACCTATAACATCGAGATTTATTTTCTAAGGAAAAGTAGATATATTAGAATCTACCACCTTCATATCAATCAAACTCCTATTTTGTCAATCCCTAATTTTAACAACCAAGAAACCTGCATTATAGTAGAGCTTAACTTTACAGAAAAGTTTAAACTTTTAAACAAAATTAGGGGGGGAAGCTTGACAGAATATAAAATTAAATAGAAATATATTCTGAATTCATTTTTTTATATAGAAACAAAAATGAGTATCAAACAAACAGAACTAGAGATTCTGATATGCTTTATTTCTCTATATTTTGAACCCATATGGAACAAAGATGCGTAAAGGAAGATTATAATCTAGTCTCATAATCTGTTCTGCCAAGTAAATCACTTGCTAATTGGGTTAATTGACAGAATTTGAATTATGTTAAACATAAAAAATATTTTGGCATTATCTACTCTCTCATACTTCAAATAAAGAAAAGAAAAGTTAGGCGATGTATTAAATGTCACACAGTTAGTACTTTTCATTGTGCCTTACTAGTTAGGAAATATGTCTTTTTGTTTGATATATAAAAAATTCTCAGATTCACCTCATATCATCCAACTCTAACTCATTAAAAATAAAAAATATCTATTTTTCTACAATGGTAGATTCACTCTTCCCAGAGAAGCTCGAGGGAAGGGTCCACTAATTGTATTTTCCCGTTGTGCTTGACGAGGTCACTCATGAACTTTAAATAAAATTCGTTGACTGAGCCCAGAAGACTCCACCTGCCCCATGCTTTCCTTCAAGTGTCACACAAGTCAAGTGTAGTGAAAGTTATGTGCATGAGAAAAGAAAGCACTGGTTTATATTTATTCACACATTTACAAAACCTGCATTGTCTATATGTATATATGTAGATGTAGGCATAGCAATATAGATATAAATATATAAATATAGATATAAAGTAAAAGCCAGTATCCATTTTAATGAAAAGTTAAAAGTTTTAACTATAAACACAAGAACACCTAAAGGAATTCCAAAATCAAAAATATGATATTTTCAGGAGGAATTATTTGACACATTTAGACTGAAGGAGAAAATTAAAGGTATAGATATTGGAAGTAATTGAACTGTACTTTAAAAAACACATGCAAATAAACTAAAAATATTATGGAAATATAAAATAATTGTAGTTATATAATTGAGTAAAATGTAATAAGCAAAACAGTATATACATTTATTGTTATATATACACATATATATCTCAATAGTTTCTTTATAAAAACCATCTAGAAAACATAAAATAGGCCAGTTATATAGTAATATAATGAGAGGAACTTTCATTGGCAAATGTTAACAAGAAAAGTAAAAGATATAAATAAATGAAAAGGGGGAATTAAAAATATATTTCAATAGGAAAGTGTGCATTTCCCTTAACTACAATTATAAAGATATCAGTTTTCTGTTAATTAATCATACATTTAGTTTAACATTTAAAAAAGATAATTTTTATTTTCAACCAAACAAGCTAATTATGGTTTATTTGAATAAAAAATTTTGCTACAATTTCTAAGAAGGTTCTTAAATAGAAGAATAATGGATAAAAGCTAGCCCTGTAAGATGTTTCAATATGTATATAGTTTTAGAAATCAAAGCAACTGGTACTTATGCATAAAAATACAGAGAGATCAATGGAATATCAGAGAGAACTGAGAAATAGATACCCAAACAGGAATTTAGTTTATAATAAAGATAACCTCCCATTTCTCAAGAAATAATTCATTTTTGAATAAGTAGAATTAGGAAAACTTGCCAGACACCTGAAAAAAAAGATTAATTTTTAATCCTATATCAAAATATACAAAATATACATGTCAGATTAATAAAATAATTACATTAAAATTAAATGATAAAAATAATAAAATTGGAAGATTTTTCATATTTGATTGAGCAAACCTTTTCAAAGTATAATGCAAAATTAAGAATTACTAAAATAAAATACAGATCAATTTGTCTACAGAAAATTTTTTTAAATTCTTGCAGAAAAGTATTATTCAATTGAGGTAAATAACACACTAAGCAAAGCTGTTGAGTCATTTGATGGGCTGAATGCAATTCTGATTTTATAGTGAATAATGGCTAATCAATTAAAATCTGTGAAAATTCCTTTATAAAAATGGGCGAAGGATATTGAAAGATAGCTTATATAAAATAAATGCAAAAAGTGTTGAAGCATATAAAAATACCACCTAAAAATTTCTCTATAAGAAAATTGATTTAAACTTGAAAATATGAGGTGTGATTTTAACTATCACAATTGCAGAGTGTGAAAGGTTAATTATGGAATAGAGGTACATGGGCTCACATAGTGAAAACCCCTTTGCAAGGCTTAAGGGATACTTCATTTTATTATGATTCACTTTATTGCACTTGGCAGACAGTACATTTTTTACATAATGAAGGTTTGTGGCAACCCAGTGTCAAGCAAGTCTATTGGTGTCATATTTCTAACACCATTTGCTCACTGCCTATCAGTTTCACATTTTGGTAATTTTTCCAATAGTTCAAAAAATTTCACTGTTGTTATATTTGTTAGAGTGGTGTGGTCAGTGACCTTTGATATTACTATTGTAACTGTGTTGGAGCACCATGACCCACTTCCATGTCAGACTGCGTACTTAATGAATAAACATGTGTGTGTGTCCTGATGGGTCCACTGACCACCTCTTTCCATCTTCTCTGGCTTCCCTATTCCCTGAAAGACAACAATATTAAATCAAGCCAATTAATAAATCTACAATGGTCTCTATGTCTTTAAGTGAAAGGAAGAGTTACATGTCTCTCACTTTAAATTAAAAACTAGACAAAATTCAGCTTCTTCATGAAGAAGGCATGTTGAAAGCTAAATTAGGCTAACAGCTAGTACTCTTGTGCCAAACATTTAGTCGAGTTGTGAATGCAAAAAAATTGTTGAAGATAATTAATTTTGTTACCTCAGTGAACATACAAATGATAAGAAGGTGAAACAACCTTATTGCTGATAAGGAGCAAGTTTTAGTGGTCTGAATAAAAGGTCAAACCAGCTGCAACATTCTTTTAGGCCAAAACTTAATCCAGAAGACCCCAACTCTCTTTAATTTTATGAAGGTTTGATAGGTGAGCAGGCAGCAGAAGAAAAGTTTGAAGCTAGCATAGTGCTGATGTAGAAGCTGCAAGTTACCCAGAAGAGCTAGGTGAGAATGTTAATAAAGGTGGCTACACTGAACAAAAGACTTTCAGTGTAGACAAAAAAGCCCTATATTGGTAGAAGATGCCATCTAGGACTTTCACAGCTACAGAGGAGAAGGGTCGTAGGACCCTGAAGAGTTCTGCTTGTGTTCTAGAAATGGAACCGCAGAGCCTGGATACCAGCACATTTATTTACTACATGGTTTACTGAATATTTTAAGTGCACTGTTGAGACCTACTGCTCAGAAAACAGAGATTCATTTCAAAATATTACTGCTTATTGATAATGCTCAGGTCACTCAAGAGCTCTGATAGAGATATACTACAACATTAATGTGGTTTTTAATGGCTTCTAATGCAATATTTATTCTGTAGCCTATGGAGCAAGGAGTAATTTTGACTTATAAGGCTTATTACTTAAAAATTTGTATTTGTAAGGCTATATTTGGAATAGATAGCAATTTATCTGATAAATTAGGCAAAGTAAATTGAAATTGTTCTGGAAAGTATTCACCATTCTATATTCCATTAAGAACTTTTGTGATTCAAGGGGAAAGGACACAATATTGACATTAGCATGAGTTTGGAAGAAGATTTCAACCCTCATGGATAACTTTGAGATGTTCAAAAGTTTGCGACAGCATGGATGGAACTGGAGAGCATTAAGCTAAGTGAAATAAGCCAGGTGGTGAGACAAATACCATATGATCTCACCTGTAAGTGCAACCTAATCAACAAAACAAACAAGCAAGCAAAATATAACCAGAGACATGGAAATAAATAATATACTGACAGTAACCAGAGGGGTGGGGGAGAAATTAATGGGGGGAAGAAGGGGAAGGGTCATAGAGAAACATGTGTAAAGGACCCATGGACAAAGCCAATGAGGATGGGGGTTGAATGTGGGAGGTGGGAGTGGGTAGGGCAGGGGAGAGTAATAGGGGAAAAAGGGGAACAATTGTAATTGAACAATAAAAACAAAAGGAAAAAAGAAAAAAAGACTTCAGTGGAGAAAGTAACTGCAGATTTGGAGGATATAGTAAGAGAACTAGAATTAGAAATGGAAGCTAAAGATGTGACTGAATTACTGCAATCTCATGGCCAGACTTTAATAGATGAGGACTTGTTTCTTATGGATGAGCAAAGAAAGCAGTTTCTTGAGACGAAATATATTCCTGGTGAATATACTGTAAAGAGTGTTGAACAAACCACAAAGGCTTTAGAATATTAGATAATCTTAGATGATAAAGTGGTGGCAGGGCTTTAGAGAATTGACTCCAATTTTGAAAGATGCTCTGCTGTGGGTAAATGTTATCAAACAGCATTGCATGAAATGGTTTCTAACAAGAAACAGTCAACAGACGTAAAAAAAATGTGTTGCCTTATTTTAAGAAATTGCCATACCAACCTTCAGCAATAACCATCTGATCAGGCAACAGCCATCAACACTGAAGCAATACCTTCTACCACCAAAAAGATTATGACTTGCTGAAGGCTCAGATAATGGTTAGCATGTTTCAGCAATAAGGTATGTTTAAATTAATGTATGTCCATTTTTTAAGACATAAAGTTATTTCACACTTAGTAGACTATATTATCGTATAAACATAACTTTTATATGTTTTGGGATACCAAAAAATTTGTATGGCCCACTTTACTGTGATATCTACTTCATTGTGTGGTCTGCAATCTAACTCACAATATCTCTGAAGTATGCCTGTAATTTGTTTTTCAGGAGCCAAGTAAAAGTCATACAAAACATTTGATGCGCTCATTCCATTTTTTAGTGTATCCTGCAGGTGTTTTCACACTTTAATATAAAGACATTTGGATGAGAATATTTATCTGACTATTGTGTAGTAAAAGACTGAAAATGACATAAATGGTCAAGATATTATTAATTAAATTATGTATAACTATATAATGGATTAATATGTTACTGTAGTCATTAAAATTAAAACAAGATGTATAAAAGCTAATGTAAATAACAACTAGTTTAGGAAAAAGCAAACCGCAAGATGGTATATGTATTACAACATTATTTAGAAATTCAGACATATATCTGAAATAATATATAAGGTCATTGTTACCTGGATATTTCTGGAAAACATTGAAAATATAGAGAGAAAGCATTGAAGGTAGATACATTACCTGTTAGCTGTTTGCATTATATGAATTTATCACTAGATACATACAATTCCTACTAATAAAAATACTACAAACGAATGTAGGATCTCAGTTATGGAAAAGGCATTGGGGGGAAACTTTGTGTTGTTTATCTCTTGGACTTCACTAAGTTGTTTTTAAACCTCGAGGCATGAATGTTATTTTTACATGAATAAGTTTTATGAAAGAGCTTAGTGGACTGGCATTTCCTGAGAAGTATAGCATAAAACAGTTTGTGTTGAAAGGATGGGAGAAAGGAGCAAACTAATGAATATAAATCTTTGTTTTAAAGGATATGCAAGAATGGCTTACCACATTTTTCTACCTGTGCTCAGACTTTTTCAGTATTATAGGGGAGAAATTATTTCAGTCATTCAGCAAGTATTTATTGAGAACTTATACAAGCTAATTACTGTTCTAGGTGCTTGAGGTACAGTGTACAAAATAGACCAAATCCTAGCCTTGATGCTAGGGTGAGGCACAATTAGTGTTTCATAAAAGGCCACCTATAGCTAGTGCCAAAAGCATGACCCCAGACATCAAGCCTTGGACAATAGTATTACAAACTTGGAATCAATACACTAGAAAATATGAGTGCATAATTTATTAAGCTAACAATTGGTGATGAAAGTTAATTGGCTATAAGATGATATTCAGAAGTGCATTTTGGCTGACCACATTTGATGTATGATGCATAATCATATAGCAGAAGTGAAATCATTTTGCAAAGTACATAATATACTCCAAATAATTGCACTTGTTTCTTCATAGGACTTCACAACTTTAGAATTCTTTCATATATTACTCTCATTTGTTCCTAACAACTCGTCCATGGGAAGGAAGCTGGAGCAACTATTTCTTGCACCAATTAATAGATGAAAACATGAGCCTCATTAAGCTTATAAATTTTTAAAGTTTATTTGACTAGTAAGTGGCAGATCTTAAGTGAGTTCCCAGGTTTTAAAATCTTAGTTCAGTTTTCAGGAACACATTACTTTTGAGGAAATACAGAAAAAGTCCGACAGCACTCTGACACAGGAACAATTCATGGGCCTTGAAGTTTCACTGACAGTGCAAAGGTGGTAGACACCACTGGTCCGTGCGAATATACAGAAGGGCAATTTAAAAAATCTTCACATGCAATGTGAAGGTGTTAAGGATGCCAAAGATGCAAATATTTCACATTAACATAACAATAAATAAGATTTGTTTTACACTTTTTATACTTTTACATTTTCATTTTTACTCTCTCTGAGACCTGTAGAATAATATGTTAGCTTCCATACCTTTTAGAGTTTGTTTTTATATGAACCATAACTCCAAGAATTACATTAATGAATAATGTAATCTTCACTTAGAATGATCTTTTATAAACTATATAAAATGTGCTAAATTACATATACATTTTTAGCACATAGTATCCAAACTGAATTGATAAATATAACCCACTGCTCATACTGAAGTATTTCAAAATGCTTGGCTAGGCATTAAGTATTAAGTCCTTCGAAAGTACTCTGAAAAATACAATGGGATTGTGACTATGATTTATCTTCTATGTGACTATTGTAACAACTTCATTTGAGATCAGACTTCCCAACGCTTTTCCAAAATAGTGGCAGTGAAAGCATCATCTTATAAAAGGTAACAGAACAGTGACACATTCAATGTATTCAATGTGAAATTGGAAGGAGTAGCATCTGACAAATCTGAAAATGCATATGTATACACAGATCATATGCATTTTACTGATTGGTGACCAGAGTTAGGGTCTGGACTATAAAAAATCTGGTCCCTCAAGAGATGCTTTGAATGTAATCATCAGATCCCCTGGCTCTAAACATTTCCTACATTTTCATTATGTAAAAAACATCATTTAGAGATATGTTCTGGACATTACAAAGCAATTCTCTGATTAATTCACATGATTGAAAATATATCTCTAGTATGATGTTGCAAAGAGATAATCTGGCCAAAGGAAGGAGTGGGATCTTAAATTAAGCCTGGGTGCAGGTATACAATCATGGCCCTCACTACACTAGGCCTGGAGCTTGTCAACAAAGAGAAAGAAGCTTCTTTTTAAAAAAAAATTAAAGGAGAGTCCCTTTTTCTGTAATTTATACAAAAGCATTTTTTTCTTTTACTTGCTGGTCTTGTTGAGAGGCTGGTAAAACTGAAAGCCAATGAAAATACTTAGAGAGATAGTTAATTTTTAAAAATCACAGTAAGAGTTTTGCCAAAGCAAACAAACTCTTAATACAAAGAATAAACACTCTAAATTATGTAAAAACTGAACACATTATCTAGGCAGACCTTATAATAAGCCAAGTGGGGATAGTGGTAAAAATTAAAAATAAACTGAAACAGTCGGCACAGTCCTTTCAGCATAGACCCAGGTAAGTTTAGCTTTGTTAGGACTAACATCTCTAGCTTAGGTGTGTAAACTAGACTAATAATAGAGAACACACAGACCTTGTCACCAGAATAATTATGTACAAACATCCAGTACATATAAATAGTGATTAAAAATTAGATTATGCTTACTCTGTTATTTTTTTCCTCATAGGGGAAAGTGCAGTAATACAACCGACTGATGGTATGCATATAGAAGCATGTATTATTTGAATGAAGACTAAACAAAGTTAAAGAACTGGGAAATGGAAGAGCATAGATAATACATCAGAGGAAGAATGACATGATATGATGGAAAGAGCATGTTCCTGGGCATCTAGAGAACATGTTCAGTTCCGGGCTCTGCCAGCAGTGGTCTTCCTGTGAAATCTCTGCCTCACTAAGCTAGAACATCTTAACTGTACAAGGAAGGGGCTTCTCAGCATCTTCCAATCCTGGGGATCTATGATTTAATGAAATTAACAATTACAACAACAAAGATGGCATCACTGTCTGCCTCAAAATGTTGAGTGCACAGATAAGCAGCCATCCCCACAGAGAAGACAGAATTTTTCTTCCCCTTGACAGAAGACTGTGAAGAAGTGAAGATTCTTCACTGAATATCCAAGCTCTCAAGGACATGGACATGCCCAAGACCAAAGATACGAGTATGGAAGTCAGAAAGGGCTGAGCTTGATTTTGGTGCTTCTATTCACCATTGTTTGGTATAAGTCAATCTATTTAATATTTTAGAGCTATAATTTTCTTATACGGATATGAGTATAATATCCTACCTGGCAGAAACATTGGGTTTGGAAGGACAGTGTTGGCCAATGCAAGATTTGCATTCTGTTCTAATAGAAAGCAAGCTTTTCAAAGGCAGAGGCCGACGGACAGTCTCACAGATGGAGAGCAGGATGACAGTGTTTGGGGCAAAGGGTGGCAAGATTGAGCAGAAAGGAAAAAGGACTTATGGACATGGACAGCAGTATGGTGATTGCTGGGGGAAGGATGGTATAAGGAGACTAAATGGTAATGGAAAAATACAATAAAGATTAAATAAAAAAATAAAGATTATTGAAGCCCTAATACACTGAAAAACAACACACTGTAGTTGCTCTATAAGTTCACTGAGTAATCAATTATACAGTTAGCAGCAAGTGGCCCTAAGATAAACTGTCATCCAGGTTTTCTCAATACAATTGATGCAATCACCATCTACTTCGGATGCTGTACAACATCACTCACATTAGCTTCTGCATAATGCTTGCAGCAGGGGCCAAACTTTGACGATTATAGTTATCACCTTGACAATTAAGTGAGGTTTAAATAGTATTCAGGCTTCTGTTTCAAAGCCAAGGGAAATGTCTCCTGTTTTTAAAATATGTTCTTTTTAAAGCACAAGATTAAACACCTGTCATTAAGATACTAACTCTTTGCTGTTTAGATAATTTGACAATATGAACTTCTCTTTAACAAAGTTTCCAAATACAGAGGCTTATATTTCTATAGTACAAAGTATTGAGTACAATCTCATTAACAAGCAGCAACCTCCAAAATATAGAAAATAGAAATAGCATTCATAAATGTGCTATGTTTCTATGCTTAGGTAGCCATTAAGTAAAACACACAAAGATTATTTTACATTATATATTGATCTACTTGTAGGAGAATGGTGAAATATACCAAGCTTCAGTTCTTAACAAATTTTGACCTATTAAATTATAAATATAAAATAAACTTAAAAATTAAATGAGTAATATATATAATACAACAAATCCATTAGAAATTAATTGTAAGATCTAAACGTCTTTAAAAGATTAGTGGAGTATTAACTTAGGAAGGCTTATTTGTGCGTGTTTGTGTGAATGTGAATGTAGTCTTTCTACTTATTTCAAGGCAAACATCATTTTTACTAAAATAAATGTTATTTTCTAAGATATAAACACCTTATTCATTCAAATTACCCCAATCATTCACCTATTGATTTTTTTTCATTTTTTAAATATATTTATTAATTATGCTATTACAGTTGTCCCATTCCCCCCCCCACTCCACTCCATCCTGCACACCCCCTCCCTCCCACATTCCCCTACTATAGTTCATGTCCATGGGTCATAATTATAAGTTCTTTGGCTTCTACATTTCCTACACTATTCTTACCCTCCCCCTGTCTATTTTCTACCTATCATTTATGCTACTTATTCTCTGTATCTTTCCCCCTTCTCCCCCTCCCACTCCCCTGTTGATAACCCTCCATGTGATCTCCATTTCTGTGGTTCTGTTCCTGTTCTAGTTGTTTGCTTAGTTTGCTTTTGTTTTTGTTTTAGGTGTGGTCGCTAATAACTGTGAGTTTGCTGTCATTCTTACTGTTCATATCTTTTATCTTCTTTTTCTTAGGTAAGTCCCTTTAACATTTCATAAAATAAGGGCTTGGTGATGATGAACTTCTTTAACTTGACCTTATCTGAGAAGCACTTTATCTTCCTTTCCATTCTAAATGATAGCTTTGCTGGATAGAGCAATCTTGAATGTAGGTCCTTGCCTTTCATGACTTGGAATAATTCTTGCCAGCCCCTTCTTGCCTGTAAGGTCTCTTTGGAGAAATCAGCTGACAGTCTTATGGGAAGTCCTTTGTAGGTAACTGTGTCCTTTTCTCTTGCTGCTTCTAAGATTCTCTCCTTCTCTTTAATCTTAGGTAATGTAATTATGATGTGCCTTGGTGTGTTCCTCCTTGGGTCCAGCTTCTTTGGGACTCTCTGAGCTTCCTGGACTTCCTGGAAGTCTATTTCCTTTGCCAGACTGGGGAAGTTCTCCTTCATTTTTTGTTCAAATAAGTTTTCAATTTTTTGTTCTTTCTCTTCTCCTTCTGGCACCCCTATAATTCGGATGTTGGAACATTTCAAGATGTCCTAGAGGTTCCTAAGCCTCTCCTCATTTTGCCGAATTCTTGTTTCTTCATTCTTTTCTGGTTGGATGTTTCTTTCTTCCTTCTGGTCCACACCGTTGATTTGAGTCCCAGTTTCCTTCACCTCACTATTGGTTCCCTGTACATTTTCCTTTGTTTCTCTTAGCATAGCCTTCATTTTTTCATCTAGTTTTCAACCAAATTCAACCAATTATGTGAGCTTCTTGATTACCAGTGTTTTGAACTGTGCATCTGCTAGGTTGGCTATGTCTTCACTGCTTAGTTGAATTATTTCTGGAGCTTTGAAGTGTTCTGTCATTTGGGCCATGTTTTTTTTTTGTCTTGGTGCTTCTGTTACTTAAAGGGGCGGAGCTTTAGGTGTTCCCCAGGGCGGGGTAATGCTGGTTGCTGTGCTGAGACGCTGAGTTGTGATGCTGTTCTTGGGGGAGGGGCCAAGAGGGAGCAATGGCACCCACTCCACTCTCTGCTGGATTCAGTCACTTCCTGTGCTACCCACAATCAAACTGGGCCCCTCTGGTGATGGTTCCCGAGTGGGTGGGCTTCTGCACACTCTAGGCCTCTGTGGGTCTCTCCAACGACCTCTCCTGTGAGGCTGGGAGTTTCTCCTGCTGCTGCCCCAACCCCCAAGGGTGTTTTCACTCAGAGGTTTGAGGCTTTATTTTCCCATGCTGGAGCCCTGGGTTACAGGGTCTGCTTTGCTCCCCGCTGTTCGTGCTGGTTTATCTGTGCGTGAATGTGGGGCCGGGGGGTGCTACCCGCTGCTCTGCCTGCCCCATTCTCTGCCAGCCTGAGTCCGGCCCTCTCGGTTTATCTGTGCGCAAATGTGGGGCCACAGGGTCTGCTAGTGGTCAGTGGTCAGACTGCCTGCCCCTTCGTCCCACACTCCACCAGTCCTGGTCCTGCCACTGCAACGTGAGTCCTCTCTGCCCCGGTGCCCGTCTCCGCCCCTCCTACAGGTCTGGATGAATGTTTATTTTTTATCTCCTTGGTGTAGGACTTCCTTGTCGTTCAATTTTCTGTCAGTTCTGGTTGTGTGAGGAGGCGCAGTGTGTCTACCTACGCCACCATCTTGGTTCTCCCAACTATTGATTTTAATTGCACCAAATCATTCACCAAACATGGAGGATATTTGGCAGACATTTGGTAAATGATGAATAATTTTAATATTTTCCACATTTTTAAAGATATTTATTTATGTCATTCATATTGAAAAGTAGTAATTTTCAGACTTTTACATATGACATGCTAAATTTCATATTTTTTCTTTTTTATTTATTTTTAAGATTTTTATTTATGTATTTTTAGAAAAAGGGGAAGGGAAGGATAAAGAGGGAGAGAAACATCAATGTGTGGTTGCCTCTTGCATGCCCCCTCCAGGGGACCTGGCCTGCAACCCAGGCGTGTCCCATGTGACAGCAACCAGCAACCCTTTAGTTCATATTATTTCTTATATTTAGTGACTAATGATTTTACATTTCCCTAAATAGTAATAATTGTGTTTTATTTGATTTTGAAATGGGTGTAATCCCTAGAATTGAGAAATTATAAATTTCAAGACTAGTTGGTGTAAGAATGCTTTGAAATTGTCATAATTTTGCATGTTATTTAATTTTTCATAATTTAGTCTCAATTACTTTACTCCTTCTATTGGAGGAGTCAAAAATATAACTAAAAGCAAAAAGAGGAAAATATGCAATAATATTTGGAGATGTAAAAATGTTTCACAGTAATTGATAGAATTCATTAAAAAATTAGTAAGAGTATAACAGTGTTCGCCAACTTGACCAAATGGACATTTATAGAACACTAACCCCAACAAATTAGTAAGAATTATTTTTCTGTGTATGGGGATCATTCTTCAGAATAGACTATGTAATTATCAAAAATTAACACTGTAAATAAATTTAAAATACTACAAATCACACCAAATACATTCTGTGACAATAGCATAATTAAATTAGAAATCAACAGAAAACATCTAAAAAATCACCCCCAAATATAGTCCTTAAACAAAAAACATCTAAAAAATACATAAATCAAATAATAAATTATAATATATTACAAAAAATTTAAATTGAATTTTAACGAAAACACATTAAAAGTTTACAATGTATTTAAGCAGTGCTTTTGCAAAAAAAATTTAGCTTTAAATGACTATATTTCTGACAAATAATATCAATGATCTAATATTTCCTTTTAAGAATGGAAAAAGGAAATTAAAATAAAATTATGTAGAAATTAGAAATAATAAAATAAATGAAAATCGATGATAGGAATAGATCAAATATAAATGAAGTTATATTGTCTAAAAATGATCCTTTGAATAAAGTAAATTATTCTCAAACTTCTAGTGAGATTTGTAAAGAAAAAACAGAGTGAAAAGTAAAACTTTCTAATATTATGAATACAATAATTTAAAAATATTAAGGAAAACCTTATGCCAATAAATTAGACAACTTAAATGAAATGGAGAAAGTTCTTACAAAAAACAATTTTCCAAACTTGGTAAAAGTAAAGATAAATACCCAAATATTTTATCTATTAAATACATTGAATTCACACTTACATACTTTTCCACAAAGAAAAATTCAGAACCAGAAATTTAAGTGATTTCATCAATCATTTTTAGAACAAATAATTCAAATTATAAATAAATATTTCCCAAAGTTATAGAAATGAGAATATTCCTAACTCATCTGATGGAATAAAGACATATTAAAAAATGGTAAAATAATTTGAATGAATGCAGGTGCAAAATTCTTAACAGAAAAATTAGTAAATTGACTCAAACCACATGTTTGACCAAGTGGGATTAATCAAAAAATGCAAGGTTGGCTTAAAATTCATCATTGTAACTTATCACATCAAAATAAAATAATGTAATTAAAACACATATAGAGAAACAATTGAAAAATAATGCCTATTCAGGATAATTTTTTTTTTAATTCTCAGTATCTAGAGTAGAAGGGAACTTTCTCAATCTGACAAAAGGATTCTATAAAAAAGCCAACAGGTAATATAACAGTTAATGGCAAACATTGAGCACTCCCTCATAAATAATAAAGATGGTAACTTCTCAATGCACACCTCTACTATTCAAAATTGTACTGAAAATCTTAACAAATACAATAAAGCAAGGTAAAGAAATTTTAAAGCATAAAGATTAAAAAGAAAAATAAATCT
The DNA here is from genome assembly GCF_022682495.2 of Desmodus rotundus. Classification (NCBI taxonomy): domain Eukaryota; kingdom Metazoa; phylum Chordata; class Mammalia; order Chiroptera; family Phyllostomidae; genus Desmodus; species Desmodus rotundus. The sequence goes on along the minus strand of NC_071399.1, from coordinate 55,600,856 downwards.
GTAGTTATATATTTGAAAATCATTTGGAATATGCAAAATAATTATTAGAAATAATAAATGAATTTGGGAAAATTTAATTTTATAACATTAGAATGAAATTTATTTTTCTATATATAATAAGTAAGTAATTTGAAAATAAATTAAAATAAAAACATTATAGCATCAAAATACATAATATAACTAATGAAATTTAATAAAAATGTGCAATATCTCTATGTTAAAAATGACAAAAGTTTTCTAAGAGAAATTTAAAAAGATATTAGTAGGAGAGGCATGCCATGTTCATGAATTGTAAGACTTGATATTTTACAATATTCATCCTCCCTAAATTGATATATAGGTTCATAGCAATCACAACAAAAATGCCAGTAGACTTTTCAAAAGAAAATTAGTAAGCTCACTTAAATATTGATCTCACCTTTGAGATCTCACCTAATCAACAAAACAAACAAGCAAGCAAAATATAACCAAAGGCACTGAAATTAAGAACAATCTGACAGTAACCAGAGGGGAGACAGGAGGGGACAATGGTGGGGAAAGGGGAAGGGTTTTCAGGAAGGATTATAAAGGACGCATGAACTAAACCAAGGGCAGGTGGAAACAGGGGAAGGAGGTGGGGATGATTGGGGTAGGGGGGAATGGTGGGGGGTAAATGCAGACAACTGTACTTGAACAACAATAAAATAATTTTTTAAAAAGACACTGTTAAGAAAATGAAAAAAAAGAAAAGAAAAACAACAATCTAAAGCAATCTGTCTTGACATTGAAAAGCACAAGGAAAATTGACTAATTTACACTTCCTGATTTCAAGACTTACTGTGAAGCTACTGCATCAAACTGGTGTATAACTCTAAGGATAAACTCATGGGTTAATCGAAAAGACCAGCGAATCCCAACCCACATGAATATCATAACAACTTTTTACAGGAAAGTACAAGGTCAGCTCAAAGAGGAAAGGGAACAGTGTCTGTGTCTGTCTCTATGTGTGCGTATGTTAAACAAATGTTGTTAAAAACTGAATACTTACATTTAAAAAAGAAAGAAAGAAAGAAAAATAATCCCAACCTCTTCTCTACTCTAAAAATGAAAATTAATTTGAAATGGGTCATAAGCCTGAACATAAGGACTAGAAATATATAAGCTAGAAGAAAACAGGAGACTGTGTTCATGATTGTAGTAAGGCATTTCTTGGAGAGACACACACACACAGTGTCAATCGACTTTATTAAAACTAGCAATTTCTACTCATGAATACACCACTAAGATAATGAACTGTCAAGCACCAATTGGAAAGTATGTGCATATATATATATAAAGCACTTATACAGTGTGATGTTATACAAACACAACCTAATTTAAAATTGGGCAAGTTAGTTGAAAATAACTGAAAAAATAAGAAATATAAATGTTTAATATACATATCTAAAGATGTGAAACAGAATTTGTTATTATAGAAATATAAATTTAAACCCCAAAATGCTATCATTTTCACCATCTATAATATCTATTATCAAAAAGATTCACAATGCTGAGAAGAAATTGAAGAAACAGGAACTCTTACACAATGCTGAGAGTGCAAATGGTAAAATAACTCTAGAGAACTCTTTGGTACTTTGGTAGAGTACAGGTCCCCACACAATGCCGAAACGATCTACTTGGAAGTATTTAATATTGGTCCACACACACACACACACACACACACACACAAACATTTGTAGATAATGTTCATAGCAGCCTTATGCACAATTGTCCCTAGAAGCAACAATATCCATTAATATAAGTATGGATAAATACATTGAAATGTATTAATACAGTAGAATATCTATTGGCAACAAATTGGAATAAAGTAATGATGCAGTCAATAAAATGAGTGAATTTCAAAATAGTATACTGTGCAAAAGAAACCAAGCACAAAAGATTATAATTTTTTTGATTTTGTTTATACACAAAATAAAAACAAGGGAAAGTAACATATAACAGTGAAATCAGAAGGTGGTTGTTTCTAAGGTAGGTGGGAGTATCTATTTAAAGGGTGATAAGGATACTTGGTTGATAGATATCCTCTGTATCTTAATTGGAATGGTTGTTACATGTGAATAACCAATTGTAAAAACTCATCAACTGAACACTAAAGAAATTAAGAATGTAAATTATAAATTAAAAAATTTAAAACTATATATCAAACAAAAATACCTATATCAACTTTTTGTTGTCAATAGGATACAATTCAAATGCTTTTAAACACATACAATTTCTATCATTTATGTTTTTAATTCAGTATTTTTTCTTACCAATTTTCTAGTTACTTATGCTTCATAACTTCCAATGATACTGAACTATTGCACTTAAAACTCCCCGATATGACATCCTTCTCAAACTTCATATCATTGCATATGCTACCTTCTTTATCTGGGTTCCCTCTCCCTCTAACTTATCTTGTCCTTCAGAACCCAATCCACATTTCATTTTGTTTGAGAAGTCTCCAAACGTTCCAGTTCAGTGTAGGTACCCCTACTAGATGCTATCAGAGTGATATTCCTTTGCGAGCCCTTGTTAGCTATTTTGTAGTCTATTTGACAGTCTAAACAGAAGGAACTCCAGTTTAATTGGTGAGGAAAATAATCATCCTTTTCTTTTAAATTTATTGCCTGCAAACATTTGGTCTGTCTCTAAAAAATAATAAACTTTCTATAGACACACTAAGAAACACTTTAATTATATAAATTAGTTGCAGCTATCATAAAAATTACAATAAAGATGATAATTATGATAATAACAAATATTAACAGTTATTAAGTGATTGATACATCAGATATTGATCTACTTATTGACATTTAATTTAATGTACACTATAATCTATGCAGTAGTAACTAACATTATTGTCCCCATTCTATACTTTAGGAAAAAGAGATCAAGAGTTTAATTTGTTTAAATAATAGAACTGGACAGTTTATAAAAAATACTTTGGACAAAATTTGCATTAAAACCCATTTTTTATGAAAATTAAAAATTGAAAATAAATCCTGATTGAAATATCACACATTTAAATTAGTTAATGGGGTCTAATGTTCAAAATAGAATTAATAACCAAGAGTAAGGATTTTCTATTCTCTACATGTATTGCAAATATGGGTAAATAAATAATCTGTTTAATTTTTATTTTGCACAGACTTTTAAATGTCCATCTAATCCTTTTCATTAGTTAAATAAATCTATAACTCTTTCTTGACTAGTACATGTTTTCTCATGTATGACATCAATGAATCTAGTCATTACCACGATGTAATGCCATGCCAGCCTTGTTAGAAAACATGTTTGTCAACAAATGGAAGACAGAAAGAGAATATTATGAAAATTACCTGCCAGCATCCATCAGTGTAGAAATCAAAATAGCAGCTTTCACCACTAATATATTCTAGTAATGTATTTAACTTCTGCCTAAGTCAAAATGCTATGTCTCATCTCTTCAAACATGTTTTTACTATACTCTCAGGGTTAAAAGCACAACTCACACTATACCTTTGTTTTTAACACACATACAATTATTGTTTCTTTGGCTGAATCTCTGTGTCACAATTATTTTAAAAAATTATTACTTGCAAATCAAGGCTCACAAACCATTCTTTTGTTTAAAGATTTTATTTATTTATTTCTAGAGAGAGGGGAAGGGAAGGAGAAAGACAGGAAGAGAAATATCAATGTGTGGTTGCTTCTCACATATCCTCTACTAGGGACTTGGCTCACAACCCAGGCATGTGCCCTGACTGGGAATCGAACCAGCAACCCTTTGGTTTGCAGTCCACACTTAATCCACTGAGCTACACCAGCCAGGTCAAAAATCATTCTTGACTGCTGTCAGCAGCACGGCAGCATGAGAAGACCTCCAGGTCTCTCCCCTTAAAGTCACAACAAGCTGGATAGCTATAATTCAACAAAGGATTCCTTGCTCAACACACAAATATACCTGAGAGATCTGTGCATTGAGGTATCTGAGGTGGCTACATGGGAGTAAACAGAGGAGATGAGAAGGGGTTAAAGATAGGTACAGAAGCCCAAGAAGCAATTCATTTGCTTGCTCTGGGCCCAGGAACACCACAGCGGAAGGGTCAGGTGCAACCCCCCTGAGCAAACTGGAGGGCAGAGATAGCAATCCGGCCGGGTGGCTGGCCCACATGGAGGCTGAGCTCAGTGAGGGATAGAGAAAAGGTAAAAAGGGTGACTGCATTCCATAAACCACTCCCACTGGGCAAATAAATCTGTACATATGGCACCCCACCCCACCCCCCAACACACACATACCTTCCTGTGGCCTCTCTGGCTGTAAAATTCTCATTCAGCAAACTGTAAATAAGCAGGAAAAATTTTTTCAGCCTCAGTGGCCTGTATTCACTATGGCTAAACCCACTAGGAAGAACAAAGCTGCAGATTCAGGAGGTCTGCTTTTTCAACTCACCCTCCTCCTATCCATCACAGTGGAACCCAGTAGAACCACGTGAGTTAACTCAGCAGCTCTGTCCTTAGCTTCTGGATAGTGAGAACACACAGACCAGGAGACCTATAGCTTGCACTTCCCACCACAGGGGTGGTGGCCTGAGACCGAGGCTACTGGGTATAAAGGGATGCTCACCTCTTTGGGAAAAACACTGTATTTTCCACAGCCAAGGGGACATGCTCCCACAAGATCCCAGAAACCCCAGTAGGGCAGGTAAGAGAAAATAAAAACTTATGCTTTAGCACCACCTACTGGAAAACAAATTAAAGACCTCAATAATAATAATAATAATAATAATAATAATAATAATAATACAATTATTATTTCATTCTCACAAATGCTCAGGCAGAGAAATAATCTATCAAGCACAATGAATAACCAAGGCAACATGGGAGTTTAGAAATAAAAATTTAAAAATTTCAAGAAAATAAACTTAAAGACATGGAAGACTGATTTACATGACAGAAAATTCAAGATTGCATTTCTGAAGAAACTCAGTGGAACACAATAAAACTCAGAAAAGCAACTCAATGAGCTCAGAATTAAAATAAACAAAAGGAGTATTTTTCGTCAGAGATTTAAACTAAAAAGAAAAAACTGACAGAAATTCTGGAGCTGAGTAACTCAATATATGAGTTGAAGAATGAACTACTGGGCTTAGGAAATAAAGGAGACCAGAAATGAATCAGGTGGAAAAAGAGAAAGAATAGAGAATAAAAAAAAAAATACAGAGCTCTCTGGGAGCTACTTTACTCTATTAGAAAAAGCAGTATAAAAATAAAGGGTATATCAGAAGGAGAAGAGAGAGAGAAGGGGAAAGAGAGCCTATTTAAACAAATAATCAACAGAAACATTCCAAAGCTATGGAAAGAACTCCATCCCTGAATCCAATAAGTTAACAGAATACCTAATTATTTCAACTCCCGAAGGTCTTTTCCAAGACACATTATATTAAAGCTGCCAAAAATGAATGACAAAGAATTCTCAAGGCAGCCAGGGAAAAGAAGACAGTAACCTATAAAGGAAACCCTATTAACTTATCATTGGATTTTTTAGCAGAAACTCTATAAATTAGGAAAGGATGAAATCAAGTAGTCAAATTATTGAACGAGAGAAATCACCAGCCAAGAATAAGATATGCAACAAAGTTCTCACTTAGATATAAAGAAGAAATAAAGGTTTTCCCAGACATACAGAAGCTGAGAGAACTTATCACCAGAAGACTACATTATAAGAAATGATTAAAATGTTCTTCTATTTGAAACAAAAAGACAAAGGGATCCAAAAAGTGACTAAGATGACCAATAAATGAAACAGGGAATTGCAACTCTTGTTTAGAACAGAGGATTGAACACTGAAATATATCATAAAGGTTGAGAAGATAAGAACATTAGAAAAAGAAGATGGCAATACCTGCAGTGATGTGGAAAGGAATGCACAGCACAAAAAGAATAATTTGTGACAACAATAGCAGGAAGGAAAGGACTGAACTTGCACAGGTGAGTGGAGATAAGATGCAATCAGAAGAGAAAGGCCTTTGTACATATAAAAGGGTTTTTTTTTTTTTTTTTACATAAACCTAATGGTAACCACAGAACTAAAATAGAGGACTGAGTCACATAACATTAAAAAAAAAAAAAGATGAAACAGAAGAAAAAAGTCGCAACAAACTAAAATAACAGACAAAAACACAAGAGGGGGGAAAAACAGTGAAGGAAGGTTATCAGGAAAAAAAAGAAAGAAAGAAAGAAAATGGCTACAGGAAATCTTCATATATCAATAATAATTCTAATTGTAAATGGAACAAACTTACCAATCAAATGGCACAGAGTAGTATGATGGGTTAAGAAACAAAACCCAACTATATGATGCTTCCTGAAGACAGATCTCATCTGAAAAGACAAACACAGGCTCAAAGTGAAGGGACAGAGAACACAAATGGTATCCAGTGAAAAGCAGGACCATACTTACATCTGACAAAATAGATTTCAAGATAACAAGAGACAAAGATCAACATTTTATAATGATAAATGGGACACTATACCAAGAAGACCTAATGCTTCTCAATATATATGCCCCCCAATCAAGGAGCACCAAAATATACAAAGTAACTATTGACAAAACTAAAGGTGAAGCCCTGGCTGCTGTGGCTCAGTGGATTGAGTGCGGGCCTGGTTCGATTCCCAGTCAGGGCACATGCCTGGGTTGTGGGCCAGGTTCCCAGTAGGGGGCACATGAGACACACCACACATTAATGTTTCTCTCCCTCTCCTTCCCTTCCCTTCTCGCTAAAAATAAATAAATAAAATATTTTTAAAAAGCTAGAGGTAAAATCTGACAAAAATGCAAGTATATAGTAGGGGACCTAACTACCTCATTGACAGCAATGGATTGATCATCCAAACAGAAAATCAATAGGGAAATATCAGCCTTAAATGACACATTAGAGTAAATGGACATATTTGATATTTATTATTATTCATCTCAGAACACTAGAATGAATATACATTTTTTCTAGAGCACATAAAATATTCTCAAGGATGGACCATATGTTGGGGCAGAAAACTAATTTCACAAATTTAAGAAGATTAAAATCATATCAAGCATATTCTCTGACCATAATGTTTAAAAACTGGAAACCAGCAGTGAAAAGAAAGCCAGAGAAACCACAATTATGTGGAGATTAAACAACATGCTACCGAACAATGACAGTAAAAAAAGAAATAATAGACCGAAAGACATATAGAGACAAATGACAGTGAAACATACAATATATCAAAATTTTGAGGATGCAGCAAAACAGTAATAAGAGGAAAAGTTATGGCAAGTAATAAGAAAATCTTAAATAAAAACCATAATATTTTACCTTAAATAACTAGGAAAAGAAAAACAAATGAAGCACAAAAACAGTAAAAGGAAAATTATAAAAAAACTAAAACAATTAAATAAAATAGAGGACAAAAAGATTATAGAAAAATAAATGCAACAAAGAGGTGGTCATCTGAAAAGAATAATAAAATTGACAAAGATCCAGCTGGCCTCACTAAGGAAAAAAAGAGAAAAGACTCAAATAAACAATATCATAAATGAAAAAGAAGTTACAACAGACACCACAGAAATATAAAGGACTATACAACGGTACTGTGAAAGGCTATATGTCCCCCAATTCTAAAACCTAGAAGAAATGAACACATTCTTAGAAATATATAGCCTTCCTAGAGTGAATGGTGAAGAACTAAAAAATCTAAATAGAATAATCAATAGTAAGGAAATTGAAAAGTCATCCAAAAATTCCTCAAAAGTAAAAGTACAAAGCCAGATGGCTTCACTAGTGAATTTTACAAACACTGAAAAGAAGATTTAATATCTATTCTTCTCAAACTCTTCCAAAAACATAAACAAGCTTATACTTCCTAACACACTTTATGAGGCCAGCATAATCCAAATTCCAAAACTTGGCAGTGAGAATACAATCACCTAAATTAAAGACCAACACCTCGGATGAGTACAGATGCAAAAATTGTAAACAAAATTCTGGCAAATTAAATACAATAATCCATTCAAAAGATAATGCATCATAATCTAGTGAGCTTCATTCCAGAAGCACAAGATGGTCAACATATGCAAATCAATCCATGCGATTCACCACATTAACAAAATAAACATGTTAATAGATGTAGAAAAAGCATATGCCAAGATAAGATGTCTGCTTATGATTAAGACACGGAATAAAATGGGTATAGAAGGAAAGTACCTCAACACAGTGACATGTAAGACAAACACTCAATTAATATTTTACTTATGGTGAAAAGTTAAAAGATTTTCTTCTTAGTTCAGGAAAACAAAAAGATGTTCACTCTCACCACTGTTATTCAACACAGTCCTGGAAGTCCTACCAGGGGAATAGGGAAAGAGATGGAAATAAAAGATATCCAAATTAAGAATGAAGAAATAAAATTACCATTTTTTGCAGGTTATATAATTCTACATATAGAAACTCCTAAAGACTCCACCAAAATCTATTAGAAACAATAAACAAATACAGTAATTTTGTGATACAAAATTAATGTACAAAATTTTATTTGGTTCCTGTATACAATGAAATATCAGAAAAAAATGAAGAAAACAATTTCATTTGCAATTGCAACTAAAACAATAAAAACCTAGAAATAAACCAAACAAAGGATGTTAAGGACCTATACACTGATCACTACAAAACATTGTTGAAAAACTGAAGAACGCACAAAGAAATGGAAATATATTACACGTTCATGAATTGGGAGAATCAATATAGTCAAAGAGGCCCTATTAATTAAGCAATACACATATTTAACTTAATCTCCACCAAAATTCCCATGGATTTCTCTAAGAAATAAAATGAAAAATCATCAAATTTGTGTGGAGCCACAAAAAATCCTGAAATACCAAAGCAATCCTGAAAAAAACAAACAAAAAAAATGCAGTCAGAGGTGTCACACTCCCTCACATCAAATTATACAGCAAGGGTATAATAACCAAAACAATATGGTATTGGCAGACCAATGGAACAGAATTGAGAGTCCAGAAATAAACTGACAGGTATATAGGCAATGAATTTTCAGCAAAGGTGCCAAAAACATGCAGTGGAGAAAAGAAAGCCTTTTCAATAAACGGTGCTGGGCAAACTGGAAATCCACATGCAAAAACATTCAATGTGACTGCTATTTCACAGCATACACAAAAAACTAACTCAAAATGGATGAAAGAGTTAAATATAAAACCTGAAACAATAAAACACATAGAATAAAATATAGGTATTAAACTTATGGACCTTGGTCTCAAAGAGAATTTTATGAACTTGAATGCAAAGTCAAGAGAAATAAAAGCAAAAATAAATGAATATGACTATGAAAAACTAAAGTTTTTTCACAGCAAAAAAAAAAAAAAAAAACGCCAACAAAACAAAAAAAGGCAACTGACCAAATAGAAGAAGATATTTGCAAACAATGCCTCTGATCAGTTGCTAATACTGAAAATATATAAAGAACTCATATAACTCAACAACAACAAAAAGCAATCCACTTTAAAAATGGTCAGAAGACTTGAATGCACATTTTCTCAAAAAGACATACAAATGGCCAACAGATTAAAAAACAATGTTCAACTTCACTTTCTATATGGGAAATGCAAATCAAAATCACAATGAGATACCATCTCACACATGCTAGGATAGCTCTTATTAAAAAGACATATGATAACAAGTGTGTGAGAGACACTGAAGAAAATAGAACCTTAATACATTGCTGGTGGGAATGTGAATTGGTACAGCCACTATGGAAAATAGTGTGGAGGTCCTTCAAAATTTAAAAACTGAGCTACCAGATGCCTCAGCAACCTCTTCTTCTTGAAATCTACCCCCCAAAACTTTGTTTTTGAAAACATTTGTTTGTAAAGATATAAGTATTCCTATGTTCATTATAACATTATGTACAATAGCCAAAACATGGAAACAACCTAAATATCCTTTAATGAATGATTGGATAGAGAAGATGTGGTCCGTATATACAATGTGGTACTACTGAAACATAAGAAAAGATAAAATATTGCCATTTGTGAAAATATGGAAGGATATTGAAAAGCATATGTTAAGCATATGCTTTTCAAAAGCATATGTTATGTTAAGCATAATTAGTCACATGGAAATGTCAAGACCCATATGATTCCAATCATATGTGGGATATAAAACAGAAAGCAAACAAAACAAACTCTAGACACAGACAACAGAGATTTGGTTACCAAAGGGGGAAGGAAGGTGAGGTGGATTAACAGGTTTAAGGGGGTCAAATACATGGTGCAAAGGGAGATAAGACTTTAGGAGGTGAACACAGAATGCAACATACAGATGACATATTGTAGAAGTGTATGTTTGAAACTTGTATAATGTTATTAATGAATGTCACCCCAATAAATTTAATAAAACAAACAAAAATTCTTAACCTAAATGATACTCTTCAAACAGAATCTTACCTAACTTTATTCTGCATTCAACTCATAATTATTAATTCAACAGATATTTATTGAATCTTTTTAGTGATTGCAGGTTAGGGCAATAATATGAACAAGAGCTGTGTCATAGATTACATATATAATGAAGATCTTAAATAAAATAAATAAATGTATTTACCAAATAAGTGCTATATAAATAGTGTTTAAAATAGGAAAGCGATGAATTCAAAGGAGAATTAACTTTATCTAGTGGGCAGAGTAAGCAGTGTCTCAAGGATCTAGAGAGACCCTTATACATATTCTCATTAAAATTTTCCTTTGGAATAGCAGTTAACACAAAATTTGTGCTCTGAGTTTTGGTCTTTCAAGGTCATTTATACAGTTCCCTATAAACACTTATTGGGTTTGCCAAAATGTCCACTTATTTTTTTCCATAAAGTAAAAGACGATTTTTTAAATTTTCACTAAAAACTTCATTGATTTGGATATTTTGAGTATGTCGGCTAGCTCCTGCATGGTATGTATATACATATATATATATATATATATATATATATATATATATATATATATGTTGATTGTTTTCAGTTAATGTCTTGATTTGATCTCAAACAACTGCAACTTGTCTGCCTGACTGTGGAGCATCATCCAGAGAGAAATCTCCAGCACGAAAGTTCGCAAACCTCTTGATCAGTCACAGAACCATCTCCACACACTGCACAAATCTTTACTTTGTATCAGTTTCATTTTTACCTTTCTTGAAATAATAAAGCATAATATGCTGAAAATATTGCATATTTTCTTCCATCTTCAATATTAAAATGGCTACACAAAAATTCACCAATTTTGATGTTTTTTTAAATGCACATTCATATGACAGCTGTCACAACACAATCTGAAAAAGTTTTTTAATGAAGTTAAAGACAACTAAATGATACTAGAGCAATCTTATGAAAAAAAACAAACAAACCTTTTTTGCCAACCCAATATAAAAAGTGCTTATTCAGTCGCCTGCCTCCCTTATCCACTTCAGGATATGTTCCAAGATTCCCCTGCCCTCCAGCGGAGACCCGAAACCATGGATAATACTGAGCTCTATATATACTATGTTTTTTCCCATGTATACATGTCAATGCTAAAGTTTAATGTATAATTATGCACAGTAAGAGAGTAATAACTCGTAATAAAATAGAAAAGCTATATCAATATACTGCAATAAACACATTAGGTGTGGTTTCCCTTTTGTTTTTGCTCTCTCTCAAAATATCTTGTACCAAACTCACCTTTTCACTTAAAGAAAGCACTTGTAGCTTCTTTTTGGCTTATCCAAATTACCAGCGTGGGTACTCTTGGGCTTTGGGATAATTATTAAGTAAACTAAAAAAGAGTTACTTAGCGCTGGCTGGGTGGGTCAGCGGGTTGGAGCATCACCCCTTACACCAAAAAGTTGTGGGCTTGATTCCTGGTCAGGGCCTGGGTTTGACTGCCAGGTACAGAGAGCCAGGTACAGGGAGTCAACCAGTCAATCAATATTTCTCTCCCATCAATATTTCCTCTCTCTCTCTCTCTCTCTCCCTCCCCCACTCCCCGTCTCTCCTGTCAATAAAAATATATCCTCAGGGGAGGATTAAAAAAAGTTACCTAGCCACAGGCCCTGTGACTGAGAGGACTAGTAAGTGACAACGGTACAGGGAGCATACACTACATGGAGATGCTGGACAAAGAGATCAATCACATCCTGGTTGGGACTGAGTGGGACAGTGCAAGATTTCATCACACTACTCAGAAAGGCAGAAATATAAAACTTATGCATTGTTTATTTCTTCAATTTTTATTTTAATCTTTCAGACTATGGTTGACCACAGGTAACCAAAACCTCAGAAAGCCAAACTGTAGATAAAGGGGGACTACTATAATAATGTTTTTGTAAGGTAACAGAGAACTGAGGAGAACATACTCGGTTAAAGGCATTTTCAACAAGCCAAAAAACACAAAATAAAACATGGAGTCAGTAAAACACAGATGATTATCCTGAAAGATACCTAGCTTCTCTATATACATGTGAATCGCTTTGGGAACTTATGAAAACTCAACTGGAAATTGTACATAAAGAGGCATCAGTTGGTTCTCAATTCCAAGTGCAGAATCGCTCTGCGTGTTTCCTTCCTAAATTCCCAAATTTAATCTCAACTTCATTGATATTTGAATCCAACATTATGTACTAAATGTGCTAGACATTTTTATGAATACACATATCCTAAACTTTTAGATATAAAATCCTTTATCATGCACTTTTAAAAGACCATGTCTCATTTATTTTTAATTCCCCAGAAAAGAATGTATTGCTGGCAAAGTTTTGTCTTCTTATTTAAAAACAATTATAAAGAAGTCAGAAAATATTTTCTCTTTATTCTAATTGAAAGTGTTATATCTTAAATTTTGTAAGAAAATTACAAAACTACAAAATGCAGTAAGTATCAATAAACTTTTTTTAAACTGATTTTCAAGTCTCTTCAAAAGAAGTTTTAATCCTACATATCATCTGTTCCTTCTTCATGCTGAGTACACTCCAATGAACCCACTAATTTGCTTCTATTACTTCACCATATTCAGATCTTCTTTTGTTGTAAAACTCGAATGAAATGTAATAAAAGATTAAGAAATGTTTCTTGCCTTACTTATGCTATTTATTTTATTTTTTTAAATATTCAAGGCAAGCTATCTATAAGCATCAACTCAGCTTCCGTGCATACTGCCAGTGGCCCTACTTAGTGTATGTGAAGTCCTAGCATGTGACATAACTCCAGTCCCACAGCTTTGATCTAGTTTTGTAATCCTGATTTCATGCACTATCTTTTATAAAGATGTTGATGGCTCAGACAGTTATCTAATCCTTTTTCTCAGTACCAATTTTATCATAAGATGCATGTGTTTCACTAATCTCCTCTTGAGAGAATCTTTGCATCTGGCTCAACTTCGGGGACAATATTTGCTTATTACTTATGAAGTAGGACAAGATTCAAGCAGTTCCTCATTCTTCCCAGTTAAAAATAAAAGCCACATTACTTTTATTACAGTGATGTCCTAAGGGAAATGTTCATTGGCTTTAAGTTGAAACTTCCTTAGAATACGTGGATAGATATTAATGAAAACTACAGTTCTGTATTATGAGCACTGTGCCTTATGGTAAATTCCAACTCTGTTTTTTCTTTTTTCCTTTTAAATCAGTTAAATATAGCTTTCTTTGTGTTTCTGACTTCCTGAGTCTTCAAAGGCTATAATTTGGAGATTCCAATAAGCTTTTAATGTGTTTAATTTAGTTAGTACTCTAAATTTCTGTTGGATCCTTAAATAACGTGCAATGCTGGGGTCATCAAACAAAGCTGCATTTAGCCTCCATCTCAGGGATTTGAAGAAATTGCTTGGAAATTAATGCCTATGTCAATAACTATGATGTTGCCATATAAGCACTATTAATACAATTTGACAACTTTTAACTTTCTTTGATTACTTGTAACATATAGCAGTTCATTCAAAGTAAAAATAGATATTTCAAGGACAAGGATTCAAATCTGAGGAGTGTGTACCTGGAATCCTTCATGTATTCTTAGTTGAAATTAGAGAATGCTACAGACATTTTACTTTCTTTTGCTCATAACAAACATCTGTATCTAATTGTTGTACAGTATTAGACAGTTTTACATGTGCATATATTTGTACTACTTAAAGCTTCCTACTCTAACAGGTTTTTTTTTCCTTTATAATTAGTCTATATTTAAAGATAAAGCATATTTGAAAATTCTTAAGACCAGGTGTATTTTTGGTGACATTTTATTTTTGTGAAACTTTAAAACTAATTTAATTGTTATTTCTCTACAATCATTTAACTGTAGCTTGTCTTACAGGAACTATGTAGTTTCATAGGGGGCTTGAACATAATGGGAGGAAAGGCAATTGTCAGGTTCGAGAAGATGGGGGTTCATTTTCTGGGTCTGGCTCTTCATAGCTGAGCATTGCTTAGTGTCTCTAAACCTGAGAATTCTTCACTTGTAAAGCTTGAACTTTTAGACAGTGTACTCCTATATTATTACCTGGCTATATTGTATGTATATTATACTAGCAAATACAAAATAGAAAGAAGTTACCACTTCTTTAAATACATAGTTTTGGTCTTACGCTCTCAGAGCCTCCATTTCGTCATCTGTAAAATAGGATTGTTTTCACCTTGAAGTGCTTTAGAGAAAATGTAAGTGAAACAATTTGCACCAGTAGCAGAGCATACAGATGTTCAGTAAGAGCATTTATTTTCACAAAACAGTACTTTCATTCTTTTTCTTAATAGCAATCTTCAAACTCCAGGAAGTTAGAGCCTCTGATCCACTTTATACATGAAGTAATCATAAGTCCTCGTGTTAAAAATGAATAATTTCACTGTCTTAGTTTTATCCCTTTGATTAGCCAGTAATCTTGACAAGGGCTTCATCCCAAGATTTCTCATAACTACCAGCACAGAACTTGAAGATGGTAGGAGTTCAATAAACTCTTTAAGAAAAGAAAGAAAAATTTTAATCTCAGGGAATTTTAATCTTAAATGTAGACATTTTAGATAAATACAAAGCAGACAGGGAAACATGTCATACTTCCTTACCTGATGATATGTTTGTTTACTTATTTATTTATTATTGCTGACACTGTTACACATGTGCCCATTTCCCCCCTTTTGCCTACCTCCACCCAAATCTGGCCGCTATCCCCTGGCCTTCACCACACCGTTGTCTGTGTCCATGAGCTACGTGTGTGCACGTGCATGCATGTTCTTTGACTACTTTCTTCCAGTAGCCCCCACACCCTTCCCCTCTGAAATCTGTCAGTCTGTTCCATGCACGAGAGGGGACCCCCCAAAATTGAATTTATTTATAAAAATGTGTGTACTTATTCTCACGTGTTTAAACTTCAGTCACCTTCAAATAGTTGCCATTTGATGCAATACAGCTATTGAGACTTTTTTTCACTGATCAAAACAGTTTTTGAACTTGTCAGTTTTGATGCCTTTTAGTGCTTCTGCCGTTTTTTGTTTTACCTCTTCCACATCAGCAAAATGTTTTCTTTTGAGAACTTTTTTTTTCATCCGGGGAAACAAAAAAAAGTTGTTTGGGGTTAGATCAGGTAAATAGGGAGGGTGGGGCATGGGAATCATCCCTTTTTGGTCAAAAACTGCTGAACATGCCCTGCTTGGTTTGTCTCAGTGGACTGAGTGCCAGCCTGCAAACCAAAAGGTCACTGGTTTGATTCCCTGTCAGGGCATATGCCTGCGTTATAGGCCAGGTCCCCAGTAGCAGGAGCTCAAGAGGCAACCACACATCGATGTTTCTCTCCCTCTACTTCTCCCTCCCTCTGTTCTCTCTAGAAAATAAATAAATAGAATCCAAAAAGAAATACTGCTGAACACTCAGCACGTGTGGGCAGGTTAACTCGTAAATCACCCATCATTAAATGGGCAAACTCATTGAGTCTTCAAAAAAATTCACTGAAGCCAAATGCAGCGTCTCACAACAACACCAGCTGGTACACTGATACAGATGGGTTCCTAGAACACTCATCTATTGGAGTAGCCTGCACTACAAGGGACCCATCCTCCAGAAGATAATTCCAATTTTTATTGGTCCCCATCTTGTATCTATGCCTTTGGTCCTATTTTGTTTGTCAATTTATTGTGTTTTTTAGATTCCCCATAAACTTGACATCATATGGCATTTGTCTGTCTCTGACTGGGTTATTTTGCTTAGCATAATAATGAACTTTACTGGCTGATTGATGTGACCCTAATAAAGGCTAATTAAACTTTAAAATGTTTTACTTTGACTTTGTGAATATAAGGTTGTATCAGGGTTCACCAAGACCATCATGAGACACACTGATTTGCTTACAAGTGCTCACGGGACTCCTGTTATGCTCAGGGTTACTGTACATTTACAGTGAAAGGATACAGGTTAAAATGAGCAAAGAAAAAAGTCAGACGGGGTAAAGATTAGAAAGAAAACACATGCAAGCTTTCAGTGGTGGCCCCTCCCAGTCACATGAAGACATGCCAAATTCTCCCAGCAACAGTGGGTGACAATATTTGAGAAATGTCACCAACCACAGAAGCTCACCCAAGCCTTAGAGTCCACTGTTTACTTGACAACCCTTAGCTACTCACACTCCAGGCATCTCACACTCCACTGTCTCAGAGGAAAACCAGGTATTTACCAGGCATCACACTGTTAGGATGATGTTACCTGCTCTAACTGGTAGGTCATGACTTGATGTCTCAGGCATACAAAAATAGGTGTTTATCATAAATACAGTATGTCCTAATGCATCAGTCATACAAAATCATTCTTCTCAGGCAGAGGATACCAAGTTTATCTCCAAGAGTCTACCAAAGGCCAGGCCTGAAAACAGACATTTCTTTGAGCATTTCAGGACTGCTGAGCTAACCTTATCTTGCCCAGTAATACATTCACATAATGAAAAATTTAAAGTATTCAGCTTCTTTTTTTTTTTTCTTTTTTGGTGGTCAGAAGGTGCTTTATTGAAGGGCGAAGGCTCTGGCATCCAGCGTCAGCTACAACTGGATCTCCCATAACGCCTTCTTCTCCGCAAGTTTCACTTTGTACTTGCACTTGAACTCGGCTCTCTCCTGCGGCTCAATCATGTTGCTCTTCTGGAAGGCTCTTGAACCAGTCATGGAGGATGTTGATCTCCAGCCGCAGCTGCCTCTGAGCTGGGCTTGGAGGAATCGCAGGAAGCAGGCCAGTGCAATGGAAAAGGGCATACAGGCCGAGGGAGCAGCGAGGCAAGGGCCAGGGGTCAAAGAAGGGGGAATGGTAGGCCCTAGACAGGCCAGACCACGCAGGGTCCATGGCCAGGTTAGGATGTGGGCTTCCTCCTGGGGCACTGAAGAGCCATGGAAGGTTCTGAGTGGGGGAGGGACATGGCCCACTTTGAGCTTTAGGCTGACCTCTTTGAGATTAAAGAGGGCGAGGGCAGGATGCAAGGGCTGCAATGGAACCTGGCTGGGAGGAAGTGCCTTCTGAGGGTCACAGGTCGGAACCAACACATCACCCAGCCCCTCCCCCTGGGGGACGGCAATCTCAGGCCCTCTTGTAAAGACGTACATTGAAAATTATTCCTCCTACTGTGTCTTCATCTACCTAGTTCCCTTGAACATAGTAAAAAATAATTTCTGTATTTTTCAGAGATATGTAAATATATCTTCATATTTTATAAAATATTTTATACAATGTTTCGTGCCTTATTTTAACAACAGAATGTCTTACAGATCTTATCATATTAGCACATAAACAGCCTGATTATTTTCAATGACTACATAATTTTTCATTGTGTGATTATATCATAATCATTTAACATATCTTTAAAAATATTTAGATAGTTTCCTATATTTTTCTTTAGAAAGCAAAAGTCAATGGCTGTATCATAAACTTTTACAAGTAGAACTTCTGGGTCAAATGTGATATATTCCCCAATGGACTTCCATTGTAGTTTTGCTATTTTTTACTCAAGTCAGGTTATGATTGTGATGACATTAAGTCAAAGGTTACAAAGAGAGATTAGTTATAAATTTCCAAATATCAGCTACATTGTAAAGCATAAAAGTGAAACATTATATTTTTTGGCTTGAAGCAAGCAAATCTTATCAAAGACATTTAAATGAAATATTAAATATAGTATTAATATGGGTATAGGGAACTAAGGAGTAGTGCTTAAATCATTTTTGTTTTATTTTGTTGGAGTCTGTAAATTTTCCTACATCAGAAAATGAGAGTAGTTTTCTAGATGTCTTTATAGCTGAGTCCCTATCTCATGATCTCTCCCTTGCCCTGGTGTGAGTGAATAAACAAAGTGATAGTCATACCAGATACAATGACTATGTGTAAAGGAGTAAATATTATGAAATGTAGATTTACCCACTAATCTGATTAAGATTGCATCTTCATGAAGTTGTATAGCTTCTTGCAAAGAGAATCTTTGCCTAGAAAGAGAATAATTTTCCCTAAATTAAGCTGGAAAAAATACTATTTTTAAATATAGAAGAATCACATTTCCAACTAATTTTAGCTACAGTGTGAATAAAACACTTCAGGAAGATAAGCTCATATTGTCTTTATTTTGATGACACACTCCACCGTTTTGTGTGGTCTTATGATTTTTGTCATGACAATAGATTCTTTTTTTCTGTCATTGTCATGTCTGACACAAGAACAAGACATCGAAATTTCAATATTATGTATATATTTTCGGTGATTCTGACTAAGCTAAATTGCCAGCAGGCTACAGTATTGTAATTCGCTCTTTGCAAGTTTCACAGCTGCAAGGGCTTCCTGTTCGTGACAAGTTTCATGAACATATTCTCTTCATTGGAAGTTTTTCCAGACTGGATGGTTACCCATGGTATACTTTATGAATTGTAAAGAAAATCCTGTAAAGGCTTTTGTACTTTGAGATTTTTCCACTCTTACAATTTGTATGTACCTTACTTAGATTCAGCTTTTTGAACTCTAAAGTTCGTATAATAGCACACATTTTAGTTTTAGTATTTAATTCTATCAGATAGAACAATATGACAAATTTTAATATCTCCAGACTTAGATACTTAATCAAATTAATTATTGTGATTATTTTTTTATCTAAAGCATTTGGGAGTATTTATTTTTTTGTTATTGTTTCCACTTGTAGAGAGCCATTTGTTGATTAATTGGCAACACTAAGTAACCTGGAATATTTACATCCTGCCTACATTCTAACCTGTTTTAATCTTTATTTTTAATTGATATAGATATACGTGTGTGTATGCAGTTTAATCCTCACCTGAGGATAAGTTCTTACTGATTTGAGAGAGAGAGTGAGAGAGAAACATTAACATGAGAGAGAACCATCGACCAGTTGCCTCCCATATGGGCACTGACCAACCACGAATCAAACCCTCAGTTCTTTTGTGCACAGATGACTCTCCAACCATCTGAGCCATTCAGACAGGGCCAATAAATAGTTCTCTTGATGACTGCAGACATGTCAGCTGTGTGATAGTATTCAGAAACATCACAGTAGTTTTCCTGATCAGTACATAGTCTTCAATAATTATAAGGAGTTATTTATATGAAATTGCTGTCAAACCAATAAGGCTGCATTTACGCACCCATCATTTTCCAGATTGTTAGTAACCATGCTTTTCCAGATTGTCCAAGTAACCTTGCCTCCTTGTGTCACAAGTAGCAAGTCACTCACTTTCACCTCAACGACGGTACCTTTCGTGATAACACCCTAAACTGTATAAAGTGGGGATGAGGGATTTTTCTTTACACCAAATATTGGCAGGTGAAAGTTGGCTGTCAGTTCAGAATGTGTTACATGGGCCTTCTTGTTATGTAAACCCATTGGCCTAATGAACCTTTCACATTTAGGTGGTTTTCAAGTAAAGCCATTCCAACAAAACAGACTTTAGTAAGTAACCTTCCTCTTCCATGCTATCTTCTTTCTCTTTCCTGTTGGAATAACTTTTAATACCACTTTCTCCCTGGGCATGAACTTTGGCCAGAGGGACTTCCTATTTTCCCATCACTTTTTCTTGTGTGTGTGTGTGTGTGTGTTTAATGATACTGGAAATCAGCCCAGGACTACCCCTTTTGGTCCAGCAGATATGCCAGTACTGCTCCTTGTGGAGCCTATTCATACTTATTTTGTCCGGCATTTCTCTTTTCATGAATCTGGATAGTCTTTTTCATTTGTGTTTTCTCAGCATGGCGCTGTGTATGGTAGAGCTTAGCCTTCAGACCAATCATCTTTTTTGCCTTGTTTGAACATTCATGAGCCTCTTGACTTCCCATCTTTCCCTTTTCTCATCGTAATTCAAACAATGCTTGTGATGTAACTAGTATAATTGTTCTGTGGCATGGTTACTGCTTCTGAGTTTCTGGGTGCAGCTCTCTTGACCAGAAAGAGCTCCCTAATTTCAGGTCTCAGAGATGCATGAGCCAACAACACACAACACACAGCAGGTAATTGATACTTTGCTGAATGTCTCTAAGAAAAAAAAATGAAGGTGATTCTTTTTTTCCTTTTTGAATCACAGAGGAGGAAAACATCTGTTAAAATTATTCATTTAAGTCTCAGTTGACAAGACCATCAAACTAAGTCTGTATCTTCCCTGAGCATCAACAAATTGGCTTTCTCTATACAAAGAAAAGACAATTCTTCCTTCATAGATTCTCTCATTTGATTTGAAACATGTTACCCATATACAAGACATATGCTGTCCCCTCTTCCAAAAGCACTCCTTCCCTCAGTCACAGATTTACTGACCTGTTTTCTGTTCTTTCTTCTTAACGTTTGTTGAAAAATTTCAGATGTCTGCATACAAATCCCCTCCCATCTTATATTGATCTTGGGAATATCTTTCCTCCTCTAGAAAATGATAACAATAATATTGTCTTAGTCCTTTTGGCCTCCTATAACAAAAATACAATAGACTATGAATTATAAACAGCAGAAATTAATTCTCATAGTTTTGGATACTGGGAAGTTCAATGTCAAGGCACCCGCAGATTCAGTATATGGTGAGGGATCACTTCCTGCTTTATAGATGGCCATCTTTTTGCTGTATCTTCACAAATCAGAAGGGACAAGGGATCGCTCTGGGGTCTCTTTTATAAAGGAACTAATTCCATTCCTGGGGGCTCCACCATCATGACTTCATCACTTTCCAAAAGCCTTTCAACCTAATATATTAGGGGTTAGGATTTCAACATGTGAATTATAAGAGGGCATAAACATGCAGTCTGGAGCAAATACCAATCTTGATTTTTGGCAATATCATATAAGTCCATCAAACCAAACTAAGAATATATAAGCATTTATAAAATAACTTGTTGCTCTATGAGAATTAAATAAAAATATAATTTGAGGCACTGCATACAGATTATATTTGTACTCGTGTTCTAGTCAACGTTGGGCTTTTCGGGAACTGGCCAAGGGTTGCAACCCTACTTTCCAGGCCAAAAGATTTTTTGGAATCTTTCCTGTCGAGGCCACCAGTACTAGTTATGCAGGATGCTTAGCATTTCAGGCAAAACAGAAAACCAGAAAATTCTTACTTATTTAGCAAAGGGCTCTTAAAGTAGCAGGATTATTTTGTTTTGAAGAAAAATAAAAATCTCTTCTGTTGGTGGCCTGAGGAAGTTTGGGATTTTTTTCTTTTTGTGTAGAAATGATTTTAATTAATTTCTTTACTGATTTTCACTTCTAAAGCCTTTAGTGTTTATGTAATTACAACTTCCCTACAGAATCAGAGTAGTAAGGTAATGAGAACCTATAAAGCTTTGATAAAAATAACTGTTCAAATAACATTGGTAAAGGCTAAAGGAATGATAGAGTATCCTAAAGAGAAAGTAAAAACTTTCTTATTTCTTGGAATAATTCCATTTAAGGTTATTTCCACCTGTGATAATTATTATTTCATAAATCAAATGTTAACTTAAAGTATATATGATAATAATAATAATAATAATAATAATAATAACCATGATGTGTTTAAGTGATTTCTGTATCTTTCCCTAAAGAACAGGACTAAATATATTGTGCTTATTTGCTGGGTTTAAGATGAGGGAATGAGAATAACTTTGGGCAATAGACCAGTTAGGGGCTGACACCTCATTCAGGTACTCATAAAGTACCCACCCTTTCTGGAGCATTCCTCAGGTGCCAAGCAAGCACTGTATAGAAAATGTTCCTTAGGGCATTTTATTTAGTTCTTTCAATGCACTAATGAGATATGTATAATTATTTGTAGCAGAAGCATTAAGGACATTTTCTAGATTTTATAGTAAATTAATTTTAAGGACAATGTAATGGGGTACAGCCAGGGCCAGACCAACAGGGATTTGTAATGGGGTCCAGAACTTTGGGTGTTGGGAAATATGGGATATCCCCACCCCACAAGTCTGGATAGGGGATGGGACACATGGAGTGGAGACTTTTAGAGTTATTTTGCATATCAATAATAGCAGGATAGCTTCATACTTGATATGCAAAAATGGTTATTTTGCATACCAACAAGTCTAGCTAGGGAGACGGGAGTCACTGTAACGGGTCATGTAACTGGGAGACATTTCCTCTGGTTACAGCGCCTGCCTGCATGAGAGCTTGGAGATGGTTCACTCTGAGCCAGGGGGCCACGCCTGCCGGGATTAACCATGGCAGCCAAGAGAAACAGAAAAATGTGGGAATGCTGGCAGGTGTAGTCAATTGTGGAAGGAGTCAGAAATGGGGTTAGGGAGGAGGATCCAGGCTGGGATTTAAAACTAAAGGCAGGCCACCACGAGGGACAGAGGACAATTCGAAACTATGCCAGAAGGAAAGGGGTAAAAGGACTCTGGCTCATGGGTCATGAGGAGGTGCCACTCGGTTTTGGATAAAGAACTGGAGATCACAGAGGTGGCGACACAGCTGATGGTGCCAGGTACCGAGGGAGGCCTACTAGGTGAGCACAGATTGCTAGGAGGAACCGGGAGTCTAGCCAAGCTATGGACTTCTATTTATTTTCTTGAGATACGGTACCCCTGACTGGCTTGACTGGCCTGACTGGCCTGACTGGGCAAGGAGGAGATGGCAGGACTGTGTTTATTTGTGGGTGTTTTAAAGGGTATTTGGGATTTTAATGGCAACATTCCTCCATTACTCTGAACCTGTATAACTTTAGAATAAATAGATCCTTTCCTTTTCACCAAACTCTGGCATTAAGAGCCATACTTGCTAATACCTGGCAGTGGGAAAAGAACCCACAGTGACATGAAGACCTGGGGGAGACTTGTTTCGATAACAGCATCTGGGCCCCCCCAATGGGTCCATTCTGTAACAACAAGATTTTAACTAAAGCCAGTCTGGTTCTATAACTAGAATTCTTAACAGCCCTAACACATGAGACATTGTCCATTTATTTGAATAAACAGGACAGGCTTCTGACCCATGAACCACATGAAACACTATTACTTTGGCCTTGCCCTTAACATAAAAATGTAGAAAACTTCATAGACTAACTCTTTGTTTCCTGGAAAGTTGATAATAACAGTCTGCTTCCTTCACCCCATTATAGTTTAATCCATTGACCAATATTCGTCACCTCTCACCCCAAAGAGTGGTGATTAAGATGGTCTTATTCTCCTTAGCTTAACTGTGTTCAGGTTTCTTCCTACTCTAGGTCCCTGATTTCCCTTTTTGAGCATTGAATTGAAAAATTGCAATTGTAAATTCTCTGCCCTTTTGAGATGTACTATACATTTTCTTCCTATCTCTTGCCAATTTTACAACCCAGGAAATGTCTCTCTCAAGGAGCTGGGAACCACCTATTGAAATGTAAGCCTTGAAGGAGACAGCATACCTGTCTTCCTGTCTTTGTCAGCTGGTAGGAGGCTAATTTAGGCTAGGGTTCAGATAGAGACTAACACAGCACAGGCAGCAATTAACAAACTCAGGTGACCTAATCACAGAGAAAAATACATGTAAATACAGGAATAACTCAATGTGCTAAACACGTCCCACTAATCATATCTCCTCTCCCCCTACTTTCCTCTAGTACTTTCCACTAGCTCACCCAGTGCTTACAAACTCTCTAATCTTTCGTTGCAGTGAACTTGGATTCAGTTTCTCCTTTATTATAAAAGTATTGAATAAAGTCATTTTTGCCTATTCAAATTTCTCTGGAGAAAAGTTTTGCTTTGATAGTGAGGAAGAATAAAAATTGGCATGATATTTTAAAAAGTCACCACCTTCTCTGGAGAGATGAGCTGTGGAACTACTGTTTTACAGCTTTGTTCATTCTTCAGTGCAGCATTCGATTATCTGCTTCTCCGTGCTGCTTGCCTGACACACTCCCTCAGAAATAAGTATCCTCTCTTTGCTATGTTATCTTACTCCATTTATAAACCTCCATGTTATATGCCCTTGCTCCCCCATTAGTTGGAGCATGCTGGTGATGATACTAATATTGTCGTATTCATATGTAAGAAGAAAAAGTGAAGAACTGTATTAGCACAGTTCTTTCTTAACACTGCCTCACTTCCTGAGCCAAGCTCTGCAAGCTACTGAGCAGTTGAGAACTAAATTTACAAAAGCAGAATTGAACATAATGAACTTCTTTGTGATACCTCAGGGCAGTAAGGAAAACTCTCCTGCAATACATTACCAAAGAGAGAGATAAGCATCAGTAAGTGTGAAAAGACATTGCCTTTGGGCAAAGTGCATTGTTTGGGAAAGTTACTCTACTGTTTATCTAGAAAACTAACAAAGAATTATTAAGAGAACTGCTGGAAAATTTGAAAATCCTTGAAGGAGGAAATTTGTTCCCCTATTTGATTTCTGTTGTGCAGTTAGAGTTCACCACTCTCTGTATACTGAGTGAGCATGGAAGAGAGAACAGTGGAGACCGGAGTAGTCAGACCAGAGGACAGAAGGCAGGGAATCCCTGGAGTGACAGGCTTCCAAGAGATGACACAGAGATTGTGACCCTGGAGGCTGGGAGCTCTGGCCATGCTGTGATCTCAGCAGAAAACTTCAGTTCAGTACTGCCAGCTAAAAATTATGTGGAAGATACGGGACCTTAAACAGTTAGCAAACTTGATTTAGCTATATCAACAGGGACTGGTGACACCTCCACTAAGCTCCACATACCTTTTGAAAATGAGTTGGGTCAACAGTGATGGTCAACAAATGGGGATAGCAACACCCTCCCAAACAAAGGCCATTTGTTCACACAAGAAAACTACCATTATGACAAAGAATTACCAAAGTAAGCCTCCCCGCCATTTTCCTCGTACCAACCCCAACACACCTCAAAGAAAATGAAAGGAAGAATGGGTAGGAGGTGTGGGAGAGCAGACTACACTCCCCACTCCACCGGAGTGAAGAAGGCATAGTCTGGTCTACAAGGGATGAGAGGGTGAGTTGAAAGGGAAACTCACCATTTAAAATAAATGGGCATATTAAGTTTCAGTGATAAGTATGAGATGCCTATAAATTTGTAAAACCACAGAGAGATATTCAGTGATCTCAGGGAAAATATCATTATATATCAATTATTTAAGATCTCACTTAGATTGACTGCATTGTCCCCACCATCTACAATATTCCTTTCATATAATGAGTGTTTAGCGAGTCTTTTTGACTCAGTTACTTGGAATGAAATAGAGTTTAGAGACTAAGAAACTATCTAGATAAACTTTTGCCCAGTTGTAACAACAGAATAAGAAATGGAATTAATTACCTTGACTAAGTGATCTATTGGTAGGTAGTGTGAAAATAACTGGTTTTAAGGGGGAAAGATGTACATGGATCTGTTGCAACTACTGAGACTTTGTTAGGGCAAAACAGGCATAAATGCCAACTATACATATCAATGCAGAAACAGCTGCAGAACACAACTAAACAATTTGCAAAAAGTGATGAGTATTGCCTCTTCCTGGGAAAATGTTTATGTCCCAGAAAAAAAGAGAAATTGGAAGACAATCCTGCAACAAAAATAGAAACCAATTCATTCATCTTTTTTCTTAGCAAAATTGTATTATTAGCTTAATATTTGAAGGTATGCATATGCTTGTGTATTGAGGATATTTTGTGAGCTTTTAAACAAATTATTTTGCCAAGATTCATGTTTATTTTATTGAAAGGCAATGAACACAAATCCTTAGTGAATTGAGATAAGTGCATCTGAATCCTTTATTTCTTTTCCAAACACTTTTGTTGGCTTACCTGGTGAAACAATGAACATTTGAAAGCGCATTCCTTAATTATAAATGCATCAATTAAAAATTGCCATACTTCCACACCCTGCTTGAGTTTTTTTCTTCTTCTATGAAATAACTATAATAACTCTGTTCTATTTCACCAGGGAACTGTGAGGAATAACTAGTAAAAGTGATTGCAGCATAACTCTGTTAAAGTAAAAGTGTGATGTAAATGCTAAATAAGACCAAGGGTCAGAAACACACAACCTGCATAACAGAGTAATACATCTAAATAAATACATGAGACAAATTTCACAACAACCAGAGAAGCCTTAGTGCTCAGGCAGATTTTAATAATTTTCAAGGGAAGCCTTTCTGGGGGCAATAGATTGATACTGACTCCTTTCAGAAGATAGTTCTCTGAGTAAAAAAATTCCTCTCATCCTGATTACTAACCATATCCTTGATTACATGCTAAAGGAAGGCAGGCAGGACAGGAGTAACCATCTGCATTATGCAGCACATTCCACAAGTTCAATTCTGCCCTTAGTCATTGAGAATCTAGCACTCACTGCAAGTCGGCATTTCCTTAGACTTTTTATGGGAAGCCTATGAAGGAGAGCTGAGGTTGTCTATTCTAAAAATAAAAATTAGGGAGGAATGCACTTAGCACTCACTACTTAGTCCCTCAAACAGTCCTCTGAAGAAATTTTATAAGTACTTTAGATGCCACTACAAAATTGAGTTCAGTATTCCTGTATTTACCTATGTCTTTTGTCTGAGTATTATAAGATTTCAAATTACTTCACAAACTTCCACTGTATTTTTTCCACTGCTACTATGATATAAGGAGGTGAATATTCTACCTTCCCTTTAATATATTCTTTTAACAAGTGAGAAAAATTTTCTTCAAAAAATCTTTACTAGGGATGGCCAACCCATTCAAAGAAAATTGTCCCTGACAGCTTTACTCCTTTTTAGAATTGAACTTCAACTGTATCTTCTTTTCTTTTTTAAGGCCCTGAAATAATTGGAAGAATATTTTTATTATACCATCCATCTGGGGTACCATGAGAAGGGCCATTCGTTTGGTGGTATTTTTGGCAGTGTCTTAGGTGGGATGTTTGATATGTCATGAGAAAGATGGCCCTCAGATTTCCAGCGCATTCGTACAGGCACCAGGAAGATCAGAGGGGAAAGATCAGCTTCTAATTAGTAACCTATAAAATGTCCGTCTTTTCACTTTGGGTTCTGACTAATTCTTATAACAGCACTTTTTTTGTTGTTAACATTCTTTAGTCTTTTTTTTTCCTTTTTCTCTTTTTTTCTTTAGTGCTTCTTTATACTGAGTCTCTTAGTAGTCTAACCACATACCCAGGAACATTTGCTACTTTATAATAGTGATAACCCATGCTTATGCAGGATGGTTCCCTCAGGAGCTCTGAGTGCTTCATAGATTCCACCCTATTAAAGCCGGTAACTTCCCTGATAGATGGACACAGAGTAGCCTCCAATCTTCCTGAATTTTTAGAAAAGAAATTTTTAGAAAAGGAACAAGAAGTTTAGAAATTTATTCATGTACATTTTTATTAATACTTTTGCTGGCTTATTTTACAAAAATGTGATATCATAAAGAAACTCAAGATTTAAACAGTGTAATTTTATTAGCCATATTAATCTCTTCATTATGTCATTCATTTGGACAGAATTTCTTGATATCTTGCCTGGTATTAATTAGAAGTACTGATTTTGGTCCAGTTATCTTAAGTAAGAATAAGGAGTATAATTATTATCTAGATCAGTCTCTTTTTTTGAGTTTTCCAATAAATTCAACTTTGTTTGAATTCACTAGCTCAAAGGATATTAAAGTATGTGAATCCAAATTAAAAGTATGTGAATCAATTGCTGAATCAAAGTATCAGCAACTGATGTAGTTGTAAATTATCTTTAGGATTTAAGAATAAAATAAATAAATTCACAAGTAGTTGTATTTTAGTTGCTGCACCTACTTCAGTAATGTTTCTGGGTGACTGTGGCTTAGATGTGATCATTGATAGGAAATTCATACTTGAGAACACATTAAGTGACAAAACAGTTATTTGTTAAAGGCTATAAAACACATTCAAATACAAAAAAAGAACAAATAAAGATATATCAAGAACCAGAAGTTGATGTATGTGACATTTGTATTTAATATATTCTCTCAGTAATCTGTTTTTGGCCCTGTTAATGCCCCCAATTTTCTCCTTGGTCCAGTACCTTCATAACAGGAAATTAAGTATAATGATTAGAAAGTGGACTTTGGAGCATCAAGGATTGGTGTTGAAATCCAGCCCTACCTCTTCCTTAGTGTGGGTGACAAACTATGTAACTTTTCTGAGCATTGACTTCCTCACTAATAATAATAAGAGGATCATAAAAATTCACAACATAGGTTCTTATGTGGATGAAACATATTTAAAGGGATTGTCATGTGTCGTATAAAGTCATAGTTCAGTAAATAACAACAATAATAGTAATAATTATTTTCTTATTCTTTAGTTATTATGCTTCAGGTCCTGGAATGTGCTTTTCCCCCCCAGTAAACATTCCAGTGTCTGTGCCAACATCGCGTGCGTTTAGTGTTTGCTCCTCTGACTTGCATTAAAATTTACTCTGACGTCATATTATCCTCCTAAGTCAAGACATTTTGTGTTTTTAATTTTTTTTCAATATTTTGTTTATTTTTATTTTTAGAGAGAGGAGAAGGGAGGGAGAAGGAGATGGGTAGAAACATGGATGTGCAAGAGAAACATCATTCTGCCAGGGACTGGCCAGCAACCCAGGCACGTGCCCTGATCAGGAATTGAACCAGCAACCTTTTGGTTTGCAGAGTGATGCCCAAATAACTGAGCCACACCAATCAGGGTGACATTTAGTGTTTTTGATGGGACTGATAATCCTTTTAAACACAGCAGTGAATGAAAAAACAACTAAGAGTTCCAGGTCTTTTCTTATACCCAAATTGGCATACAAGTAGTCATAGAACACATAGCTAAAAGGAATCTTGGATTTTGTCCAGTAAAAACAATTTAGTAATAAGAAAATTATATGTTTCAGGGCACTTTTCAAAGTCAGAAATGTGATGTATCAGTCTTAGTCTACTTAGAGGAAAAAAAACCACATAATTTTAAAAATTGAAAGTATATATAAAGGTTGTTGACTAGGTACTGAAGAACGGAAGATCAAAAGAAAACAAGCTATCACAGAGGTAGCAACTACAGGGAGCAGATTCCACTCTTGGGCATGGAAGAAGCCAGAATTATTGAAACTTAGAAGCTTCAAAGAAGTCTGCAAAGCCAAAAAACTCAGACTGCTAAGTAGAGTATGCCACTAGATGTGTGTCGATATCTTTAACTCATGAAAATGTTGGAGTAGTTGGCTTGTTCTGGTATCTCTGATGGGGTGTAATGAGGGTGTTTTTTTTGAATATTGGAAACAATTTAAACTGGATCAACTATTACTAACTAGAATGAATTGCCACTGCTAAAGTGAAGACACACCACTCAGATAACACTGATGAAAGGAGGAAGGAACAAGTTGCTTCTTCTCTCTCCAATCTCCCATCTCCCTCTAGGGCCTCATTATCAGCAGAGCATTGTAGAGAGACAACTGGAAAAACTGCAATATGATTGGAGGTTCCAGCCTCAGCATCACAGATAATTGTAGAGTGAGTTAAAGCTGAGGTTCTTTACCAATTGGCACAAGTAGTTAGTGGACCAGCCAAGTATACCACCAAACCAGAAAGAATAACTAATGCAAGATGTTGAAAGTGGTGGACACAAAGTAGTATCTCTACTGTCAACTCTCTGTCTTACCTCCTGCATATGAGGGCTCCCACAGAATTTTCTGCCATTCTATATTGACAATTTTCAACCTTTTTCATTTCATGGCACACCTAAACTAATACTAAAACTCCGCGGCACACAGAAAAATATATTTTTGTCCATTTGACAAAAAATAGTTATGATTTTTATTGATTTACAAAAATAATTGTAATTACCTACCCTTTTAGCTCCAAAACAACTTCTTTAAAAAGTCAGGTGCCTATATTTATATATAAGGATTTCTGGTACCAAGAATTAGCCAATCACATGCAAACTTATTATGCAACGTAACCAGTAAGATGCAACTCCATGATATGAGCTAAATATTTATGGTTCAACATAGGGCATCACACTGGATGGCTATTGTTGTGTTGGCTGTTGTCACTTTTTTAATTTGACAGTCTAAGGGAAAAGACATCAGTGCCCCTGACTAAATAGTCAGGTATTACATATATTAAAAATGTGTTATCGCACTTGAGTTGAAAATCACTGTTCTACATCCTGCTTTTCACATTTATGAGCTTCTGTTCTTCCACATAATTCATAACTTAGTTCACCACTTGCCTTCCTCTTATTTGGCCTATTTTATGTCATGTAAAATTATGAACCAAACCTTAATCTAGGGTTTGAATATCCATTAAATAGTGAAATTTTTTAGAGAGACTATATGCCATCTATTGAACAAACTGAGGTACCAAGCAAAATAGAGACGGTCTCATGGATAGAGAGAAGGCTGACAGCTCTGAGTAGGTGTTCAGGATGTGGAGGTATGGAGCAAAAAGGAACTAGGACTCATGGACATGGACAACAGTGTGGTGATTGGGGCATGGTGGGATATAAGGATGATGGGTGGAGGTGGAAGAGGGTAAAAGGGGGATAAATGGTAATGGAAAAAAATACAATAAAAAACATAGAGTAGATTCCAGGTGCTCTTACCACATATGCATATCCAAATGATAACTCTGTGAAGAGTTGACTATATTAATTAACTTGAATGTAGTAATTATCTCAGTATGTATATGCATATCAAATCATGTTGTATACCTTAAATATATATGATTTTTATTTTTAAAATATCAGGAGGGAAATTCCAGGAGACAGAAACTAAAACCCTAGTTGGAAGAGATTAGCTTTGATGCAGACCACCACCCAACATTCATGCTCTGAACAGAGTCTTCCACAATCTAAGAAATTCTCCATTTAATATTCTTTGTTCAGCTTTGGAAATTCACATCCTCCTCAGGTGTCTCTCAATACATTCTTGCTACAGTATCATTCTCTCTTTAGTTCCCAGGCTTCTGTGTACTTAGTGCCATGGATTGGCATTGAACATATTGACCTCCTCTCCACTTCCTGATGAAGATTTCCACAATGATAAAGTCTCTGAAACTTGTTGATTCACACCATACTATATATAGGTGCCATTTCTGGATCATTTGTTTAGATTACATTTCAGTATTATAGATTGCCCTTATCTCTTATCTCTATCTAGTCTTAAAATAATTTCTTTCATAGAAAGATAGAAAGGTAGTGGTTAATAGAGTGGCTTTAGAAATGAAATCTTACCATTTATGACAGCATGTTGAACCTAGAGTAGAATGCTAAGTGAAATAAGTCAGTAAAAGAAAAATACCATATGATTTCACTTAGATGTGGTATCTAAAGAACAATATAAATAAACAAACCAGAAACACACTGACAGATACAGAGAACAGACTGATGGTTACCTGATGGTAGGGAAGTGGGAGGACTGAGTGAAAAAGTGAAGGGATTGAAAAGTACAGATTGGCAGTTACAAAATAGTCATAGGGGTGTAAAGTATAACATAGAAAATATAGTCAATAATATTATTATAACTATGCATGGTGCCAACTAGGTAGTAGAAATATCAGGGTACTTATAAAGTATATGATTATCTAACTACTGTGCTGTACACCTGAAACTAATACAAAATAATATTGAATGTAAACTGTAACTGAAAAAAGTAGTTTTTAAAGTGTAGCTGTAGGCTGACAATGCCTGAGTTTGAACCTTAGTTTTTTACTTACTTGCTATGTGACTTTGGAACAAATCTATGTGTTTCAATGGGCTCACTTATAAAATTCCTACCTTCTTAGTTCAATGTAAGGAATCAATGACTGTAATATATGCCCAGTGCTGAGAACACTGACCAGTATACAGCAAGTGCTTAAGAAATACTAGCTATTTCACTGGGACTGGAGTTATCTTCCAGATTCAAGTGGGTGAGCATTTTGGCTTTATTGTTTACTAGAAGTCTGACTTTGTGAAAGTGAGCTTTCTTGAGCTTTATTTACTTTCCTTGTTTAAAGTGTTGCAGGAAATCGAGATAAAGTCTAACTTATATGGATATGGTGGGTTTTTAGGATTAAATTATATTGCACAAATGAGACTTTGTAATGATTGAGCCAGAACTGAGATTCAGATACCAGTGGATAGCATTAAATGACTAATTCTTACATGTCCTCTTAGTGCTTTAAACAGACCACATGTTGAATTTAATGCAAAGTTTAGTGTTTGGAACATATCCGACTTATGGCCAAGATGGAGGTGTAGGTAGATACACTTTGCCTCTTCGCACAATCAAAAGAAGGACAACAACAAATTTAAAACAAAAATTAACCAGAACCACCAGAAAATTTAACTATATAGAAGTCCAACAACCAAGGAATTAAAGAAGAAACATTCATCCAGACCAGTAGAAGGGGTGGAGACAGGCAGTCTGGGTGGAGAGGATTCACAGCAAGGTGGCAGCTGGTAGAGTGAGTGGTCCCATAATTGCCTGTGGATAAACCAGGAGGAACAACTGGGGAGTGAGACAGACCACATGACCCAGGGTTCCAGCATGGGGAAATAAAGCCTCAAAACCTCTGACTGAAAAAAAACTGTGGGTGTTTAGGTGGTAGGAGAAACTCCAAGCCTCACAGGAGAGTTTGTTGGAGAGGCTCATGGTGTCCTAGAACGTACACAAAACCACCCACCAATAATTAGCACTAGAAGGGCCCAATTTGATTGTGGGTAGCAGAGGAAGTGAGTGAAAGGCAGCCAAGACCTGAGCAAGTGGCATTGTTCCTGCTTGGACCCCTCCCTCACAGACAGCACCACAACACAGCTACAAGTGTTGCTCCACCCTGGTGAATAACTAAGGCTCTGCTCCTTACTATGTAACAGGTATTCTGAGACAAAAAAAAAATATGGCCCAAATGAAAGAACAGATCAAAGCTCCAGAAAAAAATATAACGAAGTGATGAACAGATAGCCAATCTTTCAAAAGCAGAGTTCAAAAAACTGGTAATCACGATGTTCACAGAAATGGTTGAGTATTGCTGCAAAATAGAAGAAAAAGTGAAGGCTATGAAAAGTGAAACAAAGGAAAACGTATAGGGAACCAACAGTGATGGGAAGGAAAACAGGACTCAAATCAAAAGTTTTGAGCAGAAGGAAGAAATAAACAGTCAACCAGAACAAAATGAAGAAACAAGAATTCAAAAAAAAAAAAATAAATAAGGAGAGACTTAGGAACCTCTGGGACAACTTTAAATATTCCAACATCCGAATCATAGGGGTGCCAGAAGGAGAAGTGGAAGAGCAAGAAATGGAAAACTTATTTGAAAAAATGATGGAAGAGGATTTCCCTAATCTAGCATAGGAAATAGACTTCCAAGAAATCCGGGAAGCCCAGAGAGTCCCAAAGAAGTTGGACCCAAGGAAGCACACACCAAGGCACATCATCATTACATTACCCAAGATGAAAGATAAGGAGACAATCTGAAAAGCAACAAGAGAAAAGGAGGCAGTTACCTACAAAGGAGTTTCCATAAGACTATCAGCTGATTTCTAAAAAGAAACCTTACAGGCAAGAAGGGACTGGAAAGAAGCATTGAAAGTCATGAAAGGCAAGGACCTACATCCAAGATTACTCTATCCAGCAGAGCTATCATTTAGAATGGAAGGGCAGATACAGTGCTTCCCAGATAAGGTCAAATTGAAGGAGGTCATTATCACCAAGCTATTATTATATGAAATGTTAAAGGGACTTATCTAAGAAAAAGAAGATGATAAAAAATGCAAACAGTAAAATGACAACAAACTTGCAATTATCAACAAATGAGCCATTAAAAAACAAAAACAAAAGCAATCTAAGCAAAGAACTAGAACAGAAACAGATTCACAGAAATGGAGATCACATGGAGGGTTATCAATGGGGAGGGGGAGAGGGGAGAATGGGGGAAAAGGTAAAGGGAATAGGAAGCCTAAATGATAGGTATAAAATAGACAGGAGGAGGTTAAGAATAATATGGGAAATGGAGAAGCCAAAGAACTTATATGTATAACCCATGGACATGAACTAAGGTACGGGAATAATGGTGGGAGGCGTTTACAGGACAGAGGGGAATAAAAAAATGAGACAACTATTTTAGCATAATCAATAAATATATTTTAAAAATCCTAACATAAATAAAAAAGTTCTAGTGTTTGGAAAAATGTCACAGATTGTATAAATTTACTGAAAACATTACCCAGCCATGAGTTTTGATTTACATAGGGTCTAGGGGCATAGTTCAAAAGAACATGAACTTGTCCCAATTAACAAACCTATCTGAAGAACCAGGCATTGTTGAAGGATGTCAGATGGAGGGAGAGAATGAAGAGCTCATGAGAGAAAAAATAATATGGGAAAGATTTTTAGACGAAAGGGTCAGACTGAACAGCAGGTCCCAGAATGATTACAGTGATATGTAAGGGGTGTGTTTCATCACTCCAAGTGAAGATCCACCTGGGTCCTTTCCTCTTCTCAATCCCAGGTTCTATTTACTCTGAAAAATAAATGTTTTCAGAATCAGGGTCATAATCCCTCTGTTCTGGGAACACCTCCCTATTAGCTGATAACATGAAATAGGGAGTGTTTTCCTTTTGGCTAGAAGGAAGCAGGTCAGAGCTTTACACAGCAGAACAGAAGGATGGAGGAAATATTATTTGCAGTAAGACTTCATGAAATGGTCTACTGGATATATATGAAAGCATCCCAAAGATTCAATTTCCTGAGAAGATGGTGCCATTAATTATCACTTCCAAAATTATACATTTGTACTAACCAGCGATACATCTTGAAATGTACCAACTATATATAGTAAACTCTTGTAGATTACCTAGTACAATAACCCCACAAAAATCATAGTCATTAGTCCATCCAAAATAGACAATTTACTACCTATACAATTTTTCTAACAGGGTTTTCCTGTTTGTGAAATATCTCCATTTAAAATCCCAAGACATTTGTTTTAAGTGCAATTTCTGGTCAAGGGAAGGCTCACTCATTGAGAACTTCAAAACACTACGCCCTTTTCACAGGTGGCAAACAAAAGGCCCTCAGGCCAAATCCAGCCCTCCACCTTGTTTTATCTGGCCAGGCACCTTGTTTCTAACCAGCGGCAGTGCCCAGCTCTTGCTTAGCTGTTAAGGAGTAGTTACCTTTACACAGTCCTAAAATTACATTCAGCCCTTTGAAGGCAACCGCGAGGTTGATGTGGCCCCCAGTGAAAATGAGTTTGACACACCTGAAGAAGTCTATCTTCTCTGCTCAAAGTTTGATCCATTATTAGCGTTATTTTGGAGCTTGTTAGAAATGGAGAATCTAGGTTCCACACTGGATCTACTGAAACAGAATCTGAATTTTACCATAAATTCCAAGTAATTACTCTCATTAATCTTTGAGAAGCCTGAATTTCTCCCCCAACCCGTGCAGCTCATTTATATCCTGGTAAACTGAGACTTACTTGAGAAGAACCTGTATATACCGATGAAAAGCTCTACTACCTGATGCTTTCTGGAGAGAATATATTTAATAATGCTTATTAAACTGGATTTATAACGCCTGTCTCATCCATATGAAAAGCTATTTGTAGCTACTTTATAAGCTAATTTTAATCTAAAATTAGTGATATTATGATGTGACCAGAGAAAACAAAATGCAAAACCAGAACTTGTCAGTGTTCTCTTCTTCTCATTCCAATAATAAAGTTTTTATAGTTACCTCACAGAAACAATATTTTCACCATATTTTTCTAACAGAGAAATCAAGGACTAATAAACTTCCTCCATGTTAATCTCTTT
Organism: Desmodus rotundus; assembly: GCF_022682495.2. Taxonomy (NCBI): domain Eukaryota; kingdom Metazoa; phylum Chordata; class Mammalia; order Chiroptera; family Phyllostomidae; genus Desmodus; species Desmodus rotundus. The sequence goes on along the minus strand of NC_071399.1, from coordinate 55,564,605 downwards.
GCCCAGACTAGATCCAACAAATGGAATAGTGTATCATATTTGACATCTCATTACAACTTTAATGTGAAAATTGTATGTCAAATGGAAATTGGAGGGCACATTTTACTTGCACATGATTTAAAAAACATTCTAAGTACTTTTAGAGCATTATTTTATTACTAGCTTTGTTCTCCACACCTTTCTTTTTAACTTGTATTTATTCTTCATCTGAGTGTACAAGTATTGCTTGGATGCAAAAAGAAGAGCACAGCACTCCTTATATTACTTTTTATATGAAACCTGTTGACTTTTCCAATGAAGTTATCTGTTTTGCAAAGTTCTAATCACCACCGTAATTTCTCCAAAGTGGAAGAATTTGAGTTTTTTCCTCTCAAAAGTGTTTAGTTCACTCTCTTTCTCACTCAGTGATTGCTTTGAGTGTATTGCTCAGAGAAGCAAAATGGGGATTTGCCGGACTGATACAGCACATAGTAGTTCACACATAGTGTTCCACTGTCTGTATGAGATCTTGGAACTGTGTGCTATTCCTAACACAAAAAAAAGCCTTACAGTAAAAAGATTTGTTAGGCTCCCCTTGACAGCATGATTACTTTATAAGCCTATTCTCCAGTGAAATTTTAGTAGATTTCCTGCTTATACTATATTCATTTTAATCTCATTACTGCCATACAAAACAAAGGAAACAGACATTAACACTTCAAAGTACTATATTCACTTTATATTCTATAAAAGACAAGCTTACCTAAAGGTTTGTATGAAATTTTCAAGTACTAAAACATGAAATGCAGAGTTAAAACAAAAAGCACTTTCAGGAAAAGATGATAATAAACTGTGTTACTAAAAGAAAAGCAATACTGTTCAGATCTACCTAGAAAATATGCATGCATTAGTTCAAAAATGATTTGTTGAGAGGCCGCTGTGGGCTAGCATTGTGCCACCCCGGAGGTATTTTGTGAATCAATTTGCCCTCATGGATTTTATACTCCAGTGACTACACAACCCATAAATAAGTGGAAAAATAACTTTTATTTACTTAAAATATGATAAAGCAATGAAGTAAACAAAACAAGGGCAAGTAAGTAAAAATAGACTATCTAGAGAACAATTTTCTGAGGAGAAACCATTTAAGCTGAGAGCCCAGAAGTGGAGGACAATTTGGGAATATTTAAAAACTGAAAGAAAGTAAAAGTGACTTGTGAAAACAATGGTATTATATTTTAAAATGAGCCATGGGCTAGATGACCCAAGGTATTGCAAACCATAGTAATTTGAATTTTATCTGAAGTATAATTGACAGCTATCAAAGAAGTTTAACAGTGGAGTGAAATGACTGAACTTATATTTTTAAAATACTTCTTTAGATGCTGATTGGAGCAAAAAACAAAGAGTAAATTAAAAAAGAATATTGGGTCTGCTAAGCAAGGGGAGAAAATGGTGGACTGAATGAAGCTTTTGGCAATAATGATAGAGAGAAGCAACTAGGTATGAGATAGATTTTGGAAGGACAAATATAGATGCAAATATAGATGCACCCCTATGTTCATTGCAACATTATCCCTGGTGGCCAAGACATGGAAATAACTGAAGTGTCCTTTGATAAATGACTGGATAAAGAAGGTGCAGTACATATGTGCAGTGGAATACTATTTAGCCGTAAGAAAAGGTGAAATACTGCCATTTACAACAACATGGATAGATCTTGAGAATACCATGCTATGTGAAATAAGTCAGTCAGAAAAAGTTAAGAACCATAAGATTTCACTCATATGTGGGATGTAAAATTGACAACAACAAATGAACAAACAAGAAAAAACAAGAAAACAAAATCTAATAGACATAGACAACAATGTGGTGGTTATCAGAGAGAAGAGGGGTAGGGGTGGTAAAGGGTGAAGGGGATCAAATATATGGTGTTGGAAGAAGATTTGACTTTGGGTGGTCAGAACAAATACAAATACAGATAATGTATCATAGAATGGTACACTTGAAATCTATATAATCATGCTGATCAGTCACCCTGTAACAGGGTGCGGCCAAGGGTGGGGGGGCAAGGGATTTGTAATGGGGTCCAGAATTTGGTGTCCAGGAAATATTAGAACAAAAAATATATATAGGATGTCCTCACCCCCACAAGTCTGAGCTAGGGGATTGGTCCTGTGGAGCAGGGCCATTGAGAGCAGTTTTGCATAGCAAACATTTCGCAGACAACGTCTAGAATGGTCATTTAACATATCTATAACCTTTAACTGGTTTCATAGAGATGTTAAACAGCTGTAACCATGCTTTGAGCCAGGGGGATGGGAATGACTTCAACCCATGATGTAACTGGGAAGCAACTCCCACTGGTTACAGAGCGTGCGTAAGAGCTTGGATATGATTGGCTCCATGCCACAGGGCCACACCTGCCCAGATACCAGGGCAGCTCAGTAAAGCTGGAAAAAATGCGAGAATACTGGCAGCTGTGGCCAATTGTGGGAGGAGTAGGAAATGGTGTGGCAGAGGAAGATTGGCCCTGGGATTTAAACTCAGGTGTGGCAGCCTTGAGGCGTCTTTTTGGGACCACACTGCTTTGGTGTCTTTTTGGGGACCATGCAGCAGCTTGGGCAGAGAAGAAGCAAGGTCTTCTATTTCTTTTCCTGCAATACAGTACCCTGGACTGGGCAGAGGGGGAAGGAAGGATTGCGTGTTTGTGGGTATTCTGAAGGACTTTGGGATCTCAATGAAGACATTAAGTTATTACTCTTAAGTCTGTATAACTCTTTAAATAAATAATTCATTTCCTTTTCACCAATCTCTGGCACTGAGTGATGTCTTTCCCTGGCAGCAGGCAAGGGGAACATAATATAGGGTGGGGTGGGGGACCCCTGGGGCACAAGGGTGGGTCTATTCATTAATTCACCACTTCCCTGGGTCTGTAACAACCCCAGTAAATTTAATAAAAATAGATTCAGTGTCCCAAGTGAGAGGGTTTGATTATACATTTCTTTGAAAAACTGGAGTTGTAAGACAAAGGACTTGTTAAAAAGATTGTCAATGACCTTTTCAACTTCATGGTGAGGGCCAGGGTATGCTTTGAATTATAGTCCAACTATCACTGCATGAAACTAGGAAGACATCAACCTTTTCCCCAAAAAAGGTGGGCACTGGGAATCACAAACCTAAGAACATCATCCATGGAAATAACAGAACAGTCTACCAGTTGGCTTCTGTTGGTAGGCTACATTATCTTGACTTTCAAGATTGATCCCCTTAAAGGTATTTATTTTCTTTCACCCACAGAATAGAATCTAAAATATATTTTATAGATGGTAACATGGAATGAGTCATAGTACATTGAAGAGGGTGCATTATGGGATAAATTTATCTACAAGCCGTGAGAGTACATGATTCCAGCCTTTATCTATCACCATTGCTTATTACAGTTTGGTTAGTTGTTCATGGTTTCTCAGTAATTTCCTTCTTATTATGGAGTTTAGTTTTTTAATCATTTTTATTTTGCTCCATTTACCTTACATCTGTCTGATTAGTCCAATTTCTTGATGAAAAGCAATAATGGAACTACACATTTTGACCTTTTTTATCACCAATTACATCTTTAAATCTTTTTGCAGATACTAAGGAAATTATATTGCTATATGAGAAATTAATAAATAAAGAAAACAGGCTTCATTTCATTTTTATGCCTCCCTTTAAAGTTATACCCAGAATAATCATTTGAAAATCAGTATCAAATAAAATTAAACCACTTGATTACTTTCCAAAGAATAAATCCATGGATGCTAATTTGTTCTTCTTACTGCCTATTAAATCAAGGTACATTGTTCCTTATGGCTGATATCCTGGAGGGCACTTAATAAGGAACATCTTTCCCTCAAAGGACTTTACCCAAATCTGGTGATTTAAGTATAGCACATAATTGAATAAATTTAGAAGTATGTCTGAAGAGCAACAGTATTAGATCATCCTTGTTGAGGCAGTATTGCAGAGATGTTGAAAGCTTTGTCTTTGTATTCAAACATGAGTTTGGATCTTATTTCTTCCATTTATGACTTGTGTGTTTTAAAGTCTTGATTTATCTTCTCTAAGTTACTTTTATTTTATATCTAAAATAAACATAAAATACACAAAAGGTGTTTTGATGATGAGACTGTGTTCATTGATATATTTTATGCAACCAGTAATCATTGATGGTGATGGTGATGGTGATGGTGATGGTGATGGTGATGGTGATGGCGGTGATGGGGATGGCAAGGCAAGGGCACATAGTAGAACACCAGGAAATAACTCTGCTGTGAGATAATGGCTGCACAAAACAGTGTGTTGACTAAAGCAAAGAGAAGCAGCAGAAACTCAAGGAGAATCACTGAGCACGATAACATTTTCTTTTCTCAGAAAATTCTTCACCTTGTCAGTTAGTAACTGAACTTTAATATTACTTGACAAAGTTCATTTTACTCCATCATATTAACCTTCTTCCTCCGGTGAAAATTATTGAGGCAGGTGGTACGATTGCTGGCCATGGGGAGCTCTCCCTTTGGTATTGGCCTGTTAGTTCCCAAAGGCATCTGAGGGGAATACACAAGTAGTGAGTTTCTCCCCCAGGTGAATTTAACAGCATGGAATCTCAGATAGTCTTTTCTGCCATATCCAACTTCTTTAAAATAAAATAAAATTGTAGACTGCCTGTTTTAATGAGAGTGCAGAATACCGTCCACATCTTATAGTAATGCTTTTCAGTTAGGAATACTGGGTATAATTTTCTACGTAAGTGGAAAAAGGTAATCTTATCTCTGGTATATCCCTCTTCTGGGTTATGCAGGTTCAGCCAGTCTATAGCTGTTGACAGAAAAGTCTCCATTCCAAGGAGAAGCAAAGATGAGAAGAGGCACTGCGAATGTGATGTAAAAGCCTTATATAATGAGACAAATTATATAAGCACCTGGAGGTGCTGGGAATGAGTTCCCAGAACCTCCAGGGAACTCATTCAGTATGGAAATCATTTCATGCTTCTTTCATTATAAGAATTATACACTGTCTATTAAAAATACAGAAGTGATGTTGTCCAGACAGTTATTCTAATAGGGTGGCTGGCTTTGGATAGTCATTTGGTTTTGCAAACAATAGCATGTAAGCTTATTTGTCTATAGCACCATGCTTCAAATAAGTCCAGTCTATCATAGTATGGTGGCATTAGCACCTCTTATTTTAGAAACCTGCCAGGGCATTACAATATAAACAACACATTCTGCCCAGCTGAAAAACACGTATTCGAGGAGTCCATTTAGTTTCATAAACTTTTTCTAAGTCCCTGACACCTTAAACAAACTATGACAGACATTTATATTGTACACCAAACAAGAGGAGTACTCCCTAAATAAAATGTATGTAGTGACTACCAACAAAAGAGAAACATATGAGATAAAATAAATATGTAGTGAAAAAAATCATATATTTATATATATAAATACTTCCTTGGAAACTATTCCTTTCCCCATTCCTGTCTTCAAAGCAAGCTCCAACAAAGGATAAAATTTAGCTCAGACTCAGAAATCTATTTTAACTTGTTTACATAATTGTTTTCTCACTGGCAAACTAGAGTCTCCTTTTGGCATTGTGGTTATGACAAGTTTCCTTGTGCTGATCCATTTAAATGATGACATTTAAATACAAATATTATATGGAGATATATGCATAGCATATATGCCTAGTCTGTGATTATAAACATTTCCCTAAAATATGTATTCTTCAGATATCACAAACAGCTTTCTTCCATGTTGTGTATGTGTGTGTGAATATATGTGTCTGTATAAAATAGTAAATAAAACCATAAAGTAAGGCAAATTGTTCTTGGCTTACATTATCTATTTTCTATAGAGTAATTACTGTGTAAACAGAACTTCCTAAGTGAAACATGCCCTGAGGCAATTCTGCATCATAACACTGGTCCTGATTTCTTGCAGCCACACCATTTTCAAGTCTCTCCAAGTAGTGACAAGATGAGCTACAGCCATTCACAGAGGAGAGCACACTTATATGAAGAGAGACAAGTATACTTTCAAGGGACTAAGATTTGAAATATTGATATAGTCACATTAATTGAATTTTTGCCTTGAAAAGTGATTACAAAAATGTTGCTCCAATATTAATTTGTATCTGCTTTGGATAAGATTAACATTAATTTACTTGCCAGTCCCCATTACTCTTTTATTATTCATTAGTATCTCTCTTTGCATGTGTAAGAGACCTTGATGAAGCATGTTTATTCATAGGCTAACCTTTTTAAATAATTCTAACAGCTCTATAACAGTAACCTTCCTGTCATGCTGAATATCTTGTTTTTGTTTCATTATTCAATGCTTGTACTCTATCCTCCACTTGAGATGCTGAACATGAATCATACTCCTCCTTCTTATTTCTCCCTTCCTCTCACTAAAGTGTCCTCTGCAGCCCAATCCCACAGGAGAGCTCTGCTCACAAAATACTGCAGCAAAATAGTCTTTTGCTTGGATCAGGATGGAATTATTTCCATAGATCTTGAGTGCACTATTTTTTCAGTAGCTCATCATATATGTGTTACCATATTTTAGGATATTGTTCATTTACCTTTTGTTAGAATATTTTGTTTGAGTTCATCTTTGATGAAAGCTCTGGAGGTGGGTGACATTTTCATTTTATCTTTTCTTTGTATATGTGAGCTCCCGGGTTTATTTTTCTGAGCACATAAAACGGACAACACTGTGAGAGGAGAGGGAGAAAACCAGAGGAAAAGTAGAATCAGTGAAGTAATTATATTTTTCTGCAAGTCAGGAAATTTTGTTTTTAAGTCTCATATATCTACATCTATATCTATAGATATAGATGTAGATATATATACACACACTTATATACAAATATATTTATATACATATTTACATGCATACATATATATACTTTAAAATGAGTAAATATAATTTTTGTTTGAATTATTGGTTTAATGTTAGACTTCTACCTTAAAATAAAACTTAGGACAACTTCTCGCATAAAATCACAGATGGTCTCCTTTTCGAGTTCTATCCATTTCTTTCTTTCTTTCTTTCTTTCTTTTTTTTTTTTACTGTGGAACAGACCACAATACATATTTGGATATTTCTGGCATTAAACATTAAGCATTCTATTTATGACACTGAAGGGGCACTGTGTGTAAAATGTGTCCAGGAAAACCCACTTTTCTTATCATCACTGAAATAATGATTTTGCTAGTTTTAAGGAAGGAAATTACTTTTCTTTAATAAGTCATATATACGTATTATACCCATAGCTCTTATCTTTGACACAAAATGTAAATAAAAAAATTAATCCAAAAAAGTTGGGAAGCACCCTAATGACTGTGTGTCTTGAGACAGATTACAGAATTATGTAATATTACTTATTATTTTTGTTCATAAATGCACTTAATATAAGTCTAATTGAAAAAAAATCACTTTTTAAATTCTCATATGTTTGGATTACACTGAATAATTTATTATTAATAGTGGTTTGCTTTATGAGAATTTTTGTTTAAAGTTGAGAGCTGACGCCTACACTGTCAAGCTCCTACATCAAATGTGCATTCTTTTCACTGAATTCCTTGTACTGCAAGGAAAGTCTTATGACAAAGACCACCTATTGCTACAGTGAATGAAGGTTCTGGGTTTGATATAACTTTTAAAGTCCAGTAATCTAGACACCTTTCATAATTTGTCAAAGCCAAGCTTAATTAATCAATTAAATTGTTCCAGTTATTTCCCCCTTTGACCTCCTACTCTCAGTGATAACATAGAATGTTACAGGCTACAACCTACAACCAAAAGAACATATGCTATAACACACAAATCAAGAAAATGAATTTCTCCAAAATGAAGTGTAGTGGATCTAGGAGCATTGTAACTGGCTGCGTACCAATAGCACAACAGAGGAAAGCCAACAAGGAAAATGTTGCCCCTTTATTAGAGAGAGAGGACAGGTCTCCATCTAATCACTGACCCCAGTGAGACTGAAGCTTCGCTGATGATGATGTTTTACCTTGGCAGAAACAGGGCCATGGGACTTTAAACATAGCAAGGGACTTCACCTGTGAAAGACAGGAGAAAATTCCAATTAAATGAAAAGATTTTAGACAGAAGGGTTGAGTTCAAATTCTAAAATTCTATGGGACTTAAGTAATAAAATGGTAAGTGAATGGCCAAAAGTCAATAAAGGACATTTTCAACTCTCTCTCCAACACAAAGAGGCTGTTTTTGCTTCTCAAGATCCCATGGTAAATTCTAGTAACATAGCATAAGTGTGTATCTTCTATGTCAGATTCAGACTGTCCCTCAATCTTAGTTATAACTACAAACCAAACCACCTCTATTGTACATTTGTGTTTCCCTGCCTTTTGTCCATTTGTTCTGAACCACACTGACATTAACAGCCTTAGGAGTACATCTTTGTGAAATTTTTGCTTATGTCCTCAGCACAAATTATGAGAAATAAGAGTTTTATTTACATTGTTTAAAGAAGATGAAAAGGAAAAGTCAGAGCCCAAATGGGAATATGCTGATAAACACTTCTGCACAAATGTATTCTAATTTACATTCCCCCCTGTCGGTTGATGAGATTAACCTTCTCCTAATTCCTCCTCTGCCCTGGGTGGGTCTTTGTCCTCATTCATCACCAATGGTATGACACCACTTTTTAAATTTGTTACATAATACTTATGCTTTGTTCTTATTATCCTCTGATGATTCTTCTGGATGTTCTACTCTATTTTATTTATATGTATGCCTATTATTTTATCACTACAGCATATTTATAGTTATTGATTTATAATGAATCAATATCTGACAGTGTAAAAACTACTTACCTTTTTTATGGTTTGTTTTTCTACTATTTTGATTTTTTCTGAATAAGTTTTAGAATTAATTTTCACCTTTATTTGGATAATTTATTTGAATACTAGAAAGCAAATGATATTTAAATAGAAATAATTATAAATTCAAATATCTATTTGAAGCTAATTAGCTTCTTTTCCACATTAAGAAACTCCAAATTTAAATATTATGACTTTTTGAGGGTATATTATATATAGCAGACACTTAATATTCAACAGTAAAGAACAGTAAAGTATTCTCTCTTCTAAATAATTCCTTTTTTTAATCATTAACAAAACAATCCTAAATGGCAGCCCTTGACTATGAAAACGATTAACTTAAACTATATTGGATTTATGAATGCAGCCATTATCAGAACTATGTTTTTGTTCAGTTATTCTATTCATATGGATAAATATTGGCTGGGATGACTTGGTATCAAATGTGGAGTGTTGCATATAAAACTTATGGTGCCAAAATGAGCACATCTTAATGCCTGCTGCCAATGCAAACATATTAAAGACACTTTGCAGGAAATCCTTGCACCGTGGGGTTGGGGAGAGATTAGTCACCCAGGACAAATGATTTCACTCCATTTATACATTTTTATAACAATTAGTATAATTCTTTACTTTTTAACAGAGTGCTTTTTATTATATTTTGTATACTTTAATACTTTTAATAAATGATTTTTGTAGTTTCTTTTTTTTACATATAAGCTCTACTTACTCTTTGTAAAATATATTCTCAGGTATATTATAAATTTTGTTCTTGTGAATGGGAGATATTTTCACCTATAATTTGTAACTGATCTTTTCTGGAAATACAGATGAGATACTATGTTCTGTATACTGACTTTGTGATGGGCTGTTTCAGTAAACTCTTGGTTTAAAAAAAGGTAAAAGGAGGATAAATCATGATGCAAGGAAACCTGACTTGGGTTGGTGAACACACCATCCAATATGCTGGTGATGCATTATGAAATTGTTCATTTGAAACCTATCTAATTTTATTAACTAATGTCACCCCCAAAATTCAATTTTAAAATAAATAAATGAAGTTTTTAAATGAATGCAATTAGGATTAAAGCAACCCTGTAAATTTAAGAATGATAAAAATTTATTTCTCCTTTACTAATACTTGCCATTCAGTTATTTCCCTGCTTTCTCTCTTCCTTGCTTGCTTTCTTAACCAGAATTTTTATGTAAGAAATAGCTAAAGAATTCTTGTGAATATGAAGATGCTGTATTATTCCTGGCTTTTGTAAATATGTTTTAAGTCTTACATTTCTGAAAATGGCTACTAGCAGTGTTCTACAAGGTTTTAATATTCATGCTATTCAAAAAAGTGCCTTTTTGTATCACATGTGGAGTCTAAAGAGAAAAGTCAAACTCGTAGAAAAATGGATTCTGGAAGCTGGTGGTTGAGGCAAACAGGAAGAGGTCAGTACTGTACAAACTTTCAGCTGTAAGATAATGTCTGAGGAGAAAATGTAAAACATGGTGACTATAACTGCTAACACTGTAAGTAATTATTCTGTCAGTGCTTAGTAAATGTAGTTAAAAAGGTTATTTTACTATAGAGCTGCTTATATTCTTTTACACATACACAGAAGCACACTTTCTGATAATGTGAGCCATATTTCACATGAATTTCAACAAGATAACCCTTTTCTTCTTTTTTTCTAGAACATATATCTTCAAAAAATAGTTTTCTAAAGACCACAGTTTGAATGCCACATTTAACTTTAACCTTAAATTTAGTGTTAATAATTGGTTTCAGATATTTAACACTTTTATGTTAAAGATGTATTTTCCCCTAAACTGCCAATATTATCAAAAAAGGATGATAAATTTAATTAAATTCCACCTCATATAGTTTTGCCTTTTATGATGATTTGTGAATTGCATTGAAATACTTCCTAATGTTCAACTATTCTACCATCTCTATAATAAACTCATGTAATAAGCTCAAATCTAAATTCAAATCATTGGTAAATAAGAATTTTCTGAAGGATTTATTTTTGCACAAGTACTTTTTTTCAAGTTTTCTTGCAATTGTGATGCTGATTTCTTTTATTAAATAATAAAAGATTTTCAAAAATTATGTTTTTTGCTCTATGAATATGCTTTGCTTATTCCTCAAAAATTGTATACATTTCTTCCATGAAGGAAATGGAAGGAAATTTAGACAGATTTCTTGATACTTTTTTTTACTAAAATTTTTATGATTAACTGACTATTCCTATTTTCTACTTTTGAATCGATTTTGGTAATTTATGTTTTCTAAGGAAATTACACATTTCAATATATCAGCACGAAGTAAGCCAGTGTGGTGGTTTAATCATTTTTACATTGCCTGAATCTGTGGCTATATGATCATTCTCATTTGCAGTGTTAGATATTTGCTCTCATATATTTTATTACACTAGCAAGAGAGTGCTAATAATCTTCTCACAGAACTAGCTTATAAAGTTATTGGCCAATTGTAATTTATTATTTTTCTATTTGTTTTTATCTTATTAATTTTACTTATAATTTTCTATGATTGTATTTTTAAAGTGGTCCCTACAAGCTTATTTTATTTATTTTCTTTTATCTAATTTATCAAAACTAATTTTTAAGAAAGTGTTTTCTTAATAATACGTTGGTTGCATATTACAAATATTGATACATTATGTTTTCAACTATTTAAATTAGCAGATATTTAAATTAAGCATTTGTTATATTGTTTTATTTTAATTTAAATCATAAATTTTATTATTCTGATCATTATGTTTCTATTTATACTTTGTCTAGATTCTTCATTATATATATTAAATAGTTTAATATTAACTGTTAATGTTAAACCAACTTTGTATTTCCTGAAATATACTTACATCCATTTTGAGAGAAAAGATATTAAATGTTAGAATATTACAATCTATACATTCCATTTTTATTTGTTTCTCTCTCTATTTTTATGGATTTATATTTTATATAACTTTCTGAGTGCCATTTAATTCAAATATTCATGATACTGCTTCATTCTAAACTTCCCATTAATTGGTTAATTAAATTCAGTTAGCATTGTTTCTGAGGTTTCCTCCTTTCCTTTCATTTGGGGATTGTTTCTTCGTCTTCCCATTGTTTGTGAGACTCTTCTTGTTAGCCTCTCTTTCTTAAATTGATCTGTTCTGACTCCCTGGGTTTATGGTATGAACTTCTATGATAGAATGCCAATGGGATTCAGTGGTGCCTTCTCCTTAATCTCCTGTGCTCACTGGTCTTGAGCTGATATTTATGGGTCTAACACAGCCTAACTCTGGTCTTTTCAGCACTCTAAGTTTTATTGTCTCACCTGTGGGAAAAAGAGAAAGAAGGGGAAAAAAAGGAGAAGGGAAGGAGGGAAAAAGGGAATAGAAAAGGAAAGGAAGGAAGGAAGAAGGAATAAAAAAGATCGGAGGAAAGATAAGAAGGAATTTTAACAAAAAAATAAATAGAAGAAGCCAGGAATAAGGAATAAAAAGGGTAAAAGATGGAAGGAAGAAGGAATAAAAAAAGAAAGAAGGACAGAAAGGAAGATTGAATTTAGGGGAAAAGGAGAAAAAAAATGTCTTCTGCTGGCTTTAAACTGGTCAGGTTAGTTCTGCTGGTCTTCCCGTCTGTGACACGGGAGGGGGTGTTTGGAGGGATTGGTTTCACTTTTCTCCCTTCCTGAGCCACATTCTTCTCTGTTATTCAGCCTCCAGTCCAGTTCCTCAGGGTCCTTCTGCTCCCCATTAGGCCTCTAGTTCACCAGTTGTGCTGTCCTTGAGTTGGACCGATTAGGGGCAACTCACACTCCACCTTCTTGCTCTTTGCTGTCTTAGATGCTAGGGTCTCTTGGTGCTCCTTCAGGGTAGTTCAGCCCCCTACTGGGTCAAGTCTTTTCGGGGAATGCAGTGTCCTCTAGCCCTGCAACTCCCCTCTGCTGGGCATTCTGCCTTTCTCCTAGAGAGCCAGTAGGCCCTACACGGCTCTGTGCGCAGGGGCTAGGCAGGAGTTGTTCAGAACAGGTGCTTTTAAGTGTGGTCCCTGAAAGGCATCCAGGTGTTGATCGGGTTGCGAGGCTAATCCGAGGCTTTGGGCCTGTGCGTGGGGCAGCCAGCCACTGATCCGGGTGCGTAGCCACCCGAGGTTTCAGGTGTGGGCATCCAGTCTGCTAATCTGGGTGCACACCAGCCAGGCTTCAGGTGTGTGCTGGGGCTGCTTATCTCGAGTTCACTGTCCAGGGGCTGGGGGGGAGGGGCACCAGAGGTCGAGGCTGCTGCGGAGAGTTCTCTAACTAGCTGCTGAGTGCCTCTATTTTCTCTTTTTCTTTTCGAGAGATTCTTCCTATTCAAGCCCCCCTGGTCCAAACAAGCGCCTGGCCTCTCACACAGCCCCGCCTGGCTCTCTCCCAAGAGTCCTGCAGCAGACCCTGCACCCTGGCCGGGGCTTCAGCTGCCCTGGTTCCCGCGCTGGTCCCAGGGACCTTATTGTCCTTAAGCACTCTTCTTACCGTCAGATCTTTCAATGTCCTCTATCTTTGGTCTCCGATGTTCATATTTGCTGGAATACCGTTGGCTGTTCACTGTGTTCCTCCGATCAGCTAGGTGTTTCACTGGTGCTGAGGGGAAGTAGACTCTGCTCCCACGTATCTCGCCACCATCTTCCTCTCCCATTGTGTTTTCTAATCCTATAAATGAAAAATGGTTGTAACAGTTTAGTTGCCTTTGGATGTTTTCTTTTCTTTCTTTCTTTTTTTTTTTTTTTTGCCTCTGAAAGCTTCTAACACCTATACCCCATTACTCTTTTCTAAAGCTTTATAATAATATATCTTGGAGTAGCTCTTTTTTCATTTCAGTGCTGGTTGTTCAGTGGATCCCCTTAATCTGGTACTTATGTTCCTCAATTCAAGAAAAGATATCCAATTGTTGTTTTGATGATTTCTCCCACAAGTCCTTACTATTCTCCCTTTCCAAAACTCACAACATTCAGACGTTGGCTTTCATGAATTGATCTATTTATTTTATTTTCTCTTGTATCCCCTCCTTTTTTTTCTTTTGGTGCCTTCTGCTCTATGTTCTTCTATTAAATATATATATTATATACGTCTCTCTGAGTGTATAATTTTTTTGCTTTTCTACTTTTAAAATAAACTTTGGACAGTTCTCATTCTCTGAGTATTTTCATTTAATAAACATCCTGTGTTTTTGGTGTTACATATTTCCATATTGCTGGAAGGGTATTAACTTTTAGTGATCTTTTAAGGCTTTGCTTAAGTCTTTGATTATAATATTAGGACCTTTCTTCAACTACCTGGAGATCCTTGGCAACTTGAATGAATCCTTGAGAAAGTGGTTGTAGATCTCCCTGACTTAGCAAGTGAAGAGCTGCCGTGTATAGCAATAGAGCTGCTATTCAATTTTGTGGGTAACTTTCAAGTTTGTATATGTATATGTCTATTTATGTTTTCATATATATACATATGTGTGTGTATATATACACACACATACACATGTACACACATAAATTGATAAATTCATAAAAATACAAACATATAAAGTATAAATATATAAAATTAATATTAATTTAGATACTAATAACTATAAACACACACATAGGTACTTATAAATAATACATGCACAGATTCAGGTATACACACATATACACATATACTTGTCTTACAGTCTATTTGTAATGATCCATTTTTCTGGAGAGAATTACTCTAACTTTCTGATAGATTGATGAGTGAGAAGGGACAATAACAAATTTGGCTATAAGATTACAGAATTCAAGTTAGGAAAGGGACTAGTGAACCTGACCAGTCTATCTATATTTATGCTTTTTCTTAATTCTTCAATTTGGTATTACCAGGTTTCATTTTTCTTTGCCTGTAAAATCTCTAACCAGTAGTCCCTATGTTTCTTAGAATCTAAAATTGTCACACTTGTTTCTTTTCTTAATCTCTTGTTCCTTGTGATCTTATTTCATATAGTGGTTTAAATGTGGAAGTAAAAAACTGTACTCTATTTTCCATTTGACCAGAGACTCATTAAACACTTTTAATTTAAATTTAGGTTTTTTTAATTTAATTTTAGTTTTAATATAAAAATTTAGAGCTACATTGTGTTATGTGGCTGGATGGTTTGACTTTAATAGGATCATTTCTTTCATTATGTGAAGTACCAATATTAATATATTTGCTTGCACTCTTGCCATCTGTTTTATTCTTTCTTCAAGTTTTTTCTAACTCCATGTTTTTCTTGGTACTATCTAGGTTATACTTACAAATGATTTTGCACCCTCCAGTACATTGAAAATTATTCAATCTATTTTTAAACTTATAAATATTTAAAATATTTACCTCTTTCAAAATCTCATTTAAAAATATTTCATAGCCGAGAGTACTAGTACTTTGTTTATCCTCCCTTTTATACACAAAGGATTAGCCAGTTTTACTTCCTTACCCGTATTCTTCTCCTCACATTTTGGCCACAAATAAAACACTTAAATGAGATATTAATTATTATTATAATAACAAAATAATAAATCTTCAGTCAATTATGGTGTTAAACTTCATTTTCATCTCATAAATTTTGAATAATTATTTTAACATGCTTATATAGATTTAATGTTCCTTGAAATTCCATTAAAACCATGACCCCCTTATTCTTGACAAGTTAATCTTTTAATAATTTCCATGTTCATTTTATGAAATGTTTCAGGATTAATATTAAATAATATCATTTGTAGTATATCTGAAAAAATTGTTTTCTTGCTTTTACACATAAGTTACAATATTGGATCTTAAATTCATGATTTATACCCATTACTCCATTGTCTTAAAGCATTAGATTTTTAGATGAGAATCACAGCCAATTGGAATTTTCCATCTACTTTATGAACAATGTTTTTTTTTTAATTTTGTTTTTCATTTCAATGTGCTTTGACATGTATATTTTTTAAGTCAGGGGATGGTGATAATTTTTTGTAGCATAATACTTCAAATTGTGGAGGGAGCCATGGCTGGTGTAGCTCAGTGGATTGAGTGCAGTCTTCAAACCAAAGGGTTGCCAGTTTGATTCCCAATCAGGGCACATGCCTGGATTGTGGGCCAGATCCCCAGTTGGGGGCATGTGAGGGGCAACCACACACTGATGTTTCTTTTCCTCACTTCCTCCTTCCCTTTCCTTCTCTCTAAAAATAAATAAAATATATTTTTTAAATCGTGGGGGGGAGGATATGCCAATAAATATCCACATGTGCAATTAATTTCCATGGAAATATAACTTTTTTATAGTTTTCTCAGTGAAATTTGGGGGACTCATTTTTTATAAGTGACAAAACATCAAAGGCATTTTTGGAGTAACTTTAAATATTTTTGGCAATAAAGTTCACTCATAGTCTGAGTAGATTGTTGACTTATTTGTTTCCAGTAAATTTCATGTGCCAAAGAATAAAATAGAATTTATTTCTGAGACATAACATGTAAGCTAAATTTATTTGTTAATCTCTTCCATGTCTTACTTTTTTCTTAATGTAATTATTAACTAGCAAATTAATTATAAAAAATACATGAGGAAATCCATGGTTAATCTGATTTCTGCCACAGACTCAGTCATTTTGTACTTCTGAGAAATTTTATTTAGTCCTTGTCTCTCAAAACTTTTTCAAATCTTCTCTTTTACTTTTGATAATCTAGTAATAATCAGTTTTGCCACCATTTTTGGCCCCAGTTTCTGGATTTTCTCTATTTATTTTTAATTCTGCTTACAAAATGGACAACACTTTTCTGAGTTTATCTTTTTTCTTGTGATCTTTTTTGAGCGAAAGTGAGAGCCAATACATTATTCTTTCCACCTCCCCCTTCTCAGGTCAACACGATCATATTGTCTTGATCTGTCTTCCAAATATCACAGGTAACAACTGTTTTGTATCATATATGTCCCTATCATTAAAGTCTCCAATATCACTTTTCTTCTCATCTGATCCTTGATCACTAAACCAATTTAGTTATTGTTTTAACAACATTTCCTTGTCAACATACAAATAACTATATTACTTTAGGTGATGTCAGCTGTTTAAAGATGTGAGCCCCAAATTTCACCATTCTTATAATAAGCTTTTATTTCTCATTTACATGAAGTTTGCCATAGATTTTCCTCATTGGCTCAAATCTCTTCTCCAAATGATAATACAGGGATGCAATATTCTTCCATGTTGTATATTTCTCACATTCAGTTGTGGCTTCCAAAAACCATCATCAATATTCGATACAAGCTTGTGGAGTAGGGAAAGAGTGTGAAGACTTTTGTGTAAGAAAATGTTTGTTGTTTATTTTTTATTGTAGTAAGAACACTTTCATGATATCTATACTCAACAAATTCTTAAGTTCGTGATACAGTATTATTACCTTTAAGCACTATATTGTACAGCATTTCTCTACAATCTATCCTTGCAGAACTAAAACTTTATACCCATTGAACAACTGGCCATTCTTCACTCCCTCTAGCAGCTGGCAACCAATATTCTACTATCTGCTCCTATAACTGTAATCATGTGGTATTTATCCTTCTGTGATTGTTTATTTCCCTTAGCATAATGTCTTCTAGGTTCATCCATGTTGTTGCATATGTCAGGATTTCCTTCTTTTCTAAGGATGAATACTGTTCCATTTTAGGCATATACAACATTTTCTTTACCCATTCATCTTTCAATGGACATGTAGTTGTTTCCATATCATGGCTAATATAAATAATGCTGCAACAAACATGGGAGTGCAAATGTCTCTCAGGAATCTTGCTTTCAGTTCTTTTGGATATCCACACAAAAGGGGGGTTGATGAATGATATGATAGTTTTATTTTTAATGTTTGGAGAAATTCCATACTGTTTTCCATAGCAGCTGCACCATTTGCATTCCTACCAATAGTGCATAATTCTATCAATTTCTGAATATCCTTCAACACTTGTCTTTATTTTTTTAAATAATAGCCATCCTAACAAGTGTGAGATGTTATCATCTCACTTTGGTTTTGACTTGAATATGCCTGATAATGAGTCATACTGAGCAGCTTTTCATGTACTTGTTAGCCATTTGTGTGGCTTAAGGACTTACAAATAAGACCAGAAACTGTAAAACTTCTAGAAAAAAAACATAAGGGAAAGGCTTCTTGACATTGTTCCTAGCCATGATTGTTTCAGATATGACTCTAAAAACACAGGCAACAAGACCAAAATGAGACAAGTGGGACTAAAATCTTCTTTAAGCAAAATAAAATGAAATAAAAAGCAACCTATAAAATGGTCAAACATATTTGCAAATCATATATTTGATGAGTTAATATTGAAAATGTATAAAGAACTTCTACAACTTAATACCACCCCCCCAAAAAAATAACAAAGTACTTTAATAGATATTTATTTAAAGAAAATATAAATCAGTCAACAAACATATGAAAAGGTGGAAATTTCATAAGAAGATTTTGTGCTAGATATGGAAA
Organism: Desmodus rotundus; assembly: GCF_022682495.2. NCBI lineage: Eukaryota > Metazoa > Chordata > Mammalia > Chiroptera > Phyllostomidae > Desmodus > Desmodus rotundus. The sequence continues at coordinate 55,546,228 of NC_071399.1, read as the reverse complement.
CTTTTCATGTTATGTCAATTCAGTTTCTATTGGATATAATTCAGTAACATGACTACTTCTTCTTGTAAAGGAGTCTGGGAAATGTGGACTGATATGTGCCCAGCAAGAAGAAATGGCTGTGGTGAGCAATTAGCCAGTCTCTATCATACTAAATAACATCATCATCTACCTCAGCTTCCAGTTTACTTTCTTTATATACAAGCAGGATTTGGAGTTTATGAGTCAGCAAGATAGATCATTGCCGCCCCTTTGTGGTTCCTCAAGGCCATAACCATTTCTGGTTGGACTATGGTGACCTTTTGTAGAAATTAGAACTGCAGTTTCCAAACTGCAGGAGGGTGAGACCTTGTCAAGTATAACAATAAGAAGTCAGAAAGAAACAGATGCACATGTATATTTGTCCTTAAATTTTGCTCTTTGATTTGCATTAGGTGCTTCTTCAAGACTGGACCATTCAGACAAAACAAGGGACAAAAACAAGAAAAATTAAGGTAACAAAAAATAAGGTTTGAGTTTTCACTAAGTCAAGGTGAAATCCTGACTGAGTAGAATTCATAAGACACGCGAAGCAGCAACAAGGGTCAGATACAGACAAGCCACACGGCATGAGAGAAGTTATCCTGACATGCATTTTTCATTTTTAATCCAGCCACCTGGAGCTTCCTAATCAATCCACTCACTCCTGGGAGGCCCATATCCACAGGGTTCTGGAAATTATCAAAAATTTCTAAGAGTAAAACAGAAAGTATAAAGAGATATGTAGCTAGTCACTTAAACTTGTGGAATATGTCTTTACTCTGGGGAAAAAAGAGGAATGTAAATGTAAAGCCAGTTTTGTCTGCTTTTATGGCTATGAGAATAATCCTGCCTGCTAACAAGCTTCCCAAAGTCAGTTTGGCCAGAGGACTAGGTCCGCTTTCCTGGTGAAATATCTTGCTGGAACATTATTACTTTTAGTGACACCTGTCCTCTTTTGATGTGTACCATGTTTTATGTATATATGTATGTATGTATGTATGTATGTATGTTGAGTCTCACCTTTTCTCAGGTAAGTAAAATTATCCAGTTTTAGGGGTTGAAAATAACTGTTAGAATTCTGTTTTTATATACATTCCCTTTCAGCCATTACTGAATTATAGGCAATTTGTGGGAATAAAAGCTAATAAACTTTATACCTATCATTTAAATATCATTTAGAGATTTCTAATCAGTTTAAGTGATCCTCTCAATCAAAAATTGAAAAATTAGCATTCTAATTGACAAAATTAGTCTCACTATAATTGAGAATTGGTTTTCCCTATATCTATGCTGATGGATTATTTGATGGTATTACCTAACAGATTTAAAATATCCATTTACACAATGGAATACTACCCAGCAGAAAGAAAGAACGAGGTCCTGCCCTTCACCACAGCATGGATGGAGCTGGAGAGCATTATGGTAAGTGAAATAAGCCAGGTGGTGAAAGACAAATACCATATGATCTCACCTATAAGTGGAACCTAATCAACAAAACAAACAAGCAAGCAAAATATAACCAGAGGCATTGAAATAAAGAACAAACTGACAGTAGCTAGACGGGAGGGGGAAGGGAGTAATGAGAGAAGAAGGGGAAGGGTCATCAAGGAACATGTATAAAGGACACATGGACAAAGCCAAAGGAGCGAAGGATTGATGGTGGGAGGTTGGCATGGGTGGGGTGGAGGAAAGTGGTGACAGGAAAATGGAGACAACTGTACTTGAACACCAATAAAAAAAAAAAACAGTGATTAAGATAAAAACATAAAAATTAATTAGTTTAATACAGTTTAAAAAATATCCTAGAGCCTGGATGTGAAGTCAAATGTAGACCATTTTAAAGACCACAGATACAGGCAATTTGGTTATTCTTACTGTTAAGTTTTCAGTTCTGATTACTGCCTAGTCACTCCAATTGATCACTTCATGATTAATCATGAAGACAGGTTTTAAAAAATCAAATCTATAGGGATTGGCCAAATTGGATGCATTGAGGAGACTTGGGTATCTCAACTCTGTTCTGAGGATAATTCTAATAGTACTATAAGCATAGGAGATTTGTTCCTAATAAATATTTCATGTTGATGGTCGTAACTGGAAAAGTAGAAATATAGAAAACAGGAAACAAAGTTTTAGGCAGGCTACCATAATCTGCCTTTTAAAACAAGAATATATAATTATTCTTGTCCCTCAAGTTTGCTTTCACCCCCAAAGTCTAGATTAGCATCCCATCAACACTACTCAGCACTTACTCACAGAACAATTTTAGATGTATTTGTAAGTTAAAATGAATTTTCAACATGCTGAGCCATGTGATCTGTCATATTAGTCTAGATGTCAGGTGCCTAAACTTTCTCTGTGAGAAAGTATTTACAGAGTTTTTGCTGAAGAAGTCATAAAGAACATATGTAGGAGACAATTGTTATTTAAGTCAGCACATTATAACTATTGTGAACTTCTTTTTAATAAAAACACCTACATTGATGAGTTCACATTTTGGTTTAAAGTGATTATTTTCAAACCTCATTTTTTTCTAATTAAATAGTTGTTTGTTACAGAAACATGGCAAACTGTCAAATGAGTGGAATGTCTTTGTCTAATCTTGACTTATTAGTAAAATTTTTTTCCCTTCAAGATAGGCAGCAAAAATATCCAGGGGTTCTATAATTGGATATGAAATGAGACAGTTGCCTCTGGTGGTTTAAATGAAATAGGTTGACCGTTGAATTGTAAAGATTCTATTTTTCCTTGTTAGCACTTGTCCCTCTCTCTTACCCTATCTGCAGGAGGGAGGTTAATCAGCAATTCTGTGGTGTGAAACTTTATGGTATCTGAACATAAATTTGAACTCAGTTTCTTAGAGTGTGAACTTGGAAAAGGACTTCACTCCTCCAAGCAAAGGAGTTTCCTCATCTGCAAACTGAAGATAATAACACATTCTTTGTTGAGTTTGTTAAAAAGAATTCAATATGCTGTGTACAATATACCTGACAGGAAATAGGTACTAAACAAATAGCAGTGATTATTATGAGGAATTGCTATATCATGGGAAACAATAATTTACCTAATTTGAACTGCATGGTGAAAGAACCCCATGTTCCTTCCCAGGGTAAGACCACATTTATTCCATGGTTAAAATATCAAATTTTAAGCCCATAGAAAAATTTTATAGCCAGCTATCAACTCGAGAAAACAGAGGTTGATAATGGAAGTGCTGACAAATCTTTTGATGTTTTCAGAAATGTAATGGGTTTCTTAAGCAACTGGAGTTGCAAGGTAAGCTGTTTACTTTTTTCTGCTAAGGAGGCAATTATGCAGGCCTGTTGGAAAAGTTTATAATATGATTAAACAGTGAACATTAAATCAAATGGTGAATGAATTCCCAAGATACAATTTACCTTCACAGCACTTTTGAATTACTGAGTTATACTTTCAAATGTCTTTTACCTGGACAATGGGAAAGAAAATGCCAATGTTTTTAAGACTGTGTTAAAATGAAAGTAGTCTGATGGAAGGATGGCTTTAAAAAATACCCTAATTTTAATATTTATTAAATGAGAAAAGTTGCTTCTATTTGCATTTTTAAAAAAACCTTAGAAATTATTACATCCTAGATAACGGGTCTAGACATTCTACTGAATGTTTGCTTATGTTAATTTGCATCAGATTTATATTTGATACACTGCAAAACCATCTGAGCTAACACATGTAGCTAACAAAAATTACACTTCAAATCTGTGCAATAACTCAATTTGTAATTTATTTCTACTATAGTAGATATTAGAATTTTTTAAAAAACTAAAATACATTAAATATATTGTAGAGGAAGATTTTTATATATTAACTTTAGAATAAAAAATGATGCTAAAGTTTTACCATTGCATAAATAATATGATGTTTACATTTAATATGTGGAGTGACTTATTTACTATCACTGTGTCTATATGGAATAAAAATCTATAGTCTTCTATCTTTTTAAAATCAATTTTTTATTGTTATTCAAGTACAGTTGTCTCCATTTTCCTGCCACCACTTTCCCCCACCCTTACTCCTTCCCCACTTTGGTTTTGTCCATAGGTCCTTTATACATGACTGCCTTTTGACTCAGCAATTCCACCGGTGGGATTATACCCTAGGAACCCTGAAACAACAATTCAAAAGAACCTATGCACCCCAATGTTCATAGCAGCACAAGTTATAATAGTCCAGTGTTGGAAGCAACCTAAGTGCCTATCAGTAAATGAGTGGATCAAAAAACTGGTACGCTTACACAATGGGATACTACACAGCAGAAAGAAGGAAGGAGCTTATACCCTTCTCCACAGCATGGGTGGAATTGGAGAGCATTATGCTAAGTGAAATAAGCCAGGTGGTGAAAGACAAATACCATATGATCTCACTTATAAGTGGAACCTAATCAACAGAACAAACAAGCAAGCAAAATATAACCAGAGGCATTGAAATAAAGAACAAACTGACAGTAACCAGAGGGGAAGGAAGAGGGGGACAATGGGAGTAAGAACGGGAAGGGTCATCAAGGAACATGTATAAAAGACACATGGACAAAGCCAAAGGGGGGAAGGATTGAGGGTGGGAGGTTGGGGTGGGTGGGGTGGAGGAAACTGGTGGTGGGAGGAAAATGGAGACAACTGTACTTGAACAACAATAAAAAAAATGAAAAAGAAAAGAAAAAAAAGAGAAAGGCTAGGTATCATCAGGTTTATTTTCCAAAAATTCCAGATAGTTTTTCATAATATTAATTGACACAAATCATGATAACTTGCACTCACTTTCTCTGTAGTAGATATGACCTAGAAGAATAGTATACTTTTTATGCCAAATCTCACTTAATATTGAAAAAGGAACTCAGAATTTGTAGGCATTAGAGTAGTGGTCCTGAAAATTTAGCTTTTTTCAGAATCACATGGATACTTGTTAAAACTCAGATTTCTGGATTCTACCACCAGAGATTTCATTCTGGGTGAGGGATGGAATTTGCATTTTTCACAAGTTCTCAAATGCTTTATGCTGTTCCTTAGGGGACCATGTCTTAAGAACCCACAGCCCAAGACGACAATGCAGAGACCGAGGAGCCATTTGATTATACAACATATTTTTATTTATTTAAATAGTCAAGAAATTATATTAATGCAGTTTGTGCTAACACTTGACTGGTTAGTTGATATGTAGAGGATATAAACAGTATTATAGAGAAACAAAATGCCTGCTCACATAAGCAATAAATTTATTTCAATGACTTGGATTCTACCTCTTAAGAAGTCCCTCTTGGCAAATCTTGGCAAATTGGTCTGGAAACATCTTTAACTATATCCACTTAGAGACAATGTTAAGTCATTTTTGTCGCAGGAGATAACTAATGAAAAAGAGGGGATAAATAACAGAGTTGATGATATACTAGAATTTTTCATTAACATGCTAATAATATTATACTTCAAACCTTAGCAGGGGCTAGCTAAGTCTCCACACCTGCAAGGAGTTTGACCAGGGGAGTGTCATCTAAGTAGTGTTTAGGAAGATTAATTTTGAGGTGAATATAAAGGAATAAAGATTAATTTAGGCTGGGAAGAGGCTATGCTCATAGAACTCTTATGAGTGTCAGGAGTAAAAAGAGAGAGAAAGAAAAGAGAGAGAAGCAATTGGAGAAAGTGGTATATGTGCTTTATATTGGATTAAGTTTCTGACTCTAAAACAATGTGTGTTGGCTTCAAGAGTAGCCTCTTTTTCTTGTCCTGCATCAACCTGGAAGCAAAAATCAGCACTGGTATTCATGTTTCTAATAAAAAATACACTCTACCAGGGACTTTTTAAATATGAATTTTATGCCTCTAAAATTCCATTCAGACAGTCTCTTTGTCAATTTTTCCTCTCTCCCTCCAGACTCCAAGCTCTCTTGTCTTTTTTCTCTGTTCTCCCTCCCACACCACCCCAGGTAAAACCTGTGGGTAGAAGGAAGCCAGGTCAGGACAAATCTTACGTGACTGTTATTTTTTATTGACCTGTTTTATTTTTCTTATCTGAACAGTAGAGAATAAGGATATGCTATAACTGGATCAAGAGAAGAAAGAGAAATTGAAGAGAAAGAGTGATATTTCGAGAGCCCTCTCCAGACCTCATTCTGATTGATTATCCTTTATAATCTTATTTAAAGTATAAAGGTATAACTTGGTGAGCAGAGATTGGTATTAGAGATGGAAAAGGACAGAAATCTAGGATATAGTAAAGAGATAAAAAAGTGATGACTGGGAGTACCTGGTGCTACCTGCCAGATAACTAGGCCCGTTTGGGAGAGGATGTAGGGAAGTTAAGGGGTAAGTAAGGTCTCCAGGCATCCTGCAATGTTATTCAGGGCATTCCAGCTATTGTGGAAATGGTAGAAGCAGTTTCATGATGTAATATCATTTTATATACATTATTTCTGTTGAACACAGCAAGTCAAAGTACAACTATGCAGCTGCATTGAATCTTTAGTTTATAAAAGCTAAGATGTATTGAGTAATGTATTACACATTTGGCACTAAGCTGCTTTTGTTGCCAATAAACAATATAAAGCCAAAGAAGAAAAACAAACACTTAAAAGCAGAAGGGTAAAAGGAAGTCGTTAAATCACAAAGCTCTATGTAGCGAAGTTTAAAAAAAACACCCAAGCTAATATCTATAGATATTAAGCATTTATTTGGAGAATTCCAGTCTCCCTAAATCTGGGAATCATTTTATAATGAGCACAGCACTTAGGGTCGCTCTATGTACCATGAGACAATGTCTACATGACAATGCTGTCTGCAAACGTCTCTTTGACTTGTGTGTGAGATATTTTTAAGGATGAATTTCCATGACACAGTAGTGACAGTTGATATCCTGGTGCTGATACAATGCAGAAGTCTTCAGGAAGTTGATACCAAATCCATTTTAATGCTTCATAAAATGCAGCATTTAAAAAAGCACAGTCCAACAAAATGAGCATTATTTTTGTCATATGTATGTTTTCAAATTAAAAATAATGAAAAGTTGAAAAATATTCTAAGAAAATGTGCGATTTTGACACTGTTATAGACTTTTTACATTTAGAGTGTTGTTTTTTTCCCCCATCTTAATTGTAAACTGACCTCCTGGAAATGCTTAGGCTTATGGAAAAAAACAATGATGAAATTAATCATCCATTCAGATAGCGTTTTTTAACGTGTTATTTTTTTATGAGTGGTAGAAAAAGAGATTTGAATAAGAAGAGTTTTGTTCTGTGTGGACAGGGGACTGATATGATAAATGTCACTGGCAGTTGCAGAAATAGTAACTAAAATTTTAGCTGCCTTTGGAAGCTCAGACAGCAGAGGTGAGGGCATCCACAGGAAGGTGGGCATTGGCCTGAGGGCCCTTTTTCTTTACGGGAGAACCCACCACACTCCTCTGCAGGATGCACCCCCTCTTCTGTCTGCCTCTAGTCCTGTTTAAAGGCAGAGAAAATGACAGAAGAAAAATAAGGCAAAGTTTAGTTTGTATCTGATGATGTGGACTAGAAGGACTAGAAACTCCCTTCCAACCGTGACCTCATATTATTCAAATGTCCCCTTTGGACAATGTACAGAAATAAAGAGGCAAATTATCTTATCCAGAAATGGGGGATTAACAAATGATTTATTGGCACTCCAGAGTAACTGGTGTGTTTTCCCTGTTGTGCTAAGTAAATTGCTGTTATAGAAATGTATATTTGTTTCTGGAATACTGAATAGAAATATAAAATGCATGTTATAAATGGTAGTCAAGCATAGTTGACAGAATATTATTCTTCATTATAAATTTGAATCCACAAGACTGATCAGAGAACTACCATTCATGATACTGTTTTTGTTGAGAAAATGTCTTTTGAATTTCAGACACTTTATTTGCAGATGAACTTCTGGTGCATTCACAAACCAAAACCAGAGCCCAAATTGTGCAGAACGTTACAAAGGAGTTGTGAGAGCCTGTCATAAGACAGTGCAACTTGAATACATGGCAGTTCAACGAGAGTGGCCATGCCTCTGGAGCTAATCTTCTGAAAGAGTGCAGCACATGCTTCGTCATTTACCTGCATTCCTTATTAGCTATCCTTAAGTTTATCTATATCAAGGCTTCTTTCAAGTGCTTATTGAGACTCTTATCTTGTCTGCTTAATTAAGCACACTATTGACAAAACCTGGATCTTTATTTAATCTAGCCTAGTAGAAATTAGAAGCACTCTTTCAATTACTGAAGAAGTTCAGCCACAGCATGAAAATAGATACCTTAGGGTAAAAAGTCAGCTAAGTTAATATTTTGGCATTTGTTACATGCCAGACACTGTGCTAACCTCTTAACAAAGATCTTCGCTTTAATCCTTCAAATAACCCTATGAATGCGTACTACCTTTAATCACCATTTAACAGATATGGAACCAGAGGCCAAAGTTTCCAAGCTACTTAGTTGCAGAGCCAAGATTCAAGTCCAGACATTTCATTTCAAGAACGTGCTCTTAATTACTCTGCTGTGTTGCTAGCTCTTTACATCTGTCCTAGAGGTAATGCATTAATCGTCATTAAATGGAGTTTGAAGCAGAGTTCAGTAGTCAGCCTGGAATATCAAAAATTACTACCTTATCTTTCCCAAATGCTAATAAACTATTTTTGAAGTATTGGTGCATTTAACATATTTTATTATCTCTCATCCCATCTAGAAAAGTGTTCTTCACCTTTTAGAAACTCAGTAAGCACTGGCTGATTCAAAACTGACATGTGCGTATAATACTAGCTTTTTAGGGTAGGTATGTTCTATCAGAAGAGTTAATGAAAACAAAATAGTTGGACGCCTTTTCCATCTTCCTATACTCAAAGTGTATGGTCATTTATCAACAATACTTTATAAAAAATACTTTATTTTATGACATTTATTGGGATACTACCTAGAGCATCAACATGTGTATTAGAAATACTTTCTAAGATTAATTTAGAAGTCACCCATACTTTTGAAACAATACAATTAGTGACAGGCTAAAATGTGGTTCTAGTTCCATGTGAAATAACTTAAAGAAAACTAACATCTTTGTGAGTTCCATGTTGTTTAGGTTCGCCGCTTTCTCCATTTCACTTAACTTTTCTAGGAGGATAAGAACTATTAATATTCCATTTGACAGGTGAAGTAACTGAGATTTGGGGAAGTTAATAAAGTTGTCCTTTATCAGAGAACTAGCTAATGGTTGAGCTGGAATTTAAAATGAAGTACATGGATTGTGGTGCCTTAGGACTTAAACACCACACAATACTGCTCTCTGCACTCATAAATCATAAATTATATTTTCTTTGATATCTAATTTCTTTGAAGCCTTGCTCCTTTTGAGTCCATACACTAACCAGTTGTACTACATTTTTGGCAACTTTAAATTGCTGGAATGTTCAGATATTCATCATTATCTTTCTTAAAACAAAATTAAAAAACAATCTCATTCTTACAGCATTTTAAGCACATTTTTATCTTAAAAATAGTAGGCTGGAGAATGTATTATCTTTTTTGAATGACTTTATTTTCTGTATCTATGTTCCTTTATGAGAATGGAGTGGAAGGGGAATAGAATGAGAGATACAAAAATCTAATAAAAAGCATTTTTAAATATATGTTCCAACATTCTCCCTGATAATCTTATATTCCCATTTCCAGTTCAATAATAATATTAATGATAATAATAATAACATCTTTTATGAGGAGGAATGAAGTATAAAAGCCCCCCACATCTTCTGCTCCCTCCCACTAAATCTTTTCACCTTAGAAGTGAGATATCATAAGCTTACTTTGTTTAATAGGCCATGTGTAAACAGGGTGATGTTTGGTGGAAAGAAGGCTAACAATGATTTATTTAGGCCTATTTATTATAGTCTAGACTTAAGCTAAGGTCAACATGTGTTCCTGAAGCTCATGGAACATTGAGCCTAGAACACTAAGGAAGTAATCCACATGAGTATTTGGAATTATAGAGCAGAACAAAGCAATAGCCCTGGAGGGCTTTCTGAACCTATTTCCCTGGAAACCAGACAAAATCCATATCTATTCAAAGGCCATGACCAGATACCTTCCCATTTATTTATCAACTAAGAGTTATAATGCCTTGAATTTTTTCAGGCTTCATAAAGTTAGTGAAACAATGTTACTAAAATTTTATTATTGGAATATTTAACCAAAAGTAAAAACAATTTTGTTTTACCAATGGAGGAGAAAAAGGCCTGATATTGGAAATAGAAGATATAAGTTTTTGTTTTGTTTTCAATTTTTTCATTGTATTTTTCCATTACCACTTCATCTCTTATTCCCCTCTTCCTCCTGCAATCAACAAACACACTGCTGGCCATGTCCATGAGTCTTTTGCCATTTTGCTCTATTCCTCCACCCCTTAACCTCCCACACAATAGCTGTCATCCTGCTCTCCATCTATGTGTCTGTCTTTATTTTCCTTGTTAGTTCAGTTTGTTCATTAGATTCCACATATAAGCGATAGCATATGGTATTTGTCTTTCTCTGACTGGCTTATTTCACTTAGTGTAAGATTCTCCAGGACCATCCATGTTGTCACAAAGGGTAATTTTTTTTTTTCTTTTTTGCAGCTGGTAGTATTCTATTGAATAAATGTCCCATAGTTGTTTTATCTAATCATCTACCGATGGACACTTAAGCTTCTTCCATATCTTGGTGATGTAATGAACATAGGGGTGCTTATGTTCTTCCGAATTACGTTTGGGGTTTCTTCGGATATGTTACCAGAAGTAGGATCACTGGTCAAAACGCTGATCCATTTTGAAAGTGTTCCATTTTCCACTGTGGCTACACCAATCTGCATCCCAGCATCCCACCAACAGTGCAAAAGGGTCCCCCCTTTCTCCACATCCTTGCCAATACTTGTTGTTTGTTGATTTATTGATGATAGCCATTCTGACAGGTATGAGGTAATATCTCATTGTGATTTTAATTTGTATTATACTGATGATCAGTGACGTTGAGCATCTTTTCATATGTCTATTGCCCATCTATCTGTCCTCTTAAGAAAAATGTCTATTCAGGTCCTTTGCCCATTTTTAATTGCATTTTTTTTTGGTGTTGAGTTTTGATGTGGACACCGACCAGTGGTGTCCATGGTGTTGTGGATGCAACAAACAAATTCACATGGACCACTGAAGTCCTGTGGAGAAAAGGGACGGCATGGCCACTCTCTGAGTGAGAGAGCACTCTGACCCTCACCTGGACAGACTTTTATTGCTTTTCTGGGAGCATTACATCAAGGAAGGTCCTCATTCATTATGCACAGGTTTGCTTTAGGTGATTACCTTTTACAGATAACAAAGAAAAGGATGTTGCAGTTGCAAGGGAAAAAGTGGTTGAACTGGTTATACTCCATCCTTGGGAGGTTTAGCACAGACTTTAGGAAGTTACTTCAAAGATATGCATTAAACATTTGCTGCCTTAACTCAGGATGAGGGAGTTTTAGCAAAAGCAAGCATCAAAGCAGCCTAGATATAATGCAGGCCTGGTTCCCAATGGGAAAGCCTATCTGTGGGCCTGGCTCCTGTGTGCCGCCTCACACCTGTCTGTTGGTTTTCCAAACCAGGGCTGAGCTACATTCGCCATTGCCATGCAGACTGGTTCCCTATAGAGTTTTGTAAGTACTTTATAAATATTGGATATTAATCCCTTATCAGATATATTGACAAATATGTTGTCCCATCCCATGGGTTTCTTTTTATTTTGTTGATGGTTTCCTTGGCTTAGAGGAACCTTTAGTTCAATGTAGTCCCACTTGTTTATTTATTCTTTTGTTTCCCTAGCCTGGAAAAATATATCAGATAAAATATTTCAGAGAGCAATGTATAAGATTTTAGCACCTATGTTTGATTCTAGGGCTTTTATGGTTTTGGATCTAATATTTAAATCTTTAATCCATTTTTTTAATTCTGTGTATGGTGTAAGAAAGTGTTCTAGTTTCATTTTTCTGCATGTATCTATACAGTTTTCTCAATACTATTTATTGAATAAGCTATCTTTAACCCATATATGCTTCCTCTGTCAAATATTAATTGACTATAAAAGTGTGTGTTTATTTCTGAGCCCTCTATTCTCTTCCATTACTTATGTGTCTGTTTTTATGCCAGTATTATGTTGTTTTGATTGTAATGGACTTATAGTATAGTTTGATGTTAGGTAGTGTGATTTTTCCAACTTTTTTCTTCCTTCTCAAGGTTACCATTGCTCTTGTGCCTCCATATACATTTTTGAAATATTTGTTCTAGTTCTGTGAAATACAACATTGGAATCTTGTTAGGTATTAAGTTGGATCTCTAAATTGCTTTGGGTAGAATGACCCTTTTAATGATGTTGATTCTTCCTATCCATGAACACAGTATGTGCTTCCACTTATTTGTATCTTCTTCCATTTCTTTCTTCAGTGCCTTATAATTTTCCGAGTACAGGTCCTTTACATCCTTGGTTAGATTTATTCCAAGGTATTTTCTTCTTTTTGAAACAATCATGAATGGGATTATTTTCTTAATTTCCCTTTCTGTTAGTTTGTTATTGGCATATAAAAATACAACTGATTTCTGAATATTAATTTTTTATACTTCTATATTGCTGAATTCATTTATCAGTTCTAGTAGTTTCTTGTTGGAATCTTTGGGGTTCTCAATGTACAGTATCATGTCACCTGCAAATAAAGACAGTTTTACTTATTCCTTTCCAATCTGATTGATTTTTTATTTCTTCTTCTTGTCTGGTTACTGTGGCTAGGATTTCCAGAACTATGTTGAATGAAAGAGGTAAAAGTGGAGAACCCTGTCTTGTTGCAAAACTTAAGTGGAATGCTTGTAGTTTTTGCCCATTGAGTATGATGCTGCCAATAGGTTTGTAATATATGACCTGTATTATATTTAGGTACATTCCCTCTATCCCCACTTTGCTGAGTTTTTATGATAAATATGTCCTGGATTATTTCAAATGATTTTTCTGCATCTATTGACATAATTATGTGGCTTTTTCCTTCATTTCATTTTTGTGGTAAATCACATTTTTTGATTTGTGAATGTGTACCAACCTTCCATTATGGAATAAATCCCTGTTGATCATGATGTATTATATTTTTGGTGTATGATGTATTCAATCTGCTCATATTATTGTGAGGGTTTTAGCACCTATGTTCATCAAGGGTATTGGCTTGTAATTTTTCTATTTTGCAGTGTTTTTGTCTGGTTTTGCAGTTAGGGTAATGGTGGCCTCATAAAATGAGCTTGGCAGCTTTCCCTCCTCTTGAATATTTTGGAATAGTTTGAGAAGGAGACGCATTAGTTCTTCCTGGAATGTTTCATAAAATTCACCTGTGAAGCCATCCAGTCCAGAGCTTTTGTTTTGGAAGATTTTTGTTGTTGTTCTTTTTTTTACTGCTTCAATTTCACTAGGAGTGCTCTGTCTATTCAGAATTTCTGATTCTTTCTGATGTAGTTTTGGAAGATTGTATATTTCTAGGAATTTATACTTCATTTATGTTGTCCAGTTCACTGTCATACAGTTGCTCATAATATTTTCTTACAATCCTTTGTATCTTTGCTGTCAGTTGTCATTTCTCTTCTTTCATTTCAGATTTTATTTATTTGGGCCCTCTCTCTTTTTTTCTTGATGAATCTGGTCAAATCTTTGTCAATTTTGTTTTTATCTTTTCAAGAACAAGTTCTTGGATTCATTGATCTATTGTATTGTTTTTTAAAAACTATTTTGTTTATTTTTGCTCTGATCTTTATTATTTCCTTTCTTCTACTCACTTCAGGATTTGGTTGTTGTTCTTTTACTAGTTGCTTTAAGTGTAAAATTAGATTGTTTATTTGAGCTTTTTCTTGTTGTTTGACATAGGCCTGCAATGCTATGAATTTCCCTCTTAGGATGGCTTTCCCACTGTCCCACCTATTTTGGATTGTTTTGTTCTCATTTTCACTTGTTTCATGGTATATTTTGATTTCTTCCTTGATCTTGTTGATGACCCATTGATTGTTTAATAACATGTTATTTAGCTTCCATGTCATTGTGTGTTTTTCAGTGTTCTTGTGATTGATTTCTAGTTTCATAGCATTGCAGTCAATGAAATACTTCATATGATTTCAATATTCTTAAATTTACTGAGACTTGTTTTATGTCCTAACATGTGGTCAACCCTACAAAATGTTCCAAGTGCACCTGAAAAGTATGAATATTTTAGCGTTAATGGTTGGAATGCTCTGAAGGTATCAATTAAATCCATTTGTTCGGGTGCATTGTTTAAGGCTGCTGTCTCCTTGTTGAATTTCTGTCTGTCAATATATCCATTGGAGTGAATGGGGTGTTAAAATCCCCTACCCTGACTGTATTTCTGTCATTCTCTCCTTTTATGTCCATGAAAATTTGCTTTACATATTTAGGTGCTCCTATTTTGGCCATACAAATGTTTACTATGAATTGTTCCTTTTATTATTATTTAGTGTCCTTCGGTTTCTCTTACTCTGTGTAGCCTTGGTGTTAAAGTCTATTTTGCCAGATATAAGTATTGCTAACACAGCTTTGTGTCCCTTTCCATTTGCATGAAATATATTTTTGCATCCTTTTATTTTTAGTTTGTATGTATCTTTTGATATAAGGTGTGTCTCTTGTAGGCAGCATATATATGGGGCTTGCTTTCTTATCCATTCAGCTACCCTGTGTTTTGTTTGGAACATTTAAGCTACTTACATTTAAGGTATTTATTGATAGATATGTATTTATTGTCATTTTAGTTTTAAACTATATTCTTTTTCTTCTTCTTAAAGCAACCACTTTAACATTTTTTGCAGTACTGGTTTGGTATTAGCAAACTCCTTTAGCTTTTTCTTGTCTGGGAAGCTCTTTATTTCTCCTTCAATTTTAAATGATAGCCTTGCTGCATATAGTAGACTTTGTTGTAGGTCCTTGCTTTTCATCACCTTGAATATTTCAGGCCAATCCCTTCTGGCCTGAAAATGCTTCTGTTGAGAAATCAGAAGACAGTCTAATTGGTATTCCCTTGTAGGTAACTACCTGCTTTTCTCTTGTAGGTTTTAAGATTTCTCCTTGTCTTTAAACTTTATCATTTTAATTATCATGTGTCCTGGTGTAGGACTTTTTGGGTCCACTTGTTTGGGACTGTCTGTGTTTCCTGGACTTGTGTGTTTTTTTTTTCCTTCCCTTGTCACTAGACAAGGGAAGTTTTCAGTCATTATTTCTTTAAATAGATTCTTGATCCTTTGCTCAATCTCTTCTCCTTATGGCATTCCCATGGTGTAGGTGCTGTGACCAAAGATTGTTGTTCCAAAGATTTCTTAAGCTCTTGTCATTTTCAATTAATTTTTTTTCTGATCTTAGTTGTTTTTTTCTACCTTGTCTTCCAAATCACTGATTCTGTCCTCTGCTTCATCTAACTCACTGTTCATTCCTTCCAGTATATTATTTATTTCAGATATTGCATTCTTTTTTTTTCTGACTGGTTCTTTTTCATGGTTTCTATGTCTTTTTCATGCTGTTGAGTGTCCTGATAATCATTGCTCTAAACTCAATGTCTCATCGATTCCTTTCCTCCCTTTCATTTAGTTCTTCTGGAGGGTTATCTTATTCTTTCATCTAGGTCCTGTTTCTTTGTCTTCCCATTTTGGCTGCCTCTTTGTGTTTGTTTCTATGTATTAGGTATACCTGCAAAGACTCTGGTTCTGGTCTGTAACTGTTGATGCCTATGACTTGCCCTGGGCACCTGTTTGGAGCTATCAGTGATCCACAGCTTGTGGTCCCCTCTGCTGGGCCTGTTTGTGTGCAGAAAGAATCAGGCTATGAACCAAACCATCTTTTCCCAGCACTGGGCCTGGGGGAGTGTCAGCTTAAGCCTCATAGAGCTCCCAGAGATCTGCTTTAGTTGTTAAACTTAGTCACTATGATAGTCTCAAGCTTTACTCAGCAGCCCAGCTTAAGCTCCCAGGGTGGGGGCAGAATATTTCCTGCAGAAGGGACTATTGCTTCTCCTCAGGTTGATGTTGCTTGGAGGGGAATGCTCTGCCTGAGAAATATGGCCTCTCCAGTATAGGGAATGACTCAGCACCAGGATCCTGGCTGATGGTCTTTTAGTTCTCTCCCCGGAGCCACCAGCCCCAGACTCTCCTCTTGTGTCTTTATTCCGCTCCATCTTACTTCTGCCAGAGCCAGGGTAAGTGGCTAGAAGTGGAATTTTGTGAGTTGGCCCTCTCAGAAGCTCTCTACATCTCCAGCTGTCTCTCCTTGGTGGCTAGAATCCTTGTTGCTTTTCATAGATAGTTATTATCTGTGTTCCTTTGTGGCTCTGGTTCTTTGACTGGGGACCCCAGCTTCAGGTTGCGACCCTACACTTCTCAGGGGAAACCCCCTGGCCACTGAAATATCCCTCTGGAACTTCAGCTACCACCTGTGGGAGCCCAGCCAGCCCTCATACATCTCTGCACTCCCTACCAGTCACATTGTGGTGAAGTTCTTCCTTCTGTCTGTCCATGGTTATAAGGCTTCTTTCCAACTAGTGTGCAGTTATTATTCAGGATGATTTCTCTACAATTTAGTTGTAATTCCAGATTGGTCCTGGGAGGAGGTTTGTGCAGCTTCCACTTACTCCTCCAACGTCTTGGATTTCAAGGGCAACAGTTTTAAATAAAAAAGTAAACTAAGCACAGATATGTAAAATGAATTTAAAAAATGATGTGAATATCTGTGTAGATTGACCTATGTGAGTGTAGTTGCTATGAGGGGAGAGTGGGAATGCAGGATAGTTTGACTAACTAAGCAAAGCAAGCAGTAATATCACTTGATAGAGGAACGTCATAATTATGATTGATGGATAGGAGTTCGGTTATTCCAGTTTACCAGATAACACAATCAATGCAAGATGAAAATCAAATGTGAAAATCCTATGCTAGTATTGAATAAGACTTGATGAAAATAGAACTTCATATATATATGAAATATATATACATATATGTATATATTATTTATATATAAATGTATAAATATATACATATATATGTATATGGGTTTGGTTTGTTTCTGATTCAGAAGCAGGTATTAAATGCAAATCTGGCTACTGTTGAGAATGTTATCTTTTCTGTGATCCCAAGGCCTGCAAAAATCGCCATGTGAAAATTGTTCAGCAAATACCTAATTACAACTGGACATGTTCACAAGACCATGCTAAAAACAATACATTTTTCTTCACAGAAAGCAGGCTCTCATTGGAGCTTGAATTCCATTTTTTCTCTCATTATTTTAACTTAAAAACAAACAGATTTTCTACTTGAATGTCAGGTAGGAAATACCTCAAAATTTAGTACATCTCCAGGGCTAAATTTTAAAAGTTCTTTATATTTAATATGGCTTTGATGAACAACTTTTAGTCTGTAGAAGTTAATAAGCAAAACAACTGAATATTATGTATAGTTCCTGTGATTTTTACAAGCAAATAAAGCCAAAAGGAAAGTAGGTAGCTTTAATGTAATTATACTTGCATGTGGAGTCAATGATATAATTATTTCAATTGTTACAGAATTGATTTCAGTTATGTACCCTCCCAATATTGTGTATTTGCATTAAAAGGCAAAGATATGATTATTCAAATAACATAGCACAAAATATTTTGCAGATTTTTTGTACTTAATGTGATGGCCTTGGTAAAACATAATGAAATATGTGCACTGACCAACACTGTAGTCTTTGAAGCATACAATTTCTGAGTAAAATATGCTTCATTCTGAAACAGATTGATATAAAAATGCATGCATACTATAAAAGAACAAAGACAAACTGTTTTCTAAAACATTAACTTTCGTATATTCACACATTTGGCTATTGGTGAAAATAAACATTTAAAGCACTCTAACAAGCTTACCCAAACTGGCACAGTCCTTTTGTGTTCTCTCAGAATGACAGATGCAAGACTGGAGAGTGAATAATCCCCTTTAGGTGACATATTTACAAAGCCGGCATTGCCAGGTTTTTTATGAACTCTTTCAGTGCTCAAATCAAAAGTAAAAATTAAAAACAAATGAGTAGCTCTTCTTAATTTTTTAATGAATGCCATCTTGTTAGATTATCTGTTTCTATCGATCTGTTAGCTTAATTGAATCAATTTTTTTAGCCTCAAAACAAACAAACTATATATATATATATATATATATATATATAAAACTTGGTTTTATTTATATATATATTTATATATATTTATATATATATTTATATATATATAAAACTTGGTTAAAATTTGTGAAACAACAGGTCAGTATTTTCATGGTGTACCTTCAAAGCCTCAGAGTACTCGTGCTCTAAGAAATGTCACGTTAAACTTGATTTTAGTAGCTACAACCTACTTTCCCAATTAAATATGCATTTAGCTACTTTGCCAATATTTGATAATTGAAATTAAATGACAATAGGCTTTATTTTCCTATCAACTTGTGGTTCTGCATACTCTCCCTCTCATACCACTTCCCAGCAAGCCTAGAGAGCATCTCCTGGGGGCACATGATCAAACTGTTCTCTAAAAATTAAAATCTCTAACTCCTTCATGTTTCTTAATACCCTGATATTTGGTATTATAAGTACCAAACTTGTATGGAGTTCGCAATCAGTATATAGAATATTTTATTATCCCAGAAAGTGCCCTCATACCCTTTGTGTTCAATCCCCTTGTCCCCATTCATATTCCCTTTAGTTGTGCCTTTTCCAGAATGTCAAATAAGTGGAATCATAAGAATGTAGTCTTTTTTCCCGATCTTCCATTGGGTGTAATGCTTTTGAAATGCATCCATGTTATTTCATGTTTCAGTAGTTTGTTGCTTTTTATTGCTTAAGTAGTCTGGATGTACCACCACTCCTTTAGCCACTCCCCAGCTGGTGGACATTCAGGTTGTTTATAGTTTTTGGTGATTAAGACTAAAGCCTCTATAAAGATTTGCCTACAGGTCTTTAACTTGACATGTATCTTCATTTCACTTTTGTAATTACTTAGACACTTTCAGTTAAAAAAATAGTTGTCTTTGTTTGATTGGTTGGTTGGCTTTGATTGTACCATTCTAATAGCTATTTAGTATTATCGCATTGTGGTTTTAATTTGTATTTTCCTAAGAACTAATAATATTGACTATCCTTTAATGTGTTTATTGGTCATTTATATCTCTTTTCTTGTGTCTGTCCAAATACGTTGCTCATGTTAAAACTGGATTATTTTATTACTGAGTTTTAAAAGTTCTTTATTTTGTTTTTTATATATTCTGGTTCTTTGTATATTCTGGAGTGGGAGTGATTTTTGTGTGTGTGGAATTTTCTACATCCTAATTGAAAATGAACATTTTTTGTTTTACTTGAAGACAATAAATATACTATTTGTAAGTAACAGCTATATAAAACTCAAGGTTTTTAAAAACTTTTAATTACT
Organism: Desmodus rotundus; assembly: GCF_022682495.2. Lineage (NCBI taxonomy): Eukaryota > Metazoa > Chordata > Mammalia > Chiroptera > Phyllostomidae > Desmodus > Desmodus rotundus. The sequence goes on along the minus strand of NC_071399.1, from coordinate 55,526,730 downwards.
TATTCTCAGTGAGAGGAAAAGGGAAAGAGAAAGAGGGAGAGAAATATCAATGTACTGTTGCCTCTCATGCACCCTCATCTGGGAACCTGACCTGCAACCCAGGCATGTGCCCTGACCAAGAAGCGAACCAGCAACCTTTCGGTTCATAGGCTGGCACTCATTGCACTGAGCCACACCAGCCAGGGCTAAAACTTGAGGTTTTTATGTAAATTATTGACTGTCATCTTAATTGTTTACTGTATATCATTTTGGTGCTTCTGCATTTTATCGAGGTAGATAGAAATATGAATATATATTGCCATTTTTGCTTTTAAAACTATCCACAAATATAAGAAATAATTATTTAACATATGAGTAAAATGAATAATTTGTTTGTTTTACCCTTCTTTTTCTAGATGGCTGAGTGATTTTTGCTTTAACTAGAAATTCCTACATGCAGGTTGGAATAAAAGAAAATAAAGCCTGATAGTGATGTAATTCTCAGGAGAGAACATGATTTCATAAAAGCTTCAGCTAAATTACCACAATGGCCTAGCTGTCAAAATCCACCTACGAGTCACCTCTAACTCTACTTTGGCTGTATTTTTGCATGAATTTTACTTGCTGAATTTATATCAACAGGAGGGAACCACTCTACAAAGTTCCTATAAGAAGCTTTCTTAACTTTTTCAAGAAGCTATCTAACTCAGGCTGAGTTGTTTATTAAAAAAAACTCTAGTCCACATTTTACTTTTTCATGTAAAAATTATGTAGGAAACAGAATTACTCTAATGTACTGGTCTAATGATGTAGCTCATAGAAAAACTGTAATGACACAATGCTCTTTAGAACACTGTTAAAAAATGCAAGCTTCATAGCCTAAGATATGGATGCACTCTATTAAGCATTTCCACATTATATTTTATTAAATTTTACATTTCTGAAATATTACCAAAAAAGAGAGGCATAGAGGAAAGATTCATCAACTTTGGGGAACATATGAATAGGAGTAAACCAACATAGGTGTTACATAATTTTTTTTATTTATTTGGCCAGAGATCAAAATAAGGAAAGTATATTATACATAAATTTATTTATTTATTTATGTTTTTGTTTGTTTGTCTGTTTATTTTTTTACTTATTTGTATTTTTCCAATAACATTTATCTCTCATATCCCCTTCTTCCCCCACAATCACCACACCATTGTCCATTTCCACAAGTCTTCTTATTTTTTCTCAATCCTTCCACCCCTTAACCTCCTCCCTGCCCTTAGCTGTCATTCTGCTCTCTGTAAGTCTGTCTCTATTTTGCTTGTTAGTTCAGTTTATTCATTAGATTCCACATATGCATGAAATCATATGGTATCTGTATATCTCTGACGGACTTATTTCACTTAGCATAACTTTCTCCAGTTCCATCCATGCTGTCACAAAGGGTAAAATTTTCTTCTTTTTTATGGCCAAGTAGTATTCCATTGTGTAAATGCCCCATAGTTGTTTTATCTACTCATCTACTTATCAACACTTAGGCTGCTTCCGTATCTTGGCGATTGTAAATAACACTGCAATGAACATAGGGGTGCTTATGTTGTTTTGAATTAGTGTTTCAGGTTTCTTCAGATAAATTTATAGGAGTGGAAATGCTGGGTCATAAGGCAGATCTATTTTTAATTTTTTGAGGTATCTCCATATAGCTTTCCATGGTGGCTGCACCAATCTGCATTCTCACCAACAGTACGAAAGTGTTCCCCTTTGTCTACATCCTCACCAGTACTTGCTGTTTCTTGATTTATTGATGATGGCCATTCTGACTAGTGTGAAGTGATATTTCACTGTGGTTTTAATTATCATTTCTATGTTGATTAGTGATGTTGAACATCTTTTCAGGTCTATCGGCCATCTGTATATCCTTTCTGGAGAAGTGTCTATTCAGGTCCTTTGCCCACCAAGAAACTACTAGAATTGATAAATGAACACAGTAAAGTAGCAACATACAAAATTAATATCCAGAAATCTGTTTCATTTTTATATGCCAAAAGTGAACTATCAGAAATGGAAATTAAGAAAACAATCTCCCTGGCTGATGTGGTTCAGTGGATTGAGTGCTGGCTATAAACCAAAGGGTCACTGGTTCAATTCCCAGGAAGGGCACATGCCTGGGTTGCAGGCCAGGTCCTCAGTTGGGGGGTGTATTAGAGGCAACTGCACTGATGTTTCTCTCTCTCTATTTCTCCCTCCCTTCCCTTCTCTCTAGAAATAAATAAATAATTAGAATCTTAAAAAAAAAAAGAAAACAATCTTATTCACAATTGCTTCAGAAAGAATAAAATACCTAGGAATAAATCTAATCAAGGATGTAAAAGACTTGTACTCAGAAAGGTATAAGAAACTGAAGAAAGAAATTGAAGAAAATATAAATAAGTGGAAGCACATATTGTGTTCATGGATAGGAAGAATTAACATTATCATAACGGCCATACTATCCAAGGCAATCTATAAATTCAGTGCAATTCCTATCAAGATACCAATGACATATTTCATAGAACTAAACCAAATATTTCAAAAATGCATATGGTATCACAAAAGTTCTCAACTAGCAATAGCGATCTTGAGAAAGAAGAGCCAAGTTGGAGGAATCATGCTACCTTATATTAAACTATACTATAAGACCACAGTAATCAAAACAGCATAGTACTGACATAAAAACAGACACATAGATCAATGGAACAGGGTAGAGAGCCCAGAAATAAACCCACGCTTTTATAGTCAATTAATATTTGACAGAAGAAGTAAGCATATACAATTGTCTGAAGATAGTTTATTCAATAAATTGTGTTGGGAAAACTGGACAGAAACATACAGGAAAATGAAACTAGGCCACATTCTTATGCCACGCACAAGAATAAAATCAAAGTGGATTAATGACTTAGATGTGAGACCCAAAACCATGAAATTCCTAGAAGAAAACAGGCAGTAAAATCTTGGACATTGCTTGTAGTAATATTTTTTCTGATATATCTCCTTAGGCAAGGGAAACAAAAGTAAAAATAAACAAATGGGATCCCATCAAATTAAAAAAAAATTGCATGGCAAAGGAAAACATCAACAAAATAGAAAAACAACCCAATGAATATGAGAACATATTTGCCATTATGTTTTCATATTCTTATTGGATAAGGGGTTACTAATCCAAAATTTATAAAGAACTTATAAAACTCAGCATCAAAAAATGTACAAATCAATGATTCTCATAAATATTTTAAACTTTTACTTAGAACTTCTGTCAAATGTCTGCTGAATAGTCCAATATAGTCTAAGTAACCTATGTTGCAGGATTAAAGTGGGAAATAGGACTTGGCAACTAGAAAGTTGGCCAGTAAAATCAGTCTACCTTGGGAGTAAAGATGTTTTGGACATAGGTAAGGTGAGTGCAAGCATTTGAATGCCATGCCTTCTAGTTGGAAAACAACACGGCCTGGAAGTACGAGATGAGAAAGGACTGGATGACCTCTTGAATTGCATCTGACTAAGGGAAATAGGGTTGATTGCATCTGCAGTTTTATCTGAGATAGGATATAGGATCATGGGTAGATATTAAACCCACTGTTTCCATTATGTTAGCCAATGACTTATCCCTTATTAAACACAAACAATAAAGGTGAGGAGGATAAATCAGAAAATCCACAGTTTTCCGACTCCCTTCCCACAATCTTGCAATTTTCCTACCTCAAGGGTTTTTCTGGCATATCAAGAGTATTTATCAGGAGTGTTTAAGCCTGAAACTCAATATAACTATTTAAGGATGGCTTGAAGTGATTAGGATTTAGATATAGCTGCAGATTTAGTTTTATATGAGGCCACCTTTATATTAGCTCAGTTAAAGTAGTCCAAGAGTGTTCCATTTCATTCTGAATTCCCTTCTGTGGCCTATTTAATGATTTCAGATTTTTAGATAAATATGGTAACTAAGTCATAAAAGGGAACTGTTTTTCTTATTGTCAACTCTTCTTATTTGCTCAACCAAAACAAGGACAAGCAAATAAAAAATCCTTCACAAAATATTCAGTGTATAAGCTCTGCTAGTGCAAATGCTATCATCTGTATCTTGATATTTGGGTCCTGTTTCTGCATTCTTCTCTTCCACACTTAGAGTTTATGCCTAAGAGGGGAACTTGCATAACATGGAGACAGCATGAGCATAGTTTCGTGGCTCTACCCTAGAAAATACAGAGAGACCTCTCCCTCATACAGGCAACTCCTTCATGTATTATCACATTCATGGTTTGGATCTTCAAACACCCAATGCTTGGATAGATAAGAGGAGGGTCCAAGAATGTAGGGTGTGTGTTATTGTGCACTAATTCTTTTGTAAATACAATGTTTGAAATATTAACTTTTGTCCCCCACCCCATTCTTTTATCTTTTCTTTCCTAACACATTTTTGAAGAAATTATCAGTAATCAGATATTTCCAAAGGATCTATGCAAAAGGTTGAAAACCAAAATGAACACTGTGATTATGAGTGTAGCTTTTATACGTCAAAAATGCAAATCCTCTGTTAGTGTTAGAATTTTGCACAGAATTGTTGGAGAGTGCTCCAGTTTATGAAAAGCCATGACCAACAAATAAGGAACTCCTTGAAAGAGAACTGTGATTTTTGAGGTGATAGAATCTGATGAATCATGATCAAATCAGCCAATGCCTAAGCGAACACATGATTCAAGTGTCCCCACACCTCCAAAAATGACCTGCGGCTATACCACCTGGAAATGAGACATAGCCACTTGAATACAGGAAACTCCACCAAATGAAATGTAACTATCATCCTCATGTTTTAGGCCTTTAAAATAGAAACTAAACTATAATATCACATTATTTGTACATTCTACTTTATGGACTGAGAATCATACCTGTTCACTAAACTATATTGGACAACTAATTCAATGTGCATAACTGGCACTCCCATTCTTAAGGGGCAAGTATAAGTAGAGTATGTAATGATTTTTCCTACAGATGTAACTGCATGAGGTAATCGAAAAATCATCATTTCAGTTCATTTAGTCTCTATATGCCCCTAATTTCTTGAGATATAATACTTTAATCCTACTCAGCCTGAGCAAATGCGCAGACACAGTATAACCACAAAAGTCAGGGAATGAGCATGATCTGTTACGTTGGGTCATGAGGCATAGTTGGGACCATGTGTAGATCAGATACATGAAAAATTCCCAAGTGCAAATATAATAGCAAAGTTAAAGAAAAATGTTTGGGTTATAAAATGCTCCCCCAAAACTAAAGTCATCATTCTACTGTAGTAAAATTCAAAGGAAGAATTTTACTACAGAGGCAGTAGTAATATTAGTACCAACAACAATGGGTAACTTTTATCGAGATTTACTATGTGCTAGGTTCTGTACTAAGTATTAAAAACATTATTTAATTTAAATCTAGAAATAATCTTATCTCCAGAATTTCTGATGGCCATTACTCTTTCATATGACTGTCCCTAACCTCAAGAAAGCTGCAAGAGAGACCTTCCAAGAAGGAGAATCATGCCAAGTGCCCCAGATGTAATTTGATTGCACTCTGAAATAGTACATGGTATTGCTACTGGAAACATAAGTGTATATTATTTTCAGGCCAGCTTCTCTTCATTTCTCTGGGTCTTTGTCAGTGAAACACTGATATAAAGGGAAAAATGCACTGTTAAGATTTTTTGAAAAACTTTAATGATTGTACACATAAATAATGAATTATCCAGAAGATGTAATCTCTCATTCAATACTTCTATGCCAATAAAACAGAACATCTACTTCCTGCATTTCACATGGCACATTGGTCATAACTTCCAAAAACTTCCTGTGTTAAAGATAGAGGGTTCTGGGTACTATACTCCAGATGTGGCTGGATCATATCTGAGGGAAGACCTCTCATTTATACTGTTATTTTTATATGTGAGCAGTTTTCACAGTTATCACAACGAAAATTCCATTTGCTGCTTGCTATACATACAGACTTGAAGCAGAAGCCACAGACCTTAAAAATGCTTACTTGTTACAAGCAAATACAATACATTTTCAGAATCCTTAATATAATTGAACCAGGAAAGATTACAGAAAACACTGTACTAATAAGATGCAGTAGAGATTATAAACGGTGCACGGAACAGAAAAACAAACGCATCCTGAAAATCTCTGTTGAGTAAACCAACTCATTATTTAGTTTTGAAATATAACTTAGATTTTTTTCTCTATTGTCTCTGATATAATTTCAAAGTTGGGCAGGTAATTGGAGACTAGGAGGGCAGAAAGCATGCACTGTTCGTGGCAGGGGCTCATGCAACTGAGGAGGCAGAGGGGAGGTAAGACTAAATTTAACTCCAGATTCTTTTTGGAAAAAAAATGACACTTTATTAAACGAGAGGCCTTTCCCCAGATATGATCCAGCCACATCTGGAGTATACACACACCTCCGACATCTCAAAGATCTAAGCAGCTGATATGGCACTTTAAGATGTTAAATATCCTCTGTGGGCTATTTTTCAGACAGTCATTTTAACCTCCTCTTTTCATTGTCTGTCAAAATGAATGGTGACTAGTACTGAATTTTTTGGAGAGCATCACCAAAATATGCTTGTTAATTTGCTTAAAAATCTGTAATAAAATGTAATAAAATGCATGTGGAGGCCAGTATACACTGTAGATACTTAGTAAATATTTTTGATTGACTTACCTTTTCAGATTTTCATGATACTTTATGTCAATGTGGAGATACATGTATTAAAAAGTATGAGCATGATTAGTATGTATATACTACTATTTGGATCTACTACTATTACCTATTGTTTTTCTATTGATTCTATTTACTTATGCCTATGAGGCTTGTGAACTTGAAGAAACTTACAGGAGGAAAAGCTACTTTTATATGCCCTTGCTTGTTTTTGTTGTTGTTTTTCAAGAGGGCTTTTTACTAGCCCCAAAGGTGTGCATTGTTCGAATTATTTAGTACTATCCTAGGGCTAGTCAATAGAAAACAAGTCTGTTCTCTGAAAAAATTGCCTAAAAATTGCAACTTAACATTATAAACTATGATAAGAAACTGGTTAAGGATGTATTAATTTAAAAAATGAATTAAGGAACCTTATTATAAAATAAAATTTATTTTTAAAATCAACAGTACCCATTCGATGGTGAGGGTTGGAAAGAAAATGTTAAATTCTTGACTAATGTCATTAAATACAGGCAATGATTTAAAAGTGCTTTCTGTAATTTTATAAAGGTAATTCTAGCCCTTGAGAAACTTCTAAATTAGCAATTCACCAAATTTTACAGAGATTTTTCTGCTCATTAGGGCAGTGCATTAATTTGGGTTTGTTGTCATTCCCCACAATTAAAGTGACCACAGAAAAGTAAAATTGTAATGATTTATCTAAGAATTGCAATTTTTTTGGTAAAAAAGCTGATAGCAAATATTTTTGGATTTGTGGTCCAACTGTTTCAACTACTGAAATCTATCATTACTGTCTCTCACAAGCAGCCACAGAAAATAAATAACAGAATGTGCTGTGTTGCAACAAAATTTTATTTACAAAAATGTCAATGGCTGCATTTGGTCTATGGACCATAGCTTGCCAAAGAATGATAAAAATCTAATCATTCCTTCAAAAAAGCAAGAGTCTTGGATAACTTTCTAATGAAAATAACTGTTTTATTTTTGATATTTTAAAGTATCATGACTAGTCTTTTAATATCCATGGCTTAACACACTCATTTTAAAAGATTGTAAAAGTGAGAATTTTTATTTCCCACATGCTTTCCTTTCCTATTATCACTGTCTCAGATTTCTAAGTTACTTTCAGCTATCTGACAGAACAGGTCAGTTTTCTTTTGCCTTCCGGTGATTTGATTGGTGAATACAAACTTTGAGGAACTGAACACACTCTTTAAAACCTTCTTGAAAATAGTCTTCACCCATGTAAATTATTAAAATACTGATGCAAATAGAACAAACTCTGCAGGTATACAGGGTCCGTGGTGAAGGTATAATACTGAGACTAATTTCAAAATAACCTATGAAGAACAATTTTGGAGGAAAAAAGCTTCATCCTTCCCATACACTTTTAAGGTGTGTCTTCATTTTATTCACAGCAGTATACAACCTGCAATATATCAACTTTAATATTTCTGACTACTTCTCTTTTCCTCTCTTGATATTTCCAGGAGGTAGACTATCCTTTATATGCATAAAGCGTATGTCTAGAACATTTTACTAAAGTTGGCTAAGAGTTTTAGCTTCCCTGGTAGACACCTAAATTACAGCAGCTTGGTCCTCTCTTCCTGCAGACTGTGAGAAGGTTTTCTTTATTTTATCATCTTATCATTGAAAGTGTACTTTGCCCACTTACATTAGCAGAAGCCCATTTTGTTCCTTTCACTAACAATAGCAAAATAGATCCATTAAAACTTTAAAAGTATAAGTAAAGAAGATCTACCATTTAGCTTGAACTGAGAAAGGCCCACTTTTCACTGCTAATTTAGACTCTCCCTTTACTACATCTTATTTACCTTGTATGTTACTGGCAAACAAAGAAGCATCACAGAGCACTTTAGGTGTTTCATTTATAGTGCAACACATTTCTATATCCAACCGTAAACAACATCCCAGACTGTTAAATCTACCTGGCATCAAGCAGTTCATGCCTTGATGATTAATTACAAGTCTAATCGAAAAGATAAACAACCTATTGCAATTGCACAACAGTAAGCATACATTTCCTTAATCGTGGGGAAATTACTAAATACTATTCACCACAGGTGTGTAGGTATACGTTACCAGCATCTGCTGTGAATCACAGGAAGTTAATATTTTCATTGTACAGCACCAATGGGTGTTTATGGAAATAACTGTACACTATACAATTCTGATTTCACAGAGAGGAAAATAGTTATTTGGAATGCAATTTGAACTGTAATATTTCTTTTTTGTTGCCTCTCATTTGGCAGCTTATCCAATTCAGATATTATCATCAATATGCCATACATAAACTTACATTCATCACTGGTACTTAGGCTTATTAACTAAACAACAATTATATTGTCATACAAAGATTATGGTAATAAATACAACTGTGTGCTGCAATGTGTCCTTTTTTTATAGCACAATGTGTTTTTTGTTGTTAATAACAAACCATAATATAAACAATCTGTCAAAAGTGTAAGAAATGTCATTGCAGGCAAAAGTGGCATTTTAATGAGGATGCCCATTTATAGACATGCCTTTATAAACTTTAGCAACCCAGCATGTTCTAACATAAATTTGGATTGAACACAAATTGCACAGAAGATTGAGTCATAGTATGCAATTTTATAACTTAAGGTCTATTTATGTAAAACCCACCTCTTATTTTTTTTTTAATTGGTGACTGTTAGAGTTATTAGTTCCCACTAAAATACTATTTAACTTTCCCTCAGAAGCACATTGTTGGACACCTTGGGAGCCCTTCATTTCCCTGTGAAGTCTCCTCCCTGTGGGCACCAATCTTGTGGGTCCAGATCAGTCGAGAGCAGAACAAAGACAAGCAACCTCTCGTACATTATACACTACGCCAGCCAGTTTGTCAGACATATGGTGAGTCCTTAATATTCTATTGACAGTGCTCAGTATCTTAACAGGGGGAAGTTCATTCTTCCCTGATGACCAATTCCTGGAGAGCCCAGAGGGAATATTCCCGTCTACCACCTAAATGGTTAATGCAGTAAGCTGGAGCCAGAGCCCAGGGATGCCGTTCCTCGCAGCCTGCAGCAGCATCCCAGATGCAAGAACATAGGCTGCTTACGGTTCACAGATGTTGGTAGTAAAAGTGGCCAGATTTTATATTTTTTAAGAGCAGAATTGAAAAAAGCTGGAGAACTATTTTATGTAAGGAGAGTAAAACTAGTACAGTTGGTGAAAAATATATTTCCCTAACCTGATATAATTCCTCCACCAAATGTGTATAAATATGATATGTAGACATAACATGATAACCACTTTTACTGGAAAGGAAAAAAATAAAATCATAACCAGCTGCTACTATATCTATAAATAGTAAGTTGTATTATTTGAAGTAATGAAAGTCATAATAAAAACCATCACCTGAATTAACCAGGTTTACTGACATAATTGCAATTCTCCTCCTAATTGTATATATTAACGGGGCTTTTGTATTCACTATGTAATGGCTTCATAAGACAACATGTTGGGACTGCAGGTGACTGGAAATCAGGCCAAGCCAATGAGAACCCCCATGCTTTCTATTCAAGCTTTAGGGATGACTCTACCTGAGTCTGCATGAGCTGCATCCCTTTGTCTGCATCAATTCCACTGGGTATAAATGAGAATTGCCACTTCTGTCTCATGAGAAGAATAATAAGTTTAGAGGGTTAAAAGGTAAGTTCAGATTTTTAATAAATCCTAGAAGTCTGTAAAGGAAGAAAACAGGTCTATACTCTTATATTAATTTCTCCTATTATATTAAAATTGAAATTGCAAACACGTTTTATTTAAAAAACTTGTCACTACTGTGTTGTCCAGATGTTGGGTTGACATTCCCACTATTAGCAAGAAGTGATTCATTCTCTACATGTGATATTACAATTCTCAGTCTATTTACTGTTTTACAACTGCAAAATCCTGCTGACTTTTCACACCTTTTGAATAGAGCAAGGCACATACATGAAAAATAAAACTGTCACTTCTCAAAAAAGAAATTTAGAATATTGATTCAGAGTATATGTTCCCTAGAATAACTTCTCTTCAATTTTAGCCTGATTTTATTAGCTCACAATTAATAGAATTTATTTAATTTATATTTAAATAAGCTACTTAAAGACTTTTTTTAGATTATTTAGCATTGCACATTTTTCTTCTTTTAGGTATTAGATTTACCTTATTTTATGCCTAGATGTCTACTCATGAATATTTAAGGAGAAAGATTATTTATTTATTTATGTCTTGAATAAATATATGTATATATATGATTTAATTAATGATTATGTGTGAGGTAGTAACTTTTTTTCTAAGAGAAAATTCTGCACTTAAAAGCAAAATTATTAATTCTACCTTAGCTCTCTGATTCCTAACCTATGTGTTGGTATTATTATTGTCCCCATTTAATAGATGAAGAAACTGAAGCAGATAGTGGTTAAATAATCTGCCAAGGGTGTACAAATTATATTTGAGAGAGAAAGAACTCAAACCAAGACCCTATGGTTCCAAAGTTAGTGTTTTATCTCATCTCCTATATTGATTTCTTCTCCGGGTTACTGCTCTAGGACGTATAAGAATGGGATGCTATTGCCCCAATATGGAGAAAATTGTAAGAGAAGCAGACTGCTGAGGGGGAGCATGCGGGACAGGAGAAGAGAAAACAAGTGTTTGTATTTGGATACATTATGGTTGAGGGACTATTTTTTATAAGTTGAGCTGTGCTTTATTTGGAAATAGGGTCTTTGGAAATGATTAAGTTAAGATGAAGTCATTTGGGTAGACCTCAACCCAATATAACTGTCTTAATGAAAAGGGGAAATTTAGATACAGAGGCACACACACAGGGAGAATGCTACATGAAGATAAAGTCAGAGGTTAAGATGAGGCATCATGATTGCCAGCAAATTACATGAAGCTAGAAAAAGGACAGGGAACAGATTCTCCGTCATAAATCTCAGAATGAACCCACCCTGCCAACACATTGATTGCAGACTGACAACTTCCAGAACTGTGAGACAATGAACTTCTGTTGTTTAAGTCGCACAGGGTGGTACTTTGTTATGGCAGCCATAGGAAGCATAGGAAGGGCAGATACTCACAAATTAAAATGAGTTAAACGGAAGAAGTTTTATATATGAATACAAGTTCAGAGGAGAAGCCTGGGCTTGACATTATTTGAGGAAAATTTATATATAATAAAATTGGGCAAAATGCTTCCTAATTAAAATAAGACAGAAATCTACCATAATTTTTATTCTAGATTCTGATTTTTATTTACAAAATAATGTATATATGTACATATATTTCAACACAAAATTAATTTCCCCATTTTCACATTAGGTCTACTAGATGCTAGCTTAATTTTGGCCTAACCCACAATTCTGTTCACATTACTTTCCCTATAAAACCAACATGAAAACTGCCTTGATAACATATTAATATACAAGGTCTGTCCTGAAAAAGGCCAGCCATTGTTAATATAATAAGAACAGTATGTGCAACATCAATGTAAACTGGCAGCCAAAGAGAGTGGACTGCAACGTGCATGCACAAACAATGATGACTTCAGTGTACTGGTCAGTGGGGGTGGTAGACACTGTTGGGTGAACATGTGTGCCATGTGGCCATCATACTAGAAATGACTGAACAAGTAGACCAATGAATATGTGTCAGATTTTGTGTTAAGCTTGAACATTCCTCCATGGAAACTATTCAGATGATTCAGCAGGTCAGAGCTATGGGCAACTGGTAATTGGTAGCTTCATCATGATAAAGTACCTGCTCAAACATCATATCTCCTGCAGATTTTTTTGGTGAAATATGAAATCACCAAGGTGACTCAGCTCCCCTACAGCTCAGATGTGGCACCTGCAACTTCTGTTTTTTCCCAAAACAAAAACCACTTTTGAAAGGGAAGAGGTTTCATACCATCAATGAGATACAGGAAAATACTATGGGGCAGCTGATGGTGATTGGGAGAACTGTGTGAGGTCCCAAGGTGCCTACTTTGAAGGAGACTGAGGTGTCATTTTCCTGTGTACAATGTTTCTTCTATGTTCTTCAATAAATGTCTCTATTTTTCACATTACACAGCTGGATACCTTCTGGACAGACCTCTGACGTAAGTATAAGGAACTAGTATTTGTTGAATATCCACTATGTATCCAGCAATTGTGTTCTGCACATATATGCAGGTTCTTGTTTTAATTTTATAATACCCTTTACTAACAAAAGACAAATAAGAATTTTTATAGCTACCAAATTTAAAAGTGAATGAGAGAAAATATTAATATAGTCAAGTGCCACGTAACAACATTTCAGTAAATGATGGGCTGCATAGAGAACAGTTTTTTTATAAATTTAGTGTAGCCTGAGTGTACAGTGTTTATAAACTCTACAGTAGTGTACAGTAATGTCCTCGGCCTTCCGGTCACTCAGCACTCACTCACTGATGCACCCAGAACAACTTCCTGTCCCGCAAGTTCCATTCATGGTAAGTGCCTTCCCTATACATTTTTCTATCTTTTATATTATATTTTTATTGTACCTTTTTATGTTTAGATATGTTTAAATGCACAAATACCATTGTGTTACAATTTACTACACTATCCAGTACAGTAATGTGTTGTCCAGGTTTGTAGCTCAAGAGCAATGGGCTTTTATCATACAGCCTGTGTAACAGACTATATTATCTAGGTTTGTGTAAGTGCACTCCGATGTTCACATATGATAACATTGCTGAATAATGCAGATCTCAGAATGCATCCTTGTCGTGAAGTGGCACATGACTACAAACGTGATGTCAAGCACATGGTAGGTTTTCAATGAACTACTTTTATGGGTGGATTATTTATCATAAAATCTATTATTATTATCAAGAATGTATAAACAACCAAAATCATAATACATATGTTTCTATCTTCTGCTATTAGACTAAAGGAGTGTGTGTGTATGTATCACTTAGGCTTCCTAGTTGTGATCAACTTTATTTTGAATAATAGAAACAGTAAAGGAGTTTATTAAATAGATACTGTATAAGATACACAAATCTATAGGAGGTGTATGAAATCAGATGAATGGAATTTATGGAATTATGTTCAACTTATAAAACCACGTGCAGAATTTATCTGTAAGGAAACTACTCCCACCCTTGGTTACTAATCACCACATGTTACGACTTTCTCCACTGCCACTACTGCATAGGAAACTCAATTCTTCAGGCTTCACTAGTGCTTCTTGCCTCTTAGGAGAGAGATCCATGTTCCCTTTTCATGGTTTTTCTGGGTCCAAATAAGCATAAATGTCACTGATTAGCAAAACTAGATGACACATCTGACTCTGTTACAAGAAAGTCTGAGAAAGCAGAAATCTGTCATAATGAGCCAAAAAGGTCTTTTATCCCAACAAGATCCTGATGGTAGAATACTCCTAAATACACAATGGAGACTCAGATGCCGCATGGCCGTAAGGAATGACAATGCCCACTACACTGTGGCAGAGATTATGTTTTAACTGTCTGTATATCTCAACACCTTACCACATGACATTAAAAGTATGTTAGATACTTTATTTAATAAAATCAAACAATAAAGAAAAATAAAGACTAATAGCACCAACTAAATGAAATTCACTTTTATTTCTTCATTGAAACTTTAACCAAGGCTCACAATTTTTAAGTTATGCCAAATGTTATAGTTGCACATGTAAGTATATAGGATCAGTAGGCTGGTTCTGTTTTCTCTAATGCTGAACAACTACTTTGATTAAAATGCTAAAAATGAAAGTGCTTTTTTATTTTATGAATATGTGTGGCAAATTTATTAGAAATATATTATTCCATTACCATTTAGTCCCCTTATACCACCTCCCCAGGCAATCACCACACTGTTGTCCATGATGACGAGTCATTTTTCCTTTTGGCTCATCCCTCCACCCACAAAACTCCCCCTCTCTGTTGCCATCTGTCTCCATCTATGAGTCTGCTTCTGTTTTGCTTGTTAGTTCAGTTTGCTCACTAGACTCCATGTATGATTGAAATCATATGGTATTTGTCTTTCTTTGACTGGCTTATCTCACTAGCATAATGTCCTCCAGGTCCATCCATACTGTCACAAAGGGTAAATTTTTCTATTTTATGGCCAAGTAGTATTCCATTGTATAAATGTCCCATAATTGTTTTATTCTCTCATCTGTTGATGGACACTTGGGCTGCTACTGTATCTTGGTGATTGTAAATAAGGCTGCAATGAACAAGGGGTGCCTATGTTCTTTCAAATCAATGTTTTAGATTCCTTTGGATATATTCCCTGGAGTGGTATTGCTGGGTCAAAAGGCAGATCCATTTTTAATTTTTTGAGGTATCTCTACACTGCTTTCCACAGTAACTGCACCAGTCTGCATTCCCACTAATGATGCAAAAGCATTCTACTTTCTCCACATCCTCGCCAGCACTTGTTATTTGTTAATTTCTTAATGATAGCCACTCTGAGAAGTGTGAGATGGTGTCTCATTGTGGTTTTAATTTACATTTCTCTGACGATTACTGACATTGAGCATTTTTTCATTTGTCTATTGTCCATTTGTATGTCCTCTTTGGAGAAGTGTCTATTCATGGCCTTTGCCCATTTTTAATTGGGTCATTCATTTTTTGGTGATGAGTTTTGTAAGTACTTTATAAATTTAAGGGTTAAAATTTTATTAACCCTTATCAGATGTGTGGGCGCATATGTTCTCCCATTCTGTGGGTTGTCTTTTCACTTTGCTGATGATTTTCTTTGACCAAAAAATGCTTTGCATAACAACAGAGATCGTGAAAAAGAAAAACAAAGTTGGAGGAATCATGCTACCTAATATCAAACTATACTATAAGGCCACAGTAATCAGAAAAGCATGGTACTGGCATAAAAACAGACACATATATCAACGGAACAGAATAGAGAGCTGAGAAATAAACCCACATCTTTATAGTTAATTAATATCTGATAGAGGAAGCAAGCACATACAATGGACTATTTAATAAATGGTGCTGGGAAAATTGGACAGATACATGCACCACACACAAGAATAAATTCAAAAGATATTAAAGACTTAAATGTCAGACCTGAAACTATTAAAACCCTAGATGAAAACATAGGCAGCAAAATCTTGGACACTGCTCATAGCAATATTTTATCAGATATATCTCCCCAGGCAAGGCAAACAAATGGGACTACATCAAGCTAATAAGTTTTTTCACAGCAAAGGAAATCATCAACAAAATTTTAATGATAATTTCTCATATGAATTCAGTTGTCAGGGAGATAAGGCTTAAGCAAAAATCAATGTAATATTATTCACTTGGGATAGAAAGTAATTAGTGAATAGATCTTGGAAAACATTTTGGTCAAATACCCTGAAAAACTAATCAATTAAGGAGCACCTCACTTATCACCTGAACATCATTCATTCATTCATTATTGAGCATACATTTATTGAGGAAATAGTGCAACATGCCGGGCATGCTGCTGGAGCTGAGGGTGTGTCCTGTATAGAAAAGTATAGCAGTGTCACATTTTCCCCTTAAAGAGAAAAAAAGTGGAGAAATCCTACTTCCAAATAAATGCTATTGAGGTTCTCAAATGTTGATCTAATCAGAAGTTATTTTTGCCTAAATTATCATACATGGTTCTGTCACTCCAGATGTAATTGTCAAGTATGGTTTGTGTCACTTCACTCTTTGCCATATCCTTTCTTTGGCCTTTAGTTCCATATGCTTGTCTCTCTCCTCCCTATGGATTTCTATTTCTGTCTCTCTTTAAAAGAAAAAAAGAAAAAAAAAAAAGATACCACTTTGCCTGCTGTGCACTAAACTGAGTAAGGAAATGATAACCATCAACTTTATATATTGGCACCATTCTTCCTGGTTACAAATAATATACTACTAGTTTTCAGGTGAATAACATGCCCTTGACACCTGCCCATAGACAATGAAGTAATTTTTCCTTTTGTATGTACTTTTTACGTTTTTGTGGAACATTCAAGGAAATAAAATCTAATCTATCCTTTGTCTTTCTGTCTTCTGAAGGACAGAAAGTTAGAGCATTTATCCACTGGTCCACAGACTCACTGGTTGAGGGTAACCCACAGGTAGTATTAACTCCTCTTTCAGACTGTACTTTTCCATGGAACAGGAAGAACAGAGTTAAAAAATTTGGGGGGTGGGAAATGAAGAGACTCACTGTTCATCTGAACAAAGTGTGTCAATCTCACAGGGAGCCATCCATCACAGTAGAATCTGAAATCAGAGGTAGATAAAGGGCAGATAAAGTAAAATTGCACGTTTTGATTCAGCAGCCAGTTCTAGAATTTCCCTCACAATATTCCTCCAACAAGTGTCCAAATTTGCTAAGCCTTCTTTCTTAGTAGCTGACTACCAATTAGAGGTCAGTTGTATCACAAGCTTGCACAGAACAATGAATTTGGAGATAGTTATCATTTTGTGTGACAGTTTTCAAATTACAAATACTATAAATCCAATCAAACAAAATCTGATTTGGAAGCATCAGAGTTAGGGATTTACAGATATTTTCTATCTACTATTTGAAATATTTTTGTTCTTATTTATCCCTAAGACTAGATGCTTCTTGTGAAAAAAAGGAATGTAGTGTGAGTCAGAATTCTAGGTGTCTGAAGTCACCATCATTTTTGAGCCATACCATATTTACCTATAGAGTACTTAAAAACAAATCCCAGAAAATAAACACTGAAGTCTTCAGGAGCTACATAGGTCACATATATGAATGAGGAAGGACAAGATAGACACTTTGCCTAACTGTGTAGCACATGCTAACCTGTCAGGGGCAACATTTGCTCAGTTCCAACCAAATTAGCAGCATGTGGAAATGAAGGCCCAATGATAGTGGGCAATGGTTTATTCATGGTAAATCAGAAATCAAAATATTTATGTAAACTCTCCCAATTTTTAAATTTAAATGTAATTTTTAAACATTGTTAAAACTCTTTTAATGATATGCCACTTCACACTAGTCAGAATGGCCATCATAAACAAATCAACAAATAACAAGTGCTGGCAAGGATGTGGAGAAAAGGGAACCTTAGTGCATTGTTGGTGAGAATGAAGACTGGTGCAGCCACTGTGGAAAAGAGTATGGAATTTCCTCAGAAAATAAAAAGGGAACTGCCTTTTGATTTGGTGATTCCACTGCTGGAATTATACCCTAAGAATCCTGAAACACCGATGCAAAAGAACCTGTGCACCCCAATGTTCATAGCAGCAGAAGTTACAACAGCCAAGTGCTGGAAGCAACCTAAGTGCCCATCAGTAAATGAGTGGATCAAAAACTCTATGGTACATTTACACAATGGAATGCTACACAGCAGAAAGAAGGAAGGAGCTCCTACCCTTTGCAACAGCATGGATAGAACTGGAGAGCATTATGCTAAGTGAAATAAGCCAGGTAGTGAAAGACCTGGCTTTATTCACCACCTGGAATAATATTTTATTCATATGTGGAATCTATAAAACAAAATAAACAAACAAACCAAAAATGCACTTATAGATACAAAGAACAAATATAGGATTGCAGATGGGAAGGGGGTTAGGAAAGCTGGATGAAAAAGGTGGAGGGAGCAGGTAGAAATTGGAAGTTACAAAGTAGTCATGGGGATATAAAGTACAGCATAGGGAATATAGTCGTGATATTGTAGTAACTATGTATTGTGCCAGGTATCTACTAGACTTATCAGGGAGGATTACTTTGTAAATTATATAATTGTCTAACCACTATGTGGTACAACTGAAAATAGTATAAAATACTATTAAATGTCAACTGTAATTAAAAATAATTTTTTAAACATCAAAATTTCAACCTAATTCCTTAAATCAGTTAATGGATATAATAACTTCAGTTAGTACCTGTGAAGTTCAAAAAAATATAGGCTGTCCTAGGCCAACCAATAGGTATGAACTCTGTTACTTCACTCTTCCTTAAAGTCACTTTTTGCTGGTTTTCAAAAACCCAATTTCTACAATTCTATGAGTCATTAAGTAAAAATTAAAGTGTTATTTAAAAAAAGAAAAAACATTTGCCAAGACTAAGCCAACAAGAAAGAAGTTTACAAACTTACTTAATCTAAACTCAATTCAAGAATATTCACAATCAAGGTACAATTTTGTTCACTCTCCATTCAGGTGAACACATGAAAGTTGCAAATGTCAAGTATTCCCTTTGAACCTACATCATAGGCAAATGTCTATATTAAAATAGATGAGCATTTCCCTTTATTCTGACCAACTATACAATACTGTCATCTTCTTGTTTGTCCACGTAATTTTTGTTCATTTAAAAACTTTTAGAATTTCTAAATTCTTGTAAAATTTAGGTAGTAAAGACAGTTTTTTTTTTTTTATGAAGTACTCTCAAACTTTTTTTTTTAAATATATTTATTGATTATGCTATTACAGTTGTCTCATTCCCCCCCCACTCCACTCCATCCTGCCCACCCCCCTCCCTCCCACATTCCCCCCCTATAGTTCATGTCCATAGGTCATACTTATAAGTTCTTTGGCTTCTACATTTCCTACACTATTTTTATCCTCCCCCTGTCTATTTTCCACCTATCATCTATGCTACTTATTCTCTGTACCTTTCCCCCTCTCTCTCCCTCCCACTCCCTTAATGACAACCCTCATGTTCTAGTTGTTTGCCTAGTTTGCTCTCGTTTTTGTTTTATGTGTGGCCGTTAATAACTGTGAGTTTGCTGTCATTTTTACTGTTCCAATTTTTGATCTTCTTTTTCTTAGGTAACTCCCTTTAACATTTCATATAATAAGGGCTTGGTGATGATGAGCTTCTTTAACTTGACCTTATGTGAGAAGCACTTTATCTTCCCTTCCATTCTAAGTGATAGCTTTGCTGGATACAGTAATCTTGGATGTAGGTCCTTGCATTTAATCTTGGATAATGTAATTATAATGTGCCTTGGTGTGTTCCTCCTTGGGTCCAGCTTCTTTGGGACTCTCTGAGCTTCCTGGACTTCCCGGAAGTCTATTTCCTTTACCAGATTAGGGAAGTTCTCCTTCATTATTTGTTCAAATAAGTTTTCAATTTTTTGTTCTTCCTCTTCTCCTTCTGGCACCCCTATAATTCGGATGTGGGAACGTTTCAAGGCGTCCGGGAGGTTCCTAAGCCTCTCCTCATTTTTCCAAGTTCTTGTTTCTTCATTCTTTTCTGGTTGGATGTTTGTTTCTTCCTTCTGGTCCACACCATTGATTTGAGTCCCAGTTTCCTTCTCATCACTATTGGTTCCCTGTACATTTTCCTTTGTTTCTCTTAGCATAGGCTTCATTTTTTCATCTGTTTTTCGAATAGATTCAACCAAGTCTGTGAGCATATTGATAACCAGTGCTTTGAACTGTGCATCCGATAGGTTGGCTATCTCTTCCTCGCTTAGTTGTATTTTTTCTGGAGCTTTGAAGTGTTCTGTCATTTGGGCCATTTTTTTTTTTTTTTTTTGTCTTGGCGCGTCTGTTACTTTAAGGGGCGGAGCCTTAGGTGTTCATCAGGGCGGGGTAACGCTGGTTGCTGAGCTGTGACGCTGTAGGTGGGGGAGGGGCCGAGTGGGAGCAATGGCGCCCGCCTCACTCTCTTCCGGATTTCAATCCTTCACTCCGCTACCCACAATCAAACTGGGCCACTCTGGTGCTGGTTCCCGAGTGGGCGGGCCTGTGCACACTCTAGGCCCCTGTGGGTCTCTCCAACAACCTCTTCTGTGAGGCTGGGAGTCTCTCCTGCTGCCGCCCCAACCCCCACGGGTGCTTTCAATCAGAGGTTTGAGGCTTTATTTCCCGGAGCTGGAGCCCTGGGTTGCACGGTCTGCTTCGATGCCCGCCGTCGTCAGGTTTACCTGTGAGCGAATTTGGTGCCGCTGGGTGCTACCCGCTGCTCTGCCTGCCCCACTCTCCGCCACTCTGAGTCCGGCCCTCTGGGTTTATCTGTGCAAATGTGGGGCCGCAGGGTCTGCTAGTGCTTGGACTGCCTGCCCCGTTCGTCCCACACTCCGCCAGTCTCGGTCCTGCCACAGCCACGCGAGTCCTCTCCACCCTGGTGCCCGTCTCCGCCCCTCCTACCAGTCTGGATGAATGGTTATTTTCTATTTTCTTGGTGTTGGTCCCCCTTGCTGTTCGATTCTCTGTCAGTTTTGGTTGTGGGAGGAGGCGCAGTGTGTCTACCTACGCCGCCATCTTGGTTCTGTAAAGACAGTTTTTAATGTCACAGCACTAACCATGTTCTGAATGTTTTCACTAATATTCAAAGTAAAACCATATAATTTATATTTTTCATTAGCAAATTATACCACTAACTTTTCTTCTGATAAAACTTAATGATATCAGGATAAAATAATCCGAGAAATGGGGAAACGTGCTGGTGAAGGTGACAAGGAACACAGAGTCTTACCAGTGATGACACCAGTAGGCAGGGTTACAGTGTGCTTGGCCTCTGTCTCAGGTGTGACCCTGAGTTAAATGATCTAGAAATGTGTCCAATATAATGAATATATGCGGAAAAATCTATAGACCATGCATAACATAATATATTTTCCAAAAGACTTTGTTCTGCCTAGTAACTTAATCATACAGAGACTATCTGATTGAATTCCATATAATGTATGGCTCTTTCTCAAAACCAAGGACATGTACAATATAATATGCTTTTTTGTGTATGATATGACTCCTACCTTACAAAATCAAAAGTTTTATGTTGTTTTCCATCTTTTTTCAATTAAAGTATATAACCTGATGTGCAAATTCTTATGATTGATTTCCCTTGTTTTTGGACAAGATTTAATATGACTTTATATATACACACACATATTAAAGTTTCCCAATATGATCTTTACTAAATACCCACTAAGCCATTGTTCATATCTTACAGCTTGTTACTTTCAGAATTAATGTGTAAATGGCTACATATGTATAAGCTGGTGGCTATTGATAAACAAATAAGCCTTCACGGAAGGTAGTGTCTTCAAATATACTTAACATTTAATTATTTGTCCACAGAAAGAAAAATTGATTTAAGAGTTATAATGTTATATCATCCCTAAATTTTCCTCTTAAAAATGGAAAATTAAGTTCAGATCTTCATAATATATTTCCTTCTTTTTTTTGTTTTCTTTCCTTTCTCCACCCCTTCTTTCTTTTCAACTTTATTGAAAAATAATTTAAAAATAAAATTGTGAGATATTTAAAGTGTACGAAGTGATAATTTAATGTAAGTATACATTGTGAAAGGATTCCCCCCATTGAATTAATTAATAAATTCATCAACCTACATATTTTTCTTTTTTCTCTGATGAGAACATTTGAGTTCTAAGTTTTCATCAAAGTTCAATTATATAGTATAATGTTATCAACTAGAGTCACCATGTTTTTCATTAGATTCTAGACCTATTCATCGTGTAACTGAGATTTGTATCTTTTTACCCACCTCTCCTTGCTTCTCTCATCCTCAGACACAAGGCAACCACTTTTCCACTCTCTGTGTAAGTTAATTTTTCTTTATTTTTAAGATTCCACATACTAGTGATACCATGCATTATGTCTTTCTTCTGTCTAGATTCTTTCATTTAGCATAATGGCCTCCAGCTGCCCCCACATTGTTGCAAAGGCAGGATTTTCTTCTTTTTTAAGGCTATATAATATCTCATTTTTTACATTTTTAATGCACACTTTTATTTACCCTATTTCTTTATCACTTTTTCTTTGTTCATTGTATGTCAAGGTATGGAAACAACCCAAGTGTCTGTCAAAGGAGTCAAAGGATAAATACATAGCATCTTTTATTTAGATTTTAAATTATTAATGCTAGCCTAATTGTTCCAAACTTGTCTACGTATTGGAAGCACCTGTAGAGCTTCAAAAAACACTAATGATTTTGGTCCATACCCAGTGATTGTAATTTAATTGACTTGGGGTGTGCCCCAAGATTTGTAGCATTTAAAAAGACTCCCCCAAGACTCTTATGTGCAGATAACTTTGGGAATCTCTGTGTTAGCTCAATATTTTAGCTACTTTGTAGGTATTTCCTCAGCATTGGAAATCTTGCCAAGTGCCTGTATCTCACACAAAAAACTAAGTTTTTAGGAGTCTGATTTTCCATAAGGGATCATGGCTGAAAGGGTTTCATAGAAGTAAATTTAAATAAAAGATGCTTAAAGAATAGTGACCAGGGAATGTAAAGCATATTCCTGAGATGGTAATTCCAAACAAATGCTATGTGTTCCAATGAATTTGGAGCTATAAGGCTCTCTTCCTCTGGATGAAGCTGTAGGCTCATCCACATGAATGTGAGAACAAAACACTAATTCTAATGAATGTGCACAATGTACTTAATGTCCTGGGAACCTCATTGCAGTGACCCTCTATAAGAAAGCTCGGGTGGGGTGGAGGGATGGGGAGAAAATGCAGACAACTGTAATTGAATAACAATAAAAATTTTTAAAAAAGAATCAAAGCTTTAAATAATTGCTTTAAAACAGTGTAAGATAAATGCATACACAGTAGTCCCCGTTTGGGGTGGTTTCACTTTCTGTGGTTTCAGTTGCCCACAGTCAACAGTGGTAAAAATATTAAATGGAAAATTCCAGAAATAAACAATAAGTTTTGAATTGTGCACTGTTCTGTCTCACCCCATCCCATCCAGGAAATGAATCATCCCTTTGTCCCTTGTATCCATGGTCTATATGCTACCTGCCTACTAGTCACTTAGCAGCCTCTTGCTTATCAGATCAACTGCTGCAGTATGGCAGTGTTTCTGTTCAAGTAACCCTAATTTCATTTAATAATGACCTCAAAGTGCAGAAGTAGTGATGCTGCTAATTCAGAGAGGCCAAAGAAAAACCGTAAACTATTTTCTTTAAATGAAGAGGTAAGTACAAATACAATAAGATATTTTGAGAAAGAAACAACATTCACAGAAGTTTTATTATAGTATATTGTTATAATTACTCAGTTTTATTATTAGTTATTGTAGTTGATCTCTCACTGTGCTTAATTCATAAATTAAGCTTTATCATAGGTATGTATGTGTGGAGAAAACATAGCATCCCTACAGCTCAGTACTATCCATAGTTTTAAGCATCCACTGGGGGTTTGGAACATAGCCCTTGGGAATAATGAGGTCTACTGCATTTTATTGTGCTTGGTAAAAATGGAATATTTTCAGTTGTTATTAGTTTAGCTACCAAGGAAAACATAATAAGTACTTCTTGGTGGCATGTCACAATGATCTTTCCTTTTATACAGCTTGAAACTCAGTAACCAAGGACACAGCTGCTCATAAAGAAGGATTTTGATATTCATGTTCCACCATGATTTCATGGCCACTTGAACCTGATCAATTATGAGGGGTATTTTAACAACTTTTACTTCAAGTAGTAATAAGGGTACTTAAAATTCAGCACAAAAATGTCATATTGAAAGGAACAAAGTTTTTCAAAGTAGCTACTATTAGATCCAAACTATAAACTGTAGGTAGCATGTATGTTAATTCACACTTTTTAAATTTGGGAAGAAGCATTGAAAAGAATAATGTAGCTCTGTTGCTATATCGGACACTTACTTTCTTGCCAAGACTTACGTATATTTCCCAGGGGTCTACTTCTAAAAGCTATCATTCATTTGCAAAAACAAATTTTAGTTCATCATTTAAATATACTTATTAAAATAATTTACGTAATTATACACCAAACATGCATTACTAAAATATTTTAAATCATGGTGGAAATGTGTGATCTTATTGACACTCAGTAAAGATTTGTCATGTGAGTGAAACTAGGAGAGACCAGAGAGATCATCTAATTCTTTTTTTGATTGTTTCAATTAAACATTAATTAAATAAATATTTATTGACAATCTTGTTAAGTCAGATGTAGACATTGAAACACAGAGACTGAGATGACACACCCAAGGGTCAAACTGGAGCAAAAAGCCAAGTCACTTGGCTTCTAATTCAAGGGTTGGTACAACAGTTCACTACCTCCACCTACTTGCTAAAAGATCAGCTTCTCTAAACCACCGTTTCCACATTTTATTAAAAAATTGATTACAATATAAAAGTGAAATAATTTTAAAATGAATATTTACAAGCCTACAACTTTTATTCTTCCATTTACATTTTGCTCAGTTGTTTTACCACATTTCTACTTAACTGTCTATTCTTCTATTAATTCTATTCTTATTATTCAACCTAATTTTAAATACATTTCAAAGTAAATTGCAGACATTAGTACACTTCTCCCCAAATATTTCAACACATACATCAACATTTGTTACCTGTAACAAAACGTATAAAACTTAAATGTGCACGCACTAAATTTTGACAAATATATGCCCCTTTGTATAATCCTGAGTAAGATGTGAAACACTGCCATCACCCTAAGGCAGGACAGCAGTCTGTTGCTGACAGGTCAGACCTGGTCCCCCAACAGGTTTTGTAAATAAACTTTTATTGAAACCTAGCCACACATTTGTTTACATATTGTCTATGGCTGATTCTGCATTGCAATCACAGGTTTGGGTAATTGCAACAGAAACCGCCAGGACTACAAAGCTTAAAATATTCACTATATGACCTTTTCCAGAAAAAGGTTGGGCATGCGCTGCTCCAGAATGTTTTCTTGAGGTTCTTTCCAGTCAGTCTTCTAGCTCAAAATTTTCTTATAAATGGAATCATACCATTTGCCCTTTTTTGTGTAAGGCTTCTTTGACGCGTTATACTGTTTTTGAGATGCACACATTTTATTGGATCTTTCTGTAATTTACTTCTTTTTATTACTCAAAAACATTATGATGCATGAATATAACCGTGTTTGCTTATATCCTATTGATGACAATTGGTCTGTCCAGGCTGACCTCTTGTAGATAAAGCTGCTATGAATACCCCTGCATAAGTTTTCATTTGTTTTACATAAACACCTAAGGATTTGACTTGCTGGCTCAAAGGATAGTGTCTGCATAGCTTTATAAGAAATCACGGTCTGATTCTCAGACTAAGAATAGTTTTATACGTCTACCAACAATGTATGAGAGCTCCAATTGCTCTACATCCATGAATGCATTTGTTTTTTGGTTTGTTTGTTTGTTAGTGATTCTAATGTATGCGAAGCTGTATCTCACTGTGGCTTTCATTTGCATTTCCATGATAACTAAAGGTGTTTAAGGACTCCCTTCATGCAGTCTTTGGTGAGGTCCCAACTATAAGAAACATTTTTCCTCTGAAGTTCCATATATTTCATGTTTCATTATTTTGGAATGAATCACATACCTTGGTTTATAATAATATAAATCAAAGATTTGAACCCTCAATTTCTTGCTATGCAAATTCAATCAACATTTGGATGACAGACTTTATTAAATGATTGGTTTATTTATTTATTTATTCACTCATAGAACTAATTTTATTGATTTTATTTGTTTTGGTTACTGTTGCCACTAGTCCAGGATCTGGAATTATGATAGTGAATAACACAAAAAAGGTACTGTCCTTCATAAATTTCTATTTTATAAAGGGTAAAAAGATATCAAATTTATAACTATATGAACAGAAAAACACAAGATATTATAGATCATGAATCATAGTATGAAGAAATTAATAAGGCTAGAACAAATTGGGTGCTTTTTTGGACAAGTAGTCACATTTGTACTGAAATTTGGTAGAATTGTCCACGGCGTCTCCATGATCCACGCTCCCCTCCTGTCCTTCCTCACAAAATGTCAGTTTTTTCAGGGTTCCCCCTTGCTCATATCAGACGAGTTAAGCCACTCAGATACAGGAAATTGTCTAATTGAACTAAGGTGGTCCCGTTCCTGTGAGTATATCAGGAGGCTTAAAAGATATTAGGGAATTTCTTGCAGAGTTCTTTCTGAATTGTTAAGCAGAGCTAAGTAAACAGCTCATATTTCTTTTATTCTTTGATATATACAGAATTTAGAGCTGTAATATTTCAGCTCTTTCACAAGCAGCCTGAGATACATTAAGAGTTCAATCGCTGGGCATCTCAGAAGCATGAGTGGCTCAATTAAATCAGACCGGGAGCTTGATCTTGGACTTTTGAATTATGTGATGCAATGAAGTTAAGCCATTTGAATTGGGTATTTTGTCAGAAAAATGACTGATATGAACTTGCAAGATGATGTGGAGTCAGATACAGGAAAAATCAGAGGAAGAGCAATTTGTTCAAGGGGACCAGCTAGTGCAAAAAATCACTGAATGATAACAAATATGGCATCATCAGTTAGCAGTGAATAGAGGAGAGTGGGATGGGAAGAATGATGGAGGAGAAAGTTCCATGGTTCAGTAAGGAGCAAATTACAAAGGTACTAAAAGGGTTAGCTTGACTGTCAGCAAGTCATATTTTATTCTATGTATGATGGGAAAACAATGACAATTCTAATTAGATGGTAAATTGGCATAAAACACATTTTAAAAATCTTATTCTGGTGTTTTTGTGAAGAATACACAATAAGCATTCAAAGTAAACCTTGATTACTATAGCACCTAATCCATATTTTTGACGAATGAATGAATGAATGAATGAGATAATACAATTTTAAGGCAAAATTAACTAAAGGAGGTCATTTTATATTCATATACAACATAATCCACAATATATATGCAAAATGATAAACATATCCTAAACATAATGGCATCAAAATATATTTTAAAATGCTATTACACATACGGAGGGTTATTCACAGAATCTCTCAGTAACTTCAAGATCAGGTATACAAAACTATAAGCTTAGAAAACATTTGAATAATATTACTGATTTTTGTTGATTAAAAAGAGTGATTTAAACAAAGAGTAATTTACCTCTTCTTACATAAAGGAACTGTAGAAGTTGTTAGTTTAGTGCTGTCCTGGTAGCTCAATTACAACTTTAAGAAACCCAGTTTGCTACCCTTTCAGTCACATTCCAGTTGCAGGCAGAAAGAATGGCAAAGAGGAAAGGCTATTACAGCTGTTACAGATCAAAGTCTATATAACACACCTCTTAGAGGCAAGAGGGTCCCATGGCCACCTCTGGCTGCAAAGAGGCCTGAGGAATTGATGAACTACTTTTCCAGCCTAGAGAGTCTACCTGACATATGAATTCGCAGGTGGATATTGATTATTTGCTCTACCTGTTACCAGTAGACAGTCTGTCTGGAGCGTCAGGGAGTCTCTGCCTATTGGCCAAGATGGTGGCAGGGGGAGGTTCTTCGAGTAAATGTGCAAAAAGTTAGCAAGATAATTGGATAAGAAAAATTCCTTCCCCTCTTTGTGGAACCAGATTGGGGTTGGGACCACGGAAAGGCAGGCATATGTACCATAGAAGTCAAAATGGTGCAGGGGAGTTCTAGATGAAAGAGACCTGTGAGAACAGCCTGGAAAAAGAAGGAATTGGTTGGGAGGTAGACCTACCCAATTGTGTAAATTTTGGGGAAATTGATTGCTCATTTTGAGGAAGCACCTGGTCCATCCCACACCCAAGCTAATAGATCCCCACGGGGACCAAGAAACTCTCTCTGACTCTTGCTTGTGGCTCACTGGCTTGTGATCTGAACTCTCACAGTGTAGTGTTCTGTTTTTTCCATGGGGCATGTAGCCTGCAGCCTTCAAGAAGAAGCATCTCTCTCTCTGTCTCTGTCTCTGTTTCTGTCTCTGTCTCTCTTTGTCTCTCTCTCTCTCTCTCTCACTTGCCCACCAGGTGATACATTTGCCAGTGCATTCGCACAATCTGTCCCGGGAGTATGTGACCCTATGGCCCTAGCAGCCTCATGGCCCATGGCCACACAGGCTCCAGGAGGGAGCCTGAAATGGACAGCAGTGGGCAACAAGCTAAGCTACCTGGATGGGGACTACAACCACTTAGCAGCTGCCTGTGAGCTCCAAAGGACTGTACTTTAAATTGGAGCAGGAACTCTGGATACCGGCTTTTGTCTTGGTCTTGCAAAGGAGATGATCTTTGAGACAGGAGGCCACCATTCTGCCAGATCACGCAGCACCTGAATAAAAACTCTTTCTTTTTACACCAGCACCTACCTCATGAATTTAGCTTTTGTAGCCACAGGCAGCTGAACCTGTTTTTTTCTGCACATTTTCAAGCATCTCTAGGACACTATTATAATAAGTATCCATATACCAGACTTTTGCTTTCCATAGTGAAATATATTTTAAAAAATGAAATAAACAAAACTAATAAACAATTTTTAAAAATCTTAGATTCCCAAGTAATAACAGTTCAAAAAAGAAATCTAAACTATCATAAAGTGGTTTCTTGCCTAGCTTCTAGACCTTTAAGATTTTTTGAAATAAAAGAAAAAGTTCAAAGGAACCTGCCACTTTAGAGTTTGAGCAGTTATTCTTTAAATTGTAACAAATTCATTTTTGTGGAAGCAATTTGAAAGAATTCTTGAGATACACAGATATAAAGAAAGGTATTTGTCCATTGTTCTTGGATAAAACAGTTAAGTAACCATTTTCTCAAACTCCAATGTAAAGTGTTCTGGTTTGATAACGTGAATTGCTTTGAGGTGCCAACTGATCACAGCTATAAATGGCTTCATTTGTAGTTCCTTTGGAAAATAATTTAATACCTGTTCATTAAAACTCGTGCTATAGGAACCTAGAAAAGCCTCTTTAATACACAGAGATATAGGTCTTCAAACCAGTACATGAGAGTTCAGGTAAATTTTGTTTTTGAGAATTTAAAACAAATATAAATGATTGTTTATTATGCATAAGCAGATGAGACCTAGTTTTCTCATTCAATCTATAGTTCAACATCTAATATACAGATACTACAAATTGTGTTATTTTAAGACAGAACCTTATTCTCTCAGACATGTTTAGATGTCCAGTGACTACAAGAGTGCTGAGCATACCAGCATAATATGAGTGCTTAATCTGGGAAATTAATGAGTAGATGCATAAATTTCTAAAAAATGATACAGAAAACAGCATCTCCCAGTAATAATGTGGTACAGCCAAAGCTAAAATTAGGAAAAATCCATAATTTAAAAACCTATAATTAATTTAAATTAAAATTTAATGAACTAATAAAGCATTCTATTAAAGCATGATTTAATCTTGAACAAATATAAGATACAGACATGTGTAGAATGAGATGTAAATGATATAAAAATTCATGCTGAGTTATAAAAATAAATGTAATAAAGTGAAATATATTTTAAAGGAAGAAAATACAACTAAGTATAAATAATTCATCATATTTGTGAGAGTCTTTTTTTATCTCATCACTTCCTGATAAAAGTTTACATAAATGTAAACTTTTGTGATTATACAAATCACTAATTTTCTTTAAATTTAGCACATGAACATGTATTACAGAAATATAATATTAGAGATATGAGGGGGGACCCAGAGAACCCTGGAAGTATCTTCTGGAGGGCAGGCCCTTTGTCGTACAGGCTTCCCCTGCTAGGTGAATATTCTAGGAACTCATATGCATCTGTGTACCAGATGGCATTGTTGTGAGAGGCTGCCTCAGGCATTGGTGAATTCTTTTTTGAAGACTCTTTCAACACATTTGCCCATTTCATGATGAGTGATTTACAAGTGCACCTGCCCACACTGTACTTAGTGTCAGCAGTTTTTGACCAAAACGGCATCACCCAAGTCCCCACCTTCCCCCTATATAACAGATCTCATCCTGAGTAAATTTTTGGTTTCTTCGGAAGAAAAATGTCCTCAAAGGGAAATATTTTACTGATGTGGAAGAAATGAAACAAACAAAAAACAGCAGAAGTACTAAAAGGCATCAAAATCCATGAGTTCAAAAACTGTACTGAGCAGTGGAAGACTGTCTCAAAAGGTATATTGCATCATACGGAGAGTACTTCGAAAGTGACTGAAGCTTAAATATATAAGTACACCATTTTTTATAAATAAATTCCTGTTATTTGGTGTCCTCACTCATAATTTAGACCAACCCTCCCATTAATTTTTTTAAAAAGATTCTGAAATCATAAAAATAAAGTATCTTGTTCAAAGTCACATAGTATTAAGAGACAGAGTTGAGATGAGATAATTCATTTAATTCAGCAAATAATTTTTAAGATTTTATTATGTACCAGGCATCATGCTAAATGCCGGGAATAAAAATTGTTCCTATTCTCCAGGTAGATGAGTGTCTCATCAATAGTTTAGGCAAACAACTACATCAACACTTGGTATATGCTAAAATATAGGAAAGATGGTGCCATGGAAAAATAGGCAAAGGATCCTTAGCCCAGGTCAAGTGATTAGAAGATACTTATACAAATAAAGGAATATATTCAATAATATTGCAATAACTATGAATGGTGCCAGAGGAGTACTGTAAATATTGGGAGAACATTTTGTAAAGTATACAACTGTCTGACCACTATACTATACACTTGAAACTAATATAAAATGATATTGAATGTAAACTGTAATTAAAAAATGACATTAAAAATAATCATAATAAAAAACAAGGAAAGGATACATTAGAGTTACTCAGGCTGACAGCAAGGATATGAGATGGTTTGGTCTGTCTCCTGCTTAACATCAGCATTTCTTTCCAAAAATCAAATCCTCTGAACAAAATCTCTACTCAACACTCTCTTTTCCATTGTTAAATGTTATTCCACAATGGTTCTAATAACACTCCATCCCCAAACATATTAGCTTACAAAAATAAGCGTTTCTTTCTTGCTCACACATAGTTATGTGTTGACTGTGGTTTGTCTAATCTGAGATGAAATGGGCAGCATTAGTTTCAGCTGTGGGATGAGGCCCAAACTCTCATTGCTTGCAGAACATCCGCTAACTGGAGGCATGCTCTTCTCATGAAGAAAGGCAGTGGTGCAGGAGACCAAGCCCAAACACACCAGCTGTTCTATGTTCTTTTATGTGATGGTCAGCAAGGTGTGGCCACAAGAGGGTCATGAAAACAAGTTTATTATGCACAGGTCCTAGAAACCGGAGGCACAGCATGTCACGCAGGGCAGCATGGGGGAGTCAGAGGGTGGCCGGGATGTAGAACGCAGAAGCTAGCAACAAACTGAGGCTCGAGCAGGGTGAACAGGTTAGGATTGGCTAGTTTGAATATTTTGACAGGCTCTAACACTACAGTATTCCCCCCTTATCCAGGAAGATATGTTCTAAGAACCCCAGTGTACGCCTGACACCATGGATAGTACTTAACCCCATATGTACTATGTTTTTTCCTATACACATTGTACCTACAGGAAAGTAGAATTCATGTATTAGGTATAGTATAAAATAACTAATAACAAAGTAGAACAATTAAAACATACTGTAATAAAAGTTATGTGAATATGGTCTCTTGCAAAATATCTTATTGTACAATATTCACCATTTTTCTTCTTGTGATATAAGATAATAAAGTGCCTATGTGATGAAATGGAGTGAGGTGAATGAGACATTATTAAGTAAAATAAGGGTTACTTGAACAGAAGCATTGCGATACCGTGATACTTGTTTTGATAATGAAGAAGGCTGCTCAGTGATGAAGGGCAGGAGCACGTACAACTTGGATACTTTGGACAAAGGGACAATTCACGTCTTGGGGAGGACTGAGAAGATTGCATGAGAGGTCATCATATAAATCTACACAAAACGCTGTGCAGGTAAAAACATATGAATTGTTTACTTCTCTAAATCTCCATGTAATCATTTCAGACCACAACTGACCTATAATCACAAAAAATAAAACTGTGGATAAGAGGGGACACCGTATAGGAGTGGAGTGGTCCCTAGTTGCCTGGTATCTAGTCCTGGAATGATCAAGGAAGAAAACCATTGCCTCTCAGGATGCATGGGCCTGACAAAGGAGGCAGGCGCTGGATTGGTGAGTTTGCATATCAAGCTCAGCAATCCAGGCCGAGCTCTTTGCTACCCCCAATACCACCAAGAACTGGGTAGGCTAAGGAGGGGCAGTTTCTCCTTAGCCAGAAAGTTTTTAAAATGCAAAACCATCATAATATACAGAAAAATAAACTATAAACAATACAAAGCATATATTAGTCTTTACTTGCTATGCATTTACTATTGTCCCATTGGCCAAAGCAAGTCACTTGTCTATGTTCATATATGATGGGGTCCAGGTAAAGGTATGGCCCTATACTAGTTCATTAGGGTATTGAAGAATCTACTGCACATCTCATCCCAATATTATCAAGCACTTTTCTATAATGTAACTAAAACCCTGTGATATAATCACATCATAAAATAGGATTACATTGTAAAATGTTGAAAGTTTTCTCATTGCCTATTAACATGGTTTTAATATGGTTGTTAACATGTTTAGTATATGCAGTAACATTTTCTATTTTTTATCATCTTTCTCAATCTCTTTATTTCTTCCTGACATTCTTGAATGCTATCCCAAAATCATTGCAAGAATAAGGGGTAAATATGAAAGCCACTGTGCAAACACATTCAGGACAAATACACAGAGACATAGATTTGCTCACACTTTGAAGACACTGGGCTACCTCTCTTCCTAATAGCAGTCTGCAAGGAGCACAGGCCCTTTGTGACATTTGGCACACTTTTCAGTTTGTATACTCATAAAAGTGACTCTGGCATTCTAGCGTTTGTATTTGGATTATAACTCAAGGATCTTCCAGAAAGTCATTTTGTTAAAAAGTGCTTCATTGAACTTTGGGGACATAATTTTTAAAATAAATATTAGCTGAAAACATTGTATTAAAAATATGTATGTTCTATGAAGCTGGGATATTAAAAACTAGAGACATTCCTCTGGAAGAATGTTAACAAGGTGGATAATCTGTGAGTTTTCCTGCTATAATATGTCAAGGGCCAGAATTTAAAGTTAAGAGTTAAAATAACATGTTATCAATTAATCTTATAGATCGATATCAAATATAAAATGAATCATTTTGTGTACTAATATGAAAGAGAAATAATGCAATTATATCAATGATTGAGATTCATCATATTGGGGATGTTAAAATGTGAGAAAATGTTTGTGTTAAAATCTATGCAGAAGGTTGTTCAGTGTGATGGGATCATGTAATACAAACATGGTAGTAGGAAGAGATTATGCTGTTGATTTGTCAGGGCTGCATTATGTTGTACATTACAAACCAAATGCAAAAATTATAATCTGGACTTCAAAACCAAGGGAGATGAAAAGTTAGTAAATAGTTGTAAGTGGAAGACTGTCCTGAAAGAATTTTCATTTTAGAAAATATAATTTTGTCACCAGTACAGAAAAAGGAGCAGGGATTCAGACAGAGGTAGGGAGCCAAAACTGAAAAGCTAGTTCCTAGTTATAAAGCTGGGGGAGTAATCCAGGTGAGAGACGAGGGAATCCTGAACTGGAATCATGGCAATGGACTTGGAGAAGGTAAACAGATTTCCAGATCACACAGGAGTTATAGGCAGGGTTAAGACTAGAACATTCATTCATTCATTCATTCATTCTATAAACCTTTATTGATGTTATTCTGGGCACTGAAGATACATGTTCTGTGAGGACCTGGCATGGTAAACCATTCTTAGCCACAGTGACTCATTTTAATTTCAGTCTACCATTGTGATGTGTTAGCTCTCTATTATTGAGGCATAAATGATTTGGGATCTTTACATCATGGGTAAAAATTATACCCTAATAACCTCTATCACTTTCTGTAAAGTGGTCCCTCCTGGCGCTGTCATTATCCTGTAGCTTTCTGGTGGAAAAGATGTGGAATGAAAGATAAGCTCAGCTCTTTACATTGACTCTTCTCCAAATAGGTGGATGGAATTGAGCAGGATGATTGAGCATCTCTCCAGTTCTGGCTTTAGTACCAGCACAAGCATCTGAAGTCCTTATTTGTCCCATGTATTCTTCTTTTTACTCTCACTACCACTGTTATTACTACACGAGCAACATAAGTAACTGATGGCTTAATTCCAAATAATGGTGCTAGGTTGTGGAAATTCTGACTAAAACTGCATCTCTGATGTTGTTAAAATGTAAAAAATTAAAATGTTTGTCTGACTTCATCTATTTCTTTTTTCCAGATGGATGGGAGAGGTGGATTTTAGTTGGTTTGCTATAAAGTCTTGCTGTTCAAGATAAAAAGAATAAAGTAATTTATTACTCCCCACTGCTTCTTCCTAGGTGTCTGAAGTTAAACACAGAAAAGGAGCAGCTGCAGTAAAAGCAGTAATAATCCCTCTTTTAGACAAATTGAAACATCCTGCAAATAAAACGCCATTATTCACGTGCTCCATGAAACCTCCACCACTAACCCACCTGCTCCAAAGCAGCTGATGTGGCAATTTCAGGGCTCCAAAGCAAAAAGGTGAGGTGGAAATTGACAGAGAATCAAAACAGATTAATAAGAGATTAAAGCCCAAAAATCCTGTATGGTGAGCCTTTCTGCATCTGCTTGTATATCTGTAGAAGACTGTCACTAATCTAATTGGATTCATCAGGGACTCACTGAACACTTAGCAGTAAAGCTAGCACCAAGCACTGTCTCATTTCCACTGGGAGTAGGAGGATTATGGATCAATCAGGATTAAAGCCCTACTGTGCCCAGTAGCCACAGAATGAGAGCAGTGCCCACACATTATTTTCCGCATAAAACAATCACATGGCCTTTGAGTTGGTGATACTATCTACTATCTACCATCAAAACATTTGCCCCATCCAGCATCACTCAAGAACAGTGGAGGGGACAGAAGGGCATAGCAAACTTCAGTGTATCAATTAGTAAATACTATAAATAATTAATATAAAAAAGGTTTTTCAAAAAATAATTGTTGTATACATTTTCAATGTGCCAAGCACTCTTCTAAGCATTTTATGGGCATTATGTCACGTAATTCTCACAATGGCTCAACGAGACATAAAACTTTGAAGGAACATAAGGGAGAGAAAGAGCAAGTAACTTCTTGAGGTCACAAAATTTGAAACTATAATGTAATGTAATATAGCTTTCATACCACAAAACTGACCTTCCTTATCATGTTAGACAAGAAAGAAAGTGTTGAAAGACATCTTGATATTGTTTGTCCTGCTTGTCTTTCATCAAGCTTAGGGTTTTATTTCATGTCAGAGCCACCAATGTGTAAAGTCCTATGCAGCAGAGGTTATTAAGATTGCCTGAATTGATTCATTTATTCATCCATCAGATCTTAGTTGGTACTTTTATTATATGGCCTACACTTTTCCAGGGTTTGGGATAAAGCAGTGAGTGCTAACGTTTCTTTCATTATCATGGCAACATTTTAGGGAAGTGTTACAAGATTAATACAAAAAACATAGATATACGTTTATGGTAGTTTAGAACAAAGGTTAAACAGGATATGGGAATAGAGAGGATGAGGGAGTGAGAAGTTACTTTAGGCCAGGTAATTAGTGAAGGCCTCTCTGTGGAGGTAACAGCTACAACGACCTGAATTAATAGAAGCCATGCGCCATGCAAATATCTGGGGGATGAACATTTTAGGCCAAGAAGAAATAAATATGCTGGCTGCAAGGTGTGTGCAGATTTGATTTGTTCAGGGAACAGTCGGGAGGTCAGTGTAGAGAAGTAAGAAAGGGCATGAGTAGTAAGTGAGATTACAGACGTCATGGCTGTGTCACATACGGTGCTGTAAACATGGAAAAGGCATTTTAGTCTAGCTTTTATGGAAAAGTCTTGGAAGGGTTTGAGTGGTGAAAGGATCTGGCTCAAGTTTAATAAGATAATTATGGTTGCTATGTAAAAAAATAAGTTATAACACGTGTCAGTGTAAGCAAAGAGGACAATACAGAGGCTATTGCCAAATCCCAAGCCATTGATGGTAGTGACTTCATCTAGAGTGGCAAAGAGAAATGTAATGAGAAGTGTTGAGAATCAGAATATATTTTAAGTATAAAGCTGACAAAATGTTGAGTGTAAGAAAAGGAGAAGAGTCAGGAATAACATCATTATTTTTGGCTTGAGCAACAGGGTGAAGTGTGAGCTATATCTTGAAAGAGGGGACTCTTGGGGGGATGCAGGTTTGTGTTGGTGAACATGGGTGTGCATGCATACATGCGCACATGTGCATGTGTGAGTGTGTTGGGAATCGAGGGTTCTGGGCTTGGACATGTTTGAGACCCCTGTTCATTCTCTAAATGCAAGCTCCACGAGTGCAGTGCCTCTGTCTTACTCACTGTGATAGCACACAGAGAAGTGCCTTGTAATCATTAGCAGCTAAGAAATATTTGTTATATAAGACAATAAATGTATGAATAAAAATTGAGATGTAGGCAACTGGGTCTAAACATTTGCATCCAAGAGTCACCTGCATAAGGCTGCCGTATATGAAACCACAGGACTGCATGAGATCATGGTAGGAGTCCAAATAGAGAAAAAAACTCCAAGGACTGCTTTGCAGGGCACCGAATTCCATATTTTAATAGAAATAAGAGGACTATCCAGCAAGAAAACTAAGAATGTTCACTAAGTAAAATAAATGGAAAACAAGTAGAGGTTGTTTCTCAGAAGCCAGTAGGAAGTGTTTCAACTGAGAACTGACTTTTTTAAATTAAAAAATGCAGGAGCTATTAAAGATATTCATCTCTAGATATAACTAGGAAAACATCATTAGTATCTGCTTTATGATAGGTTACAATTTTGTTTTGAAGTTACATACAGAAATTTGTTTTTTTTTCATATTCACTTTTAAAATGTAGCCAACACACTGTTGAAAGAGCAATGGCGGGAAAACTGTTGTTACTGTCCCTATTGTCTCTCAAGAGCACCAGTCATTTATCAGATCAGCTGTCATGGAGTGATCATTTGTGTTTTGGAAAATTGTAATGCACTTGGAAGGGAAAGGGGGCACCCTTTTAAACCACACCAGGGCAACAGGCATTGTTTCTGATTTTCTCAGAAAAACTAGGATGTATGGTCACCCTGTTAGTGTGAGGCCTTAGACACTACACAGAATCCTGGTGCAAGAAGACACATGAAGAAGTGCATTTCAGTGGGGCAGAAACAAGTGTTCTGTGCGGTCTGCAGGCATCAGACAGCATTCAGTGGACAGAAAGTCAGGTCGAAGAGCAGCAGGAGGTCCAGTGCTCTGAAGGACAGATTAGGTCTTCAGAGGAAGAAACAGAGAGGGGCCAACTAAAATAACAATAGAAGAGTACCCACAAATGCTAACATGCATGTGTGAAAATAAACAATCTTGCGTTAGTGAAAACAGAGACCTTTTAACACTTCTGCCATAGCTAGTTTCTTTTCTGATGATCTTTTGCTTATCTTTTACCTCCAAAAAAAATTACAAGCTGGCTTATTTTTCAGAACACAATACAAGGAGTCCAAATACCCATTTTCCAGATACAGCTCTGGGATAAATTACTTATGTGATCTTAAGCAAATTATTGATATCTAAACATTTTAAATCTCTTTTGTTCGACCTCAAAATAAATAATACTAGTACTATTACTCACACAATCATGGTAAGCGCTGGTGACATTATTTATGTAAACTTCATAATCTACAAAACCCTCTAAAATTGGAGCTTATCATATTCTAAAATGAATGACTTACTCTGATATTTTCCAAACAAAAGACTAAAAGCATTGCTTGAATATTTGTTATCTATGCTTCCATCTGTTCACATTTCCAATAATTCATAAGAGGAACCGCAGATTGGCTCCTCTGCAGCTACAATGGTATGCCATGTAAACTTTCAGACATTAGCAATTGAGTTTCCACATTAAGGCAGAATCCTACTGTTTATGGATATTGGATTTGGAAGTATAGGCATGTTTCATAATGCCTTTCCTAGTGATGCTTTGATACTTCTTGTTACTTCTGCCAGGAATATTCTTTTCTTATTTCTCTTAATAACTGGTGAACTCTTACTTACACTTTAAAGCCCAGCTAAAATACTACCTTTTATCCTGTCAGGACCTACATTAGAAACAAGTGCAAAGTCATAAGATTTGGGGATGGGTGCTGCAGTGGGTGCATCAAAGATGTTAGTCTTTCTCGATTCTTGTCAAGGTTGGGAGACATGATTCAGGCATGTTCTATTGTTCCTGGCACCTTTGACCCTTGCTATGATGGGTCTTTTTGGTCAGGAGTCAGAACACCTGACTACAGGTTTTTGCTCCACAACTTGCTACTGTGTGGTTATGGGCAAATGACCTAACTACCTCTTTAATAAAGTGGAGGCAAGGTCCCCATGTTGTCTGTCACAAAATGGATGTAAAAATCTCTAACCTCAAAATGGTTTAAATTACAATCAATTGAAATAATTTATAGGTGGTTCCTAATTAGTTTTATTGTATAAACTTCCTTGTACATTAAAAATGATTCTTTCATTTAACCTTTTAGAAAACTTTAGAAATAGAGCAACGTATGACTTGTGCAGGAAATACAATCAGAAGACCATGTTTTAAACTGTTACTAAAAGAAAGTCGGCACATCTCTATTAGAAAATCCACTTTCCACAAAGTACATACTTCTTTGCCAAAGGCCAACAGAGAGAGACTAACTAGCAGGTGTGTGATTTTTTCCAACTAGAATGGCAGCAGCTGAGCCAGGCTACACATTTTGCTTAGAGACCCACAGCCAGGAGAGAGGCCACATGAGAAAAAGAGACCTGCACTGAGTGCAGGGTATGTAAAGGTGAAGTTAAATTATGAGAAGTGGTTCTGGAGTGAGCTATTTGCCTATTTTTACGGACATGCTGAGAGCATGGTGTAAATAAGTAGGGTACCCAAGCACAAGACATGTTTTTGAAACTTGAGCACCCTTAAGCATCAGATTGGATGAGTAGAGATAATGTAACGGAGTAGTGAAAGGACAAAGTGAGTCAAAGGACAAAATATCACAATGTTTAATGCATTTGGCAAAGACAGACCTTTGTATGCCAGCTGGGCAGATTTAGACATTAAAAAATGTTGAGCAGAAAAAGTGGAACCAGTCTCTGTTTAAAACAAGTTCTTTCAAAACCACAAATCGAGAAGAGAGGTAAGGGGGCTGTTGGAAACACAGAGAACAACAATGCTGATTTGGGATCACAAGTTAAGAGGTAAGAAGTGTATTTTCAGGCACCTGTGAAAAAAACAAACACTCAAGGATGAATCTAAGCAGAAAGATGAATTAGTGAAAGATGACTGGCTTTGTGGAATATAAATAAGAGTTTTACTTAACCACATTTGCAATTTGTCTCTTCTTGCTGAAGAAAAATTCACACAAAGATAGAAATACATAATGTTAGCCTCAGGAAGAATGTTTTCCTTTAACTAAAAATGCATGGGTGTAGGGATAGGAACAAAGATACCTAATGGTGTTGGGCCACCATCCTTCCTCTGAAAATATTCTTATCTGTGGTTATTTCTGAGGATCTGTTGATTGCATTGTTTAATCAATCTAATAGTTAAAAAGAGAAAATGTTGAGATATTGGCCCTCAGTGGAAAATGTGAGGGGTTTTCATAGTCTTGTTTAATTTTGGGGTGAAGTATTTTTGTTGCCATTTGATCGTTCTTAACTATTTTCCATGGATGCCATAAGTCAGCTTTTCTCTGAATTCTCTTAGCAGGTAGAAAATTAATGTCTGCCTCTTGATTTGAGAATCACTGTATATAAGCTTAAACTGGTTTAAGGTGTTTGCCAAGCAAAATATTTTAAATATATATATATATGTGTGTATATATATGTATGTACCTACATATATATATGTGTGTGTGTGTATATGTATATGTATATGTATATACATTCTTTCTGAAGTAACCATACTGGTTAGGAAAATGTCATTTTCCAGGCAAAGAGCCTTGACTCCATGGCTAGAATACCAAAGGGTCAGACTCCTGCTCGGAAGACATATCGGAGCCTTAGCAGCAGTACTGTTTGCACACCTCACGGAAGACAGATCATTACTTTAGCCCCAAAGATGTCTGACCTGACTTCTCTGCTTACCCTTTCTGACTTGCCCAGCTTGTCTGTCTCCTGAAGAGTCCTATGGCTCTAGGTTTCTGCTTATCTCATTCTTCCTGCCACCTGCCTCCCTCTGTTAATTAACCTCCCTTGAAGGATTTCATAGGCTTAAGTATTCTCAAGCTCAAATAGAGTTAAAATCATATAGAGAGTTGTTGAAACACAGATGGCCAGGCTGTACTCAGAAACAACTGACTCAAACTGGGAAGTTCGGGAGGAATTGGGAAACTGTATTTAACATACTTGAGGATACTCTTAATCTCAACCTGGAACTCGCTGTGAGCAAACCCTTTTAAATCCAGGAAACTGAATGACTTCATATCTAGTTGCTAAAAAATTCCTTATTGTAAATCTTGGTTTTCTTATATTTAAATGCCAACATATTGCCTGTCATTTAGTATTGGTTTAAGAAAAATGTTATGTTATCATTCTTATTTTCATTTCTAAACTATTCATTTTATTTTGAATATCAATCTAGTTGTTATTTTCTGTCTAAAGAGCAGTTATTCAATTTTTTAATGCAACCAATAAAAGTATTAATTATGGTACACAGCATTTGAGGTAAGTATGTGCCATGCACTCTTCAAAAATATGTACATTTAGGCTTTACTATAATCCTAGAAGGAAAGTACAGTTATCATCTTCATTTTACAAATGGAAAATCAAGTCTGAATATTCTCTCCAGGGTTTTGGAAGTAAGAAGTATGGTAAATCTAAGACTCATACTTAGGACATCTGAGTCCACTGTGCTCTTAACCATTCTCTATATTAAAGTGGGGTTTATTGCCATAGTACAGAGGTAATAAAGCACAGCATTTTCCCCAAGTTTTCTTTAATGTTTCATAATTTAGCAAGTCTCAGAAGTGTGGCCCTACTAAATCTTCTTAATAATAGTGGTATGATAAAATATCTTAAGCACAAGTGAAAATAGACATAATGTAGAAGTCAAATTGTCCTCACCAGAATACAGTGTCACTAAGTAGTGTAACATATTGGGCACTGTGGCTTAAGATCTGAGAATGTGGAACTAGAATCAATGTTACCTAGGTACCAGTCTTGCCTTTGTCCCTTACCATAAATGTGATTCAATTCCAAGCTACATAATCTCTATAAAGCTCTCTTGCTTCTTCTAAAAGAGAAATAATGATATATGCTATATAATGTTTTTGTGAAAGTGTATGCAGAAGTGCTTAGTAAGTTTTCAATAAGTGGAAGCCATTATCATTTTCATTATTACTCATTTTGGAAGACCCAGAGGAGCACTTAAGGTGACACTATCTGCCAATGACACTAAAGAGAAAAACAAAGGAGAACTTATTCTTATTTATGCATCATATCAAACCCAAAAGTATTACTAAGGAGGCAGTAAGACAGCAAAAGAGAAAATGAAAGACAGAAGGCAATTTATTTATCATAAAAAAATCTCAGTACCATGTACATGCATTTAGGAAATCTGCACATTTATTTCAGAGTAAAAGTTTTTATTATTGAAAAGGTTAATAAGCATTAGAAGGGAAAAATAAAGACCAATGGAAACCTTTAAAGTTCAATTATACCCAAGTAGACATTACTTGTTTTAGTGATATTAACTTTAATTTTGAAAGTTTAATATGTTTTCATTCTAAAAAAGGTATGGATAAATATTTTAAACAAGGTATTT
This sequence comes from Desmodus rotundus, assembly GCF_022682495.2. Lineage (NCBI taxonomy): Eukaryota > Metazoa > Chordata > Mammalia > Chiroptera > Phyllostomidae > Desmodus > Desmodus rotundus. The sequence continues at coordinate 55,484,352 of NC_071399.1, read as the reverse complement.
GTCATGTTATTTACATTCTTTATTCTACTTATACTATTTTATGACTAGAATTTGATTGGAAATATTATTTGACATAATACACATTGCTGTGTCATTCAAAGTTCTGTTGAAAAATATTTTTAAAAGTCACCTGTAAATAAAATATATAATAATGAAGCTGAACACTATTAGTCATAGAAATTTAATTTATAATTTATTTTAACTAGTAAGTGTAGAGTAGGAAATGTCAAACATATTAAAATGCTGGCCTGACAGAAGCCCTGAGGGAGAAACAGAGAACTGTTCTCTTTGGTAGCAGATCAAATAACACAAGTAGGACTCGGTCTCCTAGGACTAGAACTGTATTTAAACTATCAGACAATGAACATTTCACAACAACCATCTCACATCAAGCAGTGTAAATTAATAATTGGTTTTCATATTAACTATTAAAATTCTTGAAGTCAGAACTCAGATCTCCAGTTCACATTTACATAAATAATTCCCCCATTAATGAATTCTATTTCAAATAACTCAGAAACAGCGTGAAGCAGTAGAGGAAAATCAATGACTTCTACAGATCAATCTCATCGTTCCCACTGATTTTGCTTTTCTATATCAAATGCTATAGTTTTGTATATTAACACCAATAAAGCCCACTCAAGGCCTGAGGTCATTCCTTTGTTTCACAAATACTTATTTGTAGAAGCTACTATTGAGGAAATTCAAATAAAGATGAATACACATTCACTCAAGGATTATCACTATTTGATGTTAACGAGTTATGGGGGGAGATTTAACCTATCGGAGAGGTTTGGGGAGATTCCCCCAGGAAGTGACACTTGAGTATCATAGAGCATGTAGGTGGTGATTGTCAGAGAGAAGCAAATTCAAGTCAATGAGAAAAATATAGGCACAGGACCCAGAAAGAAAGGAAGCTTGGCAAGTTCAAGGCATAGAACAAGGTCAGTGGGGCTGGAAGCAGGAAGCAGAAGGTGGCCTATTTCAATAAGAGTTGGGAGGGCCACAGGGAGTGGTACAGAAAAAAGACACCATTAACTAATTTTAATAGGTGAGTGAACTGACAAGGTTTGCCTTTTGGGAGAATCTTCTGGCTGATGATGGGGGAATGGATCCAAGGATGCCAAAGTGAATAGACATTCATTATTTAGGAGAATTTGGAGAAGTCTAGGCAAGGACAAACCATGATTCTGACCCTGACAGTGTTGGCAACAGAACTTTAGGCCATGACAGAAATCTGCTAATCTGCACTGGCTAATGTGGGAGTGACTAGCTACATCTGACTATCCAGCATTGAGTGTGGCTATTGAGACTGAGAACTAAATTTTATTTAATATTAATTATTTTAAATGTACATGTTAAGACATATGTGGGAAATATCTACATGTAGCTAGTGGCTAATATATTGGACAGCTCTGCTCTAGGGAATCACAATCTAGCATTTTAAATGATTCTGATATAATGCAATACATACAAAATCCTGCAGCTCAAAATGAAAATGGAAACAATGTCACTCAACTACAATTAGGAAGTCGAGGTTTTAATCAAATTTGCTAGTCTCCAAACCCTATTCTCTTTTACTTTCTTTGTTGTTTTTTCTTCCATAAGAGGTCAAACGTCAGTTGGCACAACTTTAATTAGTTGGCACAACCTTAGGATGTCTACAAGTTGTGGTTTTCCCAGGGCTGTTTGGTTTTATCCTAGATATCCCAGAGTAATATTAATTGCATCCCCTAAAACTCTCAACAGTGTCCTGGTTTGGATGATAAATTACATGGTTCTTCTAGCCAATTGCTACGGAAGGCATCAGATTTATTGTATAAAACATAGTTGAAAAAATAAATAGTGGAAAAAAGATGAAATACAACCTCAAATTCCTTGGTGGAAGTTTCCATCAGAAAGTTTTAAAACATTGTAGAACACAAAATTAATTATACTGCTTGAATAATAAACTGTAACATTGTATGAAGTTGATAACTATTAAAACTATTTAAGTAGTTAAGTTTTGTCAGGTTCTCTTTAGTGATGTCAGTTAAGTGTCTTTCAGTAATTCTTATTTGCCTCACTGTCCTGTAAATAACTTATTAACCACCTACTACTTCTCTGACTGATTAAATGGTATAAACATTGAGAAAAACAACATGAATTACATAAATGCCAAGAATATTTTGAAATGTGAAAATATATTTAATACACAGGTTATGTTTTTTACTCCTACAAACATACTCGAGAAGCACATAAGTAATATCAGTAATTAACTGGAATGGGTAGAAATGCTTCATTATCTTAATTCTTACTCTGTAGCCTATTGGTCAGGAGTTTCATACAGGAAAAGTAGTGAGTCAAACAAAGAAAGAAAAGGGCAATGTACTGCTGTAAGGACTTGCCTAATAAACATGCCAGTTCCAGAGCTAATCAGAAAAATTAAGACAATTTAGAGCAAGAGGGTACGAAATATTGTAAGAAACAGTAAAGTGAAAAATGTGAAGCTCTCACTGGGTTTCCCAGGCCAACCATGCATCTGTTCTTCATTGTTTCCTCCTGCATTCAGAGCAGGGGTAACAATTTTCAATGTGATGAAAAACATTCAGTGAATTCTGAATTCTGCACCTTTGCCGTCCAAATGTATTGCTCCCATTTGAAATAAAGTTGCATTTAGCAATTATACAGGAAAGGCTCATTCTCGTGCAGACATGGATACTTGAGGAGGCTGCAGTAATCTACAGAACAGTTAGTTATAGAAGCTCCCAAATTATGAGGGAGTAGACAACAAAAGAACACGAGGCAGCCAACAGGCAATTTAATTCACAGCTGCATCCCTTGGGGGTCACATTTGCTCATGAGTTACAGGATGCGACAATGAGCTAAAGGGCTTCTATCAAGCAAGGAATACTTTCCCAGGTAGCATGCAGGACAACAGTTGTTTTCCCACAAAAACCCTGGAAAATGTATATAACTCCCCAAACAAGCAATTCAAGCATACACACACACACACACACACACACACACATACATATTGGATTAAAGGAATCATTTCCAATGTTTTTGTGGATTTTTGCACAAGCATCTCTTACAGCACATAGGTTAACGAAAAGTTTCATGTCAGTCTTACATTGGATTCATACAGAAAACGTGTGAATTCTCTGCCCTCTCACCAGATTTGGTATGAATTAGTGTGAATTGCAGACTGCTGTGAGGCAGGGATAGATCAGCACATCAAACATATCCGAGGACAGAAAGAAAATCTTGATGAGAACCAGATCAGAGATTACTGTTAGTCATGGCTCTCACTTTTTCCAGTGCCCTAGGAAGCAGGGATTTGAAATTACCATCAGATCCACCCTTGCTGACTGGTGGAGATATACTTGCACTCAAGCTAATATTTCAGATACCCAGGGTGGTTTTAAGATGATTCTGTGCACATGCAGGATGAACTCTGAGCCGACAGGACAAGGCAGAGGTATTCAGGGATCTCTGTCAACCTCCCTTGAGACTCAGACCACGGTTTTTCTGCCACCCAGCATTTACCTATGCTGATTTAGCAATTAAATACAAGTTGTGACTTTGAAGACATGCAACATGGTTCATACAAATATAATGACTTTTAAAAACATCCATTTGTACAGTGACTAACTGATCAGTAACAGAATTGGAAAAATATACAAAGGGCATAAATAGAAAATAATGATTTTAATGAAACAAATAAAACATCTTTAGTCATTATAAATTCAACCTTTTGAGAAAATTGCAAATTACTGACAAACTAAATAAAATATTCCCTACATTCTATAAAAACAAAAGCTTGTTTATTTTGAAAATCACTTTTTCATAACAATGAGTTTAGTTATGAAAATATAACTTTTAAAAAATTGCCTTCAAAGTCACATAAAGTCAGTTTGCTTTTCTATATTTTTTGTTTGAGTTAAAATTTGTCTTTGAAATTCACACAATCAAAAGTTTTACCTTATGAAAAATATCAAGTTTATTGCAATGATTAGCTTACTGTTCTCATGATTATTATTAATGACAGCTTTTATGAAGTACAAAACTTCTCACAATTTTCAGTAGATCACAATCTCTGGAGAATTTTTGCAAACAAAGCATTATCATATTCAATTTTGGCAATAACATTTGGAAGGAAGCTGGGTATACTACTTTTACAGGTAAGGTATTTGAGATGGTAACTGCCAAAGAGCACTAGATTCTTTGTATGATTCCAAGGGCTGCAAGCCCTCCACCACCTGACAGCTTCATTGTTATTGATGTCAGAGACTCATTCTCTGAAGTATATGCGTGGGTGGTATAGTATCTTCAGGTAATGTTCCTTATGTCACTACACAAATTACTGTGACTGTAGAAATAACTATGCTTCTATAGGTGAGAAATCTGTATACATAGCTCTGAAACTATTAGGGAAGAAGTGGTCCAATCTGAATAATTTCTCACAAAATACTCTAAATAATGACAATACTGTCAACAAGAAGAGACCAATGAATACCAATCACCACTACTTTTTAATTAGTTTAAAATATGTATCTTATGCACCAGACATAGGAATTTTGTGGGAGAAACTTGAACATTTTGTAGTAGGATTTACTATTAACTTGATTTGAAACCTGGGCATCTAGATCTAACATAAAATCTTATATTAAATGATTATATTTCACTGAAAGGTAACAATCTTTAAGAGCCTCTGCTTCATAAACAGAACAGCAAAGTCTTGAATTAGTTGATGGCTGGGAGTCAATTCTCCATGGATCTCTAAAGTTTCTTCATCTCATAAGCAAAGGCACTGACACAGTGTGTTCCAGACTGTCTTTCCAATTATGTTTGCGTGGTTAAGAGCCTTGGAAGACAAAGATAGTATCTCCCTCCAGAATGATGGTCGGCACACTTGCTGCACATTAATAGTTTTGGGGTTCCCTAAATGCATGGCTCAACCTACTGTGTGAACAGGTATTAACTGGCCAAGTTAACACTGTTCTGTAGGAACTGGGGCTCAATGAACTGTCACAAGTTCACTATTGTTATTACTGTGAGTAATAAAATCCTTTGTCTCTGACCTGAGAGTCTTCCTGTCTTTGCCAGCATTCATGAACATTTGACATGTTAAATAGTTAGAATGCAAATCAGTAAATACTCAGACCATTCTCAGATCTTGACATTGCCCCCTAGCCCTCCAATCTCTATAACTGGACTGTCTAACCTCTGTCTTCAGCTCAAGTAAGCTAAATCCTGACCTTTGCTGGGGTAATTTAAGTAGCTTTTTTTTTCTTCCAGTAACTCAGCATCATTGACCTTCAACAGCCCTGCTCTGAAAACTTGTGCTAAAGTTCTAACTAGGAATATGTTAAAAGCTTTAGAGAACATGAGTAGTGAAAAGATCACGGTGACTTTCAGCATGGGCAATTCAAGATAAAAACAATACTCGACAGCAAAGGAAGTTCAATTAAATTCTGATTATATGCATTTGCCCACCTAAACTTGTTAGTCTATTGACTGATCCAGCAGCACTAATTCTAAACTTGAACTCTAAGCCTGAACTATTATTATCTACTCCCTTCTTGCTGGTATCTATGTTGTTTCTCCTCCCCAGCTTCCTGCCTCTGTTCCATCCCACTGTCTCTCTTCTGCCCAGTTAATCTGCTATCACTAGCTTATTTCTCACCATTTGTCTGAAAGTTTTCTCCTTGCTCGTCTTTTTCCCCCCAGTTTTACTGAGAAATCATAAACCATCACTGTATAAGTTTAAGGTATACAGCATGATGGTTTGATTACCATATATTGTGAAATGATTACCACAATAGGTCTAACTAGCATCCATCTTCTCATATAAATCTAATAAAAATACAATAAGGAAAAAAAGTACAAAAATCCTGTGATGAGAACTTTTAAGATTTACTCTCTTAACTTTCCTATATATCATATAGCACAGTTAGCTATAGTCAGCATGTTGTGTACTACATCCCTAGTATTTATTTACCTTAAAACTGAAAGGTGTGCATTTTGACCACCCTCCTAGAATTCTCTCTCCTCCACCCTTTGTTTCTAATTATTTTTTCTATGAGTATGTTTTGTTTCCTTTCAGATTCCATATATGTGAGATCATATAATATTTGTCTTTCTCTGTTTAACTAACTTAATGTAGAATAATGCCTTCAAGCAAATGGTAGGATTTCCTCATTTTTGTGGCTGAATAATATCTCATTATATATCACATCTTCTTTATCCATTCATCCAGCAATGAACACTCAGGTTGCTTCCATGTCTTTCCTAGTGTAAATAATTCTTCAATAAACAGGGGTGCAGATATCTTTCTGATTTAGTGTTTTTGTTTGCTTTGAATATATTCCCACAAGTTAAATTTCTGGATCATAGTTTCTATTTTTAATTTTTTCAGGATCGTCCATAATGTTTTCTATTTACAATCTCTACCAATTTACTATCCCACCAACAGTGCACATAGGTTCCGCTTTTTCCACATTTACGTAAGCATTTGTTATGTCTTGTCTTTTTGATGATGGTCATTCTAACAGGAGTGATGTGATATTGTGGTCTGAATTTTCATTTCTCTAATGACTAGTGATGTTGAGCATCTTTTAATGTACCTGTTGGTGATTCACATATTTTCTTTAGAAATATGTGTGTTCAGCTGCTTTACCAATTTTAATTGAATTATTTGTTTATTTTTTTCTTTGCTATTGAGTGTCTGAGTTCATTATGTATTTTGGATGTGAACACCCACCCATCTTTATTTGTACTGCCCCACTGCTTAGTGACGCTGAACTCACTGTCTGCCACAACCTACATTTCCTTGAGATAATGCATAATTCAAGGCTCATCTATCTAAGGAAAGAGGTGCATGTCAGGAACCCCATTTTAAGCAGAAACTCAGGTTATGTTCACTTGCAATTATATTGTTAAGTGAGTGTCACTGGGTATTTAATTATATATTACCACTGGCATATTGAAAAATTAAAGTCATTTATACAAAAACATTCCAGGGATTTTTTAGTATTCTCTCATCAATCATTTAGAAGATAATCTTATAATTATCATCATCATGATATTTAAAAAAGAATGAACAAACAATGGCTTTAAGCTTAAGGAAATTTAAGGATTGAGGGTAAATATAAAAAAATTAATAAAACATAATGTGGGATGGAAAAGAAAGCTGAAGGATACTTCTCATTTGTACATGGCTAATAAATATTCCAAAGTTGTATAAAGAAACAGATTCAGACTCCATGAATTAGGGAAGTCGTAAACCATATTTTGGAGAAATAAGAGTTTATTTAAGAATGAACTGAATTTTTATATACAGGATGGCACTCTGTCACTCACCAGCTCTCCCCCATGACTATCCTATTAGCAGTTTGTTTCCTTCCCTCACTTATTTCTCTGTCTCTCCTCTTATATTTTTGGAAAAATTCAAAATACTTGGAACATTTTCATGAGCCTAGCAATACATCCAATAAGAAGAGCCTTATCTGCACTCTCATCCCCTTAAGTTTTACTTGAATAGCATGTAGTGATAGATATGAGAGGTAGTTACACACACTCACATTACTGGATTTGAGAAAAAAGAATATGCCTAGTTCAATTAAATCCTTTTAATTTATGTTGTGAAATATTTCATTCTCATATCAGGTATATGTTTTTACTTAAGTAAAATTCAAGATTTAAGTTTGAATGGTAGAGGTAAAGGAGAAGAAGTTGGACCAAAATTCTATATTGCTAACATTTTTTTCTAATAAAAATAAAATAGACATGCAGATTTTCAAATAAATAAATACAGTGGCAGTTTGGTATTCATATGATTTATATATATATGATTGGAAAAACTACTTAGTGTCTTTCTCTGTCATGTTACTCTCAGAAGCCCCTATTTATTTTCATGGACCCAAAGGGATTATTTCCTCTTGGGTATATACTTGGAATACATTCTTTCCCTTTTCCATGTCAGATATATAATAACAGTCAGGCACTTTTGCTTCAGGTTGGTCAGTACAGCTTTACTTTTTAGTTCCATGACCTCTTCAGCAGCTAAGTTTTCAGGAAACTACAAAGTCACCCCAATGTCAAACTGTTATAATTTCCTGAATGTTTCCCTTTCCTGAAGCCATGCTTGAATCTTAACAGGAGCTCTATCTAGCAGCATCTTCCCAGTCCTTGTGAGCCATGCAGGTGAAGAAACACAGTCACCAGCGACTGGCTGGCAAGGATGCTAATGTGCCTCAATCATCTTTACCTAGTTTTTGACAAAAGGAGCTTGTGGCTGCCAGGAGAAGGGAGACACTGACAAACTTCATCTTCCTCATGCTATCTGGCCTTTAATACTATTCTTGTGTTCTGAATTATTAAGATCTCACTTACTCATTGTTTTGGCTGATAGAACTTAGCTCCATGAGGGCAGTCTCTACTTTTCTACATGACCAGAGCTTTTCACTGCAGAGTTCTCTGTCCTGTTTGTGCTTTAGTCACCAGTGCGTTTCGCCATGTAGTTTCTATAAGTCATCCTTCAGTTCCCACTGGAGTGGCCGGGGCCTTAAGAACTGAAAGTACCCAACTCCCTATACCATGACTAGCCTTACAGGTGACACTGGCACTGAGGAATAACAGTGAGCCAACACAGGTGACTTTGTTATTCGCTCAACTTTTATTAATGCAGATTCAATCCAAATCCATAATAATGTAATAGCAATAATAATTACTCGGAAAAAATCAGTAATAACACCACACAAGAGAACTGGGGGATAATGAACTCAAGTCCCAAGAATCCAGATCAGGTCCAGGTCCAGCAGATAACCAGGCTGGGCAGTCAACGTCTTGCAAGGCAGAGTAGGAGGGATGAAAGCATAGGTGAGCTCTTTCTCTCTCAAGGCAGAATGTGCTGGGCATCTCAAAAAACCTCACTCTCTGGATGCTACATCCATGGTCTGAAGTCCTCTGCTTTTATGCTTCTTTTGGTGGCAAAGTCACATTGATTTTGCACAATTTCTTGTAAACATGCTTTTCTTAATTTGGATAAGCACATATTATTTTCCTCAGTCTCTATGGGCACATGTTGTATATATCAGCTCTGGTAGACACATATTTACCTCAGTTCTGATAGTCACATGTTGTTTTGTGCAAACTCGGTAGGCATGTGTGGTTTACGTTGTTCTACTGAGCATGCTCTGAGAGGATGGTGTTACCCTTTAGATAAGCACATATTGTCTGCAGCTGTAGTGTGCATGCTGCTGGGCTGTATTATTTCTCTGAGTCATTGCTGCACTGAACATGTGCTGATCATGGCTTCAGGTCCTGCTTTCCACAGCTTTCCATCTTCTGCATGAATTACCTCTCTGTGGTCTCAGGAGGGAACACTCTTCTGTTTCTCTCTTCCCAGGAAATTTCAGGTCTCTGGATCCACTTGGCCCTGAGAGTCCTGGGCACTGCTGAGCTGACCCACAACTTTGGCCTTGGTTGGGAGGACACTATTTAGCTTCCCAATATCTATCTTCTTAAGGAGCACCGCTCATGACTCCCAGATAGGCATACTGCGGCCACAGAGGGTGAAGCACCACCTTACCAGACAGTGCTATTGCACGGTGACCTATACCGTGGCCATTAAGAGCCAGGTGAGAAGTGCAAGCCCTCAGCACAGGCCTGGCTGGCTTCATTCATTTTCACATGTGGTTCCACCCCATGTGTGCATGTGTGTGTGTAATTCCAGCATGCACAAGCCCACCCACTTGGGAACCAGCACCTGGGCGGGGGGGGGAGCAGAGTTTGATTGTGGGTAGCGGAGTGAAAGATTGAGATCCGGAGGAGAGTGGAGTGGGTGCCATTGCTCCCTCTCAGCCCCTCCCCCACTTACAGCACAGCGACCAGCGTTACCCTGCCCTGGTGAACATCTAAGGCTCCACCCCTTAAAATAACAGACACGCCAAGACAAAAAAAAAAAAAAAAAAAAAGGCCCAAATGACAGAACACTTCAAAGCTCTAGAAAAAATACAACTAAGCGACGAAGAGATAGCCAACCTATCGGATGCACAGTTCAAAACACTGGTTATCAAGATGCTCACAGATTTGGTTGAATCTGTTCGAAAACCAGATGAAAAAATGAAGCCTGTGCTAAGAGAAACAAAGGAAAATGTACAGGGAACCAATAGTGAGGCAAAGGAAACTGGGACTCAAATCGATGGTGTGGACCAGAAGGAAGAAAGGAACATCCAACCAGAAAAGAATGAAGAAATAAGAATTCAGAAAAATGAGGAGAGGCTTAGGAACCTCCAGGACATCTCGAAATGTTCCAACATTCGAATTATAGGGGTGCCAGAAGGAGAAGAGGAAGAACAAAAAATTGAAAACTGATTTGAACAAATAATGAAGGAGAACTTCCCTACTCTGGCAAAGGAAATAGACTTCCAGGAAGTCCAGGAAGCTCAGAGAGTCCCAAAGAAGCTGGACCCAAGGAGGAACACACCAAGGCACATCATCATTACATTACCCAAGATTAAACGCAAGGACCTACATCCAAGATTACTGTATCCAGCAAAGCTATCATTTAGAATGGAAGGGAAGATAAAGTGCTTCTCAGATAAGGTCAAGTTAAAGGAGTTCATCATCACCAAGCCCTTATTATATGAAATGTTAAAGGGAGTTACCTAAGAAAAAGAAGATAAAAAATATGAACAGTAAAAATGACAGCAAACTCACAGTTATTAATGACCACACCTAAAACAAAAAACAAGAGCAAACTAGGCAGACAACTAGAACAGGAACAGAACCATAGACATGGAGATCCCATGGAGGGTTGTCAATAGGGGAGTGGGAGGGGGAGAGGGAGAGAAAGGTCAGAGAGTCCCAAAGAAGCTGGACCCAAGGAGGAACACACCAAGGCACATCATCATTACATTGCCCAAGATTAAACGCAAGGACCTACATCCAAGATTACTGTATCCAGCAAAGCTATCATTTAGAATGGAAGGGAAGGCAGAGAATAAGTAGCATAGATGATAGGTGGAAAATAGACAGGGGGAGGATAAGAATAGTGTAGGAAATGTAGAAGCCAAATAACTTATAAGTATGACCCAAGGACATGAACTATAGGGGGGAAATTTGGGAGGGAGGGAGTGGGTAGGATGGAGTGAAGTTGGGGGAATGGACAACTGTAATAGCATAATCAGTAAATATATTAAAAATAAATAAATAATAAATAAATAAAAAAGTAGGAGGATGGAAACCCTATGACCTAAGTAGATGGCACTATTCTGACTCCCCAAATCAGGTTAATTTCCTGATCTTGCCTAATCCATTCCCTTAAAACTCACCAATTTCCCCACACTTCTCATCATTCCTGTGGCCCCATTGCAGCCTTCAGGTCACCTTTTCTCCTAATTTAAAATGTTTCTAACTGCTTTCCATACCATGTTCCTTTCCTGACCATTTTCTCTGCAGAGTGACCCTCATCTAAAATACAAACATATCACTCACCCAGTTTCCCAATGCCCTTAACACGATGTCCAATTTCTGTTACATGGTTTAGGGTCTCTTTGTGATTGAACCCCACCACTCTTTCTAGTCCTTTCCATATTGTTCTGACCAAAGGCCTTTTTTATCAGCATAAGAACAAGAGTGGGTTGATCCACATAGGAGAAAGTGCACTGATAAAGTTGCAGAAACATAATAGGGGTTAGTTTGGTGAAGGTTAATAAGCAATACTACTTTATGACTAAAAGGGACAGATGAAGGAATGAAGACAAAGAAGAGGAAACCAGAGAAGCTGAGCCCAGATTGTGAGAGGCTTGAATTGTACTGGTAAAAAGCGTGGACTTCCTTGTAAGCTGTGCACGTCCTCACCCATGATTTGCTAGGACTCTGGCTGCAAGGCATACACACAGAGGTAGAGATCTGGGCCTGTCAGAGTAGTCACAGTTCAGTAAAATGCTCTATGAGAGAGACTAGAGCCAAACAAATGCAATGATAGTAGAAACGGAAGGAAAGTAACAGATTTAATAGACATTTTGAAAATGAGGGAATTAAGAAGGAAGCATGGACAGTGACATAGGGTATTATTATGGATGACGGTTGATAAAAGTGGTGAACAAAGGGATTTTGCAGACATCAGAGCTGAACTCTTATTTTTTCTGAAAGCACTCTAAAAACTGTAAACACCATACTGTATAAGATATCAGCATCATTATTATCATGCAATGCTGTGTTAATAGCCCTTTAGGTTTAGAGCTTGAATTATGGCTGCTTCTTGTACTTGAAAGAAACTACATTCTATCTAGTCCAAATGGATATTACCTATTCTGCTTTAAGAACCTCTGTGGATAAACCACCAGAACAAGCCTGACAAAGTCCCACATCCTAGTGACTAAGCATCTTTCCAGCCATCCTATCCATGGCTTCATCCCCTCAATGTGTACAGAATCCACTTGGACAATTTGAAGGGGATTTTTCACAGTCTAATATAAGTGAAAAATGATTTTTAGAGTTCTTTAAAATTCAAGTGTGGGAAAAATGTAAGTCTTCTGTTTGATCACAAAAGCTGTAAAGCTACAAAGAAAGAAAGGTCTGTCCTGGCATTATAATAATTTCTGTTTTCACTGGAAACCTGAGCTGACTTTAATCATCTACTCTTCAGTCCAGGCCAATATTTCAGAAAGCTGTAAGTATTGTGAATATCTTTGCAGAAATTTCTCCCAGATACGAAAAGACATATTTTCTCTGTCTCTCTGGCGCTCTCTCTCTCTGTCATTCTCTCACACACATGTACACACAAACACAAAAATTGTCTTCATTAAGTTTCTTTTACTGTAGACAGGTAAATCTTTTAATAAATGTAATTTTGTTTATGCTAAATATGTTTCACCTATTAAAAAGGTATTCAGTTGTAATGGATGAGTTCAATCAATACTAATAAAGTGCATATTCAGGGAAGGTAATTGGGAGTGCAAACAACCAGAAGGGAGGAGGGAGCAGTGTGTCTTTGTTCTTTCTGTGAGACTGGAGATTCAAAATAAAAGAATGAAGCTTACCAGTAGTCAACATTCTGAAATACAAAAACAGTACCCACTGCCACATCATTCAGAGAAATCATTCACAAACCTTTTCAGCTCTATTTAATTTTTGTGTTGTTATTAGTACATGAAAGTGCTTTTTAACTTAAAATAGCTTTTTAAAAAAGAGTACTTTATATTTGGGGGGGAGAAACCCTTTGTACTTAAAAAAATTCTTTATTACTTTTATGCTTAAATGGTGGTTCAGATTGAGATTTTCTTTATTGAGAATGATAAGTATAAATAGTATGTCTATTACCCAGGTTTCTGTGAGTATGCAGCACTTAAGTTGAAGGAAGATTATTTCATTTTTATATTTTCTGAAACACCAGAGAAAAGGCTCAGACACTGTCACATTTCATTTGCAGGTAAACTTATATTCATTTTAGATTAACTGGTTACCACTACTCACTTTCAACTAATGTTTCCGTATTTTATCCATAGTGCAACGTCTACTTTTATTTCAGAATGAATCATCTGTGGCTATTTGACTTTTTAAGCCTAATAGATTCTCAATGAATATCCAAATTGTATTTGCATTATCCAACATACAATCCTTTCTAAGTGGCAATATTTTCATTTTACTGTGCAGCTTGATGCCTTGTCTTATAAATTGTTATGAAATGTCTTCTTGGCTTGTTCATGAAGAAGTAAGTGACAGGTGTGCCCACAAACATTGTATTTGACATTTTTATTCAGCTTATTTTAATCAGGGTTAATACTACTCTGAGTTGGAAGAAAATATAGTGGGCAACAAATTCCTCAATCTTCTGCATAGTGTTCTCTTGCTTACATATCTGAATATGTCTCTCTATGAATAAAAGTTTAAAATTTTCAGCAAAGACGACTACTGTTCTCTAGATAAAGTAATATAGACTGAAATCCCTGCTTACTGGAAACTTGTTAGTGCGGAATACAACGATAATGAAAAAGGATAAAAGTATCACTCATGTTCTCTTCAAGTGTTCTGAAGATTTTAAACAATGGAGTATCATGGGAAACATTAATAGGACCATGAAAATGAAAGGCTAATAATAGTTAATCACTGGAATATAACAAGAAAAAATAGGTTACAGTTACAAAAAGGATATGACATTATTTCTAAATTTTATATGGCATTCACTTTTGTGGGCAGAGATGTAAATTATGTATCAGAGGTACATTTTTACATTGAGATCCCATCTTTTGCTTCTGAAAGAGATTGTCCATAGAATTTATTTACCTAGTCATGAGTTGTAGACTTTACTTGCTAATGTTTGTTTTCATATTTCTAGATTTAAACTTGTGAAAATCTATGTAGAGAGAAGCATGAAGTACTGGGCATTTAATCATCTCTTCTTAACTTGTTTAATTCCTTATAATAATCCTTTAGATTCTAGCAAGATATATTGGTCATGGGATTTTTGTATGGTGTGTGTGTGTGTGTTGTTGTTGTTGAATCTAATGTTTAAAATTAGAACTGTATGATTTTTTAATGAATAAAAATAATTTGGATTTGCTTTTATGGCTATTTTTTGCATTGTCTTTTAGATTATTTTTCCTCCTTCTATTCAGTAGGAAGGGTTCCTGTTTCACTGAGTCAATCCTCTTTGCTTCTCTCAGTTTCTCATTTACCTTTCTCTGTGATGGGAATGAGGGTGGGAGGGAGTTGTTGAAATATTTCATTGCTGGCCAAGCTTGAGAAGTAAAGCAATATCAGAATGATGTGCCTCTATTCTTCCTCATTTATCCTATTCAGGGCATAACAAAATCAAATCTTAATGTTAAGTACTTACCTTGCACTAAACAGATCAATCTCTTTTCCATTAGATTTGTCACATGAGACATGAACTCAACTGTAATTGATTTCAAAGTCATGTGGCACAACAGCCACTATAGTATTTTTCCTATGATAGTCTCAATCGATAGGCCTACCAGCTTAACAAAAATAATTAAATCAACATATCTGCTTTCTTGACACCATTTTGTTCTTAGGTGTTAGAAACAGCCTGGTATTAGAAGAAATCCAATAAGATAGAAGCAAGAAGGCTAAGAGTCTGGGTAACTAAGTGCTTGCCCCTCCTGGGCTCCAGTGATACTGATTCCCTCATTTTCTGAATCTTTTCACAGCTCACAGCACAGTCCATCAGTCTTACAAGCAGTTCTAACAGTGCCTGGATTTGGAGGGTGATGCAGGCTTTGTATGAGCAGATGCTTATATAAAAGCTAAAATAGGTGGGTATTAAAAGGATTAAGTGATTCAGTAGAGTATCTCAGCCAGCCATATAATTCAAGGCACAATAGATCAAATCTTTCATTGCTGTTTTCTTTGATAAAATGTAGGTTTTAACCTTTTGGGAAGTCTTTTTCTACAGTGTCAGCAGCAACTCCAGACCTGTCAACTCAACAATACTTTACAACTAATGCTTTACACAATGTCTGAGGTAGAAAAAGCAATTGCAATAATACCACCTAGGAGTCTGTGAGATTGGGAATGTAGTAGCATATATTAGCTAGTTACTTTGTGTATGGAAATAGGTGAGTCAGCAATAACATGAGGGGGAAAATACAGCAGCAAAAAATCAAGTCACTGGAAAGAATAAAGGTATTCTATCAGAGTATGTCAAAGGCTACCACATGCCACATCTGAATTAAAATGATAAATTATTAACATGTTATTTTAGTGTTTATCTCCACAGTTTCCAAAGACTATTTTGTTTGCATCAAAGCAGCCAACATTAGTCACTAAAATGTTAAGAATCAATCTGTATTATTGATGTTTCTGTTTATACTTGTTATTTATTCATTTCTAGATGCTTATTTCTTCTGAAGACCTCATAGGATGTGATTATCAGTTGACTTCAATTTTGTCTCATTCGCTGTGCAAACCCCCAAATTGCATATTTCTTTGTCCACATCAAAGCGTGATGTAATTGAACAAAGAAAGAATATTTTCTACAAAACTGTGTTAGCTCTAATACTCTTTTATCATTGTGGTCTAACCATATACTCTCAATTCATTCTGAGTGTCAATTATATTTCAGTGATTGTATTAGATATAACAGTGAGCAAACAAACATTGTCTCTGAAAAAAAAACAAAAAAAAATCATATAGAAGTGAAAGGTAAACAAAAAATTGTATAAGAAATGATTTGAAGGTAGGTGAATGAATATTCTAGCTCTAATGCTGAGAATAATAAATCAAATTGGAAGGGAAAGCAATTTAATCTAGCCACTAAAGTGTAACATTTAGCTCCATATTCTGAGCATAGTTGTCAGTAAATTAGCTCAGATATGTTATATAGGTTATAAATTTCAAAGATGGCTTCACTCTGTAAGTATATATCCTATAAAATACTTATATTTTAAATTTTCTAAAAATTTATTGAGGTTACAACAAATTCTCTTTTAAACTACTAACTCATCTAGAAGAGCAACAGATTAATATCAATAGTTATTTACACTCTAATTAAATTAGCTTGATATTAATTATATCAACTGAAATGACAGTGAGGTTTTTAATGGGGAGAATCACAAACTATAGCAATGTTTAGAATATCTTATTAAATAATTAAAAGGCCCAAGATGTCAGAAAGTAAGTGGAAGCTATACTAACCTCCTCCCAGGGCCTATCAGGAATTACTATAAACTGTAAAGAAATCATCCTAAAAAACCAACACAACACTAGCTGGAGAGAAGTCTCATAACCAAGGACAGACAGAAGAAACCACTTCATCGCAAAGTGGCTGTTGCAGCAGAGGGAGCCAAATGCAATGGATAGTGGATAGCTCCAAACAGGGTGACCAGGGCCAGTCACAAGCAGTACCTGACAAAGGTCTGAACAAGAGTCTTTGCAGATCTATCTAACACATAGAAACAAATGTAAAAAAACAGTCAAAATGGGAAGACAAAGAAACAGACCCAAAATGAAATAAAAGAATTCTCCACAAGAAGAACTAGATGAAATGGAGGCAAGCAACTTATCACATAGTTGTTGGAAACCGCCCTGCCTGGTTTCAGAGGCTGTAACCCCCATGGTTAAGGCTGAGTCAGAATTGGGACCATAAGCAACTAAGGAGACAAAGCTTATCTCCCTGGCAGGTGTGCCACCCTGCTTGGCCCTGAGCTTGGCCAGTTAACCAATGATGGGTAAGAATCCTCAAGGGAGGATCAACCTAAGACAGGCATGGTCACGGAAGAGGCCCACAGGGAAGGACTCGGGGGGCTGTGGAAAAAGGGGGTGATGGACCCTCGCCCCTTGGCTTTGAAATAGCCTGAGTCCTCATTCTGTCTGCAAGAAGTCTCCTAATCTCTTGGCTGCCTTACTTCCCTTGCCCGATTTAAGCCTGAAGCAATGACAGAGGGCAGTGCAGTCCTGTGCTGGGAGGGGCGGATTCCCTGGGGAATCAGGCCTAACAAAAATACATACATTCCTGTGAAACCTACTTAATTTGTACCCTCAGTTTAAAAGATAAGGGTCCAGACCTGAGATGAGTCTGGTGCCTAAAGTTTTATGGCCCTCTAACTAATTGGCTGTAACTCAGAATAAGCCCTCAGAGTTCTCTGTAAATCATGTATTGTTTAACCCTTACTGCCTGACAATGATTGATGAGCTTTATCTGTATTCCTATGCTAATGAACCTAATAAAAGCCCCTGGAGAGAGGCTCTGGGCCCTTCTCCTTTGAGAGAAGCGGCCACCTTTCCTCCCCAAGCAGATCATGTCTTGGTAGTCTTATTCTTCATCCATGGCGGACCGGGGGCTATGTTAAAGCCCCCTGACACATAGTTTTAGAGTAATGATTATAAAGATACTCAACAACATAATAAAAAGGCATAGAAACCATAAAAAAGGACCTGTCAGGAATAAAGAATGAAATATCTGAAATAGATAATACACTGGAGGGAATAAACAGGAGGTTAGATGAAGCAGAGTATAGAATCAGTGATTTAGAAGACAAAGTAGAAAAATCTCCCAAGCAGAGCAGCAAAAAAAAAAAAAAAAAAAAAAAAATTGAAGAAAATGAGGAGAGGTAAGAAACCTTTGGGAAAACATGAAGCATAGCAACATCCTCATCATGGGAATACTAGAAGGAGAAGAGAGCAAGTAAGGGATCAAGAACTTATTAGAAAAAATAATGACCAAAAACTTCCCTATTCTGTTGAATGGAAAAAGACGCACAATACCAGGAAGCTCAGAGAGTTCCAAAAAATTCGGGCCCAAATAGGCCTACACTAAGACACATCATAATTAAAATGGCAAGTCTTAAAGGGAGCAAGATAAAAGCAGGTAGTTACATATAAGAGAGCAACACTTAGTGTCATCTGATTTCTCAACAGGAACATTTAAGACCAGAAGGAAATGGTGTGAAATTTTCAAGGTGATTAAAAGGAAAGACCTACAACCAAGGCCACTTTACCCAACAAGGCTGTCATTTAAAAATGAAGACAAAATAATGATCTTCCCAGACAATAAAAACTATGGAGTTTATTAACACCAAACCCAAACTTCCACAAATGTTAAAGGGCTTGCTTCAAGAAGAAGAGAAAGAGAAAAATAAAAACAGAGAAAAATAGCCTAAGAATAAAATAGCACTAAATATGTATCTATCAATAATCACAGTTACCTTCACTGTAAATGTCTTAAATGCTCCAACTAAAAGGCAGGGTAGCTGAATAGATAAGAACACAAGATCCATATATATGCTGCCTCCAAGAGACACACCTCACTTCAAAAGATACACACAGACTAAAAGTAAAGCAATGGAAAAAGATATCTCACGCAAATGGAAAGGAAAAAACCTGGGGTAGCAATACTTATATCCAACAAATTAGACTTTAAAACCAAGGCTATATAGTAAGAGATAAAGAAAGACACTACATAATGATAAAAGGAACAATCCAGCAAGAGAATACAACCCTAGTAAGCATTTATGCACCCATCATAGGAATACCTAAATATGAAATTCTATTCTTCATTTCCTCTTGGCTCTTGTTGATAGCTTCTATGTCCTTTTTGATGTTGATATAGTTTGCTGTAAGTTCCTCATAGTTTCCCTGTAGTTTTTGGTAATTCTCAGTGAGCTCTTTGAGTTCCCTGATAACCATTTTTTAACTCAATCTGGTAGTTGACTTGCCTCTAGTTCATTTAGCATTCTTTCTGAGGATTCATCCTTTCCTTTCATTTAGGTTTGTTTCTTTGTATTCCCATTGTTTGTGAGATTCTTCTTGTTTGCCTCTGCATCTTAAATTTATCTGTTTTGACTCCTTGAGTTTGTGATGTGAACTTCTATGGTAGGAGACCTGTGAGATTCAGTGGAGCAGTCTTCTTGGTCTCCTGAAGTTGATGCTCTTGGGATGCCCTTTTTGCCGTTTATGTTGGTTCTCTGGATGTAATTGGGTTTTGATTATTGTTGGGTCATTCTTTGGTGAGTCCTTTCCTCCAGCTGGTTGACTGAGGGTCACTCCACCCACCACATCTTGTATGCTGTTGTGCAGGTACTGTCAAAAGAAAACCACAAAGCTCAGGAAACAAACCCACATGCATAAAAATATCTTTCCCCAACAATTCCACTATTAACAGCAAATGAACCAGTGTTAATGAGGTTGTAAAGAGATTAAGACTATTATAAGACAGGAGAGAAATAAAGTATAGTATAAATTATACTGCCTTAATATGCACAAACTTGCTGGACAAGAAATTAATATTAAAAAGCTATGCAGGAAAGAAAATATTGCGAATCATGGAGAAGACCACAGTGGATTTCATCTACGTAGTCTCTAGTATTTACTAGTTTTTTCTTTCTGGATCCTTCTCTGGCGATGTCAGATGTTGATCCTGCCTGACCTTAGGCAGCCTGCTGGGAGAAGGCCAGGGATCTACTGTTTGTGACTGTCTCCTTCAGTTGTTAATCAAGTTACTCGGCACTCAGCAGTCAGATTTAAGACCCATACGGCTGAGCAGAATCCTTCCTGGGGTCAGGGCTATTGTTTTCCCTCAGGTTGATGCTGCTTGGAGGGGAGTGGTCTGCCTGAGCAGGATGGCTGCTGCCATATGGGTGATGACTCAGCAATGGGATCCCAAGGCTACTCCCTCAGTTCCCTCCCCAAAGATTCTATCCCCAGTCTCTCCTCAGGTGTCCCTAGCCCACTTTGCTCTCACCTTTGCTGGAGCCCCAGGTAAGTGGCTGCAAATGAAAATTTATGTGTTGGCCCTTTAAACAGCTCTTTGCATCTCCAGCTGTGTGTGTGTCTCTGACGGAGAGCAACCCTGCTGCTTTTTGCCGCCTGTTGTTATCTGTGTACTTTTTGGACTCTGGTGTTCTAGGCTGCAGATCCCAGCTTAGGGATTAGACCCCATTCTTTTCAGGGGGATGCAACCAGCCGCTTACTTATCCCTCCGGCACTGACACCTGTGGGCACCTAGACAGCCCTCTGAGTCTCCACCACACTCCTTACCAGTCAGGTTGTACTGAAGCTGATTCTTCTGTCGGTTCGAGGTTATAAGGCTTTTCTCTTGCTATTATTTAGTTGTTTTTTCTGGGTGTTTTCTCCACAATTTAGTTGTAATTCCAAATTGGTTCTGGGAGGAGTTTAGTGTGGCTTCCATTCACTCCTCCACCATCTTGCTTCTCTCCCAGAATTTCTTTACATATTTTTGCAAGCATCAGAATTTTTTATTAATGATAATTATGTTTATGGTAACATTAATTATGTTTATGGTAATGTGAATTATGAGAAAAACTAAATATACCATAAGATTAAGCTATATTTTTTTCTCAATGATAAGATTAATATTGAGTGAATTCTTTTCTTAATAAGCACAGAAAGGTAATAATGACACATTTAGTTCTTCATGATTGGGTCAAGGTTGTGAAAAAAATTAAACCATTTATTGCAATTCAATGCATTTCCTATTTCTAAAGTCATTTTAATTAAGCATGGTAGAAAGAAATGTTTTATCTAAATATT
Source organism: Desmodus rotundus (assembly GCF_022682495.2). Classification (NCBI taxonomy): domain Eukaryota; kingdom Metazoa; phylum Chordata; class Mammalia; order Chiroptera; family Phyllostomidae; genus Desmodus; species Desmodus rotundus. Next base: position 55,463,352 of record NC_071399.1, on the reverse strand, counting down.
TTTGTAGTTAAAAATGTCTTTAGTTTGAAGAAAATATGAACAATTAAAAATGGGTTATTTTATAATGAGGTGATAAAGGTTTTCCTTTTCTTTTTGGAGGTGATAATTATTAACAATGATTTTCCCAATAAATTTTATTTCACCTTATTTAACTTAAAGATCATTTATGTACAGTAACTGACAGGGATGTAAGAATACTTCAAGACAGTAGTATTAGATTGAGTTTATCCAGAATGGCTCCATGAAGGAGCAATTGCGATTACTGAAAAGAGAGATGATAGTGCAACAGAGCCCAATAAGAAATACAATTTAGAAAAATGTAATCAATTTGTCTAATGGAACAGATCTCCGATCTCGTAAGTTTCTTCTGTTTTTCTGTTTGTTTGTGTGTTTTGGTTTTAGTTTGTTCTTTTTGTTTGTTTGTTTTTATTTTTTTGTTTTGTGCTTTGTTTCATTTTTGTTTTAATGTCACTTGGGAGTTTGAATAACTTACTCTTAGAAGTTAGAAGTCACAAAACACAAAATTGTGGCCCTACAAGGGTTTGTTTGGCACAAATAGATTTTTTTTAATTGAAATAACCTTATATGTGGCAGTCTCCACTTTACCTAGTTTCTAAAGTCTGTGTGGTGTCTTACATTCAAATTGAAGACATTTATGTTACTGCCCTTGATTATAACCCTTATATGAATTGAGCACTTCCTATGTGCAACAATAGTATAAAAGAGAGATAGTTCTTACCTTAATATGGAGTTTACAATCCATTAGTAGAATAAATAATAAACAAATAATTAGATAATTAAATTGAAGTGATGTTAAATACCTCAGAGAAATTACAGATGAAATTAGAAGTTAAAACAATAAGATTTAAATTAGTAAAGTTATACTTAAGCTAAAATTTGAAGAATTAATGAGTAAATCAGAGGAAGGGCTATCTAGACAGAGTCCCCATTTCCTGATGAGGAAAACGAGTTCAGGAGAGGCTAAGTGACGTTCATGACCAGTTAATAAAAAAAGAAAATTTAGTTCTTCTGGTTCTCAGATTGAGATTCTTTTCACTGTCAAAAGTTTTATCATTCATTTAAAATAATACAGTCCTATAAATGAACCATTTTGTGTGTACTAAAGTTTATGGCTATATTAAACATTTCAAAAAATAAATGAGCAGAGGTAATTTGATTAATTTCCATTGTTGCATTGGGTCTTCCCCAATTGTCACAGTTAAAGACCAGTACAAAGAATAATAAAAAAAATCATTAATTAAGATCATTTCTTATTTCCTTTAACTATGTTAAATAATGTGTTTATCTAAGATCTATCTTTATCACCATCTGAAGTTATAGTGTGTATTTTATGTATTATTTCCTTTCAAAAAAACTAATATAATTTGAATTTGGATACAAAGAACAAAAAATATTCACATGCCCAAACCAGAAATAACATGAAGTTTATGCTTCAGTGAACATATTGTCTATTATACTAGAGAGAACTCTGATCAATGAATTTGTTAATTTTCTTTTTCTGTGGCTTTTGGGTAACATTTTTTTCTTTTTCTTTTTTTTGGAAATTTAATCTTTATTGTATTTTTTCTACTACAATTTAGTCCCCTTATGCCCTCCCCACCCATTATAATTTTACTTTAAAACATGTGATTACATGTAGCAAGTATTGGTCATGAGGTCAAAACCGCTCCTCTACCTATGTGCACTTGGAGAACCAAGCATGATCAGCCAGAGACACTGATAATTATTATTGGTGTCAGATCTTAAGAGCAGTTTTTCTAGTTTGGGCCTTTCATTCCTGCCATGAGGATCCTTTATACAACTCAAATGGAATCTATAAGTTGGTGAACCAAAAAGAGTAATTCTTAGAAACTTTTGATTTGAACACAAGTTTACCTAAACTGGGATATGACAAAGCCTATTCCTTTACCCATATACCTTGTCTGATCCCCTGATTGAGGCAAATAGACAGAGATTCTAATAGCTAAATATATATAATTCTACCCAATGTCCCACGTATCATAGGGGATGGATCAGGGGAGGCAGTAAAATGAAAAATATTTAGCACACATATAGCTTTCACTATCTGCAAGGCTTTATTCTTGATACTAAATGTATATTAACTCATTTAAACCTCATACCAACCAAATAAAGAGGATATTATTTCTATCTTTATGTTACAGATGAGAAAGCCGATGCACAGGTTGTTTAATAAAATTAGCCCAAGTCCTATAGCTTCTGAGGGATAAGAACTTGGGCAAATGGTTCCAGAGTTTGTGTCTACAACAGAAGTTACCTTTGGAATAAGACTGAATTAAAATCTAGACTCTAAAATTTACCAGTAATAGACTTTGGCTAATTTAATTCTCCTCTCTGAAAATCAATTTCTTTTTTTTTTAAGATTTTATTTACTTATTTTTTAGAAAGAGAGAAAGAGAGGAAGAGAAGGTCAATGTGAGAGAGGAACATCAATCAGTTGCCTCTCGCATACGCCCTGACCTGGAACTGACTCCGCAATCCACAGATATGCCTTGACCAGTAATCAAACTGGCGACTCTTCACTTTGTGCAACAACACCCAACCAATTGAGCCACACTGGTCATGGCTGAAAATCAATTTCTGTACCTGCAAGATGAGAGTAATAATAGTACCTATATCATAAGGTTACCATGAGGGTTGATTGTGATGGTCCATGTAAAGCACCCTGGTAGAGTGGTGGATACTCACAGATCGCTCAAAGCACTTAACTCAATACTTAGTGTTATTATGTTAGGCTACGGGCATCCTTACCAGTCTTCTGTCCACTTATGCCAGGAAATTTACCCAAATATCTTCCAAGATGTAAACAGTGATAAGATTTTGATATAAACAGTGATAAGATTTTAAATATTTTCTATTTTAAATATCCTTATGTTGGAATCACAAGACATAAAAATATTCTTAGCAACATAGCAAATTAAACAAATAAACAACAGAAAGAAACTAAAAAAACCTTTCCATTGATTGAGCTAAAGGAATTTCAACTGAGAGGTGAACTAGTTACTTTTGGTTCACTCCTTGCCTCAGGTTACCTTTTCTTTCCACTCTGAACAAAGGGTTATCTTTCTAAAATATTTTTTTTTTGTGAAAGGAACATGGGTTTGAAGATGACTTCAATTCTTTGTTACAGACACAGTGAGAACAGAGTATAACAATGGCAATTAAGAAGAAAAGAAGTTAGACATTTTTCCTAAATAAACCTTTTTTCCCCAGTGGTTGTGGAGGATATTGGGCAGATAATAGTACAATTGATTATACTGGTTTAGCCAAACCAGTGGTGATATTGGTATCAGAAAGAAGGAAAAGAAAAAGAGAAGATGGAAAGAAATGCATTTTCTTCAAACTGCTTTTGAGAGTGTTTTGTCTAATCTCAAAATAAATGTCAAGGTTGAAGATTTAGATGAAGAGTTACCAACTAAATGTGGATCTTATAGTCAATGGAGTGGAAAAAATTCTTAGGAAAGAAGTTCACCAATTCTCACCCAAGAAGTTTATACGCTGTACATTTTGTGTTTATTTATTAAATAGAATAATTATTATAATCCCATCTTTTGGGGCTTAGCCTATTTGATTATCATAGAAAGGAAAAAAAAATTCCAACTACTACACACTATCAAGAACCAGACTATCAAAGCAAAGTTTATGGAATTATCCTTTGTCAACGTTTATACACCGTTCTAGCTTGGCATTTTATAACTTACCTTTTATTTAAGGGTGAATGACCTCTGTGTTCCTTTAGCCTGGTTTTATCTATATGTTAAATATAATTTATTGAAAGTGGTGAGAGATGGATGCAGTATGAATTTGTCTAGTTTCAGTATTCTTCAGTTTGGGTCTGCAGTTCAAACCTTGGGAAGGAAGAGCATGTTACTGCTGAAGTGATATTTCATTTACCCACAGTTTGACCTATGCCACTGCTTCATCTCATTCCTTCAGATGCGCTACTCTGACTTTTTCCCTCCTGGCATGTAATCAATAGTCAGGCCATTATTCATGTTTTCAACACCCATGTGAAGTCAGAAGTTCCCAAGTTTATCACAAATCTTGGGGGATCTCCTATTTAGCAGACCTAAATCCTTGCATTTAGACTGCTTCCATTAAAATATTTAATGAAAAGTTGATTTCACAGTGACTTGGTCCTAATGTGTCAAAATAAGTTTTCTAAGAAAAGTATTTTAAATGGAATTGCTCAAGAAATTTCTCCATTTTGATTCTATAGGCAAAACTGTTATTTCTTTAATCAATTCTGGAATAAGAGACAAATGAGTAGGCTGTACAAACTATAAAATCATTTTGCAAGGTTATACTAATAAAAATAAAGAACTTCAGTTGGCAAAGTCTGTAATTTGATTGGCTGTGAGTTATAGATGCCAATTCTTATCCTATAAAAGCAAACTCACCAAGGGAATATCAATGGAAAACAATTATTAACTAGATTTTTATCCTCTGGTTATGCAAAATAAAATACATTTAGTGTTTTCAAGTCAATGCAAGAGGAAGTGTCAAGACAGGGTACACATTTAGTAATTTTGCAGAGATGTTCAAGGCTATTAATTTTCTTCACTTTAATTAGAAAAGCAGTGCAAAATTATTCTCTTGATCAGTTGTAGGAAATTTAAGACATTTGGTATTGGGAAAGTGTCCTGAAATTGTGGAATCTTATAGATCCGAATGTATTTTTAGTATAATGGCAATAGTTACTAAAAATTCATTTCTATTTTTATGGCTATAGTTTGATTCTTTAAGCATAAACCGTAGGCATACAAAGATAATGGATATTAAAAGAGAAAGATAATTATAGGAAAATTAGGATTTTAGGCAGATTTAAAATAGTATAATTTAAATTTTCTTACACAGTGTATGAAACTGCTAGGTTTTAAATTTAGTTTCAGGGTAGGAATTGATATTACCACTGAAGTATTTCTTAAAGGTTATTATTAACAAACTGTTGTTTTTCCTATTTATTTAAGTTCATCTTCCTCCCTTCTATATGCAATCATTTAAGAATGAAACATTGTTCTGATGTTAAGTCACACTAAGAGAATTAATATCCCATATGCCTTCAAACCAAGATACTTGCAGTTATAGGGAAAATGAACTAGAATAGTTTATGTTTCATGGTAATTCTCATTTCTTTATTAACATTTTTATTCTCATATTGAGACATAGATGGGTAATGGAGATCATTGTCGAGCTAAAGGAGGGATGGGATAGGAGAAATAATACGGAAAAAAATAATACTCTGAGACAACTGATTCCCATGTGAATTTCGTAAGTCAAGTCCCAGGTGCCACAAGAGAATAGGAGAGCCACTGCTCATGTTTATTGATATCATTTGTTTAATTGAGTTTTAAATACTGCCTTATTGACTGCCCAATTCATTTTTTAAGGGGGAGTGATTCTTAACTTAATAATGTGAAGTGAAACTAAGAGATCTCTAAATACATGTTCATGAAAAAAAATGTTGCCTTGAAGATAAATAAAAATTGTGTTTGTTTCTTTCAAATTAAGTAACTACTGAATCTTAACTCTGAGCCAGAGATTGTGTTAGGATAGTGGGAAATATGACAGAGCTCCTGCCTTTTGAAAATGTGCGCCAAGAATTCTGGTGGAATGATAGTTTCTGACACAAGTTACATAGCTAATGGAGGCAAAGTTTGAATATTTTAGTCTTGCCTGCTTGCTTTTTTTGGTTTAATTCTTCAAGTTTAATGGGGGGAGAGTGAACTTTGGAGTTAGACAATCCTGATCATTTTACCAATCTTTCTGAGCATCTACTTTCTTATCCATAAATAAGATGGTCACCTGTGGCATTCTCCTCAGGCCCTGCCAGGAATTGTTACCTTTTATTTTAATTACAAAAGTCAACATGGTTATTATGAAAAAGTAAATGGTATAAAGAAAAACATTGTCATCTAAAGGTCAGGTCTCCTTCATGTTTGTTACCCAACACAATCTTATTCCCAAAAGTTGACTTTGACAAACATATTGGTGTGTATATACTGATCATTATTAATAAAGTTAGCCTCTGGATAGATAAGAACTGAAGATTGTACCTACCTTGCAGAATTTTTCATTTACTATAATTTACTAGAATTTCTTCAAAGTAGAAAAAGAAAATACTTTGACTATGGTATATATCCTAGATTGAGATAAATGTATTACTACATACAAATATGTGCTTATTGTTAAAAACAAGATTTTCCTTGTATAACTTAAATATTAGCCTTCCCAAAGCAAATTTTCAGAGTTCTTAAGAATGAATGGATATATATATGTATATATACACATGTGTATTATATATATAAATATATATAAAATACATATAAAATATATATTGTATATTTCAGTTTAATGCAGATAAAATATCTGTCTCAGGAAAAAACAGCCTAGATTCAAATTTTACTCATCCATTTGCTAAATGTATAAATCTGGGAAATTTGCCTAGATTCTCTATTTCTCAGTTTCCTCATTATGTAATGATTTAATAATAATATGTATTTCATAAAGTTACTCATTAAATCTTAGCAATTATTTTCTTTAATAATATGAATTGATAAAATTAACTATAGTTAAAAAGTAAATTATAAAAAAGGTCTTTCTTCTTTCAGATAATGCAAAAGAACCTTGCATCTCAAAAATATTTATTAATACAATAAAACATGTTCAAAATGTGTGTAAAAAGCAACATTTAAAGTATATTATCTCTCATTTTAGGTAACAAGGCAGAAAATGTAATATTTTCCCTTTATGCTCTTACTACAGCTTTTTGATACATATGCTGAACTTATTTAAAGTTATAAATAAAGGTATTGTGGGTACTGTGGGTACTGTATTGTGGGTTTATGCATGGGTACTGTGTCTATTTAAGTCACTACAGTACAGCAGTATCCTTATATCTTTTTGATGCAAAAAGTTTATTATATTATTTATTTAATTTTTTTCTTACCAGTATTTATCAGAATGCTGCTTTCCCTGTGATTTCCCAAATTAAGCAGCTGTCATACTTACTAACTCATACAACTGATTATAAACTAAGCCAACAATATAATGACAAGAAATCAATCTAAAATTGTGCACAGTATAAACATAATAATTTTGTGTCCTTGAATGCCAGGATTTGTTTTTTAAGATGAGAGATTATTTAGTACAAAAAAAAAATACAGTTGTAACTCTATTTGAAGACAAAAAAAATAGTGTTCTGTGTTCTCAACCTATAATTAACATTTATGTCTCATACATCTTTGTAAATTAAACAACTTTGATGGTTAAACTAAAAGAAATAAACTCTAGTTATTTAAATTTAGTTTTTCTGAATGTTAATAACTTAGGATAATTAAAACATAAAGACAAATACCAGAACCCAAGCAGCTTCTGTTCAAATCCTAGCCTGCTGTTTTCAAGATATGTAAATTTTCAGCAATTCACTTATTCATTCTGTTTTTCAGTTCATTTGTAAACTATAAAATGGAGATTATAATATTTGTGCCCATTTCAGAGTGATCTACATAAAATATTTAAAGTGGTAATGTGTATAAAACATTCCATTTTTATTTGCTGCCATTATAATATTTGCATATGTAGAGTTCTTTGAAGACAATATTATTGTTATTGTTTCTGTTGCTATGTATGCTTTTAATTTAAATTGGTGATGATTTTGGACCTTAGTCAATGGCACCCCTAACTGATGAGCCCTAGCTAATGGTCACTATTCATCAATTTCATATAATTAATTATACTCCCAACCTGTGGGTCATTAGTACTGGTGATTGTGAATTTTGAAAATCATATTCTGAAAATCTTGCTGAAAGTTTCTTTATTGAAGAATTTCAATGTCTATCTTTGCCAACAACCTTTTATACAAGGACCAAGTTCAGAAAGAATGTCCCTTAGAAATTGATCACTGTGTTGAAAAACTCTACCAAAGTACTCTGATGAAGGGAATGTTTTGTTGGATGTGGAAAGACAGACACGAACTATTGAAATGGACAGAAATGATGGTATTTTTTTCAGAGAATAATCCCTGAAATAAAGATCAAAAGTCCTGGATTTTTATACCAGCTCAATCACTTGCCCATAAAGGAATTTAAGTTACCTTAGGTTCACTTTCTTTCCATGTAATAAGTATATTTACCTCAAAACTGGTTACTTTACATAAGTTACCCACCAGAAATTGAGTTTTGGAACTCAGAAGTGTGTTAAGGAGAACTTTCTTGCTCTTTGTCTATCTGTTTTCAATATAAAACAGGAACAATATGTCAGTTTTTAATGTGTCATTATTTCACCTAAGACTTAAAAAGTAGTAACTTTTCAGTGATTTTTTTTTGCCTGAAATCCAAATTCTCCAGTGGTCCACAAAGCCCTATGTTATCTACAAAGCTCCTCCCAACCCCACTCATCTATAGAGGTTTTCTGTCAATTCATCCAATTTAAAGGACATCAGGATTTATTCTATATACTAATTTATATTAATTTACTTGATTTTTTTGTTTCTTGTTAGAGTATTAGTTCCTGTAGGGCAGAGGTAACATGTGTTTTATTTATTTATTTTTATTCTTAGCTCTAAGCGTAATGCCTCGTATATGAGAAGTGCATAATATATAATATTTTAAAATAAATTATCCAATCTACTATCAGCATCTTAAATACCAATTCCTAGGTAATATATTCCAAAGTTTTACTTCCAGCCCAGAACTTTTAACCAAACTTCATATGTTTATCTTAATACCTGCTAAACTCTTCAACTAAAAGATTCACAAGAATTTCAAAGTTAGCATTTCCAAATAACTGTACAGTCATTTCCTCCTTCCCTTTTCTTCCTCTTATACCAATCTCAGATGATGGCATCATTAGCAAACAAGTCAGCAAGGAAGGAAACCTAGTAGCTATTGTTACTTGCTCCTCTCACTACTCACATTGGGGGGGGGGAACCTATCTTGTAAACTTGACCATATCACTCCACTAATTAAGAGTTTGAATGGATCTTCAGAAGAAAATTAGATAAAAATGAAACAGAGGACTCTCTATTGATATGATCAAGTGGTTTTTGTCTTTGCTTTTGTTTATGTGGTGTATTATGTTTATTGATTTATGAATATTGTACCATCCTTGCATCCCTGGGATGAATCCCACTTGATAATGGTGTATGATCTTTTTAATGTATTGCTGGATGCGGTTTGCCAATATTTTGTTGAGGATTTTAGGATCTATGTTCATCAGTCATATTGGCCTGAAGTTTTCTTTCTTTGTTATGTCTTTATCTGGGTTTGGGATTAGGATGATGTTGGCTTCATAAAACGAGTTTGGGAGTATTCCATCTTCTTGAATTTTTTGAAAAAATCTGTGGAGGATGGGGGTTAGCTCCCCCTTAAATGCTCTGTAGAATTCTCCTGTGAAACCGTCTGGTCCAGGGTGTTTGTGTTTCGAAAGCTTTTTGATTACTGTTTCAATTTCATCAGGCGTTAGTGGTCTGTTCAGGCTTTGTGCTTCTTCCTCATTGAGTTTTGGAAGGTTATATTTTTTCTAGAAATTTGTCCATTTCATCTAGGTTTTCAAATTTTATGGCGTACAGTTCTTCATAGTAATTTCTTACAATCCTTTGTATCTCGGTGGTATCCATTGTAGTCTCTCCTCTTTCATTTCTGATTGTGTTAATTTGGGTCCTCTCTCTTTTTTTCTTGATGAGCCTGCTTAAGGACTTGTCAATTTTGTTTATCTTTTCAAAGAACCAGCTCCTGGATTCGTTGATCCTTACAATTGGGCTTTTAGTCTCTATGTCATTTAATTCTGCTCTGATCTTCATTATTTCCTTCCTTCTACTTGCTCTGGGTTTTCTTTGTTGTTGTTCCTCTAGTTCTTGTAGGTGTATGGTTAAGTTGTCTATTTGAACTGTTTCTATTCTTTTTAGGTAGGCCTGTATCACTATAAACTTCCCTCTCAGGACTGCCTTTGCTGTATCCCATAGGTTTTGGATTGTTGTGAGTTCATTTTCGTTTGTTTCCAGAAACTTTTTGATTTCTTCTCTGATCTCATTTTTCACCCATTCATTATTTACTAGCATGCTATTCAATCTCCATGTTTTTGAGTGTTTTGGATTTTTTTCCTTGAGATTTGTTTCTAGTTCCAGTCCCTTATGGTCATAAAAAATGCTTGATATGATTTCAATTTTCTTGAACTTGTTGAGGCTTGTTTTCTGTCCTATCATGTGGTCTATCTTTGAAAATGTTCCATGTGCATTTGAAAAGAATGTGTACGTTGCGTCTTTGGGATGAAAGACTATATATATCAGTTAAGTCCATTTCGTCCAAGGCCTTATTCAATGCCACAATATCTTTGTTGATATTTTGTTTAGAAAACCACTTTACCATATCAATAGATGCAGAAAAAGCATTTGATAAGGTACAGCACCCATTTATGATAAAAACCCTCAACAAAGTGGGAATAGAGGGAGCGTTCCTCAACATAATAAAGGCCATATATGAGAGACCTACAGCCAACATCACAATCAATGGACAAAAACCAAAAACTTAGAGCTTTCCCACTAAGATCAGGAACAAGACAAGGATGCCCTCTCTCACCACTCCTATTCAACATAGTATTGGAAGTCCTAGCCACAGCAATCAGACAAGAAAAAGAAATAAAAGGCATCCAAACTGGAAAGGAGGAAATGAAACTGTCACCGTTTGAAGATGACATGATAGTGTACATGGAAAATCCTATAGACTCCACAAAAAAACTACTTGACCTAATAAATGAATTTGGCAAAACAGCTGGATACAAAGTCAATACTCAAAATCAAAGGCATTCTTGTACACCAACAAAGAAACCTCAGAAGCAGAAATGAGGGGGAAAATCCCATTTGATAATAGAAACAATAAAAATAAAGTACCTAGGAATCAACCTAACCACGGAGGTAAAAGACCTGTACTCAGAAAACTACACAACACTGAAGAAAGAAATTAAGGAAGACACAAATGGAAGCATGTACCATGCTCATGGATTGGAAGAATTAACATCATCAAAATGGCCATACTACCCAAAGCAATTTATAGATTCAATGCAATTCCTATTAGAGTACCCATGACATATTTCACGATATAGAACAAACATTTCAGAAATTCATATGGAACCATAAACGACCTTGAATGGCTGCAGCAATTTTGAGAAAAAAGAACAAAGCAGGAGAGATCACAATACCTGATATCAAACTGTATTACAAGGCCACTGTAATCAAAACAGCCTGGTACTGGCATCAAAACAGGCACATAGACCAATGGAACAGAACAGAGAGCCCAGAAATAAACTCAAGTCTTTATGGTCAATTAATATTTGACAAAGGAAGCAGGAGCATAAAATGGAGCAAAAACAGCCTCTTCAACAGATGGTGTTGGGAGACCTGGACAGCTACGTGCAAAAAAATGAAACTCGATCACCAACTTACACCATACACAAAAATAAACTCAAGATGGATAAAAGACTTAAATATAAGTTGTAACACCATAAAAGTCCTAGAGGAAAACACTGGCAGGAAAATCTCAGACATTCCACTCAGCAACATCCTCACAGACATGTCCCCTAAAGCAAGGGACATAAAGGAAAGAATAAACAAATGGGACCTCATGAAAATAAAGAGCTTCTGCATGGCTAAAGAAAACAGCACCAAATTACAAACAGAACCAACAGTATGGGAAAACATATTTGCCAATGATACCTCAGACAAGGGCCTGATCTCCAAAATAGATAAAGAACTCACACGACTCCACTCCAAGAAGACAAACAACCCAATTAAAAAATGGGCAAAGGACTTGAACAGACACTTCTCCAAGGAAGACATACAGAGGGCCCAGAGACATATGAAAAGATGCTCAGCATCACTAGCCATCATAGAGATGCAAATTAAAACCACAATGAGGTACCATCTCACACTGGTTAGAGTGGCCTACATAAACAAATCAACAAACAAATTTTGGAGAGGATGTGGAGAAAAGGGAACCCTAGTGCACTGTTGGTGGGAATGCAGACTGGTGAGGCCACTGTGGAAAACAGTATGGAATTTCCTCAGAAAACTAAAAATGGAACTGCCCTTTGACCCAGCAATTCTGCTACTGGGATTATACCCTAAGAATCCTGAAACACCAATCCAAAAGAACCTATGCACCCCAATGTTCATAGCAGCACAATTCACAATAGCCAAGTACTGGAAGCAATCTAAGTGCCCGTCAGCAAATGAGTGGATCCAAAAACTATGGTACATTTACACAATGGAATTCTATGCAGCAGAGAGAAAGAAGGAGCTTATACCCTTCGCAGTGGTATGGATGGAACTGGAGAGCATTATGCTAAGTGAAATAAGCCAGGCAGTGAGGGACATATACCATATGATCTCACCTTTAATTGGAACATAATCAACAAAAGAAAAAAGGAAACAAAATATAACCAGAGACAATAAAATTAAGAACATTGTAACAATAGCCACAGGAGAGTGGGGAGGGGATAGTGGGGAGAGGTGTCTATAGGAGCTACTATGAAGGACACAAGGACCAAATCAAGGGGGATGGTGTAGTTGGGGGGGGGAGGTGGGACTGGCTGGGGTGGGGTGGAGGGAAGGGGAGAAAATGCAGACAATTGTAACTGAATAAAAATAAATTAATTAATTTAAAAAAAGATTGTGAACTTAAAAAAAAGAAAAACAGAGGACTCTCAGTCAAGATGGCAGTGTAGGTAAATGTGGTACTTGCCTCTGCCCACGACCACATCAAAATTACAACTAAACTAGAGAACCACCATTCAGAACTGTCTGAAATCTAGCTGAATGGAAGTCCTACAAATAGAAATTTAAAGGAGGCTGGTAAGAGGGGAAGAGACATGGAAGGTGCTCATTCCACACCCTTGTATGGGGAACAAAAAATAAGTAGAAATATCTCAGCTACAGAGATTCACCCTGAGGAGCGATGGGTCCCAATCCAACACCAGGCCCCCACACCTCAGGTTTCTAGAGCCAGGAAGAGAAGTCCCCATAACTTCTGGCTGTAAAAATTAGTGAGAATTATGTCTGAATGAAACAAAAGGCTTCTGGAGTCCAAGGCAGTCCTTGTCTATGGGTCATTCATATATGTTCCTTTACTAGGGTGGCAAATGAATGGTGGGAGTAGGGGGTGTGCTGGGCAGAGGAGGGAAAAGTGGGAAAAATTGGGACAACTGTGATAGAATAACAATAAAATATTTTGTTTTAATTAAAAAAATAAATAAAAATTCCATACCACAAAAAAAAAATGAAAAAGGAAGGAAGGGAGGGAGGGAAGGAAGGAAGGAAGGAAGGAAGGAAGGAAGGAAGGAAGGAAAGGAAGGAAAGAAAGGGGAAAAACAGAAAGAAAGGAAATAAAGGGCAAACAAGCTCTTTCATCCTTAACCTGGTGAAAAAAATAGACATACAAATTCAGAAAGCGCATAGAGTCCCAAACAAGATGAACCCAAAGAGGCCCACACCAATTCACATCATATCAAATCACAAAAGGGCAAGGAAAAAGAATCTTAAAATCATCAAAAGTAATTAGTTGTCAAAAAAGGAGCTTCCATAAGACCGTCAGCTGTTTTCTCAAGAAATTTTGCAGGCTGAAAAGGATTGGCAAGAAATATTCAAAGTCATGAAAAGCTAGGACCTACAATGAAGATTACTCTACACAGTAAAGCTATCATTTAGAATCGACAGATAGATAAAGAGCTTCCAAGGCAAGATAAAGCTAAAGGAGTTCATCACCACCAAACTAGCTTTACATGAAATGTTAAAGGATCTTCTTTAAAAAGAAGAAGAAAGATAAAAATACAAACAGTAAAATGACAATAAATACATATCTATCATTAATTAAATCTAAAAAAACAAAATAAATGAAGAAGCAGAACAGAAACAGACTCATATATACATAGAACACTTTGATGTTTGCCAGATAGGAATGGGGTTGGAGAGGATGGGTGAAAAAGATGAAGGGATTAAGAAGTATAAATTGGTTTTTACAGAAGAGTCTTTTGTTGTAAGTTATAGCATAGGGAATATAGTCGATAATATTCTAATAACTATGTATAGTGTCAGATGGGTATGAGATTCATTGGGATGATTGCTTATTAAGTTATATAATGTCTAATCACTGGAGGTGTACACCTGAAACTAATATAATGTTGTATGTCAACTGTAATTAAAAATAAAAATGATTTATATAAAAAATAATATATCACAAATTTTTTTAAATAATAAAATAAATAAATGAAACAGATCTCCAGGGGAAAAATGGAATTGACAGACCTTTTTTGACAAAAGTAAGAATCAGAGAATTTGAGGCACGATATTTTACTCTATTGTTCATCTTGATAGAGCAAAACCAATAAGGTGGAGTGAGTATACATGGCCACTTTAATGAAAATAAAAGAAAAAAAAAACCTCAATGCTCCCTGAAATGTGAGATGTTAGCCAAGGGTTAGAAAACAGACTTGAACAACAATAAAAAAAGTTAAAAAAAAAACTCTAGGGGGAAACAAATGTAATTAATATCTTCAGACCATTTATTTTGTGCCAAGTATTACAAATCCATTACCTCATTTTTCATCTAAATAAACACTCATAAACATTTCCAATGAGTGAAGAGATATTGTCCAACATAATATGTCAAGATTATAGCACACTTATGAAATGTGTAACATACCGCACACTATTTGTTGAAAGAGTAAATAAATTTTGATTGGTAAGAATAAAAGAGGCTTAGAAATTTTAAGTAATATACCTGTGTTCTTACACTATAAAATGTTGCAGAATTCAAACCAAAGTTTCTTGTTTCAAAGTCCTGCTTATAATCACCATACTGTATTATGTCCTTTAGAATTAAGTAATTTTTTCTTTCTAAACCAGAAATTCCTGTGATTTCTATGGAGTTGTTTCATACAGCAGTAAATCAATTCAATGATTAATCTGAGACTAAAGAAATCAAGTTGATTAATACTCCTAAACTGTGGAACAAGAAGAATGGAGATACCTTTGACAGAAGAGGCCAAATTTGTAACCACATTATTATTTGAACAGTAAAGAAATGTGTTCCATTGCAAATTTGTAGAACTTGAGGTTATAATTGGACATGGAAGTGAAAATGTTGATAGCAGTGAAAAGTGGATCTTGATTTTTTCTTAGAGCTAAAGATACATATCTGAATATCATCAATATGGAGTTGCTAGTTGAAGCTATAGAAACAGATTGATTCTCCTCGACAGGGAATAGAGAGGGAGTAAGGAGTTGAGAACAACACTTCGAGAAATAGCTGCTGAGAGTGGATAGGGAAAGAAAATGAAACCAGCAGAGAACACAGGAAGACTTTTCAGAAATAAGGCATTGCTTATTAATCAGTTAGTGTAACTGGTAGAATGTCAGTAGTCAGGTCACCAGAGTTTACCAAGGCAGAGGTATATCAAGATAGACTCATTCATCTGAGGAAGTAAAGGAGTAAAATGAAAAGGAAGAGATATTCTGAGTTCTGGGATTGAATCTAGGCCAGCATTACTCTCTGGGGTAGGCTCTGCTGGCTGCCAAGAAAGAGTTCCTGCATTATCAGTTCCTCTGGCGACCATTTGTGTGTTTCAGTCAAACCCCAAGCAAAATCTTTGCCTTTGCTTGCTCCCCACAGTATTCTCAGATCCTTGCAAAGAGACCCATGGTGTGACTGGCTGGTAGTAGGGATGATCAATTAATACATGCAGGTGGATTGAGCAGCCTGTCCTAACCACCAGTTTCACCCTGCCTGGCCAGAAGATGCCTAAATAGCTGAAGAACTAAGGAAGCTGGAAAGATTAACATTTTCATACTGGAAAATCAGAGAGTCTCATACATCAAAATAACCTGTAGTATTTGCTAAAATTCTAATTTCTAGGCCTAAACTCTAGAGATTCTGAGTCAATTGGTCTGCACTGGGCCAGGTACCCACGTTCCTAAAAGGCTTATGAATGTTTCTGTCGTCCTTTGAACATGTTTTTAAAAACATTGCCTTAGATAGTAGATACTGAGAAAATCTTGTTGATAACATGTTTTAACTGATTAATATATATCTTAGTAGATATACCCTTTGACTTATAAACACTCCTTTGATCATTAATATTTACTATTGCATCATTTGCTTCAAAATAAATTATTAGCATACATATATTAATTGCAATTTAATGATAGTAAGTGATATTAAATACACTATTTTTTTCTGTCCTAGAAAAACATGACTAAAATTAATCAAATTTTGAGAAGATTGAGGACACCATAAATCATCACCTAAACTCTCTTGTAGTTGCACTTTGATAGATTACTGAGGTGAGCATGTTCAGAAGGCAAGGGCTTTCCCCAGAGAACGTCCTGCTTGAAATTCCAAATTAAAAATAAATAAGACTCCAGCCAGCTGCAACTGACATGATGTGGAGTCCCGGATGAAGTACTTTCAGAAATAATTAGGTCTCAACACATTCAGGATATTATAAATAATAAGCAAAAGCTTGAACTGGCTAATGAAACTAAATTAACTTAAGATCACAGGTGTTTTGTGTTTGGTATGCCTTACCTTGCCCATGACACAAGCAGACATGTTCAATGCAACTTAATGAATCATCTGGGAAAGTCCCAAATAGAATACCTCAGAGGATCCCAGTACAGGAAAGGTGAAATATGGACTAACCGTAGTGTGATGCACATTTGGGAAAGAAGATGCACTCTTGAAGCTTATCAACTGTAGAAGCAGAGTGATTCACTATTATGCACAAAAACTCTTATAGATCAATTCAGAACCTTTACTTCGTCTCCTCCAGAGTACCAAATAGTGTTGCTACATAGTCACATTTATGTTGTTTCTTATATTTCCATTATTATTATTATTTTTACTGTTGTTCAATTACAGTTGCCCCACCTTTTGCCCCTTTGGTCTCCCCTGCCCCTCCCTCCTTCCCCTCACAGTCAATCCCCACCCTGTTGTCTGTGCCCATGAGTCTTCTATTCATGTTCCTTGTTTTCCCCCTTCCCCTTCTTTCTCCCATTACCCCTCTGGTCACTGTCAGTTTGTTCTCTATTTCCATGTCTTTGGTTCTATTTTGCTCACTTGTTTGTTTTGTTGATTAGGTTCCACTTATAGGTGAGACCACATGGTATTTGTCTTTCACCACCTGGCTTATTTCACTTAGCAGAATGCTCTCCAGTTCCATCTATGCTGTTGCAAAGGGTAGGAGTTCTTTCTTTCTTTCTGCTGTGTAGTATCCCATTGTGTAAATGTACCATAGTTTTTTCATCCACTCATTTTTTGATAGACACTTAGGCTGTTTCCAGCACTTGGCTATTATAAATAACACTGCTATGAACGTTGGGGTGTATAGGTTCTTTTGAATTGGTGGTTCAGGATTCTTAGGGTATAATCCCAGCAGTGGAATCAGTGGATCAAAAGGCAATTTCATTTTTAGGTTTTTTTAAGGAAATTCCATACTCTTTTCCACAGTGGCTGCACCAGTCTTCAATCCTACCAACAGTGTACTAGGGTTCCCTTTTTTCTGCATCTTCACCAGCACTTGTTGCTTGTTGATTTGTTAATGATGGCCATTCTGACTGGTGAGAAGTGATATCTAATTGTGATTTTAATTTTCATCGCTCTGATGACTGGTGATGTTGAGCATTTATTCATGTGTCTATGGGCCCTCTGTATATCCTCCTTGGAGAAGAGTATGTTTAGGTCCTTTGCCCATTTTTTTTAAATTGGATTGTTTGTCTTCCAGGTATGGAGTCATGTGAGTTCTTTATATATTTTGGAGATCAAACCCTTGTCTAAGTTATAATTGGCAAATCTTCTACTTCCATTTTTAAAAGCACTGTTATTTCATTAAGGTGATAATCCTACTTATTTTACAAAAACTTTAATAATGTGTGTTATGTACCAGGCATTATTCTAAGTACTTTGTCAACATTAACCACTTTATTCTTCATACCCACTTTATGAAGCAAAAAACAGTTAAGTAGCTTGCCCAGGTATATAGCAAGAAGTGATAGAAATAGATCTGGAATCAGCCCTGGCTGATGTGGCTCAGTGGATTGGGTGCTGTCATGCAAACCAAAAGGTCACTGGTTTGATTCCCAGTCAAGGCACATGCCTGGGTTGCAGGTCAGGTTTCCAGTAGGGGGCACACAAGAGGCAACCGCACATTGATGTTTCTCTCCTCCCTCCCTTCCCCTCTCTCTAAATATAAACAAATAAAACCTTTACAAAAAAGAAATAGATCTGGAATCACACTCCATGATCTACCTTCACACACACTGTCAGTGTGTTATGCTGCCTCGTCCTCCACTCTGCTGCCAAAGGCCCTGGGAATCAGGCACTTGGAGTTTACATGTTCATGTCCTTATAGACAGATGGTAGGCAAAAAAAGTGTTGTAAGATGTCTAAAATGTAATAGATTTATTAAGATATCTTCAAGTTAAATTCAATTGCACCATAAGATGACACTGGTGCTAGTGGTGAGTCACTAGTTTTGATCTGCCAAACCAATGAATACTGTATGTATGCTGAATTACCACCACTAAAAGTGTTTCTTGACCATTTAAAAACAAGGTGGTATGACAAAAACTCGAGAACCAAACTAGAGACTAGTTGTTTTCAATCTCTGATATCTCCCGTTACATGTATATGATCTAGGGTGGTATCTCTGCTAAACAATTAAATGGGAAAGAAGTGTTCATAGTAGCCTTTGTATGTTTTTAGCCAAGAATTCTATGTTCCAAAAAAGTAACCCACACTTTATATGGAAAACAATGTATTAAAAAATTAAAGAAAAATCAGTAACTTTAAGAAGAGGGAGCATAGTGGTTCAGAACCAAATAACTTGAGCCACTTTTGACCCTTTTTACTTGGATGACACTAAGACGCTTCATAACAAAGTGAACCCTACACTTTGAAATGATTTGTTGCAGAGATACACTGTATATATTTGATAGTTCATGACTTCCATGGTTTGTAACCTCCTTATTTAGTTATATTACAGTTCTGTTTCCTAATTGTGTTTGGTTTTCTGAATTAGATGAGGATAGGAGTTATTTTCTCAAAGCTTAGCAACAACCACTGATAAATTGAAAACCAAAAACTGGGCTTTACAGCCAAAACATACCTTTTTATATGAATGATTAAAAACATTGCAAAATAACTAAGTATTATGAGTTTTCCACCAGAGGTATTGTCAATGCATACCTAACAATACTGAATGGTGCCCAAAGCTACAGAGAAACTACTTTGGATATGACCTTTTTCCAAATTTTATAACTAAAGATGCCATTGCATTATGCCCAAGGGTCTTATAAATGTAGAAAAATTTAGAGGCAATGGAGTTGATTTTTAATTACCTTCTCAAGAGAATTTCCAATGAAAGGATGGGTTAGTTGAATTAAACAGAAAACATGCAGTAACAAATGCCACAGCCAAATCAAAATTTGTTTATCTCATGACATACATTTAGGTCTCATGAAAATGTTTAAACTATATTAATCACAAATACAACTATATATTCATTTGTGTTCACCACATCAAGACGAGAGGCACAGTGAGCTGAAGTTCCATGAGTTTGTGGGTATGTTTTCATAATATCAGTGCAACTGTAAAGGGGGATGATAACATCTCAGTAGGGATCATTTCAGTGTTAAATAAAAATTTAAAAGCTTTCTCAGTGAAACATGCCACATAAATACTATTATTATATGTTTCTCAGTATTATGAAATATGACATGTTAGAAGAAAAGCCTCCTAGGGTCATTGTGCAGTGAACATATCTTTTGATTTTATCAAATTTTTAATTCTCATGTGTAGATTTTCTCTGAAGAATTATTACATTGCTAACTATATATAATAGACACTATCTTTCTTTAAGGTTAAGTTTAAAATGTCAGTTTTGCAAAAACATAATCTTAAATAGGTCAAAAGAGCAATTCACCTAAGCAGAGGAGCAGAGAGAATTGACTACATGGGAAGTCATAAGTCATAGTACTTTGCTTGATTGCATGCATACCTGGCTCTCCTGTGACCAAAAATGATGCCACTTCTCAGGCAAATTCTCTCATGGGTAAATGCCTGTGGAGTTCTGTGGCAAATTGCTGTATAATTCTTCGCATGTAAAAGGAAGTTAAGTTGGAAGTACACCAAAAAAGGGAAGTTTGTGACTTGAAGTGACATCGGGCTGGATTTTTCCCATCTTCTGAGTCTCCAGGATTCTCAGGGTGGCTGAAAATGCTCAAATAAATATGCAGTGGCTAAGCCCAGCACAAAAACCTGCATGTTGTATTTCAGGGTTTTGCATCTATTTCCCTTTAATCATCTGGAATTTCAACTCATCTAGTATATACATTTTAAACATAATGCAGTTTTTCTTCTTTGAAATATTTTGAAATTAAAAAATTCTATATATGGAATAAATAATATTGCATTCTGATAAAATAGTTCTTTTAACTGTTTGATCCCTATTAATATATATCATAGACATGCAACTACATAATGAATTTTTCACACCCAAGCTGTGTCATTGCCTCTACTTCTAATACTTCATTAAAGAATCTTAATCTTATGTCCTTAAGACTCTCATATATTAATTTTCAAAGTTAATGAAAGTATTTTGTTGAAAAATCTATGTTTAGGGTTAGAGATGAACCATTTAATTACATGTATAGTTACATATAGTTAACCACATACTGTATGCATCTTTGAAATGCTACACATAACAAAATGATAATTGTGATAAATATATTTTCTGAAAGATAAAAATATTTTGGGGTGAGCCCCAATTCCTGGGTAATAACTATAATTCTTTGAGAGGTAAAATGCTACTTAAATATTAAGATAAATAATTCTTCTTTTAATTTCAGTATATAAAACAAGAACAAATATATACAAGTCACAAGACAAAAGATTTGGGTGAAGTATAAATAATACTATAACAATTAAACAATAAGCTGTCTTGTGGAATAAAATGACAAGTCAGATGAACAGTGAGAGAGTGCAGGAAGTAGATTAATTTGTTTTTATATATTAAATGTCTTTTGTGTAGTAGGGCCTGGCTAGGTGTGGTTATTATATAATACAGGGACCAGCACCTGTGTCTTCCCTAATGTAACTCCCTAAAGTTAGAAAGGAAGTTCTGTGGCCATTAAATTCATCAAGTGAGTTTTTTGCAAGGTGCTTTAAATAGGAAGGACCACCTGTGTGTGGGCTGGACTCTGAGAGGGAGCAAAGGAAATGGGAGCTGTGGATATTGTTTCTCAAAAGCTTACAATTCAGTGGAAAAGAAAAGACAGTTACATGTAAAGCAAAGATCAGTGCATACATAACTAATCATGTGAAAAGAACAAGGATTGCTTACAGGGGTGTCTAACCCATGGCCCGCAGGCCACATGCCGCCCAGGATGGCTATGAATATGGCCCAGCACAAAATTGTAAACTTACTTAAAACATTATGAGATTATTTTGTGATTATGTGTTGCAATGTATTTAATGTGTGGCCCAAGACAACTCTTCTTCCAGTGTGGCACAGAAATGCTAAAAGCTTGGACACCCCTGGCTCAGATTGTTCAGGAAAGAGAGGAAGTAATATTAAGTGTGAAGGAACTGAGGTTCTTTAAGGTTACACTGATGCTGGATTAAATGATGTCTTTCCCTTTGACCTTTAAGGGACTCAGAATGGACCTTGTTTGTTTTTATATTTTATCCATTGCCTGGAGATTATCCTCCAAGTAGCAGCATTTAACAAATAATACGAACAATAGTAGCTACTACAGGTATACCTTGGAGGTATTGTGTCTTTGTCTCCAGTCCACCACAGTAAAGCAAAGCATAATCTTTCTGCTTGTGGATGGTCTTGCCCTCAATTTGTTTAAAAAAGTACAGTACCTGTAAAGCCCAGTAAAGCAAAATGAATAAAATGAAATATATGAGATATGACTGCATTATTATTACTATTTTAATGGTGTGGGATTTGATATAGAATAACTTTTGCTCAGGACTGACTGGCCTTAAATTTAGCATACAAATGCTGGGCTACCTCTTCAAAATACTATATTTTGCTATAGTAAGCCATTTCAAACTCTTTCTTAACTACACATTTTAAATGGTCTTCCAACAGACATTCATTTTAAAAAAAGTGATAAAACATTATAACCACTAAAATGTTTTTTGTAAATTTAAATTAAGATGGAAAAATATACATGATGCAAATTGTACCATCATTGTAAATGATATAATTTCTTGCTATATATAAGCTAAAATTTCCACTGACTATCTCATTTATATGATGATTTTATATGATAGTATGATTCCATAGTAGAGTGAAATGTGTAAATTCCCTATTTCAGAGGCACTCTGCTGTAGTAACTGAAAAAAATTCCTATTCATTTACGGTTGTTCTTACCTGTTGCACAGCTCTGGAAGCTCTGTCTTTGAGAGCTTGAATGCTGTCTTCTGAATTGAGGTGATGGCACTAGGGAGTGGGCCTTTTACATACTATGTTTTACATTTAAAGAAGGATATTTCTCTAAGGATATAAGTCCAACTCTTGCCAAACTATAAATTCAATTTAACAATTTTTTTTGAAGCTCTTCTTTATTTCTTGATTCACTTTCAATTACAATACATATAGATATTTGAAATCTTCTAATCTGTAAATTACAAATACACTATTGATTTATTATTTAGTGTTCAAATGTTAGGATACAAATTACTATAAATCTGTTCATCTCTAGTGCTAAAACAATTTAGGCATAATTTCACATGATTAGTACAAGTTCTAATCTTTCTAAACCTTGGGAATAGAAGTAAAATCTTAACACATTTAATTCTAATGGACAATAACATTGTTTAAAAAGCTTTTAAGTGCTACTGCTCTTAAACATATTTTACCATTGATTTGAGTTTTGGTAACAGCATTTACTAATGATTTCATCAATAAAATACTAATAATAAACCCACCAATACAGAAGACCATATTATTACACAAGGTATATATTAAAAAAAAAAAGAGTGAAGAAACAAAATGTTTCTTTCTTTATATTGTAACATTGACCAATTCTAGTAAAGCTTAGCACAATTAAAAATAAGAAATATGGTAATTATATCTCAAACACTAGTTTTCTTTGCATAGGATATATGGTTTTAGATAATGGAGAGAGGTTTTAGAGTGTTTTCAAGATAGGTGACTCTGAATGTTAATATACAAAGTCTCTCCAGAAGGTTTCCAGCCATGTAATCTGAAAAAGAGACATTTACTGAAGAAGATACAAGATTCAAGAAACATTTGTGCACAGGACAGTGACACCTCAGTCCCCTTCAAAGTCGGCACCTTGGCCCCTCACATAATTCTCCCAATCACCATCAGCTGTTCTCATCATACTTACCCTGAATCTCATTGATGGTCTGAATCCTCTTCCTTTTCAAAGGTGATTCTAGCTTTGGGAAAATCCGGAAGTTTCAGGGAACCAAATCTGGGCAGTAAGCGGGCTGAGTCACCTGGGTGATTTGATGTTTCGCAAAAAAAACTCTGCACAAGATGTGATGCATGAACATATGTGTTGTCATGATGAAGCTGCCAATCACCAGTTGCCCATAGCTGTGACCTTCTCAATCATCTGAATAGTTTCCTCAGAGGAATGTTCAAGCTTAATGCAAAATTTGATGCAGATTCGTTGACCTACTCACTCAGTCATTTTGAATGACACAACACAGTATGCATACTCAGTAGTGTCTACAGTCCCCACTGAATAGTACAGTAAAGTCATCATTGTTCACACATGCACAGTCCAGTCCACTCTCCTTGGCTGTAGGTTACATTGACATTTCACAAACTATTCTCGTTATATTAACAATGGCTAGACTTTTTCTGGACAGACTTCATATACTTATTGGAGAAATGGATTACATATTTATAGAAATATACAGACTATTGGCACAAACAAAAGAGTGTAATTTTATATCAGGGCTTTAAGTGGGTCTTAATATACTCATTAATATATTAATGGTAGTGATACATACTTTACATCATTTTTAATAATTTATTTGGTCATATATATCACTTGACATATTTTCAGTCACAGGAAACAGAAAACACAACTTAACATGGCTTAAAAATGAAGGTAGAGGGACTTCTGGTTTCTAGCTCCTTATGTAAGTCATTTGGAAATTGCCACACTGTCCTAACAACAAGTAAAAAGGTGAACAGACTGAAAAATCAACAACTCTTCTTGGGGCCCTGAGAGAGAGGTAGACACAGGGAAAACCACTGCCCCCAACATTGGAGAAATAGTAGCATTCAGGGACTTGTGCCTTACCAGAGCAGATATACACAATCAAAGAAGCAACATGGGAACCAGTGCTGGGGTAGGTAAACCTGAACTGTAATTTATGAATTGCTAGAGGTTCAGTATGGACAACTCTGGGAGTTTGAAACTCAGGGGGCCCCAGTCATAAAGATGCCCCACAATATTGTGAGATTTACCTTCAGAAGCTTGGTCAGTTTTCCATAGTAAATACTGGACTAAAAATCCCCTGGGCATCAGGCAGGGGCGGGAACAAGAATAATTTTGAATTATACCAGAGCACTTGATCTTCTTAACAAGGTCTTCCCACAGGAGAAACACAGTAAGCAGACTATAACCAGATGGAGTATTAACAGAGCTTAACTGACCCAAAAAAGCGAGACACCCACCTTCAGCTATGCCCAGCATACCATGTGGGAGAAGGGAAAGACTAACTCCAGACCACCTGTGCCATTCACCTAAGGGGGAAAAAATGGAGAAAGCCATGTGAAGTTCAGAGTCCTGAGGCATAGGTTCCCTAAGAGACTGAGACCTAATAATCAAGGACTAGAGAAAACTTCCCTTCTCCTCTCACATCACTACCACATTATGAAGGCCTATTTATAACAGTTTCTTTTCCCTTCTGTACATCATAGTCAGTTAGCAGGAAAAATAGCAGGCACACCAAAAGACAAAACAAAAAGTTTGAAGAGAAGAGCAATCATCAGAACCATACATGGTAGGGATGTTGGATTGATTAGACCAAGAATTTAAAACAAACATAATTACTATGCTAAGAGCTCTGATGGAGAGAGTAGACAGCCTACAAGAACAGATGGGCAATACAAGCAAGGAGGTGGAAACCCTAAGAAAGAGCGAAAATTAAATTCTAGACATAAAAATTACTGCAACAGAAATGAAGAATGCCTTTGATGAGGCTTATTAGTAGATTGGACTCATGTGAGGAAAGAATCTCTGTCATAGAGAATGTATCAATGGAATCCTTGAAAATCAAAAGGCAAAGAGAACAGAAACTTAAAAAATAAAAATTAAAAAAAAGAACAGAATATCTAAGCACTGTGGGATAACTACAAATGGTATAACATAGGTGTAGTTGGAGTACCAGAGAGAGAGGAAAAACAAATAAGTCAATAATAGCTGATAATTTCCTCAAATTAATGTCAGACACCAAACCACAGATGTGGGAAGTTCAGAAAACAACAATCATGAAAAATGCCCAAGTAAACTACACTGGGGCATATTACTTTCTAACTATAGAAATTCAGAGTTGCAAGGTGGCAGTGAAGTAGGTGGGAGCTGAGCCCACTTGCTCATACAC
This sequence comes from Desmodus rotundus, assembly GCF_022682495.2. Lineage (NCBI taxonomy): Eukaryota > Metazoa > Chordata > Mammalia > Chiroptera > Phyllostomidae > Desmodus > Desmodus rotundus. The sequence goes on along the minus strand of NC_071399.1, from coordinate 55,437,661 downwards.
CCAAATGGGACACTTAGCTGATCTTCCAGGGGGAAAAAAAAAGAGTGAGAGAGAGAGAGAATAGTCAACAGAATCTTAGCTGATAGGAAGTTTGGAAGCCAAAGTGTGCAGAGGACACTTCAAAACAGGTGGTAAGGAGGTTTTTGAGGCCAACATGGAAAGTACCTGGGAGTGGTGCCAGAAACTGTGGCTGCTGTGGGGACATCGGAGGAGAGCTGCTGGGTCAGTGAGAGCAGTCTAGCAGCTCCATTCCCTCCTGGAGAGAAGAAACCACAGACCTGTGAAGGGAGTGACTTGAACACACAAAGTAGCCGGGGAAACAGAGGCAGCATACACGCACACAGCTGGGGCAGTGGTTGCCAGCCAGGACAGTGCAAGAGAGTGGGGGGTATCCTGGAAGCACCTGGAGCTGGGGGAAGAGGAGGGCCGCAAATGGCCTTGACTGGGATCAACTCTTGACTTGCCAGAGACTTGGAGCATATGGAAAGCTGGTCAGGGGCTCAGAGAGGCAGCAGCACCCACAGAGACCTTTTTCAAAAGGGTAACTGATGTGTGCTGGGCAGAGACCTTGAGCATACACCTGCCTGGCCAACAAGGAAGGAAACTTGTGTGAGTGATTTGCTACCACTCAGTACACTTTGCGGATTGATCAAAGGTGTGCAAAGTGGCATGTTTTCTCAGTGCCAGTCTAGTGCAACAGCACAGAGTAGAAAGTGCAGGCAGCATAGTGCTCTGAGGGCAATGGGCTGGCAACTGTGCACTCGTGATTACTGTAGGTCAGACTGAGCCCCCTTCCTTGGCAGAAATACTGGGAAGGGAAAATTGAGCCCAATCCTCCACTGCCCACAGGAGCTGGGGAATATGTACAAAACCCGCTGCACAGGCTTAACAACCAGCAGTGGGCTTTTTTTGTTTGTTTTCCTAGAGTAAGACAGCAAGGCTAACATCTAAAAGTGCCCATTTTGAACTACCCACAGGGATACAAAATACATTGGGTCGTAGGGCCCTATTTCACTGAGGCCATCAAAACAGGAAGTTAAGAAAGGGTACAACAAGGTGAATTTAAGGCACCACCCAGATGTGGCTTGCACACAGAGCTGCAGACTACAACAAGCAGGAGCGAGCTGACACTTTTACACAGATTGTCCCTTGACCCCACAAAACAGACAGCTATTTAAGCAGAAGCTTTACATTATTGGAGATAAACTGGGACAGACTGAGATGGGAAGTATAAGGGCAGGGGAACACACACAATTTTCCAGGAAGATGAAACAGTGCCCCCCAGGAAAGGCACAGAATAAAAGCTTCCTCTAGAGACAAGGGAAGGAGATACAGGCATTGTCACCAGAAGTTGGACGACCCACCCAGGACCTTGAGCAGAGAGAAAACCAGAGACGGATCCAGAAAGAAGTCAGAAGGCAAACACCAACAGCTGAGACAAATTTCCCCTTGCTGTTCATCAGAACTTGCCTACTTTTTATTTCTCTTTCTTCTTTTGTTTTTTTTAGTTTTTCATTCATATTGGGGGGATCTTGGGGGCTTTTTTTTTTGCTCCCTTTTATATTGCATTTTAATTTTTCTTTTTTCCCTTCACTTGTATTCCAAATAACTCATATACTTGGTCTTTTACTTTTTATTCTTTTTATTCAAATTATATGTATATTCATATTATTGTTATTCCAAATCTCTCACAGAACCATTCTTCCTCAGTCATATTCCATTTCACCATCTTCCTGAATTTATTCCTGTTGTTGTAAACTTTATTTTCTCTCACTCTAATCCGTGTTCCTATCCCTTGCTCTCACCATTTCTTCTCCATCTAACCTCACACAAGCGCTATTCTTTCTTAAGTGAGCTCACATTCTTCTCCCCTTCTTATAAGAGTCTTATTTCCTTTCCACTTTTTATAAACAGTGGCTAATTGGGTGAAATAACACAGTTATTGCTATACTTCTCCAATGGAACTCCTATTTGTCCACTGCTTGTATGTACTTTAAGTCCCATAGAATTCTCTCCCCTTGTCTTACTCCATTTTGCGCTCCCTCTGCCTCTGATCAGTTGAGTGAGGAATTTTATTTTATTTTTCCCCTCTCTCAACCTGGGATTTACTCCTTGCTCATTAATTTGCTTCCCCCGTTTTCTCAAAATCATTTTCTTTACTGTAGACATCATATTCACTTTTCTCTTTTGCACAATATTCTTATTCTTGGTCCACCTTCATTAAACTTCATTAGCTGTTGTTGCTACTGACCCTGCTGTGGTTTTTATGCAATTTTGCTCCCCTTGATCCAATGCCACTTTAATTTTATCTCAAGCATCATAGTATATTCTCCCCTTTTCTTACCCCATTGTTTCCATCACCCTTCTGTGTTTTACTTACATTTCAAATTTTGTTCTCTCCCTTTCTACATCTCAATTCCATCCCTACTCATTAATTCTCCTCTATCTTCCCACTCAATAATATTTCCCCCCTTTTAGTCATTTCATATTCCCTTTGTTATATCTTATGATGTTTGTAAAGTGTCTTCACTTTTCATAATCTTTGCTCTATTCCAGCTGAGATTGCTAATGTGGTAGTTGGGTTTGTTTGCTGGCACAGATTTGGTCGTCTGGTAATACTGCTTTGTTAACTAACATCTGTACAACAGCACCAAGACAAGGCAGGACTTGGGACTACCAGTAAGCCCACAGGAGGGGAGAACCCACCAACAAAGAATCTACCAACAAGCAAAGCCCAAGTACATCAAGAGAGCCCACACAAACAGAAGAAAAGGCAATCCTACAGCATTCAGTTAAGGAAATCAAAGAGACTGCACCACTGAGTCCCACAGAACTCCTACTATAGAAGTCCAGCCAATGACGACAGGAAGGCAAAGTAGAGCATACTAATAAAGAGAAATAAACAAAAAGAGTTACCTAAAATGGGGAGACAAAGAAAGAACCCTCTATCAAAAGGAATGGAAGAATCCCCATTAAAGGAGCTAAATGAAATTCAAGCAAGCAATCTATCAGAAGTAGAATTTTTAAAAAATGGTTATAAGAATGCTCAAGGAAATCAATGAGAACTACAAGGAACTTGGCCACAACTACAACAGCATGAAAAAGGAAATAAAAACTATAAACAAGAACCAAGAAGAAATGAAGAATATAATATCTAAAATAAAAATTATAGGAGACCATTCTGTGTGGCCATGGGCCCAGCCCTCACTCAGAGAGGCCAGTGGAAAAAGAGGTCTCACACAGGACCCACGCCCACAGATAGGTTCTCCTGTTGGGAATCAGGCCTGCATTGTACCTAGGCTGCTTTGAGACTTGCTTTTCGCTAAAACTCCCTCACCCTGAATTGAAGCAGCAAACGTTTACTGCAAATCTTTAAAGTAACTTCCTAAAATCTATGCTAAACCTTCCAAGGACAAGTGTAACCAGTTCAACCACTTTTCCCTTTACATTTGCAAATATCCTTCCTTTCTGATATAAATAGCAACATCCTCTCCTTTATTTTCTGTAAAAAGTAACCACCTAAAGAGAACCTGTGCATAGTAAATGAGGACCATCCTCAATGTAATGTGCTCAGAAAAGCAATAAAAGCCTGTTTAGGCAAGGGTCAGGGCATTCTTCTCTTGAGAGAGTGGCCATGCTGTCCCTTTCCCTCCACAGTACTCTGTAGTCCATGTGAACTTTTCTCGTCTCAGCCACAATACCACAGACACTGCAGGCAGGTGCTCGTGTCAGCTGGCGCCCACACCTATGCCACGCAGACTGGTCTCCTATATTTCCCCCCTTGTTTTTAGTTAGGACCGCTATAGATCCCACAAAGCTTGCTACTTGCTTTTCTCTCACGCGACCCTGGGAAGATAATTTGCGAGTGAATCAGAGTACACAGAACATTATTATAATCAGTAAGCAACCAGCAGATCCAAAGATCCACATTCTCAGAATAAGCCGAACAATCATTGTCAGGCAATAATGATCAAACAATAGATAACATTCAAAGAACTATGAGGGCTTATTTAGAGTCAGGGTCAGATGGCTAAAGGGCCATAAAACTTTGAGGAAACAAGCTCATTTCAGGCTTAGACCCTTATCATTTAAATTGAGGGTATTAGAAAAGCAGGTTTCTGCATTCTTTCTTTTTTTTTAATATATTCATGGATTATGCTATTACAGTTGTCCCATTTTCCCCCCAACTCCACTCCATCCTGCCCACCCCCCCTCCCCCATTCCCCCCCTATAGTTCATGTCCATGGGTCATACTTATAAGTTCTTTGGCTTCTACATTTCCTACACTATTTTTACCCTCCCCCTATCTATTTCCACCTATCATCTATGCTACTTATTCTCTGTACCTTTCCCCCCCTCTCCCCCTCCCACTCCCCTATTGACAACCCTCCATGTGATCTCCATCTCTATGGTTCTGTTCCTGTTCTAGTTGTTTGCCTACTTTGCTCTTGTTTTTGTTTTAGGTGTGGTCGTTAATAACTGTGAGTTTGCTGTCATTTTTACTGTTCCTATTTTTGATCTTCTTTTTCTTAGGTAACTCCCTTTAACGTTTCATATAATAAGGGCTTGTTGATGACTAACTCCTTTAACTTGACCTTATCTGAGAAGCACTTTATCTTCCCTTCCATTCTAAATGATAGCTTTGCTGGATACAGTAATCTTGGATGTAGGCCCTTGCGTTTAATCTTGGGTAATGTAATGATGATGTGCCTTGGTGTGTTCCTCCTTGGGTCCAGCTTCTTTGGGACTCTCTGAGCTTCCTGGACTTCCTGAAAGTCTATTTCCTTTGCCAGATTGGGGAAGTTCTCCTTCATTATTTGTTCAAATAAGTTTTCAATTTTTTGTTCTTCCTCTTCTCTTTCTGGCACCCCTATAATTCAGATGTTGGAACGTTTCAAGATGTCCTGGAGGTTCCTAAGCCTCTCCTCATTTTTCCGAATTCTTGTTTCTTCATTCTTTTCTGGTTGGATATTTCTTTCTTCCTGGTCCACACCGTTGATTTGAGTCCCAGTTTCCTTCTCATCACTATTGGTTCCCTGTACATTTTCCTTTGTTTCTCTTAGCATAGGCTTCATTTTTTCATCTGGTTTTCGAACAGATTCAACCAATTCTGTGAGCATCTTGATAATCAGTGTTTTGAACTCTGCATCCGATAGGTTGGCTATCTCTTCCTTGCTTAGTTGTATTTTTTCTGGAGCTTTGAAGTGTTCTGTGATTTGGGCCTTTTTTTTTTTTTTGTCATGGAGGGTCTGTTACTTTAAGGGGCGGAGCCTTAGGTGTTCACCTTGGCGGGGTAACGCTGGTAGCTGCACTGTGATGCTGTAAGTGGGGGAGGGGCTGAGAGGGAGCAATGGTGCCCGCTTCACTCTCCACCGGATTTCAATCTTTCACTCCGATACCCACAATCAAACTGGGCCCCTGTGGTGCTGGTTCCCGAGTGGGTGGGCCTGTGCACACTCTATGCCCCTGTGGGTCTCTCCAACGACCTCTCCTGTGAGGCCTGGAGCCGCCCCAACCCCCAGGGGTGTTTTCAATCAGAGGTTTGAGGCTTTATTTCCCTGAGCTGGAACCCTGGGTTGCGCCGTCTGCTTCGCTCCCCGCTGTTCGTCCAGTTATCTATGCGCGAATGTGGGGCCACAGAGTGCTACCCACTGCTCTGCCTGCCCCACTCTCCGCCACTCTGAGTCTGGCCCTCTCGGTTTATCTGTGTGCCTATGTGGGGCCACAGGGTCTGCTAGTGGTCGGACTGCCTGTGCCGTTTGTCCCACACTCCACCAGTCATGGTTCTGCCACAGCCACGTGAGTCCTCTCCACCCAGGCGCCCGTCTCCGCCCCTCCTACCAGTCTGGATGAATGTTTATTTTTTATTTCCTTGATGTCGGACCCCCTTGCCGTTAGATTCTCTGTCAGTTCTGGTTGTGCGAGGAGGCGCAGTGTGTGTACCTATGCCGCCATCTTGGTTCTCCTCTGCATTCTTTCTTAGGCCTGATCTCCCCAGGGAACCCACCTTTTCCAGCACAGGACCATACCTACCTCTGGCATTGTTTCAGGCTTAGGTCAAGCAGGGGAAGTAAGGCAGTCAAGAGATTAGGAGACTTCTTGCAGACAGAATAAGGACTCAGGCTGTATCAAAGCCAAGGGGCGAGGATCCATCACCCCTTTTTCCATAGCCCCCCAAGTTCTTCCCTGAGGGTCCCCTCATGATTATGCCTGTCTTAGGTCATCCCTCCTTTGAGAAGTCTTACCCATCACTGGCTAACCGATCATGCACTGGGAGCCAGGAAGTAAAGTGGACAGAGATGGTGCTCCTGCCAGGGAGATAAGCTTCATCTCCTCAGTGGCTTAGGGTCCCAAGGTCTCTCACTCAGCCTTAGCCATGGGGGGTTATAGCTTCTGAAACCAGGTAGGGCAGTTTCCAACAAAAAAATTACACTAAAAAGAATTACAAGCAGGCTGGAAGGAGCAGAGGACCAAATCAGTGAGCTGAAAGACAAGGTAGAAAGAAACACCCATGTAGAGCAGGAACATGAAAAAAGACTCAAAAGGTATGAGGATACTGTAAGGGAACTTCAGGACAATATAAAACATAATGACAATCGCATCATAGGAATAGCAGCAGGAGAAGAAAAGGAGCAAGGGATAGAAAACCTATCTGAAAAAATAATGACAGAAAACTTCCCTAACCTGGAGAAGAGAAAAGTAATGTAAGTTCAAAAAGCACAGAGGGTCCCAATCAAGATGAACCCAAAGAGGCCTACTCTAAGACACATCATAACTAAAATGTCAGATTTTAAAAACAAAGAGATAATCTTAAAGACAACAAGGGAGAAACAGATAGTAAAATACAAGGCAGCTCTGATAAGGCTAGCAGCTGATTTCTTGACAGAAATACTACAGGCAAGAAGGGAATGCCAATAAACATTCCAAGTAACAAAAAGTAAAGGCCTGCAACCAAGACTACTTTACCCAGGAAGGCTCTCAATTATAATGGAAGGTGAAATAAGGAGTTTCCCAGACAAAAGAAGGTTGAACGAATACACCTCCACTGCACTCCACTCCACTAAACCAGTACTGCAAGGTATGCTAAAGGGACTGCTTTAATAAGATGAAGGCATAGAGTGAGAGAGAGTGGAACACAGGTAGAAAAGAAAAAATGGTAATGAATAAGTGCCTATTAATAATAATCTTAAATGTAAATGGATTAAGTGCTCCCACCAAAAGGCATAGGTTAGCTGAATGGATTGTTTAATAATGTGTTAAACAATGAATGAGTAAATGATGAGATCAAGGAAGAAATATAAAAGTTTCTGGAAAAAATTAAAAATGAACTCACAACAACCCAAAACCTATGGGACACAGCAAAGGCAGTCCTGAGAGGGAGGTTCATAGCAATACAGGCCTACCTAAAAATGATGGAAAATTTTCAAATAAGAGACCTAACCCCACATCTACAAAAACTAGAGGAACAACAACAGAGCCTAAAACGAGTAGAAGGAAGGACATAATCAAGAGCAGAGCCATATTAAATGACATAGATAAAGATAAACAAATTCACAAACTTTTAACCAGACTCATAGAAAGAAAGAAAACTACAGACTAATATCGCTGATGAACATAGATGCTAAAACCTCAACAAAATATTGGCAAACAAGATCTAGCAATACCTTAAAAAGATTATGCTCCATCATCAAGTAAGATAAATCCCCAGGATGCAAGGATGGTACAATATAAGCAAATCAATAAATGTAACACATCACATAAACAATATGAAAGACAAAAACCACATGATCATATCAATAGATGTTCAAAAAGCATTTGATAAAATACAGACCTATTTATGATAAAAAGAAAAAACCTCAGCAAAGAGGGAATAGAGGGGGCATACTTCAACATACAAGAGGGCCATATATGAGAAACCTAGAGTCAACATCATACTCAAAGGACAAAAACTAAAAGACTTCCCCCTAAGATCAGGCACAAGACAACGGTGTCCACTTTCACCACTTCTATTCAACATAGTATCGGAAGTTGTAGCCACAGCTTCCAATACTATGTTGGAAGAAAAATAAATAAAAGGCATCTATTCTGGCCAATGTGGCTCAGTGGATTGAGTGCAGACCTGCAAACCAAAGAGTCATTGGTTCAATTACCATTCAGGGCACATGCCTGGGTTGCTAGCCAGGTCCCCAGTAGGGGGTGTGAGAAAGGCAACCATACATTGATGTTTCTCTCTTTCCCTTTCTCCATCCCTTATCCTCTCTAAAAATAAATAAATAAATAATCTGTAAATAAAATAAAATATGAATAATATTAAAAAGACAAAGAAGTGAAGGAGAAATACTTCAACTAACAAAAATTGAGGGAATTTGTTACCAGTAGATTTAACTTACCTTGCAAGAAATGTTAAAAATATGTTTTTAGAGAGAAAAAAATAATATTGGAAATTTTGATCTACACAAAGTAAGGAAGAGTATCAAAGGAGGAATGAGTGAAGGTAAAATAAAAACTTTCACTTTTCTTATTTGTATTTAGTATAAGAGCCAACACTTTGTTCCTGATAACAGTACCAACAATGTAGTCAATTATGTATACTTATGTACATATCATATATATCTTATATGGGAATGTTTATATATGAAAAACTAAATGAAATCCAACAAAGATCATTTCCCTAAAGAATTAAGTAATCTTAGGGTGGATCTCCTAGCCAGTGTTGAACATGACATTGCAAGGACACTCCGGACCATTATTTTGCCTTATTTCCAAGTTTTGGACATTTTTTCTTAACACCATAAATATTTTGTATTCTTTTGCAACTTGGCTTTTTACTCAGTATAGTTTGTAAGATTTAATCATGTGAACATATGTTGTTATAATTCATTAATTCACTGTTGTATGTTAGTCAATGTAAGCCTATCAAAATTTATTTATGCAATCTCCTGTTGAGGCACATTTGAGTTACTTCCAATGTTTTGCTATTATAAAAATCCCTCATACATTTTGTCTATGAATGACTTTCCTCTTAAAAAAGAAAAAGAAGTGAATGAAAGCAATGCTACAAGGGATGAAAGGAGGAATTTAGATTATTTTTATCATAAGGTACTTGCACTATCTGTGGAATGTATAGTTATTTGAACGTAACTTGTATTAGCTGTAAATGTGTATTGTAAACTCTAATGTGCTAAGAAATGAGAGAAAATAAAGGAGATAGTACAAAATTCCTAATTAAAACCACAAAAGAAAAAATGTGGAAAATAGGAATAAAGAATAAGAACTACAAAGAGAAAACAGTAATGAACATGGTAACTGTATCAACTATATCAATAATCACTCTCAAGGTCAATGTCTAAAATCACCAATTAAAAGACAAACATTGCCAGAGTGGATCAAAAACAAGACCCAAATATTTCATATTCTCATCTGTTATTTTTTCCTTTTGCTTTTTTGCCTGGGGAGATATGTCTGATAAAATATTGCCACAAGCTATATCTGAGATTTTGCTGACATTTTCTTCTAAGATTTTTATGGTTTTGGTTCTAACATTTAAGTCTTTAACCCATTTTGAATTTATTCTTGTGTGTGGTATATATAAGAAGGTGTCTAGTTTAATTTCTCTGCACATATCTGTTTAATTTTCTCAACAATATTTATTGACTAAACTCTCTGTAGCTCATTGTATGTGCTGGCTTCCTCTGTCAGATATTAATTAACTATAAAGGTGTGGGTTTATTTCTGAGTTCTCTATTCTGTTCCATTGATCTCTGTGTCTGTTTTTGTGCCAGTACCATGCTGTTTTGATTACTATGGCTTTATAGTATAATTTGATATTAGGTAGCTTGGTTCCTTCAACTTTGTTCTTTCTCAGGACCACTGCTGTTGTGCAGCATCTTTTGTGGTTTCATATAATTTTTTGAAAAATTTGTTCTAGTTCTGTGAAATATGCCACTGGAATCTTGATAGAACTTGTGTTGAACCTATAGATTGCTCTGGGTAGCATGGTCATTTTAATGATATTATTTCTTCCAATCCAGGAACACCGTATACGCTTCCATTTATTTGTGTCTTCCTTAATTTCTTTCTTCAGTGTTCTGTAGATTTCTGAGTACAGGTTTTTACATCCTTGGTTAGATTTATTCCTAGGTATTTTCTTCTTTTTGAAGCAATTGTGAATGGGATTGTTTTCTTAATTTCCCATTCCATTAATTCATTATAGACATATTAAAATACAACTGATTTTTTAATTTAATTTTGTATCCTGCTACTTTTCTGAATTAATTTATCAGTTCTAGCAGTTTCTTGGTGGAATCTTTGTGGTTCTCTATGTACAGTTTCATGTCATCTGCAAATAATGACAGTTTTACTTCTTCCTTTCCAATTTGGATGCCTTTTATTTCTTCTTCTTATCTGTTTGTTGTGGCTATGACTTCCAGTACTATGTTTAATAAGGAGATGAAAGTGAACATCCCTGTCTTGTTCCCTATCTTAAGGGGAATGTTTGTATTTTTTTCCTGTTGAGTATAATGCTGGCAGTGGGTTTGTCATATACAGCCTTGATTATGTTTAGGTGAGAGTCTTATTTTGCTGAGAGTTTTTATCATAAATGGAAGCGGAATTTAATTAAATGATTTTTTCTGCCTCTGTTGGTATGATCATGTAGTTTTTATGTTTCATTTTATTTATGTGGTTAGTCACATTTTTTGATTTGCGAATGTTGTACCAACCTTGCATTCCTGGAATAGATCCCGCTTGATCATGGTTTTTGACCTTTTTGATGCATCCTTGTATTCAGTTTGCTAATATTTTGTTGAGGATTTTAGCATCTATGTTTATCAGGGTTATTGGCTTATAATTTTCTTTCTTTTTAGTGTCTTTATCTGGTTTTGGAATCAGGATAGTGCTGGTCTTGTAAAATGAGTTTGTGAGCCTTCCTTCCTTATGAAATAGTTTGAGAAGGAGAGGTGTTACTTCTTCTCAAAATGTTGGTAAAATTCACTTGCAAAGCCATCTGATCCAGGGCTTTTATTTGGTGGGAGGTTTTTTTTGCTTCAATTTCACTATGTGTGATCTGTCCATTCAGTTTCTTCCTGATTTGGTTTTTGGAAGTTTGTGTGTTTCTAGGAATTTGTCCATTTTATCCAGGTTGTGCAGTGTGTTGGCATATAGTTGTTATATCTAACTAAAAAGTCTTTGCACAGCAAAGGAAATCATCAACAAAACAAATAACACCACACAGTACGGGAGAACATATTTGCCGATACATCTGATAAGAGGCTAATATCTAAAATTTATACTGAACTTACAAAACTCAACACCTAAAAATCAAACGACCCAATTAAAAAATGTGCAAAGAACCTGAATAGACATTTCTCTGAAGAGGACATACAGATGGCCAATAGATATATGAAAAGGTGCTCACCATCACTAATCATCAGAAAAATGCAAATTAAAACCACAATAAGATATCACCTCACACCTGTCAGAACGGCTATTATCAATAAATCAACAAACAGCAAGTGCTGGCAAGGATGTGGAGAAAGGAAAACCCTAGTGCACTGTAGGTGGGAGTGCAGATTTGTGCAGCCATGGTGGAAAGGATTATGGAGACACCTCAAAACATTAAAAGTGAATCTGCCATTTAACCCAGTGATCCCACTTCTGGGAACATATCCAAAGAAACCCAAAACACTAACTTGAAAAAACATAAGCACTCTTATATTCATTGCAGTTTTATTTACAATTGCCAAGATATGAAAGCAGCCCTAGTGTCCATCAGTAGATGAATGGATAAAACAATAATGGCACACTTACACAGTGGAATACTACTCAACTGTAAAAAGAAGAATATTTTACCTTTTGTGACAGTATGGATGAACCTGGAGAACATTATCCAAAGTGAAATTAGCCATTTGGAGAAAGAAAATGATTTCTTTCAGAGGATAAAAGCAGAAGAAATACTTCCTGACTCATTCTATAAGGCTAGCATTACATTAAAACCCAAACCAGAGAAAGACATTACAAGAAAAGAAAAAATTAATTTTGTTCTGAATTTTAAACTTCTCTAAAAAAAGAAATATATATATATGTGTGTGTGTGTGTGTGTATATATATATATATATATATATATATATACATATGTATGTATGTATGTGTGTATATATATATATAAAATATATATATATTGCCCTAACCAGGAGGCCCAGTTGGTTGGAACATTGTCCCATGCACCAAAAGTTTGTAGGTTATTCCTGTGTCAAGATACATACCCAGTTTGTGGTTCAATTTAGGTCAGGGCATGTATAATAGACAACCAATTGATGTTTCTGTCTCACATTAATCTCTCTCTCTTTCTCTCATCCTTCCTCCCCACCTTTCTCTCTTTCTAAAATCATTGTGCATCTCTTCATGTGAGGATTTAAAAACATATCTTAATAAAAGAATACAAAAAATAAGGTAGTTGTCACCCTCAATAAACAAAAATAATTCTAAATGATGGGGAGTTGTATTGTGGCCAATTATATTAATTTTATGATGTAATAGTTTCATCACAGAGTTTTTTTCAATTATTGGCTCTGATAGTCTCCTCATTTTTTAAAGATTTTATTTATTTTTAAAAGGAAAGGGAGGAAGACAGATATGGAGAGAAACATCAATGTGTAGTTACCTCTCGTGTGCCCCCTACTGGAGACTTGGTCCACAACCCAGGCATGTGTCCTGACTGGGAATTGAGCCAGCGACCTTTCAGTTCGCAGGCTGGCACTCAATCCACTGCACCACACCAGCGAGGGTGGCTCTGATATTCTTAATGTGTGAGAATATTTTTATTTTTGATTACAGCATGAAAAATGATAGCAAGTTTTCCATATCTCAGTTATGCACAAAATTATGTTCATTTTTTCATTGTTTTACTTTTTTGTTCTTTTTTTGTTTTGTTTTGTTTATTTGTTTTTAGGATGAGAAAAATCTCCCTAAACTAATCCTTACAGCTTATTGGCTCAAGTTAGACAATAGGACAATTGGTAGGGAGGTTGGAATGCCCATAACAGATCTACAATAATCCTCTGTGCTATGATGAGGGCTTTGGTGTCAATTACTTTGATCCCCCTTGAAAAAGAATCAAGTTCTGTAGAGATATTTGGGGAAATGGTTGGTGATCAATAAAATAAATAATGCATAAGAACTCTGCTCTTGTACTTGGGAGACTTGAGTAAAAAAGTCCCTTTGTGTATTGGGACCTGGAATTCCATGTTTGGTGATAGAAAGTCTAAGAGCAAGTATCTGGGGACACTCTTAACTTATATAATAAAGAAAACCAACAAATATAAGAAATATCTTTGGATTTTTCTTTTTAAAAGCATTATTTCCTTTCCCTTTCCTCTACATAAAACTAAACATAGTTACGTAGTATTTCCATTGAAATCTACATGGAAGGAAAAGGTAATATGGTGGAAAAACTTGAGTAAAAAAAAAGAGTTATTTCTTTTATTTTGAATTTCATTCAGTATAGTATAAATATTTAATGCAAACATCTTATTTTAAATTATTTTATTATTGTTCAATTACAGTTGTCTGCAATTTCCCCCTCAACACTCCCCGCCACCTCAGCCAAGCCACCCCCCTCCCTTGCTTCCACCCTCTCCCTTGATTTTGTCCATGGTTTTTATAGTAGTTCCTGAAAACTTTCCCCCATTGTCCCCTTCCCCCTCCCCTGTGGCTATTGTTAGATTGTTCTTAATTTCAATGTCTCTGGTTATATTTTGTTTGCTTTTTTCTTTTGTTGATTATGTTCCAGTTAAAGGTAAGATCATATGGTATTTGTCCCTCACTACCTGGCTTATTTCACTTAGCATAATGCTCTCCAGTTCCATCCATGCTGTTGCAAAGGGTAGGAGCTCCTTCTTTCTATCTGCTCCATAGTATTCCATTGTGTAAATGCAAACATCTTTTACATATTAAATATTCTCCTGGGAGATATATTTTGAAACTTCAATCACTTCTTTTGACTACTGTTCTAAATTGGAATTTGATTCATGTAAGAAGCTGATGGTTGAACATGTAACAATATTATTAAGAACTCTATTTTTAAATGAGATATTTATAAAGAAAAAATTTATGAATAACAATTTTAATATGGTAAACAACACAAATACCATAAGTATATAATATTGTATCTGAAATGTAATCATGTGGAAAGTGGATCTGCATTGTGATATTACTAGGTCCATTCAGTTAATCCAACTCTTCTTTCTTACTGTATGAATTAAACTTTATTTGCTGATTAGTGCCAAGTGAAATGCGATAGTATGTCTTCTGTAAAAAAGTACTTATTCCCCTTAGTCAAAGAATTGTTCCATCATCTGGAGTTACCATATTTAAAAGATGTTTAAATATGGGAATAATCATTGCATATAACCTAAAATGGCTTGTATTAAAGTGGGCTATTTTAAAGTACATGAATTCATCTTTGTAATATTATGTCTACCATAAAACTGTGAGCATAGTAGCTATTTAATAGAGATTTGTTGAATTGAATTGAATTCACTCTCTACTTAAAAATTTGCAGACTTTAACTTATAATTAAATGAATTTATATCTTCCAGCTTATCACATTTTTCTTAAAATATTAGTTACTTGATTTAATTTAACCTTTTTTTTTTGCACAAACATTGCTCATGTGATTGCTTCAAAAAATCTTACCCTTACTTTATATGAAGTGTCTTGTGCTACTGTTATGAAGAATTGAACCATGGGATGTTAGCTTGTGGATGAGGGGAGGATGCTTAGAAAGGTTTATGGGGGTTAAGTATATAACAGAATACTTAATTATATTGGAAGGAGCTTCTTCCTTGAATTTTAAGAATTTCTATAAACAGAAGAATTGGAAGAGGGTGCTATTCAAACAGGTATGATGTGGACCTAAGGTGATTTTTCTGGGGAAGATGATCAATTCACTGCAGTAAATGATGCAAGATTTGGCTTGAAAATGTTCATTGAGCTCAGCTTTTAATGAGCGTACATTTTGAGCATGCATTTGGCTTTGTTGATAACATTCTTACATAAATACAAACAACTAATTTTTCTTATCCTTCACTATCTAGGAACTATTATTTATTTCTAAATTGCTTTCAATAACATTTTTGGTGAAGATAGCTTGAACATTGCCATTAAGCTTCTTCTTCTTTTATAAACTTGAATTATCTCATTTATTTTTCACATCTCTCTGATTCTTTTGGTGTATAAATTCCTCTTGGTACATTTATACCTCTTGATGTAAACTGAAATAATAGTAACAAAGTGTTTATGATTTAGTGAGTTGTACACATAAGGTAGCCTCAAAACATTTTATTTATTTTTGAATAGTTCATGTTATTTCATTTTTCCATTATCATTTTTCTTTCCTCTACCCTCTTCCACCTCCACCTCTCCCCTCCCCCTGCAATCACTGCACTGCTCTTCATGTCCATGAGTTAATTTTTGTTTGTTTTTTGTTCCATCTCTTAGCATGATGTGCTCCAGGGCCATTCATGTTGTCACAAAAGGGAACATTTTCTTCTTGTTTATGGCCAAGTAGTATTCCATTGCGTAAATGTACCATAGCTATTTTATCCACTCGGACTTCTTCCAAATCTTGGTTATTTTAAATAATGTTCCAATGAATTTAGAAGTGCATATATTCTTTCAAAATATGTTTCAGGTTTCTTCAGATAAATTCCCAGAAGTGGAATCACTGGGTCATAGTTCTGTTCCATTTTTAATTTTTGAGGTAACTCCATACTGCTTTCCACATTGGCTGTGCCAGTCTGCATTCCCACTAATAATGCACAAGGGCTCCCTTTTCTCCATATCCTCCACAGCACTTGTTGTTTGTTGATTTATTCATGATTGCTGTTCTGAAAGGTGTGAGATGATATCTCATTTTGGTTTTAATTCATATTTCTCTGATGATTAGTGACATCAAGCATCTTTTCATTTCTGTTGGCCATGTGTATGTCTTCTTTGGAGAAGTGTCTGTTCAAGTCCTTTGCCCATTTTTTAAATGGATGACTTTTTCCGATGTTGACTTTTATAAGTTCTTTTTTAAAGAGGTTTTATTTATTTTTAGAGAGAGGGGAGAAGAGGGAGAAAGAGAGGGAAAGAAACATCAATGTGAGACAGAAACACCAATTGGTTACTTCTTGTATGCACCCTGACTGGGACCAAGCTCACAACCAGGTCATACACCCTGACCAGGGATTCAATTGGCAATCTTTCACTTTGTGAGACAACGCCTAACAAACTGAACCACACTGGTCAGGGTGACTTTTATAAGTTTTTTAAAATAAGTTTTGGATATTAACCCCTTGTTAGATGTATCAGTGAATATGTTCTCCAGTTCAGTGGGTTGTCTTTGCATTTTGTTGATGGATTCCTTTACTGTGCCCAAATTTTTTAGATTGATAGTCCCATTGTTTGTTTTTTCTTTTGCTTCCCTTCTCCAAGGTGATATAGCAGAAAAAATATTGCTACGAGAAATGTCTATTTTACTGCTGATGTTTTAGAAACAAACTTATCTATTTTTCATTTATCATTGTTTTTCTTTCAAAAGGATATTTCAACATATTAAAGGGATATTTACAGGCAAAATCTTCCTATAATCAATTGTCAAAGAATAAGATTCTGTGCTTCCCTTTTATAATCCTTTTTGTACTTCTATATAGATGAATGGGTGATAAACAGAAGGATAAGTTGGGTGTGGAGAGGAAACATAGGGGTTTGAGAAATAAGTTTACATACAGTTTCCTCTGGACCAGACCTGAGGCAAAATAATAAACCATCATTTGCAATAAAATAATGACAATATTATTCACATACAAATATTACAATAGAAAAATCTTCTCAAACAATTGGGGAGTTAACTTACTGTCTCACTGACTTTAACACTTGTTTTACCTGAAATAAATAGTCTGTCTTCTTGTGCTGAACTGTAGTACTACGTAGTTTATGCTTAAGTAATTCTGTCACTTTTTATTTGCTAACTTATCCATTTTGCCTATAGCTTTTACTGTATCCATTCATCTCCAGTGAACCAAACCAGACCTTAAAGCTGTAGTACCCCTAAGTCAGATACTGATTATGTTTATAATAAAAGAGAACTGAACTGGAGTGCTTAGTAACTAGATTAGATGATCTCATTATTTAAACATCACAAATAAATCACATATTTTTAAATCACACTAATCTTATATATGTGTGTGTATGTGTGTATGTATATGTATGTGTGTATGTATATGTATATATAATTTCTAATAAGTCACTTAAGATACAATTAAATTTATTTGGACACTCTTAGCCCTTACACTCTTTCTTCTTCATTTTTATTATTTGGCCCAGTAATCATATATTTGGGCATATACTTTAAATTTTGAAGAGTTGTGAAGAGCTACGGGCATTTAAATATTTATTTCAGCATTAGCATAGTGGGAAATGAGAGCCTCTTGAAAGTAGTGCACAATCCCAGCTTAATTTATGCTCTCAGTCTTATAATTACATGGATTGTGTGACAACATAAAAATAAATTCAAGCTGGGTAAAATTTTGATAAAGATTCTGATGGCAATTATACATATTCTGCTCTAGAAAAGTGGTTAGAAAAATAGTTTAAAATTAATAGATACACACAACCATACAGAAATGTAAAGACAGAAAAAAAAAAGATAGCTGTGTTTCAAATGGTAAGATTAAAGGTGACTGTATTTTGTAACATTTCTATGATGTTGTTAAATGCCTCTATGTTAAAAGTCACTAAAATTACTGCTATTTTTACAGCTCTTTATCATTTTCCTTCAGTTTTTTTGTCATTAATGATATTGAATTTAAAAGTTGGGTAAATAAAATAGTCTGCATAGACAAATCTCCAAAACAATTATTGAATGAGTTAGAAAGTATGACGTACTGACTTCACCAATTTTTTGATATGGTTGTAGCAGTAACATTTAAAATCATTCTGTTGTAGTGAATGTAACATGTGTCTGGAGGCTGGTAGGAAGTGTTTTTATAACTTAAAGGCAATAGAATATATATTTGTTATTATTAAGCTTGGTTAATAGAAAGCACACAAAATTAAATGACTAAGAATTTGGTAATATTTCAAAAGAATAAATGTTAACCTAAGGCTAAGGAATCAACATTTCATCCTAAATAAGGCTATTTTCTGTAATAGTGCCATGGTACAGAACATCCCCATTTTCCTAGGACATACCAAATTAACGCTAATAGCACCATCTTCCCCTCTCAAAATTCATAAGTTTAAATGGTAACTAATATGGTCAATTTTTAAAGGTTTTATTTATTTATTTATTTGTTTATTTATTTATTTATTATTTTTACAGAGAGAAGAAGGGAGGGAGAAAGAGATGGAAGGAAACATTAGTGTGTGGTTGCCTCTCACATGTCCCCCACTGGGGACCTGGCCAACAACCCAGGCATGTGCCCTGACTGGGAATTGAACTGGTAACCTTTTGGTTCGCAGGCCTGCACTCAATCCACTGAGCCACACCAGCCAGGGCTAATATGGTCAGTTTATTATTCTGTTTAGAAGATTAAAGATAGTTTCTTGATTTCACAAAGGATATTTGGATTAGATCTGTGGAATTGTACAGAAAGTGATTTTGAAAGAAACTGGATATTACGAGAAATACAAACTTGGTAGATTGTTTCAGATGTGAGAGAGATCTATTTCAGATCCAAGTCTTGTTTATCTGATTTCTTACAACTTTCTAATGGGGTTTATGTTATGAGGATGCTGCTTTTTCAGCACTGAGTTCTCTGTCGGTCTTTGAAGCTGCAATGTTTGCTTTAATCTTGAAATCACTTTTCACTTTTCACAGTGTTTTGATGACTACTAATGGGTAAAGCCAAAAGTCAGAACATGGCTTTACTCATTCTTTTGTAGGCTTAATGGGAATGTCATAGCTAAATTCCTATGTTCCTCTTCGATAATATACCCAAAGTTGTTTTTTCAAACTCATTCTCCCATCTTTCCCATCTTACTGACAATGACAGTAAAAGAGATACACATATTTTGGGGGGGGGCAGAAATTACCCAAACATATCTTAGAAGTTTTGCTTTGTCTCAGGCGGCGCTTATGTTGTCATGAAAACATAATACCCAGAGGTGGCTACATTCTTTGGTGATTTTAAATATACAGGCACTAAACTATGTTTACCATGGTTTTAGTTGTTGGTTCTAAAGTCAGATTACAGAAAAATTCAGAATGATTTTAAATAAGAAAGCTGGGCATCTTACTCTACAGTTCAAAGGTCATAAAAGGTTTTATATAATATAATATCTCTTAAATTAAAGTTTCTAGATAGTTTGACAAAAGAGCCCATTTTATGTGTCCTGCTTTTGTTAAAGCAATTTTAAGAGCTTTCCTATATTAAAATGATAGGTCATCATTATTATCAAATGGAACATAAGTTCCCATATAACTCATGAAACTGTGCTATGATCTGAGAAGTAGATTAAATGGACATAGTCACTGGTCTAATAGTATTTTTGCTTCATGAGGCAATTATTGGCAAGCAGTGGGGACCAAATGATAACATTCCACAGAGGGAGGAACAAGGCAAGCAAATGACCGCTTAATTGCATTTACTATGTTTCTGGAAATGCCAAAGTTTCTTGGAATTAAAAATTGTTTCAATAGCTGAATAGTCACTTAATTGAGAAAGCAGTATGTGAGAGATAAAATTTAAAGGAAAAAGTATTCTAAGCACAAAAAACTCCATGTGTATGGATTAAACATTAAGTTAACAGCATACAAAGAAGGAAAAATTTGTGAAAATCAGTGATACCAGGTGTCTTTCAATAAGTAAGTTACTGTGACGCCCAATATTGTTCACAGTTTCCAAACAGAAATGTGGTTGAAGAAAATGGGGCACAAACAAACCCATAGCAATCATCTGCCCCTGCCTTTGCTTAAAGCCAATTATTATACCTATGGCATTTACCTCATGCTCTGCTACCTTCTCTGGCATTTGTCTCCCTTTTCTTCAGGTCTCTTTTGCTTCTGAGTCTTATTATTCTGTAAACGTTCTCAAGTTTATCCCATGTTTCAACCAAAAAAAAAAAAAACCAAGACTTTTTTTTTGTACCCTGAATTCTACCTTCTTGTCACCACTCCTCTAATTCTATGAGTTGCTAGAGTCACTATTTATTGGCGGTCTTTCCAAACATTCCAGGCTGGACTAAGTGCCCTATTTATTTGTGATTTTATTTAATTTTACAGAAATATATGTGCAGTTTTGATTAATTTCTTATTATTAAATATCTGTTAAGGGTCAGGTACTGTTTCAACTGTTTTACAGTTAATTTATTCAATTTTCATAATAACACATTGAGAAAGGTACTGTTAGCTCCATTTTAAAGATGAAGATGAAATAATTGAGTCATTGTGAGGTTAAGTAACTTGCTTAGTTAGTAAATTATGTTAAGAAGAGGCTAATCCCACCCAGCTTTCCAGCTCCACAGTTCCTGCTCTTAACAGCTAGGTTATGCTGTCTCTCAGAGAATTCTCTGTCATGGGCCTGAGAAAATGCCAGGCTGGAAGGAATGTGGAAACACTGCTGAAGATCTCCATCAGCGGTAGCTGGAGATTTAAGCCTAGACAATACTCTTTTGTTGGCTACACTGGCTATTCAAAGATTTACTGGTGAAGCAGCAAGAAGTATGGGTGGGTATTCATGGCACATTGGTCTGCATTTAGAGATTAATCAACAAAATCTTTGAATGACACATATTTGAATGTCACTCTGTGCAAAGTGCCAGGCACTGAATGCACATAAGTTGGTATCTCTCTGCAGGTACATTTCCGTTGCTATAAGTGAATTCTCACTGAACTTAAGAAAGAACAGGAAGCTATGGTTCTGCAGCCCCTTTTGAACAATGGAATTCAATAGCTTTTCATTCATGCATTCATTTTTCTTTTATTCATCTATTGAATGCACAATTAAGAACCTAAAAAGAACCAGCGACATCCTACAGTCACTCAGATTTGTATATCTATAGGAAAACATCCTGATACTCTGACAGCTAATATAAAGGGAGAAAATGATCAAGTGACATGATCCATTCCTGGCCTCTCACAACACACTTACACATTCCCAGCCAAAGCAAAAGAGAAGGAATCGGGCCAATGTTCCTGTCTGGTTCCCTTGAGGTGTTCCAATTAAATGCATCCTGCTCTGAAGTTCTTTTCTCTTTCTTTTTTTATTTTGCCAATTCTTCCTACATGTCGCACATTGCAGTCAAGTTTATATGATGTCTTTGCCTACTGAACTTGGATGTTGACTCCATCTCCCTAAGGATGACTCCTATTATTTGCTAGTTTATTGATGGAATATCCTTAATGATGACTAATGTTTCCATGTCTCCTAGTCTTGTTATCTACCACCAAAGTCTGAGGTCTTGTAAATGCCTTTGGCCATTTTCTGTAGCTGCTACATTATCTCAGAAAACCTAATAAAAAGGAGCAGGGAAAAACTGACTGCACTTGAATTGCCCAAAGTCTTTGGCTTAGGAACCAAGGTACACAAGTATTTATACACTCCCCCTTTATCTCATTGAGACTACAGATTTTATTGATTTGTCCCAGAAAATGTAAAAATGCAGTCTAATAAGTGCATTATTAAATGAACATACTTCTTTTCATTCACATCATGTTTTCTTAAGTCTGATAAAAATGACATGTAGCCCCATAGTCTCAAACTTATAGTAGATGTTTAATAGATGCTTAAGCATTGTTATTTTCCTCTTACTAGTCACAAAAAAGACATACTCTATTGTTACAGTGTTGATCACTTTTATACTTTATGTATCTAGTCTTGAAAAAGAAAGAAACATTTGACTACTAAGTTATTGATAAGTATAATTGCTTAAAAGGAAATCAGAAATGTGCAACCCTCTTGTACATGTAGTAGAAATAATTTGCATCTTGGTGTCAAACTGGATTAAAATCCCTTCTTTTAGGGTACATAATATTGTTTTAAATAGAGAAATTTTAAAATATCTCTGAAATTCTCTTCTATTATATGTAGAATAAGGATAGGGTTCAGGTTATCATGAAGTTAGATATTTTATCTAAAGTACCTGATATGTTATCCTGTATATCATAAGTATTTTATATGTGACAGTCATTATGATTCATAGGATCATAAGCACCAGCCACTAAAAAAATTACATTTGTCCTGAAATTCCATTTCATTAAGACACAGTTTTTTACTCAGAACTTTTCTCTTTAAACATAAAAAATACAAAATACTCTTTATAACAAACTCTTTATTTCAAATAAGTTCACCTTCTTAACTCATGAACAAATTTTGCTCTCCTTTTCCTGTTTATGATATTCAACCTTCCGAGAACTCTCTCCTCTTTATGGCCAAGTTCTATAGTTTTAAAGGCTGACATCAGATTCTTCTTTCCTGTGTATGAGGTTTTCAAAATTTTGTGGACCAAGGTCCAAGATGTGAGGAACCTCAATCTTTAATATCCAGGGCAAGGGTTCTGAAAGTGCAAGAATCAGAAAGTATGGCTACTGAAATTAAAGAGAGTGTTTTATCAAGAAAAGAATAGTCAACAGATGTCAAGTATGATAAGTAGTAGAAAGTGACCTTTGGACTTGAGGCACAAGTATCTCTACCAGTAATCTAAAATAAATCGTTTTATTTGAATTATGGGAATGGAAGCCAGATTGAGGTGGGTAAAGGTGTAAGTAGGACATAAAGAAATAAAACCAAGTACAAACAATTCTTCCTTCAACTTTAAAGAAAAATACGAAGAAAGGACGAGAATTTGAGTACCTAAAGGAAGTCTAAACACAGGTATTAGACAAGCGTGTGTGTGTTTATCAGAGTAAAATCTGTCTATTTATTTCCAAGTTAACTGCAACTGCTCTTGCATAAAAAGTACATTCCACAAAAGTGAATGTAAATCTAAATTTTGTCAAAATATTTTATATATAACAGAAAAATGACTGCAAATACATTGATAAATTACTGATTAATTTTGATCGATTTCTCATTACTTCTAAAACTACTTGAGAACTATGTATATTAACTTGTCTATCTTTCTTCCAGTCAGCTCTACCCATCCACACTCATGCACACTAAGCATTTAGCCTTACTAAATTCATGTGACGTTCAGCGCTAGCTTTCAAGTCCTACTGTTATCTGAATTTGTGCTTAAATTTGAACCCAGATTTATTATTGATTATTGACAATTTTTCACATCTGAGATAAGAGCTAATCAAATCATATTTTTAATTAAAAACTTTGAAATCTTGAAAAATCATAGAGATATTTTTGAACTTGTCCAGTAAAGGAAGTGGTATAAAGGTATTAACTATTATTAATATCCTTTTATATAATCTTCCTACACAATTTCTTAATGGTTTTTAACATCCAAACAAAAGGTATCCAATTTCTCATCCTAGAAACAGTCATGTAATCATGAACTACAACAGTGAAATGTGCTCAACTCTTAATAATGAAAAAGCATTTAATGTCTAAATAAATCAAATATTACATACTGAATTTTGAGACCAGGCTGAAAATAAAGTCACAATGCATCTGATGGTGCATTTTACCCATTTCCTATTACCCATCAATAGAAATTGATACATGAGTAAAAGCCTATTGCTTATGAAACCCTGAAATCTTCCATAACTTCTACTTATCATCCTCTAAGGCAAAAGAATGTCCACTTACTTCTCACCGATTGATTGGCTTTTTAAATGTCTTAAGGCAGAGTTCATGTTTCTTCACTCCTAGTTTTCTATTTCTCTTACTTCAATATTCATATCTCCTAAAAAAGAGCTTTCATTCTTCCCCCACTTCTTGAACATTTGTCTTCTGACATGTTCCAGTTTTCTTTTATTCCTACTAAAATGTGATGCTTGGAACATAATACAGTATTCTATTAATTAATTAATTAGTAATAATATCCATAAATATTTATTGAGCACTTACTAGGTACTATCTGGGCACTGGGGACAGTGAACAAAGCTGAGGAAAATTCCTTGTCCTCATCAGCTTACATATTACAAAATCCTTTTTATTTTAATTTAGAAAAAGAGTTGACCATTTCAGCTCCTTTACTGATCATCCTTCAAAGTAGTTGAGAAACCAGGTAGGTAGGTTTTCTTGGGCTTCCTTTTAGTGTATTTTTGCCTCACTCCCCAGTTTCTTCTTTACACAGAAATAGAACATGGAACAAGGAAATATTATGGTAGAGGGCACATGGACTAGCTCTACTTCCACGTAAATCACTTTGTGTGAACGTAGCTCACAGTTGCTTGTGGGTGTAGACCGTGCAGAGACTCCACAGTGCAGTGTTTCCACTCCCCTGCCCAAGAACTTAGACAGCAGGAAAAGTAAGATTATGTTCTCAAAATCAAACTATATAACAAAATATAGTATTTGAAGCCATAAATATTTAAAGTAATAAAAACTGGGACTTGGGACAGCAAACCTGTTTTCTGATTGAACATATTAACTATTGAAAGAAAACTATGTCAATCAGAAGGGTATCATCAGTCTTAAAAGGAAATCAAAGCAAAGATCACAGACACTTCCTCAAGCAATTCTCTAGGCAGAGAGCATCTTCTAAGGCTGCTATGAATTCTTTATACAGATATCTTTATAAGCATATAGTTATGGAGATGAATACATCAGCTTTTAGAGTTGTAAAGATTATACATTGAAATGTCATAGCTAATTTACTTTGTTGTGCTGAGTGTTGGCTCAGGTCCAAACTGGTATGTTATTTCTGATCATTTTTCAATAAGTAATCATTTAGCTTTCTAAGCCTTAGTCAGCATCTTGAGTCCAATCTACTCTGAGAAATTACTCCATGAAACTTTAAAACATAAAAGAGTCAAATCAGGCCTACAGTCCTTGTCGGGTCCCATATTAGTGACCACTATTTCACCAGGTAGCAAACCTCTACTTTACTCTGAGTCCAAAGCGCATTCCATTAAAAAAAGACCCAGGTCCTTCATATCTATCCAGACCTTCAAAACTGATAAGATCACCTTCATAGTTCTTTTGCCCCGCCAATGGAGAACTATGCTCAAGAGTCCTGTTCATTTCCTGCAGGCTCCCTCTTTTTAAAATAGAGTGTCTAAACTCTCTGAACATTTTCAGCAGCACTTTCATGTCCAGAGACCAGCAATTTGTTCATAGATGTTGAGTCAGCAAAGATAAGGTAAAGATCAGTTTTCTTTTTTTTTAATTGATGTATATTTGACATAAAATATTCTATTTGTTTTAGGTGTACATCATAGTGATTCTATAGTTGTATACACTGTGACATGATCCACAAAGTAAGTGTAGTTACTGTCTGTAAGCATACAAAGTTATTACAATATGATTGACTACATTCCCTATGCATTTATCCATATAAGTTATTTTATTTTACTTATTTAAAAAGATAATTCTTTTTTAAAAAGATTTTATTTATTTTATTTTTAGACAGAGGGAATGGGAAAGAGAAAGAGGGAAGGAACATCAGTGTGGTTGCCTCTTGCATGCCCTGTACTGGGGATCTGGCCCATAACCCAGGCATGTGCCCTGACTGGGAATCCGATCGGTGACCCTGTGATTTGCAGGCCAGTGCTCAATCCACTGAGCCACACCAGCCAGGGCTAGTTATTTATTTTATAATTGGAAATTTGTACCTCTGAATTCCCTTCTCTTTTTTTGCCTTCCCCCTAACCTATCCCCTCTCTGGTAATGACCAGTTTATTTCTCAGCAATTCTACTTCTGGGTATTTATCTGAAGAAAATAAAAACATTAATTCAAAGGGATAGTTGCACATGGCTATGTTCATTGCAGCATTAATTAGAAGAGTCAAAAATATAGAAGCACCCTAAATGTCCATTGATGGATAAATGGATAAAAAGGCTGTGGTGTGTAATACAATGAAATATTACTCAGACATTTGTGACAACATGAATGAACCTGGAGTACACTATGCTAATTAAAATAAATTAAAGACAAATACTATATGATTTAATTCATATGTGGAATCTAAAAGAACAAAGCAAGTAAACAAACAAAATAAAATAAAGGGCAATATTCTTTACTCTTCCTTTTGCTCTCCTCCTATGCCCTCTTTCTAATTTCACTTTGTTCTTTACTTTTTGAGTTGCCATCCATAATTTTCCC
Organism: Desmodus rotundus; assembly: GCF_022682495.2. Classification (NCBI taxonomy): domain Eukaryota; kingdom Metazoa; phylum Chordata; class Mammalia; order Chiroptera; family Phyllostomidae; genus Desmodus; species Desmodus rotundus. The sequence continues at coordinate 55,411,459 of NC_071399.1, read as the reverse complement.
TTCTCTCCCCCTGAGCCTTTCTCATTTGGACTCTATATATGGATTCCTACATAAATTAAGTCCAAATATATGTATTAAATATACAATATAATATGAAATATATATATTTAAAGGCAGTTCTTCCACTGTGCTTCAGAAAAGATCATTTTCCTTCAGTTGTCTTAAATATTAGGGTTTCATTATAAGGTCAGTCAAGACAGGGGAAATGACTTTTGGAGTGTAAAGTGTAAATGAGAAAGGTAAGACCATACACAGCAAATAATTGGATGAACACTTAGATAAAACTGAGGCTCGAAAGGATTAAATAGTTGGTTCCAGACAAGTAAATTAGCAAAAACTTTTCTGAGTTTCTGAGTAAAATACACTTACACTTACTTAGGGTTGCGTATTATTGGGTTAACTATATGCCCCAGTGTACCTGAAAGATCCCCCATGTCAGCCTCTGTCCCTCTGCCCCCTTTCACTGTGATAAATAATCAGTCCACTTTCATTTTCAAAAATGTCTCATTTGGTCTATTATATGTTCATCACACTTTGAATAATTATGGAGTGTTTCTTGTTTCTGAGTTTATCCTTTGTTATTACTTTGTGTGTGTTTGTTTTATTTTGTTTAATCTTGTATTCATTTAGTATTTTGTCTCTGCCCACTTGGAACACAACCTAGTTTTGGCAAGTATGGTGCTCCCCACATTTGATGAATTAGTTTGACTCATCCTTAGTTATTTATCTGCTGTATTCACTCGTGGAACTAAATAAATCTCTTGTCATTTTACCCTAGTTAAAATTAAGGGTGAAGTGAGACATATTTTGAAGTGCTGTTGAACACTAATTCTCTTTCAGTTAAAAGATTCTTTAAAAAAACAGGTGATTAATCCTGAATTTTAAAAATAAACACAAATAATGTTCTCTGTTGAGTAATTAATGCATAATTGCATAACTACTTTATCACATGACTCTGATCAAATAATTATATATGGCCTTTAAATAAGATTTCTGTGCTCTGAGAGTTTCACATACATGATTAATCGGTGAGGGATTTTTTTTTCTTAAAGGTAATATTAGATACTAGATTTTTGTTTTTACCATTCAGCAACTTTGTACTTTAACATGCATTTGCCTGGTACATTGATAATAAAAAAGGCCCCAGTTCTCCATCCTTCCCTACACCATATACTTTGCAATGTGGTGTTGCAGCTCATCAAGAGGAAGAACTCGTATTCTCATTTCTTGACATTGGGCTGGATTTATCCTGCTTTATGTAATAGAATATAAAAGAAGTAATTTGCCAGATCTAAGGCTAAGTTTCAAGAGGTTTGTCACACCTGTACTTAAGTTTCTTGGAACTCTGCTCAGCTACCATGAGAACAAGTACAGTCTAGACAGATGAGCTAAGTCATCCCAGATATCTCTGTGAACAGGCAGTTGAATGCTAGAAATGTGAAGATGATCCTACAAAAACCATCCTCTAGCCTACCTGCTAGCTCACTAAAAATGCATGAGTAAACCTACCTGATATCAACTGAGCCTGGCTCAGATAAGCAAAGTAATCTAGCTAATTCATATATGGACTACTAAGTAATAACCAGTACTTATTGTTATAACATTAAATTTTGGAGTAGGTTTTTACAAAGAAATGGCTATTACAGTAGCTTTTAGATGTTCTTCAATAAACAAAACCATTTCAAAGTAATATAAGCAATAAAATTTCCCATTTCCAGCTAAACAATTCAATATGAATGTCCACTAGAATTGAAAGTGTCTGAAAATGAATTAGCACCCCCAAACCTATTCTCCAAATTATGTTTTTTTGATATATTTATTGATTATGCTATTACAGTTGTGCCATTTCTGCCCCTTCACTCAACTCCATCCCACCCCCCCTCCCTCCCACATTCCCCCCCTATAGTTCATGTCCATGGGTCATACTTATAAGTTCTTTGGCTTCTACATTTCCTACACTATTCTTACCCTCCCCCTGTCTATTTTCCACCTATCATTTATGCTACTTATTCTCTATACCTTTCCCCCCTCTCTCTCCCTCCCAATCCCCTATTGATAACCCTCCATGTGATCTCCACCTCTGTGGTTCTGTTTCTGTTCTAGTTGTTTGCTTAGTTTTCTTTTGTTTTGGTTTTAGGTGTGGTTGTTAATAACTATGAGTTTGCTGTCATTTTTACTGTTCATATTTTTTATCATCTTTTTCTTAGATAAGTCCCTTTAACATTTCATATAATAATGGATAATGGCTTGGTGGTGATGAACTCCTTTAAGTTGACCTTATCCGGGAAGCACTTGATCTGCCCTTTCATTCTAAATGATAGCTTTGCTAGATACAGTAATTTTGGATGTAGGTCCTTGCCTTTCATGACTTGGAATACTTCTTGCCAGCCCCTTCTTTCCTGTAAGGTCTCTTTGGAGAAATCAGCTGACAGTCTTATGGGAACCCCTTTGTAGGTAACTGTGTCCTTTTCTCTTGCTGCTTCTAAGATTCTCTCCTTCTCTTTAATCTTGGGGAAAGTAATGATGATGTGCCTTGGTGTGTTCCTCCTTGGGTCCAGCTTCTTTGGGACTCTCTGAGCTTCCTGGACTTCCTGAAAGTCTATTTCCTTTGCCAGACTGTGGAAGTTCTCCTTCATTATTTGTTCAAATAAGTTTTCAATTTTCTGTTCTTCCTCTTCTCCTTCTGGCACCCTTATAATTCGGATGTTGGAACGTTTCAAGATGTCCTGGAGGTTCCTAAGCCTCTCCTCATTTTTCCAAATTCTTGTTTCTTCATTCTGTTCTGGTTGGATGTTTCTTTCTTCCTTCTGGTCCACACCATTGATTTGAGTCCCAGTTTCCTTCGCATCACTATTGGTTTCCTGTACATTTCCTTTGTTTCTCTTAGCATAGCCTTCATTTTTTTCATCTAGTTTTCGAACATATTCAACCAATTCTGTGAGTGTCTTAATAACCAATATTTTGAACTGTGAATCTGATAGGTTGGCTATCTCTTCCTTGCTTAGTTGTATTTTTTCTGGAGCTTCGAAGTGTTCTGTCATTTGGGCCTTTTTTTTTTTTTTGTCTTGGCACATCTGTTACTTAAAGGGGCAGAGCCTTAGGTGTTCCCAGAGGGCGGGGTAACTCTGGTCGCTGCGCTGGCTGTATGCTGTATGTGGGGGAGGGGCCGAGAGGGAGCAATGGCACCCCTCCATTCTCCACCAGATTTCAGCCACTCCCTCGGCTACCCACTATCAAACTGGGCCCCTGTGGTGCTGGTTCCCGAGTGGGTGGGCTTGTCCACACTCTAGGCCCCTATGGGTCTCTCCAAGGACATCTCCTGTGAGGCTGGGAGTTTCTCCTGCTGCCGCCGCACCCCCATGGGTGTTTTTTTTTTAATATATTTATTGATTATGCTATTACAGTTGTCCCATTTCCCCCACCACTCCACTCCATCCTGCCCACCCCCCTCCCTCCCACATTCCCCCCCATAGTTCATGTCCATGGGTCATACTTATAAGTTCTTTGGCTTCTACATTTCCTACACTATTTTTGCCCTCCCCCTGTCTATTTTCCACCTATCATCTATGCTACTTATTCTCTGTACCTTTCCCCCCCTCTCCCCCTCCCACTCCCTTATTGATAACCCTCATGTTCTAGTTGTTTGCCTAGTTTGCTCTCGTTTTTGTTTTATGTGTGGCCATTAATAACTGTGAGTTTGCTGTAATTTTTACTGTTCCTATTTTTGATCTTCTTTTTCTTAGGTAACTCCCTTTAACATTTCATATAATAAGGGCTTGGTGATGATGAGCTTCTTTAACTTGACCTTATCTGAGAAGCACTTTATCTTCCCTTCCATTCTAAATTATAGCTTTGCTGGATACAGTAATCTTGGATGTAGGTCCTTGCATTTAATCTTGGGTAATGTAATTATGATGTGCCTTGTTGTGTTCCTCCTTGGGTCCAGCTTCTTTGGGACTCTCTGAGCTTCCTGCACTTCCCGGAAGTCTATTTCCTTTGCCAGACTGTGGAAGTTCTCCATTATTTGTTCAAAGAAGTTTTCAATTTTTTGTTCTTCCTTCCTCTTCTCCTTCTGGCACCCCTATAATTCGGATGTTGGAACGTTTCAAGATGTCCTGGAGGTTCCTAAGCCTCTCCTCATTTTTCCGAGTTCTTGTTTCTTCATTCTTTTCTGGTTGGATGTTTCTTTCTTCCTTCTGGTCCTCACCATTGATTTGAGTCCCAGTTTCCTTCGCATCACTATTGGTTCCCTGTACATTTTCCTTTGTTTCTCTTAGCATAGGCTTCATTTTTTCATCTGGTTTTCAAACAGATTCAACCAAGTCTGTGAGCATCTTGGTAACCAGTGTTTTGAACTGTGCATCCAATAGGTTGGCTATCTCTTCGTCGCTTAGTTGTATTTTTTCTGGAGCTTTGAAGTATTCTGTCATTTGGGCCTTTTTTGTTTGTTTGTTTGTCTTGGCACGTCTGTTACTTTAAGGGGCACAGCCTTAGGTGTTCACCAGGGCGGGGTAATGCTGGTCTATGCGCTGTGACACTGTACGTGGGGGAGGGGCCGAGTGGGAGCAATGGCGCCCGCCTCACTCTCCTCCGGATTTCAATCTTTCATTCAGATACCCACAATCAAACTGGGCCACTCTGGTGCTGGTTCCCGAGTAAGTGGGCCTGTGCACACTCTAGGCCCCTGTGGGTCTCTCCAACAACCTCTCCTGTGAGGCTGGGAGTCTCTCCTGCTGCCGCCCCAACCCCCAGGGGCACTTTCAATCAGAGGTTTGAGGCTTTATTTCCCAGAGCTGGAGCCCTGGGTTGCGCGGTCTGCTTCGCTGCCCACCATTCGTTCGTCTGGTTTATCTGTGTGCGAATGTGGGGACATGGGGTGCTACCCGCCACTCTGCCTGCCCCACTCTCTGCCACTCTGAGTCCGGCCCTCTGGGTTTATCTGTGCAAATGTGGGGCCACAGGGTCTGCTAGTGCTCGGACTGCCTGCGCCCTTTGTCCCACACTCCGCCAGTCTCAGTCCCGCCACAGCCACGCGATTCCTCTCCACCCTGTTGCCCGTCTCCGCCCCTCCTACCAGTCTGGATGAATGTTTATTTTCTATTTCCTTGGTGTCGGTCCCCCTTGCTGTTCGATTCTCTGTCAGTTCTGGTTGTGTGAGGAGGCGCATCTGTCTACCTACACCGCCATCTTGGTTCCCCCCATTGGTGTTTTCACTCAGAAGTTTGAGGCTTTATTTCCCCACACTGGAGCCCTGGGCTGTGTGGTCTGCTTCGCTCCCTGCCGTTTGTCCGGTTTATCTGTGCTCGAATGTGGGGCCACAGGGTCTGCTAGTGGTCAGACTGCCTGCCCCGTTCATCCCACACTCCGCCAGTCTCCATCCAGCCAGGGCAACTCAATTCCTCTTTGTCCCAGGTGCCCATCTCCGCCCCTCCTACCAGTCTGGATGTCGCACTTCCTTGCAGTTCGATTTTCTGTCAGTTCTGGTTGTGCGAGGAGGCGTAGTGTGTCTACCTATGCCGCCATCTTGGTTCTCCCCAAATTATGTTCTTAGTTTAATAATTCTACTTAATGTAAGAAAATTAATTGATTATTTCTTTCTACATTTCCTAGTTTTCCCTATTCAACTATTTACACTAGCCAATGGAGTCTCCATTTAAACATTAATGACATGTTCTCCCATCATCTCTTTCACAGAGCTACTACCATAGTTCTGAACTGGGTCCTCTCTCCTGAATTAATGGTCTCATCTCAAATCTCTCACTTCAAATCAATTCTACCAGAGCTTATAGGTTTTTTTAAAAAAAATAATATGCATCTAATTGTATGTCTTCTTTTCTTTAAAAAATGCTCTATCTAGAACTGAAATACATATGCACTTTTTATCAGCAAATATATTCCTTTTATCTGTATGGCAAAAATACAAAGTTTCCTAATGTAGATTAAGTAATATTCATTTCAGTACTGTTAGTTTTTTATTTTCAAGATAATTTATCTGGGTTGTGAGTTTATGGGATATTTATAAGATTCTTCCTACTTTGACATTATTAAATAGTAACTTCACATTGTTAAATTACATGGTATGAAAAAATCAGTTATTTTTCGTGCTTGCTGCATACAAATTGAAGTCTCTGTGTTTTTGCATTTCCAACCTCAAATCTATTATCTGAATTTCCATTCTTATCCAGACACACCATTTCTCCTAAATTGCTGTAATCCTTTTACTCAATATGCTCCTGCCTCAAATGTCCTCTCTCATTCTTCACTAGGAAAAATTTACGTCATCCCCTGAAACATAACAAAGAGTACACCAGTTAAGGGACACCTAACTTGACAATGCAGTCAGAAGGCATGTGCCATCTCTGGGTTCTCATAGAAACTTTTGCTAATATTAACATGGTACTTAATCCATTGTAGTTAGTTGTATAGTTTGTCCATTATATTTGACTGTGAACTCCTTGAGGCAAATGATTATATAACATTCACATTTATACCTTCAGAACCTAAAAACATGTCTAGCAATAAATACATGTGACTATCAATATGTCTATAACAACATATTTTATGTAGATTGTGTGGAACTTTTCCTCACTGATTCTTGTACATGTCTCTATAGTGGAATTGCAATACAAAATTTATGAGAAAACTATGGCATTTAGAATTGTTTTCATACCCCATATTATATTTCAGACTAAGCTCTATTGGTATAGGTATCATTATCCCCATTTTATAAATGAGAAACTTGGAAAGGTAAAGGAAGTTGAAAAAAGTAACAAAGGTCCTTCAATTCTATAGCTCAGTAACTTTTAATTTCACTAGAATCCTTTAGACTTAAGAAAATAATTTTATCGTAATATAAAATGAGGAAAAACCCACAAAATATTCGAATAGCTTCAGAGTTTATATATACTGAAGGGTTAAAATGTGCATGAATATTTTAAAGTACAATTTCCCCAGTATAGGCTAATTAAACTGCTATATTTAGCCATATATAGGTTTGATGTAATGCTAGCATCTTGCTAACCTAAAAAAACACTGCTTATAAAAAATTGTGATATAAATAACGGTGACACTTATAAATTATTTTGTTTTTTAAATAACAGGAGTGAAAAAAACGCCTGATTTAGATGTAATTCTCATAATACACAATAAAACCTTAGTAGTTGGAATTTATCTGGAAAAAGTTCAGAAGTTGTATGAATGGCCTTCTTCACTGTGTGACTGTCATCTTTACTTTCTTAAACATGTTGCCATTGCTCTCATTGTGCCAGTGCATGATTCCTGTCCAGAAGTTTGTCTTCCTTTGTTGAGTTAGACATTCAAATGCATTAGGCAAGAATATGTCTCCTTTGCTGATTCTGCAATGCCAGCGTATTCTTTCCAAGCAATGGAAAGAAAATGACTATATATAGTACTAATAACTTGTACCAATAAAAACAAAAATGAAATCATTTATTAGGTCTAGTGGCTTTTGATAGAGTCTTGAGGGCTTTCTATGTACAATACTATGTCTGCAAATGACAGCTTTACTTCTTTTCCTATTTGTATGCTTTTTATTTCTTTTTCCTGACTAATTACTGTGTCTAGGACTTCCAGAACTATGTTGAATAAGAGTGGTGAAATCCCTTTGTTGTTCCTGATTTTAAAGGGAAAGCTTTTAGTTTTTCCCCATTGCCAGTTATGTTAGCTGCAGGTTTTTCACACATGGTTTTTATTATGTTGAGGTATGGTCCTTCTGTTCTCACTCTGCTAAGAGTTTTTATCATAAATCAGTGCTGGATTTTATCAAATGTTTTTTTCTGTATCTATTGATGTGATCAAGTGAGTTTTGTCTTTCACTTCATTTATGTGATGAATTACATTTATTGATTTGTGAATATTGTACCAAACTTGAATCTCTGAGATAAATCCCGCTCAATCATGGTGTATGACCTTCTTAATGTATTGCTGGGTCCAGTTTGTTAAGATTTTGTTGAGAATTTTAGCATCCATGTTCATCAAGGATATTTGCCTGTAATTTTCTTTCTTTGTTGTGTCTTTACCTTGTTTTGGAATTAGGATAATACTGGCATTATAGAAAGAGCTTGGAAGTCTTCTCTCCTGGATTTTTTGGAATAGTTTAATAAGGACCGGTGATAGTTCTTCTTTGAATGATTTGTAAAATTTGCCTGTGAAGCCATCTGGTCCAGGGTAAAAAACAAACAGACAAACAAAAAACTTTTTGCAACAGCATGGATGGTCCTAGAGAAAATTATGCTAAGTGGATTAATGTCAGTCAGTGAAAGAAAGATACCACATGACCTCACTTATATGTGGAGTCTGATGAACACAGTAAACTAATGAACAAGATAGTAACTGAAGTATAAATGCACAGAACATACTAACAGCTACTGGAAAAGGGGAGGGACAGGATGAAAGATGGTGAAGGGATTAACCAAACATTTATGCACAACCAATGGACAGGGACAACAATGTGGGGATTGGCTTGGGATGGGATGAAGGTGGGACGGGGTGAGTGAGGGGAAGAGAAGAAAAGTAGGAACAACCGTAATAGCATAAACAATAATAAAATTTTTAAAAAATGATATTGATAGTAAGCAAACTATATAATCTTTAGTATAACCTGCTATTATGGAGAAATGAGTGATCTCATTGATTCTGGAGTTTTTGTTTATGTAATTATATTTTTGGTCTCTGATATTTTAATCTTGAACCCTTCCAGACAGTTAAGCATATTCTTATAGGGTATTGTATCTAGAACCCAAAATAAATTTAAACCAATTATGCAATGCTACCCAATCTTTAAAATATTTTATTTATCTATTTTTAGAGAGGGGGAAGGAAGGGACAGAGAGAAAGAGAAGCATTGATCCATCACCTGTTGCACCCACCCCAACTGGGGACCAACCCACAACCTGGCCATGTACCCTAAGCGGAACTGAACCGGCAGCCTTTACCTTCGGGGAATGATGCCCAACCAACTGAACTACAATGGTGAGGGCCACCATGCTACCCTTGATAACCGGCTGAAAAAATACAATTAACTGGCTGAAATTACCTCCTAACCTCAGAAAAGTATCACATATAGGACAATTAGGAAATCTGTTCATCAGACAAGTCCACGCATAGAGCAAAATTTCGAAGCAGTTACATGACATGCCTTTAAGCCAAAAGTACATCTGCTGCTTATCTGAGAATAGTGTGGTCACAATGTAGCAAATGTACTTGAGATTGTGGTAGCTTGAAAGAAGCTCATTTTGTCTCCATGAGGGTAATCTTATTTTACCATTTGGATCTTAGTCACTAGATGTCAATTGCTATTTTCCATGAATATATTTTATTGAAAATTTAACAGTTTACCAGGAGGAGTGTTGTTGGCTTTTACACAATTGTGAGTGTATAATTTAAATTTCAGACTGATATAATTATCTACTTTGAATATCTCTGATGATAATTCACTTGACTAGCCTCTGGTTATTCTCTCTTAACAGGAAAATTTTAATTAAGTATTTCATCTAACACCTTACATCATTTATTACCTCCCACTCTCATTGAGGAGAGATAAAAGATTAGGTAAAAAGGAGAACTTTCTGGTAATATTTAGTTTTTTCCATGTTTAGGTTAAAATTTAAAATGCTATAAAAGCAATTTTAAATCTTTTTAAATTTCATGTAAAACAGACAATACACTGCATTTTTTCTCCCAATAAAGTGACAGAATTCTGGGTGCACGTCTCAGTTGTAGTTCTTTGGATGAAAGTGATAGAAATGGATTACAAATTATCCAAACCAGAAAAAGATCCTTAGTAGTCCACAGAATTAAAGGAGCGCTGAAAACAAGGCTGTGGATTCAAATAGTTGGAAGAAGTAATCTGATTTGCCTCCTGTGCTTCATTTGTTGACCCTGGGTACTGTTGGTGGTGCTGGGGGTATTGGAGTTTCCACAGGTTTGGGTGGTGAATCAGGACTTGTACCAGAACAAAGGAAAAAAAGGACTTTAGACAGACTGAAAAAACAGATTCCACTGAGGTGATGAGTAACTAATCTGCCAGTTTTATTCTCTTATGATTTTCCTCCCATTTATGTTCCTCCTTTAATATTTATATTTAGCTCTCAAAATGAGAAAGGAAGTGAGCTGTCATTAGTAAAACCAAAAAGTGTTGTTTCATGAGCCATGATTTGGTTTTCATTATGTGGCAATTTCAGAGCAAGGGGAGACCTTTGGTGCCCATTAGAACTATTTCACAGGTCCCTCACTGGGGTTTGAGTCAAAGATGTGAAAATGTAAAGTAACTCCACGGTCATAACGCTGGTAATGTAGGGTTTCTTGTTAGTATGTTGCAGAGTGAAAAACATTTTTTTTCTGTGGAATTAGAAAATCACATGCAAATTTCAACTTTTATACCTCAGTTTATATAGACTTGGACAAGTAAATTCATGTCTCTGAACTGTCTCTTTATTCATCCGTTAGCAGAAACAACAATCTGACCTAACCAATATTAATACTGTGAAAAATAAGTAGATAATTTATGTGAAATGATTTTTACAACACAATTTGCAATACACAATGAGCATGCATTAATAAGCTCAGTCTAATTCAACATTTTCAGGGTTTTGGGGTCTCTTTTGATGACTCATATCTTAACTTCTGGAATTTGAGTTCTTGGTAATATTTACTAAATCACTGAAATAACATCACAACTGCATTCTTAGATCGTTTCTACCCTAGGAGGTTCAGAAGGACAGTGGTAACTTCTGATTAGTTTGTCGCTCTAGCTTCATGTCCTATGGAGCCTAGCATTTTGAAGGTGTGAAATAAAATATCTCGATTGAATAAATGCACATTTAGAGCTCGAGGAACCCATTCTTATCCTGAAGATTAAAGTGTCAAATATATAGGTTCAAGAAGTTTATGTTTGAGGGAAGCACGACCAACTTATCATAATGACTTTTACTAGGCTCTTTTTTGTTTTTAATGTAATGGTGAGTCATGGGAATTGGGGTGCAGTTTGGTTTTAAAATAAAGAATTGTTCAATTAAACACACTTTTTTTTTCTGTTCATTGGAGTAGTGACACCAATTCCCTTTTATGCACTCTTTGTATAAACAACTGACACAATGGAATGTTTAGTTACACAAAATTAAAGAATGTACTCTATTTCCCCTTTCTTTTCTGGAGAAAAATATAGACAACATCATGCAGAGACTCAACCTGAGAAGCTAGGTGTTTTGTTTATTAATAGAAGTTTGAAATGTAATTAGCCAGTGTCAATTGTATATGCATTTAGCCACTGTCTTAGTCAGTTCAGACTATTATAACAAATTACAATAAACTGGGTGCTTGAAACATTTATTGCCCATAGTTCTAGAGTTTGAGGAGACCAAGATACTGGTGCCAGCAAATCCAATGTCTAGTGGTGTCTCACTTGCTGGCTTGCAGATGGCTATCCTCTTGTATCTTCACGTGGCAGAGAACAGCGATAGGGAGAGCAAGCACTCATATTTTTTTTCTTATAAGGGCACTAATCTCATTCATGAGATTTCCATTCTTATGACCTAACTACCACCCAAAGACCTACTCCCTAATTACCATTATATTGGGGGTTAGAATTTCAACATATAAAATTTGGAGGACAGAAACATTTATCTTTTAAATATTTTATTTATTTATTTTTAGAGACAGGGGAAGGGAGGGAGAAACAGAGGGAGAGAAACATCAATGTGTGGTTGCTTCTCATGAGCCCCTCACTGGGGAGCTGGCCTACAACCCAGGCATGTGCCCTGACTGGGAATTGAACTAGTGACCCTTTGGTTCGCAGACCAGTGCTCAATCCACTGAGCCACACCAGCCCATGGCAAGGATATAAACATTTAGTCCATAGTAGCCAGATTGTGCTTCAGCAGAGTTAAAATAAAATAAGTGTTCTAAGTAAGAACCTAAACACAAGTGCCCATGAAAATGTGTGTGTGTGTGTGTGTGTGTTTAACCAAATTCTATCACATGTCATTTGATAATCCAGAGGACTAATCTTTTCTTTGCCTTGTACTGGAATGAATGTTGTTACTAAGACTCAGGCTGGATTGCAATCTCTCTGCTCAGAGTGCTGACATCATCTCCACCTGAATGTTATTTAAGATTTTTTTAAAAATCAGACTTTGGAAATGCATTAGCAATTATTTTAATTGCCTTTGTGGATCCACATAAGTCAAAACACCTCTCCTAGTGAAGTTTTCTTTCAGTCCATCATTTGCAGCAGGAAAAAAGGGAGGCCTTCATTAAACAGGTGATGAATAAAAACTGTTTCTGGGGTAAGCTGGGTGGAGTTCTCAAGTAGAGTTAAGTGCACAGCTCCTCTGTCAGTGAAAGGGAAGATGCCTCCTGCTATAGACAGCAGACTGGGGAATAAGGAGAAATCAATTATAGAGAACTCCCTTTGTGTATACTAGAAATGGTGGTATCTTATTTTTAATGTAATTACCTTTGTTCAGTAAAGCATATATGGATATATATATACCTATATTTATATTAATGTTTAAAATATTTATATCTATAATAAAGTATATATCTATATCTATCTATAATAAATATAGTTAAAAATATAATAGTATGTTTATATACATATATTTATAAATGTAAAGATCCATATATAAATATATAAAATATACAATAAATAAATGTATATAAATATAGATAAAATATAAAAATAAATATATAAGTATATATAAATGTAAGCATCCATATATAAATTTATATAACTATATATATAAATGTGTGTGTATACCCCATGTATTTATATTTTTGTATCTGAGAGAAGGAAGTGAATGATTATCACTAAAGCAAAGTGGTAGGTGAGGAGCAGCAGCAAATTTGTGGAAGTTCATCACATGATGGCAGTCGGCAGTCTGAGAAACTTGAAGCAGATGTCCAGAGAGAGAAATCTGACGGAGGTAAGCAGCCTCAGTGGCATGGAGTTCCAGATCTGTATCCGCTCTTGGGTTCTTACAGAAGTAGTTAGGGAAAGGAACCATGTAAGTTTAGATTTCTGTTTTTATCCACAAGGTATCAGCTAAGACTATTGTACTTGGTTGTTATCATGTAGGTTGACCCTTGATAGCTGGATAATTTAGGACTATGTGGTCCTAGTAAGTGCTAAATAAAAAATTCCCTCTTCTTTCTCCCTCTTCTATTCTACCTCCACAACATGCCCTCCTTTGAACTCCAACAGGAACAGAGCACGTGTGGCTCCATAGCTACAGACACTCATTATTTATTTCTACACTCAGGCATTACAGAAAAAATCATTACAGAAAAAAAAGAAATTTTCTTTTCTAAAGAAAATCATTACAGAAAAAGCCTGTCAAGCCTCTGCAGTAAGCTGACTTGAACATTATATTTATATGTGGAAAGCTCTCATACATGATTTTAAAGTGAAATAAGAGCCTTGATTTTTGAATGATTTCAATCACTTTTTTACAATATTTATTTTATTGTGGTAAGAACACTTAATAAGATACCTACACTCTTAAAAATGTTTGAGTATAGAGTACAGTATTTGTGCCAATTGGTGTGATTATTGTCAAGCAGGTCTCTAGAACTTATTCATCTTGTGCAACGGAAACAATACCTGTTTATTAATTCCTTATTTCTCTCTCAATAGCCCTGAAACCCATGATTCTACTCTTTGATTCTATGATTTTGGTTATTTTAGATACCACACTTAAAATGGTTCATGGAAGTGTGCAGTGTTTGTCTTTCTGTAGCTGGTTTATTTCACTTAGCATAATGTCCTCAAGGTTCATCCATGTTGTTGAATATTGCAGAATTTCCTTCTTTTCTAAAGCTGAATGACACTTCATTGTATGTATATAAATTATTATCTTTATCTATTCATCTGTCAGAATACATTTATGTTATTTCCACCTCTTGGATTGGCTATGCTGCATTGAACATGAGAGATCAATTATATCTTCATGATCCTGATTTAAATTCTTTTAGATAAATTGCAGAAGTGTGAATGCTGTGTTATGTTATATGGTAGTTCTATATTAAATTTTTTTGAAAAATCTCTATACTTATTTTCACAGCAGCAGTGCTATTTTGCATTTCCATTTACCTCTTTTTAAAACAATTTAGTTCTGGCATACACCCATGTACTTTTTCCCAATTGTTCCTTCATTTTGAAAGTCATAATTCCTATTACTTTTGTATACACAAATGCTCAAACCTAAATATTCTTATATTTATTATTTATCTCTGAAATAGCTGTATTGAAAATATTGTTTGGTGGGTGAGAATTATTCATTTTAATTTAATTTCACTTGTGTAACAATGGATTCTATATGATGAAAAATTTTTACTTTGTTTGGTAAAAATCAGATGCTATATGAAGCCAGGTTCAGAAAGATGTTTTATTCTTACCTATAATTAATAGAGGCCAAAGATTTTGCAGACGATTGACCATCTTCATAGAATGTGGTGAAGGCCTTGTAGAAACCCTAACAAAACATATTATACTTGTTGGGACTTTGCAAGTGATAATATATTTAACTATATCACATACAAATTTCTTGCCAAAGCTCATTTTTATATCCCTGTCTTTGCAGTTCATTAGTATAACTTCTTGTTAATAATAATTTCAAGACAACTAATGGCTACCTTGTTATCAAATTATACACAATCCAGCAATTCTCCATTGTTTAAAGAAAGAAGTAAAATGGGATCATGAATGGAAAGACCTTGGTGCAAAGAGCTGTCCATGCTCCAGGACATAAGATTACATCCGATGTATAACCTTCCCTTTATGCCTTGTTTCTTCCCCTATTAATTGATTGAAAGAACATAAGGGCTCCATTACTCAGAGGCTGTGGGGGTCAAATATTTTTTAAAATGAGAGTAGAGAGCCAGACGTAACATGACGGCAGTGGGGCGACCTGTAGAGAACTGGTTAGTGTATGTCTTTTCATTTTTTTACAATGGTCAGTCAGCTGCTACCCTGATGCAGATTATTACAGAAAAAGAAGTCTAATACCAAGGATTTTCAAATTTGTTAAAAGAAGCAGCAGATATTGTTTTTATGTTTAATATCCTAATCTTTAAGTGTTGACAATTTGGTAAGTTTTTGAACGCTATGTACCACAACACAACATAATCAGCATCCTGTTTTGGGTTTCTAAGCTGTCAGTTGGCAACCTATGAGTAAAAGAATCTTCTTGTATGGTGCTAACATGCCTTAATTGGAAGTGTACTAAGCATTTAACATCACTTTAATGATTTAGAGTTATTTAAGGACCTCTAAGATTTTAAAGATATCATTGTTCTATAGAGATTGTGGAGGCCAAGAACTCTTGATAAACTACCAGTCACATTATTATGATAATTGTTAACTATTTGGTTATATACTTGGGATTAAAAGTAACTTATTTTCATAATTTAAAAAATATTCTTCATGTCATTTATAATTGAAGATAACTATCAGTACAATTTGAATTATAGTAGGTCTAAGTTGAACACACTAAATATTGTTGCATGTTCCATATTTTGATTTCGGATTAAAACCTCCTGGAAACAAAAATTAGTAGCCAAAATGTAGAGCCCAATGTACCTACTAATAATGAGGGCTTCTACCTGAGACTTTGCCTACATTCTCTTTGTCAGAAAAATAAAAAAAAGAATAGCTTTTTGGCCTAATTAACATCATTTCCATTGATTATTATGTTTTTCGAACATTAGTCTAAATCATAGTGCTGCTTATGTGAAAAGATCCAATTGTGACAAAAGCATACACACAGAGTATTTAATCTCAATGACAGACTAAACCTTCCAAATTGTTAATAACTAAGACGTTGTATTGGGCGAGGTTTTATGTGGCACCACTATACAGCTTTACCATGGAATTTGGATTAAAAAAGAGGTTTCTTGCTTTTATTTTTTTGACTAACATTTCAGAAAGCTTTCAATAAAAGTATATCCCTATACGTGGATAGCTTTGGCATTTCTAGACAATATTATTAGTCCTAGAAAGTAAGGCTATAGGTGATCTTTTATGTCAGTCATGGTGCCCACACCAAAAAGAAACTGATGCATCTGATAAAATTAAATATCAGTAAAACCTGCATCCAAATCATTTTTTAGCCAAACTTTTCTTCAGAAACCACTTCCCACTGTGGAAGAAGTTTTATCCTTTGTGTTAACCTTTTTCACAAGGCTGTGGATTAAAGCCCAGGCTCTACTTGTTTCCCCAGCTCAGCACTCAATTGACGTATCAATTTGAAAACTGGGAATTGATTTTCTTTTCATTAATGGATTATTTTCATTATCTATTTTACCTGTTCACTGTTTCTGAAATATATATATATATGCATTTTTATATGCTAGATAAGATTATCCATTTCTCTTATTTTTTTCAATTTGTCCAAATTTTTGTCTTTATTTTCCTCTTTATCTTTTAAACATTTCTACAATCACTGTACAAACCTACCTAACATATTTCTTTCTCAAAACTTCGCCTCCAAACCATACACACACACACAGACGCACGCACTTTTTAAATTTTATTTATTTATTTATTTATTTATTGTAGTTCAATTACAGTTGTCTGCATTTTCTCCCCACCCCTCCACCCCACCCCAGTCAAACCCACTTCCCTCCCCCACCTCCACCCTCCCCTTTCATTTTGTCCATGTGTCATATAAAAAGATGCTCAGCATCACTAGCCATCAGAGAGATGCAAATTAAAACCACAATGAGGTACCACCTCACAACAGTCAGAGTGGCCAACAGAAACAAATCAACAAACAAATGTTGGAGAGGATGCGGAGAAAAGGGAACCCTAGTACATTGCTAGTGGGAATGCAGACTGGTGCAGCCACTGTGGAAAACAGTATGGAATTTCCTCAGAAAACTAAAAATGGAACTGCCTTTTGACCCAGAACACACATTTTTATTTAAGTTTCAGAAGTATATTTCGAGTAGGTTATATTTTGTTCTTGTTTTCAGAATGTTTGTTTATCCTTGTAGTTTGGTCTTGTCTGTAGATTATGTGATCTTCTCTAGTCTTCATGAAAATGCTAATTCAAAATTTTTAATTTTATTTTTATATTTTCATATAGAAAATATCTTTATTCCATCCTCCCATCCCCCCAATATTGGCAACTACATACATGTTCTCCATCTCTACAGTTTTGCTTCTTCCCAAATAAAATATAATAAGTTCATTTGATACATCACTGTTTGAGTACTGATGGCTTTTTCACTTAGCAAAATGAATCTGAACTTGATCTATGTTACTGAATGTACCAATAGTTCTTCTAATTATAGTGTTTATTTAAAAGTTTCCTCTTTATTAAATGTATTGGGGTAACATTGGTCAATTATGTAGGTTTCAAGGATACAATTCTAGGAAGATCCATCATCTGTACATTGCATTGTGTGTTCACACCACCCAAAGTCAAATCGCCTTCTGTCACCATGTATTCGACCCACTTTACCTTTTACTGCTCCCACACCCCTCTTCCATATCGTTGTCTATGTCCACTAATTTTGTTGTTTATCCTTTTTGTTCTTTTGTTGCTTTCAGTTTTATTCCCACATATGAGTGAAATGATATGGTGATTGACTTTTTCTGTCTGACTTATTTCACTTAGCACAATATTTTCAAGATCCATCCAAGACATGAAAACAACTGAAAGTTTCCTTCAATTGATGATTAAGATGTGGTACATATATACAATGTAATGTTACTCAGCCATAAAAATTATGAAATACTGCCATTTACAACAAAGGTTTTCTTTTTTAAGATTTCATTTATTTATTTTTAGAGAGAGGGGAAGGGAAGGAGAAAGAAAGGGAGAGAAACATCAATGTGTGGTTGCCTCTTGCACATCCCCCACTGGGGACCCAGACTACAATCCAGGCACATGCCCTGAATGGGAATTGAACCAGAGACCCTTTGGTTTGTAGGCTGGCGCTCAATCCAGTGAGCCACACCAACCAGGTCCAATTTTTTTTTTTTTTTTTTTTTTTTTACCAAAAGCATGTTTCATCTTCCTGAGATCAATTGGGAAATTTAAAATGAAATTTAGTTAATTCGAGAGTTGACTATGTTTAGAGCAGGAAACCTTCTTTGCACTACTCAAGCACCATGGAGCAAAATTCTGCTCTACCTTTTGGTTCATAGTAAGTGAGAAGAGTAAAGGGGGTAAATATTACTAGGAGGAAAAATGCTAGTTTATTTATACACATTTTACTATTTCTTCCTCAAACATCTTCAAAATAGTTGACATCACATAAGGAAATTGATCTTTTGGAACAATTTCCAAAAGCCACTCAACTCACAAGTAGCAGAACCACCACTCCAACATATTTCCTCTGGCTTCTAAAACCAGACTCTTAAAAGGCTAAATTGTGTCCTGCTTGGGAAAGGATACTTGGAGGTAGGGCTCTGACTCAGATTAAGTCACATAGCACAGCAAAAAGTAATTTAGCTGGGCTCTGTGAAAATTATGGCTTCTTTTCCTCAGCCCCACTTTTTCTTTTACTTCCTTAAAAAGGTTGAAGTTTTTTAGTATTTAACAGCTTAATTGGAGAATTATTTACATGCCATAAAATTCAACCATTATATGTATATGATTCAATAATTTATAATTAATGTATAGAGGTAAATAACCATCTCGATAAATCCAATTTTAGAAAAATTTCATCACCCCAAGGAATTTCTGTTTGTAGTAGATATTTACTCCTACTCCTAACCCCAGGAAAACAATGATCTGTTTTGAGTCTACATAAATTTGCCTCTTATGGATTTTTAAAATACATTAAATCATATATTATATGGATTTTTGTGTGGGTTCTTTCACTTAGCATAATGTTTTCATGGTTCATACTTTTTGTGGCATATATAAGTGGCTGGCTCATTCCTCCTTATTGTCAAAAAGTAATCCATTTTATGGAGTTTCATATTTTGTTTAACCACTCACCAGTTAATGAATATTTATTTGGATTGTTGTTACTTTTTGACTATCATAAATAATGCCACCATAAATAATCACATACCCATTTTCCTGTTGTAATATATATTGATTTTTCTTGGGGATACTACTAGGAGTGAACTTGCTGGGTCATATGTAAATGTATGTTTCATATTGTAAGAAACAGCCAAACTGTTTTCAAAGTGACGGAAATATTCTACATCCTCATCAAATGTATAAGGATTCACTTGCCTATATTCTTGCCAACACGTGGAATTATATCTTCCTTTTTTGCCAACTTTTTGAGGTATAACTGACAAAAATTGTATATATTTAAGGTGCGTGACATGATAATTTGACATACATATACATATGTTTTTTATTAACACTATTCTAATGACCATAAAGTGGAAAATTATTATAGATTTAATTTTATGTCCTTAAAAACTGATGCCAAGCAACTTTTCATGTACTTATTAGTAATTTGTATATTTTCTTTGTTGAAATATCTATCAAATCTTCAGCCTAATATTCTCTTAAATTCAAAGATTTTTTTTGGATAGTTTTAAGTTCACAGCAATATTGAGAGGAATGTACATAGACTGAGAAATACACAGAGATTTCCCATTACCCCTGCTCCCCATACATGTGTAGGCTTCCCAATTATCTACACCTCTCCCCATAGTGGTATATTTGTTACAATTGATGAGCCTACATTGATATATCATAATTGGATTGTTTTTCTTTCTTTCTTAAATTACTTTATTGTTGTTCAATTACAGTTGTCTGTATTTTATCCCCACCCTTCTACCCCACCCCAGCCAAACCCATCTCCCTCCCCTGCTTCCACCCTCCCCCTTGGTTTTGTCCATGTGTCCTTTATAGTAGTTCCTGAAAACCCTTCTCCCCACAGCCTCCTCCCCCCCTACCCTTTGGCTACTGTTCCAACGTTTTTCTTATTAATGAGTAGTAAGTGTCCTCTGTTGTTTTTTAAATTTTTTTCTTTTTATTGAATTTGTTGGGGTGATATCGGTTAACAAAATATGTATGTTTCAGGTGTACAATTCCACACCACACCATCCCTGTAAACTGTATGGTATGTTCACCACCCCAAGTCAAGTCTCCATCCATCACCATTTACTCCTCCCATACCCTGTTCTGCCTCCCCAACCCACAATCACCACACTGTTTTCCTTGTGCAGAAGTCTTTTTCTTGTTTTTTTTTTTCCTTTTTGCTCAATCTTTCCACCTTTGCCCACCCAGCCTCCCCTTCTGATTTGTATATTTTGGATTCATGCCCTTCATCTTATATGTGATTTTTTTTTTTTTAATTCTGTGACTTGTCTTTTTATATTCTTCCTGGTATCCTTTGAAGTGCAAAAGATTTTAATCATAATGAAGACAGATGTATCCTTTTCTTTTTTCTTTTTCTTATCATGTTCATGATTTCACATTTAAGTAAGGTTCTTTGCATAACTTGAGTTCACAAAGATTTTTCTCTTCAAAAATTTTATAATTTTATGTTCTACACTAAGATCTTGATATATTTTTATTAATTTTAATAAGGTGTGATCTGTTAAATTTCATCTTTTGCAAAGGGATATCCAATTATTTCAGCACTATTGTGTAAGTCTTTTCTTTCTCTATTGTCTGTTCTTTCTCCATTGCCTTTGCACATTTGTTAACAACCTGTTGAATATATTTGTGAGAGTCTATTTTTGGCTCTGTGTTCTGCTGCATTGATCTATGTGTCAACCCTAGGATAAATACATAATACCATTACTGGTAAAGTCGGTCATGAAATCAAGGAGCATGAACACAGTAACTGTTCTTTTTAAAAATTGTTTTGGATATTCTAGTTGCTTTGTATTTTCATTTATATTCCATTATCATCTTGCTTGTATCAAAAAGTTTCTTGGGATTTTGATAAGGATTGTATTATGTCTGTGTAACATTTCTGGGAAAAATTGTAACCTTGATGACAATTACTCTTCAAATCCATTAACACGAATGACTCTCAGTTTATTAAGGTATGCATTAATTTATCTCAGCAATATTTTTTGTTTTTAATGTACAAATCTTGCACTTCTTTAGTTAACTTTTTAATAATAAAATAAAATTATTTTATTTTCTGCTCTTTCAAATACTATAGAGATTACTTAATTTACTACAGATTAATGTTAATTTAACCATGGTAAAATATGGAACTTCATTATAGATTTGTTACTTCATGCCTCCTTTTGCTAATACTGCATATATATTATAAACCCAAATTATAGCATCAAAATTATTGCTTTACACAATCATATCAGTATCAGAGAAGAAATAGTATTTTATCACATATGTGTATATGTGAGCCTTTTATATTAATTTACTGATTTTTAATTTACAGTGCTTTTATTTTATTCTTTGTATTACATACTGTTAACACCTTTTTTTTCCTTTTTTTTTTAGCCTGTAGGACTTCATTTAATATTTATTGCAAGGCAACAAATTATCTCAGTCTTTGTTTAGCTGTGATGCCTTTATTTCATCTTCACATAGGAAGAATAGTTTGGTGGATATAGAATAATTGATTGACTTTGTTATTCATTCATAACTTTGTATCCACCCTTCTATGCCCTTTTGTCTTCATTGTTTTGGTTGAGAATTTGGCCATTAATCAATCATACTGATACTTCCCCATATGTATGGAGTTGTTTTTCTCTTGTTGCTTCTAATATTTTCTTTTTATCCTTGGATATCAGTATTTTAACTGTGATATGTCTAGGTATGGGTCTCTTTCTATTATTTTTTCAGGGGTTAATTGAGTTTTTAAATATATAAAATTAATATTTGCCATTAAACTTGGGATGACTTCCAATATCTTTTCTGCCTCTTTTCTTTCCTCTCCTTTTGGGGCACCCATTAAATGTATATTGGTACCCATAAATTTTAGCCTACAGATCTCCCATGTTATGTTTTTATTTATTCAAAATTTCATTTTATTTTATTTCCTTTACCATCACTTGAGGACATTTTTTTCATTGCTTTTTAGATAGAGAGGAAGGGAGAGAGAGAAAAATTGATGTTAGAAACATCGATCAGCTGCCTCCCATATGTGCCTGGACTGGGGATCTTATGGATCCAGATGGGAATTGGAACCCACAACCTTTCAGTTACCAGATGATGCCCTAAACAACTGAACCACACCAGCCAAGGCTCTTCAATTTATTTCTCTTTCTCTTTTTCAAAAGTGATTATTTCTAGTGACTTAAAAATCACCAATCCTTTAACCTGTCATCTTGGATCTGCTGTTGTGCCCCTCCAGTAAATTATTCTTTTAGTTACTGTCCTCTTCACCTCCAGAATTTCTATTTAGTTCTGTATAATTTAGGCCTTGTTATTTGGAATTTTTACTTATTAGTTGGTACCATGATTTCTTTCAATGTTTTAAAGAGAAAGTCACAAATACTTTGCACATATTTGTAAGGTCTCTTTTTAAGCTTTTGTCTCCTAAATCCATTAATTGTGGGCATAGAGAGAGAATTTCTATTGACCGCTTTCCCCCTAGATGAAGAATTACATTTTTTTGTTTCTTTGCATGTCTCATAATTTTTGTTGAGTACTGAACATATTATGTATATCACAACAAATGTGAACTATCACTTTTCCACTAAATATTGTTATTGATGCCAATTTTTTTGTTTGTTCAGTTAATGTTTGTTTAGTAGCTTGCCTGGGAAAATATGTGATTCTGTATCTTTCATGGCATGTGTCCATGATGCTTCTGCCTAGTTTTTGTTATTATTGTTCATATATGTATTTTTAAGCCTGGCTTCCTTCAGTTTGTCCCACTTTCTACATAGCTCAGTGGTCAGTAAATGATTATACAGAAGCTTTATTCAAATACCTTGAGGTAATAAGGTTTTTAATTTTCAGTGATGGATCACTGTGTAGGTAAGAATGTTCACCCAATATTTAGGCTATGTTCAAATCTATCAGTTTTTACTTTTCAGTGAGCCTTTTATGTCTCCTCTGTACATGCACACAGGATCAACCAGGAATGTGTGGCAAGATTAAGCACTCTCCAGTTTCTACTGTGAGTACACACAACCTCAGATAATATTTATGCTTGCCCCATCACAAATACAACTTTAAGTTAGTGGGACTATTATTACCCCCTACTTACCCATCTTTAAGATGTCACTGCCACTGGCAAGGTGTGGCTATTCCCCACCACTCCCAAGCAGTAAGCCTCCTTCCACCAAGGCTGTCCAGACACCAGACGTCACAGTCTGCTTCCCTCTGGCAGAATCTCTGCACCTGCCATTGGGGCATGGTAGAGGGATGCAACGGAGTCAAGATGACACGTACTCTCACTCTTCTTATCTGGAGTTCAATAATTTTTCTAGTATAAATACTTCTCAAAATACTGTTAAGTCACAAATACTTTATTTTTGATTGCCTTTGATCGATTTTGAGTGCCAAAATAGCTATTTTATCTTTTTTGTCCCATTTTGTAGTTGCTTTTGGGGGAGAGGATTTATCAACTTCCTC
This sequence comes from Desmodus rotundus, assembly GCF_022682495.2. Taxonomy (NCBI): domain Eukaryota; kingdom Metazoa; phylum Chordata; class Mammalia; order Chiroptera; family Phyllostomidae; genus Desmodus; species Desmodus rotundus. The sequence continues at coordinate 55,387,958 of NC_071399.1, read as the reverse complement.
ATTTGGACATAGATAAAAGTCTCATTTCTAAATAAGATTTTTAAAATGAATATCTGCTCAGCACATTGTTAAAGGAAAAGTAAAGATTAAAAATAATGTGAATTTTAAAAAAGTCAAACTAACTTATACATAGGCCTACAATGTAACTAAATATATGTTAAGTGAATAATGGGTACTTATAAAAAAAGTAAAAACTTAGTCAATTTAACCAGAGAGATATTGGGTATAGTTTAAATGTGAGTATAATCAGAATGTCAATAATGGAGACTTCTCAGATATGAAAATATAACTAAAGTTTCAAAATGGCCTATTTCCTAGTTTATTACCTGTTTTCAAGTAATAACAACCCAAATGCTGAATTTTAGAGTTTTCTCAAGAGTTTTTAGGAAATAGTGAAGAACCATCTCCTGAATTCATGTTACACAAGAACTCATTAATAAAGGCAAATAAAGTTATCCTATTAATAATCTTGAGGATAATACTGATAAGAGAGAAAATATAAGGAATTCCACTTGCATTTCTTAAAACTAATGAAACCTTTTGTCTCTCTCTCTCCAAGTATAGTTTTTAAAGTTTACTTTGCTATCCTATAATGTTTTTGCATTGAGTATGTACCTCTATTTTAACCCCACCTCATGGGGTTGGTTATTTATTTTTTTATTTATTTATTTATTTATTTATTTATTTATTACTTTCTTACTGGAAAACAAATTCCTCGGGAATAGCATCTATCCACAAAAATCTATGTATTGATATATTTTATTAAAAATAATTCATTACCTGGGTTCTTTATATATTGCAAGGTGATGTAAATCTACCTAAACAATAATAAATATGTAAAGTTTTAGCTATCTAAAACTAAACTATTAGTATTTATCAAAACCATCAATGATAAAAGGGAATTGCAATAGTAGTATGCATTTAAGTGTTTTTGGAATGAGTATGTTCTCACTAACCTACCTCAGTTTGTTTTTGCTTCACTCTACATTGCCGCTCCATGATGGTGAGGGTTCTAAAGACGACGACTGTTAGCCGTCCAGTCCTAGGTTAAAGCCTGCAGAGTAACATTTTAGTTGTGCTTCTTTTTTAATTTCTTTTAGTTAAAAACACACACTCATATACACACAAAATTAAAAATATATATGTTCAACCCTACATGGGATGTTAGAAAATTTTTAATGATGTATGAGAATTTTTTTAAATGTACCCTTGTCTAAAAAGCTACACACAGAGAGTACAGATGTTCTTGAACTGCTCTTTGTAAGACTAAGCTCTGACAACTATTTCCTTTAAATAATGGATGACATAACTTTTTTAAAAAGAAAGTCAAAAAGGAGAGAGAGAGAAACTTTGTAGTTTTTTAGAAGTTTTCTTTTGTTATCTTCCAGACAAGAACTTTATACTTCTCTCAGTGGAAATATCATACATCAGCTACACTAGTCAATACTTCAAGCTAAATATTGGATGGAAGGATCAATTTCTATTGCCTTTAATGCATTAAAATGCTAGGAAGTGAATTCTCCTATGGCAGCAACTTTTATATATAAACGTTTCCTCTTTGGTGCACATGCATACATATACACATTCAGTTTTTACCTTTAGTGCCACAACTGGCAAATATTCATATGCATAATCTGTAAATGCACTCTCTCTTCATATATATGTATGTATGTATATATATATATATATATATATATATATATATATATATATATATTCTAAGAGAATACTAAAGAAGATAGAAATGAATCCAATGTGTAAGGAACAGATAATACACACATATATTAATTTTTAGATTTAGAACAGGAATAATGTTTACAAAATAGTTTCTTATTTATTACCAGTTTTCTTAATCTTTCTTTATATAAAAGTCAGTATAAGGAAGGAATTGAGCATTCTGAACACATTCCCATTGTATAACCAGATAAGAGGGAGGATGATTATCCTTATAATCATTACTCTAAACCAGCTGAATAATTGCCTGCTTCCATTTAATCTAGCTCTTCTTCTGAATTATCTTGTTCTTTTAGTTGGGGTCTGTTTCTTTTTCTTCCTATTTTGGCTGCATCTTTTTATTTGTTTCTAAGTATCATGTAGATCTGCAAAGACTCTGTCATAGGTCTTTGTCAGGCATTGCTTGTGACTGGCCCTGGTCTACCTGTTTGGAGCTATTAGCAATCCACACCATGTGGCTCCTTCTCCTGTGCCTGTTTGTGTGCAGAAAGAACCAGACTGTGCACCAAGGCCATCTTTTATCAGCACTGGGCCCAAAGGAGGGTCAGCTGAAGTCTTATAGAGCTCCCAGAGATTTGCCTTAGTTAATAAACTAATCAGTGATATAGCCCTAAACTGTAATCAGCAGCCCAGCTGAAAGTCCACAACATGGGTCAGAGTAATTTCTGCAGGTGGGGCTATTGCTTCCCCTCAGGTTCATGCCATTTGGAGAAGAGAGCTCTGACTAAAAAAGATGGCTTCTGCAGGATGGGGAATGACTCAGCACAGGGATCCTGGGGGCTGTTCATTCAGTTCTCTCCCTAGAACCACCAACCCCAGACTCTCCTCAAGCATCTCTAGTCCTTTTGCTCTCTCTCTGTCAGAGCCCAGGATAAACCATTGCAAACAAAATTTTGTGTGTTGTCCCTTTAAGAAGCTCTCTGAGTCTCCAACCACCTCTCCCTGGAAGAAATAAACCTGCTGCTTTTCACAGCTGTTTGTTATCTGGGTTCCTTTCTGGCTCTGGAGCTGTATGTGAGGGAGCCCAGCTTGGGGCTTAGAGCCCAAACGTCTCAGGGGGAACTCTCCGGCCACTGAAATATCTCTCTGGCACTTTAGCTGCCACCCATGGGAGCCCAGCCAGCCTCTCGTGCTCCTCCACACTCCCTACTAGTCTTGTGGTGAACTGCTTTCTTCTTTCTGTCCCTGGTTATAAGTCTTCTCTCCATCTAGAATTCAGTGTGCTACTCAGAATGATTTCTCTACAAATTTAGTTGTAATCTCAGATTGGTCCTGGAAGGAAGTTAGTGCAGCTTCTCCTTACTCTTCCACCATCTTGTATCTCCCCTCTACTAACTCTTGATATATTTCAGAATACTACTTAAAATTTTTTAAAGGATCTGATTCACACTTCTCAAAGAAAGTTGAAAGCCTTAAAGACAAATAAGGGAGACAAAGAAGCAAATCAATAAACTACTTAGAATTTTAACTTAAAAGTATGTGTCTCTGGAGTCAGATAATACTACTTGCTATTTTGTATGCTTCTATCTATTATCTGGGTAAACTTAGATATTTTAATTAACTTTTCTATTGCTTCATGTATAAATGAACATAACACTGATTTCATAAGGAAGTCATAAGATTAAAGGAGATAATGTAAAATTTTAGCACACTAACTGGCACAGAGTGGTCATTTAAAATTTTAACTACCTATTTCTCACTTTCCCCATGGGTTATTTTAAAATGTATTTTATCCTAGGTTATTTTGGGTATTAGCTAGTTTTATGATGCAGTTACTTTTATTTAGAGACCATTATGGATGAGTAGTGCTCTTCATTAAGCATCCTTTACTTATTAGAAGGAGGACTACATCTGTTTTGCCCTGGTAAGTCAACTGACTCACAGAAAACTGACAAGAAAACCATCAGAAAACTTTGATTGATGGCTCAATAAACAGATTACTGGTCATAAAAAATTAATCCGTCTGTTATTTTGACACTGAGTGGTTATTTGCAGCTCATTAAGGTATTGTGCCTAGGCAGTAGTTTAGATTATGTCACTACTAATAATACAGAAGCAGATCATTTATCGCAACCTCTTAAATATTTGTAATATCAATATCTGTTTACGTAAATTCTCATTATTCAGGTATTTGTGTTCTTATAAAGTCATCATAAACACTGAATTAATAAATACTGAACCATTTCTACTAGGGGAGATATGGGGTTAGGTTCCTATAATTTTCAGGTCACAACATTTTCATCAACTGATCAATACATAATCTGGTTTTATATGTGTTTTGTTTAAAGATACTTTACTATATATTGCTGGTTTACTAACAGTGAACTCAAGGTCAATAGCACTATAACTCCTGCCTAGAAGAAGATTATCTCACACATGCATTTTTTTTTTTTTTGCAAAGCACATCTTAGTCTTTTGTTGCTTGGAGAACCTAGACAGTATTTTAGCATTATGATTGGAGGCCATTTTATATAGTGAAATCACTAAAAAATATTAAGATCTTATTATTTTACTTAATTTTAAAAGAGAATCACCAGTTTTATTTGTATAGGATAATGATTCCTTTAAGGTTGAGAGAATAAATATCAAAAATCTTAAAAAAGAAGTGGTGAAAGCAGATACCTTTGTCTTGTTCCTGATCTTAGTGGGAAAACTTTTAGCTTTTTCCCGTTGGCTGTATGATGTTGGCTGTAGTTTTCTTGTATATGGCCTTTATTATGCTGAGGAATGCTCCCTCTACTCCCACTTTGCTGAGTGTTTTTATGATAAATGGGTGCTGTAACTTATCAAATACTTTTTCAGCATCTATTATGATCATGTGATTTTTTTTCTTTCCTCTTGTTTATATGATGTATTATGCTTATTGATTTGTGAATATTGTACCATCCTTGCATTCCTGGGATGAATCCTAACTGATCATGGTATATGATCTTTGTAATATATTTCTGGATACAGTTTGCATATTTTGTTGAGGATTTTAGCATCTATGTTCATCAATGATATTGACCTGTAGTTTTCTTTCTTCATTGTGTCTTTATCTGGTTTTGGGATTAGGATGATGCTGGCTTCATAAAAAGAGTTTGGGAGTTTTCCCTCGTCTTGGGTTTTTTGGAATAGTTTGACAAGGATAGGGGTTAGCTCTTCCTTAAATGTTTTGTAAAATTCTCCTGTGAAGCCATCCAGTCCAGGGTTTTTGTGTGCTGGGAGTTTTTGATTACTGCTTCAATTTCACTAGATGTTATTTGTCTGTTCAGGCATTTTGCTTCTTGTTGATTCAGTTTTGGAAGATTATGTTTCTAAAAATGTATCCATTTCACCCAGGTTTTTAAATTTCTTGGCACATAGTTGTTTGTAGTATTGGAAGTTCTATCAACAGAGATCAGACAAGATAGAGAAATAGAAGATATCCAAATTGGAAAGGAGGAAGTAAAACTGTCATTGTTTACAGATGATATGTTAGTGTACCTAGAAAACCCTATAGACTCCACCAAAAAATTATTCGACCTAATAAGGGAGTTCAGCAAAAAGTAGAATGCAAATTCAATATTCAGATATTGAAAGCATTTTTGTATACCAACAATGAAACATCAGAAAGAGAAATTAGAAAGAAAAGCCTGTTCGCTATAGCAACAAGAAAAGTAAAGTACCTAGGACTAAACCTAACCAATGAGGTAAAAGACCTGCATTCAGAAAACTACAGAACACTGAAGAAAAAAATTAAGGAACACAAATAAATTAAAGCATATCCCATGTTCATGGATTGGAAGAATTATCATCATCAAAATGTCCATACTACCCAAAGCAATTTATAGATTCAATGCAATCCCTATTAAAGTACCAATGACATATTTCACAAATATAGAAAAAAACATTTCTTTTTAAAAAAATTTTATTGTTATTCAATTACAGTTGTATGACTTTTCTCCCTATCGCTCCACCCCACCTCCACCCTCCCCCTTGATTTTGTCCATGTGTCCATTATAGTAGAGAAAAAAACATTTCAAAAATTTCTATGGAACCCTAAATGACCACAGATAACCTCAGCAAACTTAAAAAAAGAAGACCAAAATAGGAAGGATCATAATTCTTAATATCAAACTATATTACAAGGCCACAATAATCAAAACAGTCTGGTACCAGCATAAGAAGAGACACATAGATCAATAGAACAGAATCAAGAGCCCAGAAATAAGCCCATGTCTCTATGGTCAATAAATACTCGACAAAGTGTGCTGAAGCATAAAATGGAGTGAAAATAGCCTCTTCAAGAAATGGTGTTGGGAGATCTGGACAGCTTCATGCAAAAAAGTGAAATTCAAAAACCACCAACTTGCACCATACACAAAAATAAACTCAAGATGGATAAAAGACTTAACTATAAGTCACAACACCATGAAAGTCCTAGAGGAGAGCATAGGCAGGAAAATTCAGATATTCCATGCAGAAATATTTCCACTGATATGTCCTTTAGAGCAGGGGACATAAAAGAAAGAATAAATAAATGGGACTTCATTTTTTTTAAAAAAAGGAAAAAGAAAAAGAAAACAAACTTCTGCGTGCCTATAGAAAACATCAGCAAAATGAAAAGGGAACCAACTGTATGGGAAAATATATTTGCCAATGGTACCTCAGACAAAGGTTTGATCTCCAAAATACATCAAAACTCACAGGACTCTACTCCAGGAAGACAAACAATTCAATTAAAAAAATGGGCAAAGGACCTGAACAGGTGCTTCTCCCAAAAGGACATACAGAGGGCTCAGAGACATATGAAATGAACCTTGGTACCACTAGCCATCAGAGAGATGCAAATTAAAACCACAATGAGATACCACTTCACACCAGTCAGAATGGCCATCACAACCAAATCAACAAACTTCAAGTACTGGTGAGGTTGTGGAGAAAAGGGAACCCTAGAACATTGTTGGTGGGAATGCAGACTGGTGCAGCCACTATGGAAAACAGTATGGAATTTCCTCAAAAAACTAAAAATGAAACTGCCTTTCGACTTGGCAATTCCACTGCTAAGATTATTTCCTAAGGATCCTGAAACAGCAATTCAGAAAAACCTATGTACCCCAATGTTCATAGAAGCACAATTTATAATAGCCAAGTGCTGGAAATAGCCTAAGTGCCCATCAGTAAATGAGTGGACCAAAAAACTATGGTACATTTACACAATAGAATACTATGCAGCAAAAAGAAAGAAGGCATTCCTACCCTTCACAACAGCATGGATGGAACTGGAATGCATTTTGCTAAGTGAAGTAAGCCAGGCAATGAAAGACAAATATCATATGATCTCACCTATAAGTGGAACCTTATCAACAAAACAAACAGGTGAACAAAACAGAATCAGAGACATGGAAATAAAGAACAAACTGAGAGTGACTAGAGTGGAGAGGAGGGGGATAATGGGGGAAAGAAGGGGAAGGATCAAGCTGAGGAATAGGTATAAAGGACCCATGGACATAGACAATAGGGGTGGGGGAGGATTGAAAGGGGGAAGTAGGGAGTGGGTAGGGCAGGGGAGAATAATGGGGGGAAAATGGGGACAACTGTAATGGAACAATGATAATAATATTAAAAATAAAATAACGTGAACAAATAGATTTAAAACAAAATCTTAAGAACTTATAATTGTCTTTATATGCTTTTTAATTTTAGATAATCCATTAATTTATTGCTTTAAAAGAATAGGAAAAAACAAATAGTTACTAAAAAGACCACAGAAAGCACACTTGTTTACAGTATTGGAAGCTGTAATAGGAAGGCAGTGTCAGCTTGCTTCTCTCTTGCCTGCAACATGGATGCCTCTGTCCCAAATATTTTGTGCCACTCTACATGTATATGTCCTTGAATTACAAAAGCCCTGTATTGATTTTCAGGTTACAGATGATTTCTAGTAACTAGGTAAATTTGCAAATATAAAAGTCCACAAATAATGAGGATCCACTGTAATTTTTGATGGTACAAATCTTGGTAATCTGACTCTGAATACTTTGTCTTTATGCATATTCTTTTTAATTAAATATGGTATTTTTAATTTTAAAACTACAATCAAAATGTTCAATATATATGGGATGACTCAGAGTCAACCATGTTATGAATTCTTTGTGTTTGGAGCTTCAGATTCTTGAAACAGATAGCAATATTAGGAAAACAACAGAATATATTTCAGGCTTAGATAAAGGAAAATCATTAGCCTTTTAGTGCTCTGCAAGGAGTCTGAGTAAGAGATTAAAAAAGAGTGGTGAATATTTGAGAAATCTTACTGCAAAATATTGGAAAGAAAGATAATCATAAATAGGTAAAATTGCTGGTAAGTAGTATTGACAAACCAAGAGTAACCACCTTGTATTTGAAGTGGCTACAATCCCCTTACCATGTGATTTTTTCCAACAATACTAGTGGCTCAGGTATAAGATAAGAAGAGTTGAATGTGTATATTGATCCAAGGAAAGAGGTCACAATAAGTATAGGAGAGAACAGAGTAAAAAACAATTGAATATTTGACAACAGAACAGTTGAGTTGTAGCACCATGTCTTTATTTGACAGGCAGTTTAGGAACAAAAGTGAGTTGGGTTAGAGAAACTTAAGCCTTTAGTAAAATCAAAGAAATTTACTTAGAATATTCATTGAAAAGATGAGAATAAATTAAACTGATCAAATAGTATATGTTAAAATTTAAATTTACAGAGACATAATAGTTTGGGCTGCTGACAAAGCCCAGGGATTCCCAAAAGTATGAGGATGAGGGGGTTAAATTGATTGATACCTGGTAAAGAAATTTTCAGTATAGAATATTGGATTGTTTGCATTTATTCTGATGATTGAAGGTCTCAGAGTAGAGAATAATGTGAGTTAGATGCCAACATCCACTGTGAAAAGGGATGGAAACTCTAGTTTACAAGTAGCAATAGAACACTCTACAGTCTGATGTTGTGAACCTCAGGAGGGAAGTAGAAAAACCAACTGATGTTGGAAGTAGGAAACTGGGAGGGTGCCACTGTTATCTCAGACTCCCATGTCCTCAGCAGTGTAGGTGGATGGGAGAATGCCATGTTCCTTTAGGACAACTGCAGGGGAGATTAGCATGCTGATGCTGAGAGCCAAGTTAAATTATGTCAACTATGTTCAGATAAAATTGTATGCAGAGGCTTAGGATTCAAGGTGTAGGTTTACAGTGAAAGATAGATTATCGAGAACATGCTGAAAAAATGAGAGAGTGTGGGGGCAGCAGTGTTAGAAAGAAGCAGAGGCCAAGTGAAAAAGGCTGGGCGAGGAGAGTGGAGACGATAGCTTGGGTTGGTGCATTTAGCTGTGTTTAAGAATAAACAGGAGTTACAGGGCTTGATGGACTTAATGAGTAACATGAGTCTCAGCAGAAGCAGGTGGAAAACTCAGGTAATATTAGAGACCCGATAAGCTTAGCGGTCTGCAGTCCTACTTCACCAACCTGATATCTCTAATCACCCCCATGCACATGGTTGCAGCTACACATGTTGTGCATGTATGTTCAGCAAGAAAACATCTGTGCATGTATCAATATGTCCAATGAGCTAGGAGAAAAGCACTGATCCAAGAAGGGACAGTAACCTCTTCCCTTTAGACTTCTGAGCTGGTAATAAAGACCCAGTGTACAGCTGGTAGCTAAAGCTGCAAGGTGTCGTATCAAGGAGCCGGTGGTACCCAAATGTCCTGTCATGTAGATTAGAGAAGGGGCAATTTTACTTAATTTTAAAAGAGAATAAACAGTTTTGTTTCTGGAGGATAATGATTCCTTTAAGGTCAAGAGAATAAATATCAAAAACCTTAAAAATGTTTAATTGTGTTTAATTTAGGTAATGTTTTACTTTTAGATAGTCAATTTGAGTCTCTAAAAGAAAAGGAAATAAACAACTTTACTACTAATTATAGTGTGGGTCCATGTGTGTCCATATACACTGGGTATATTTATACACTATAAATGGATATAGTATACACTATAAATGTGTTCTTGATTTTTTGTAACCTGAGGGAATGGGAAGAGATAGCATAGACTAGAGAATGGTGAGCTAAGGTGATGTATAGATTTTATTTTGAGAGTGTAGACTGATCTTTTATGAGATGTTGACAAAATATAAAAAAGATTATGTCATTTCCCAAGAAAAACACCCTTGAACCTGGGCCATTTCCAGTCTGGATCCATTTCCAGGGATTCAGTGCTTTGTTCTGCATCTACTTCTGAAGCACTAAGATACTGAGATACTGACATCCTTAGTGATTGGTAGGATATTCTATTTTGAAGTGATTTTCCATGTCATTTTCCAGTCCTTTTTCTCTTTTAATTGATCATGTCTTTATTGTGGAGAAGAGTGTATTCGTGAAGGCAGTGAGGTTTTTTTTTCTACTTAGTTCCTTTCCCAGGTATGGCATGGCATCCAGAGATTGAGATGAAGAGTTGGGATCCAATCTGACCAGTAGAGGGTTTTTTTTTTCCCTTTGCTTACCCAGCATTTTAGGAATAATAACTGTATTTCAATGATAAAATATTTTCCTAAATTCTACTCTTAGGTATTTAGATCTGTCAGAATTTGATGAAGAATCTTCTTTGAACTGATTTTATTCTTCCAGCTTTACCTAGGACACTCATCACATTTTAAATACAAGAAAAATTGAGGCCACAGGTGCTACCTCGTTCACCCAAGTTTCCTCAGCAAATAAGGGAGTGTTTTTAATTTATGAAAATTATAGAACTTATAGAAATTTTTAGTGAAAATGTTTAGTGAATACATTAAAGAAAGACATAACCAGAGTCACTTTGAAAATTACATAAATTTACTGATAAATTCACTTGAGAACTTGAGTGTTATTTTTCTGTGTGATTTTTAAAAATTAAATTTAATATGAAACTAAATATTAAAGGTCAAATATATTAAATCCATGTCATGTGAAATGTAAAAACTCTAAACCTAGTTTCTGTTTTGATAGTATCACTAAGCCAAATATCCAAGAACTATAATATAATTTTTTCCTGGATTGACCAACAATACAAAATAATCACAAGTACTGTATCTAATAATTTATTCAGCTACAAGAATATAAACAAAATAAAAAAAGAAAGTTAAAACAAATCAGGCTACAACTTACAAAGTTACCAAATGTCTAACTATATATCTGAGGCATTTTTTCCTTGCAGAAATAGTCAAAGTTTTATTTTTCTTTTCAAAGTATTAAACAAGGGTTCACTAAGTCTAACCAAGAATCTTCAGTATTTTTGTCAAGATGTTTCCCTTTAAATTGTACTTAGATGTAAACATTCTAAGGGCCATCTCTAGTGGAAAAACTCTCTTACCCCAAGGAGCTATAGTCATGCTTAAGGTCTCAGGCTCTCTTTCTGTAATTTAGTGATTTTTTAAATTATGTTTAGACCTTAGACCAACACTACAGTGCTCCCCATTTAGCTCTCAACTGAACCTTTTATTCTTAACCAGAGGGTTAGCTGATTCCCAATCTTTTTATTTTTGGAAAAAAAAAACTTATTTCATTCTTTTGGCTCAGCTGGTCTACTGTCTGCCAGCCTTTAGAGATGCATTCCTCCATTATTATTTTATGTCCATTTTAGTTGGCAAATCTTATAACTATAACTGTTGTCTATATTAAGTTTCTCTACTACACTGACAAGAAGCTTTTCCTCATTCGCAGCTGAAATTTTCATCCACAGCTCACAAAATATATTTGCTGAGTTGTATTATTTGTGGAGAAAAAAAAAAACAATTTAGTTCACAGTGCTTTTCTATATTCTTACATGGCTGTTACTTTATTAAATTAAACACTAACAATTTTTTGAACATTTAAGAATTCTAAGTCATATTTCATATCTAACTCTATCCAGCAGGGTCTAAGCATGAAGACAAATTCAAGTGGGAGAAATGTGAGATATAAGAACACAGAGGATATATCAAGAAAGTGCTGAGCCCTGGCTGGCATGGCCCAGTGGTTTGGACATGTCCCACAAAGTGAGGGGTCACCAGTTCCATTCCCAGTTGAGGCACATGCTTGGGTTACGGTTTGGTGGGGTGAGGGTGGGGCACATGCAAGAGGCACCGATCCATGTTTCTCTCTCACATAGATGTTGCTCTTCCTCTCTTTATCTCTCCCTTCCCTCTAAAAAATAAATATTAAAAAAAATAAATGCTGAAACAAAATCCAGTGTCTATATTCAGTGAAGTACCCACAGCAATGACGAGCTGATGTGGTTTGCACCCTGGTCCATCCGCTTTCATTTGTACATAGACCCAGGTGTTTCTGACAAGCCAGTCATTAGTGTTTAGTATGAACAAGAGCAGTGTGGTCCCCTATCCCACACCCCAAAGCACACTGGCAGTCCTTAGGCTGTCTGAGCAGAGGACAACTCATCCACCAAAACTCAAACACTAATTCTCTTGTAAGGCCTTCTCCAGTCTCAGGCAAAGAAAAGTGATCCTGCCTCAGGTTCCACAGAAGCTGAGGTATTTTGCTACTATGACACCTATTGTATACAATTGTCATTACCATGCCGCTGATGAGTCTCAGTCACAGGACTTAGGAAATAACAGAGAGGGAGCTGTCAGAACCTCCTGTTATTTATTTATTTATTCCTTCCTTCCTTCCTTCCTTCCTTCCTTCCTTCCTTCCTTCCTTCCTTCCTTCCTTCCTTCTTCCTTTTTCTTTCATTTTTTTTGAGAGAGAGAGAATGAAAATTACTTCCCTCCCTTACTGCCCCAACCTGAGATTGCACCTGCAACCTAGGTATGTGCCCTGTCCAGGAAATGAACCTACCAGAGAATACACTAAAACCTTTTGGTGTAAGGGATGGTGCTCCAACAGCTGAGCCACCCAGTGAGGGCACTCTACTCTTATTTTTTAAATTATAAACACCGGTACAATTGCAGCAAGAAATACTTCTTGTTCTTTCTGAATGTTGCCTGCCAAGACCCCCTATTCACCTACACACAATTTTTTCTTGTAAGTGCCCTTTCCAAGTATACTGATTTAATAGTTTACCATTGCTGTCACACCGTACAAACTACAGAACCAAAGCCTTTCTGGTGTTAGAGTGACACAAACATCTCTAATTTTTTCTGATATATTATTTTTTTTCCTTTCAATAAGGATTTGAGTGCATGCCTAATATGCAAGCAAACACATGATATGGGACTACAATTGTTTTTTTACACTGCTAAGATCTGCACTTTGGGATAAAACAAAGTTGTGAGCTTTTTATTATTTATTTAAAAACCCATTTGTCAGCACAACCTAACTTCTCCAGAACTCATTTGTCAGAAAAACTGGTTCCAAACTGATAGGTGACTAATGACAGTCATTACTCTATGGTATATGTGTTATTAGTAAATAATAATATTTTAAATTATGAGATAATGCTCCAGGTCCCACTGAGATATTATATATCATAATATATGTTTTCCATGGTACCTGAATAAAATCTGAAAGATTCTAAATTTCCACAGGCATCTTGCCCCAACTTTACAAGGACAGTTGCAGACTTGTAGGTGCTGACTTAATTTTTTGTTAAGCTGATTACTTCTATTTACATTCACCTCAAAGCTCAAAACTGTTTTATATACTAACTGATACTGTCTACAGTGTTTGAACACCACTCTGAAGCACCTTTCCTCACCTCTCTTATCTCCTCTCCCTCCCTCACTTATTTCAACTTGAGTGATTATTTTGATACCATATAACAAGGAATAAGTATTTCCTTTCACTCTTCCCTATGGTTTCCATTTGTATTTAAAGTAGCATAAAGTAGCATGACGTTTTAATGTACAAACAGACTAGTTGTAACTCAATATTGTTCTAGAAATCTGAGGTAGAAATAGGGCAATTTTTATATGCAACTCATAGATTCTGCAACAGCAGCACTGGTAAATTGGCCTAATAGTTTTATACAAATTATTACAACATGTCATAAATTTGGGAAAAGGAAATCTTTTACGAATACAAAGGATTTAATCTCTCTTTTACAGACTTTCATCAAACAGAAAATTTTCTAATCTAAAGGAATTTATCTAAATTATGCATAGAATGCTCAATAATTTAATGTCTACATATTTTTCTTTTTTATTGTATTTTTCCATTACTTTTTATACCTCTTAAAGCCCCCTCCCCCACCACAATCACCACACTGTTGTCCATGTCCATGAGTTGTTTTTCCTTTTAGCTTGACCCCTCCATCCCGTAATCCCCCCTCATTAATAGCTGTCAGCCTGCTCTCTATCTCTGAGTCTGTCTCTATTTTGCTTGTTAGTTCACTTTGTTCATTAGATTCCACTATTAGTAAAATCATAGGGTATTCATCTGGCTTATTTCACTTAGCATAATGTTCTCCAGATCTATTCATGCTGTCAAAAAGGGTAAAATGTCCACACGAAAATATTTTTTCAGTGTATCTTTTTAATGGTGTTTTAAGAATTCTAAGTAACAAAAGTCAATAGATGAAACGATTCTGCAACCAATATATTTAAAATTGACTTTCTCAATTGAAAAATTTACATAGAATTTATAGTAAATTATATGCATATTTACTAGTATGTATTAGATGGGAGAAGATGTATACATGATATAAATAATGCAACATTTAAAAGTGTCTAAGTACATACTGAAGTTAGCATTAGGAAAAAGCAACTTTAATTGATAGACAAATTCCTTTCTGTTATTTTGGAGTTACTACTGTGTAATTTGTGGGTAAATCCTTTATGATGTTTTATTTTGGAGTACTGAGTTGTTTAGAAATGATATACATTGTTCTTATTTAAAAACATTTTTAAATGATAAAATTGTCTATCATGTACAAACTTATAAACTATAAAAGAATATGTTCAATGGCTGTTTTAAAATAATTAATTACTTTAATCTTTTGACCTTTAGAAGAAAGTTGGCAGGTCAACAAATAATATAAATTTGTTCTTTTACTTATTCGGCAAAAGTACTTACACATACTGGACCTCTTTCTACACATGCAGGTAAGAACCAGATAATATCTCTACTATTCAAAATTAAAATCAAGTACAGGCAGATTGACCTAAATTATTAAATACAATGTTCTAGGCAGAAAATGGCCAAGAAGTTGATAGGAAGAAGCAGTGGGCTTGTGGGTCAAAAAAAAAGGTAGGTGGTATAAAAAAAAGTTTTAAAGAGGAAGGTTATTAGAATGTTTGATGAAAGATATATTAGTGAAATGAGGGGTATATGTTTATTGGGGTTGGTTGGTGACATAGGGTAGGGCAGTATTTATTTAATACAAAAGCAAGTGTGATTATTTACCCTAAGGGCTGTAAGACATTGTATGTAAATTGCTTTGTTCGGTTGGACAGTACAATGAGTAAGATTAAGAAGTGTTCCATGCAGTTAACAAAGGTGGAGTTGTGGGGAACGAGGGCCCCACAGTGGAAACTCCTGTGGCCTTAACAAGTAATTTGGGTTTTCTTGTGTAAAGACAGGGGGCCACTTAAAGGATCTTAGCCCACAGAGAGTTATGATCAGACTTATAGAAAGAACTATGCAGATATACAGTGCATGATAATGTTAAATACTTTAAGACTAGAAAGAAAGAAGACTGTCACAAGAGTCCATGTGAGATTTAAAGACAGCCCAAGAAAAGGCAGGAAAGGTGGCAGCAGCTGGTTGGAAGGACTGAAATTAAAAAGTTTATGGAATGATAAGGGCATATGAAATGATAGACATTTGGTGTCAAGCAGACCTATGCTTGATAATGGCTGTATTTGCTAGTTATAGTGTGACATTTGGAAGTGATTTAATCTGTCTGTTCTTGGATCTCCCTTTGTAAAATGAGAATGATTATAGTACATGTTTATAAGATTAATGTGATAGTTAAATGAAACATGCTTATTAGAATACTGGGACAAACTTAATACATTACAAATACACCTCAATAAATGTTAACAATGTTTGTTATAAGAATACCACAAGTGAACAAACGGGCAGAGCAAAAAAAAAAATTCAAATAAGTAGACACTTGAAAAATTTTTCAACTGCACAAGTTTTCAAAAATATGCAAAGTAAATTGACATAAGGGATAGTTTATAACTATCAGATTGGCCAACATGAAAAGAATGTTAATATCCAATGTGGGCAGGCAGGTGAGACCATGAACATTAAAGCTTCCGGTAAACCATGTGCTCGCTCAGGAGAGTACATAAATTAAACGCTTGAAAAATGCATATCCTATGATCCAGCAATTTCACGTCTGGAATTTCATACTACAAAACTAAACAGATAAAAATAAAAATAAGGATATAATTTCTGGCATTGTTTAGGAAAGACAATATTGGAAACATCTAAATATTCAACAACTAGGAAATGTTTAAATAATTCATGTTGCAATGTATAGACTGAAATGGTGTTTGGACTTTAAGAGAATGAAATAAATGAATATTTATTACCATGTAAATATCTACATGGCATTTAGTTTTTTTAAAAAGCAGGTACAGTGTAAGCTAATTTCATTGAACTCAAACATCCAATCACATATGGCTAATTGTACAGATCTGACTAAATGTATAGACTTATTACATTTGTTAGACTGAGAGAATGAGAGTTACAAATAGAGAAATGTGAAGGGAAAGTTGATTAATAATTTCCTTCTGTAAACAAGAGCTCTTTTCATGGTATTACTGTTATGAACAGGAAACATTTTTCTTCCAAATTGAAATAAAAAATATAAGGATATATCATGTGATCCAATAATTTTTAATGCCAAAGAAAATAACCTTAGTTTTTTTGTGTGTGCATGTGTTTTTCTATCCAGCCTAGACTACTTCTCTACTCTTTTCCTCTCTAGTACTGCTTTGATTGCTTGTTTGTTTGTTTAATTTCTGTGATAATACTCTGAAGGCCTTAAAAATACACATGTTTGTAATTACTTGTTTGGGCCAAGAGTTGAGCAAAGGCTTGTTTTATAACCCAGGATATTTTGTTAAATCAATAATAAGATCCTTTACTAAGAGAGAGGGAGTGTGGGAGTGTTTTGAGGGCAGGGTAAAGAGGTGTAAAACACACTGCAGAGGGCATTGATCTAACCCACATACTCTTCTTACTCTCTTTGTGGATCCTCTTTGCTGCTCCCTACAAATATAAATCAGCTTAATTACCTAGAGTAAGGCTGACTCCTTCCAGTTTATTTTCTGGTATTTTTATAAAAGCTAAGGGGAAAGGCAGTCTTTTTTCCTCTAGGTATATGAGTCAGAAAGGATCCTTAATCCTGGAATTGCTATTACCATTTGTTCTGTCATGGGACGAAACATTGTCTGAACAATGAGGCCAACACAGAGGAAGAAAAATAGAAAAGAAAATAGGTATATTATTATTTTGTATTTTTAATCCTCACCTGCCGATATGTTTTTATTGATTTTAGAGAGAGGAAGGGAGAGAGAGAGAAATATAGATGTGAAAGAGAAACATAGATGGGCTGCCTCTCATACACTGGATGGGGGATCAAACCCACAACCTAAGCATGGGCCCCAACTGGGAGTCAAACTCACAACCTTCTGGTGTACTGGATGATTCTCCAACCAGCTGAGCCACCCGTCCAGGACAAAATAGATATGTTCTTGTGATATCTTTGAGCACCTATATCCCAACATGTTTAAAGAAAATTCTGTTACTAGTTCAGTGGTTCTCAAAGTGTGGTCCTGACCCCTGGGGACATGTTGGAAAATTAAATTATCAGTCACTATTTTAGACACTATTAAATTATCAGACACTATTTTAGAATCAGAATCTCTGGAATGTGGTCCAGCAATTATATTTTAACAAGCCCTGAAGGAAAATTCTCTGAATGCAAAAGAATGAGAGTCACTGCCCACATTTTTCAAATATTTGATTCATTAGATACCTTAACTCTGTCTTTTTTTTCCTTACCGGAAATTCTTGATTAATACAGTTATAGGGGTAAATAGAGTGGGTTAGATTGTGATAGCTGATCAGTATTGCAACCTAAAGGAAATTGTAATTATTATTATTTTTTTAGGTAAGAAGTGTTTTTATTTTTATTTTTTAATTAAACATTTTTTTATTGTTCAATTACGGTTGTCTGCATTTTCTCCCCACCCCTCCACCCCACCCCAGCCAAACCCACTTCACTCCGCCACTCCACCCTCCCCCTTGATTTTGTCCATGTGTTCTTTATAGTATCTCCTGTGAACCCCTCTCCCCACTATCCCCTTCCCACTCCCCTCTGGTTATTGTTAGATTCTCTTAACTTCAATGTCTCTGGTTATATTTTGTTCACTTTTTCTTTTGTGGATTAGGTTCCAGTTAAAGGTGAGATCATATGGTATTTGTCCCTCACCACCTGGCTTATTTCACTTAGCATAATGCTATCCAGTTTGATCCATGCTGTTGCAAAGGGTATAAGCTCCTTCTTTCTCTCTGCTGTGTAGAATTCCATTTTGTAAATGTGCCATAGTTTTTTAGTCCACTCATTTGCTGATGAGCACTTAGTTTGCTTCGTATTTTTAGTGGCACCAAAATGTATAGTTATGTGGTTTCAAACGGGAACACTCAGCTGTCCAGATGTATTAACAGAGATGGCAAATGGTGGGAGTTTTCAGGGCAGCTATTTCAAAAAAGCAAGATCAAGGACAGTGACCTTAGCTGAACATCCAGATGGAAATGAAACCATAAATGAGGTAATCAATGGATAAGCAATGATGAAATCAAGAGAAACAAGATGTCATAATGAGACCAATGAACATGTGTGGAAGAGTAAGATGATGAAAAAGAGAAAGGGCAGGAGGATGTGTTTAGACACTTTTATGTCTGAATTCAAGTTAGAGCAGTTACAAGGGATCACGGTGTGTACAGAGAGGACTTCGAAAAGATGGCAGTGGTGGTTGGTGTTGAGTAGCACAAACAATTCTGGACTCCTGAGTCAAACCTGTGGACATTGCAGAAGTTTAACTAAATGCCAAATTCTATAATGAACAAGAACATTATTAGGCTATTGGTAAATAAGAGCAATAAGATATTTTGAGCGTATCAGAGAAGATGAAATATGCTGCAGAAATACAAGCAGTTTTGTAAAATTGGGAAGTGTGGGTAAAGAAGAAACCTTGGCAGGTGTGATAACTGTCACATGGTCTTGGAACTTGGCACTTGGAAGGCAGGAAATTCAACCTCCACCCAGGAACACTGAAGAAACAAAGCTTATAGGTAGGGGAGGGGAGGCAGCTTGATGGGAAAGAACAGAGTCAGAGGTAAAATCTTGGGATGCCCACTAAGAAATTATATCTTCATTACCAACTGCCTGGGAAGAGTGTTGTAATATTAAAAGTGACAGAAAAGAAGCAGAGATAAGTATAATCTATTTAGCTGCCAATTTCTCCAATAAAAAATAATATTCCAAATGGAAGCAAGTTAAAGAAGAAATTGAAGATCATTTTATGCTATTGTATTTAACATTTACCTTAGTCAATCTAAGATATAGTTGATTTATTTCTATGGGTAATATGTAGAAACTCTTCTCAGGAGGTTCATTTTTTGTGAATGATGGGGCACATTTACTTGCCAATTAGACACATTACCCTTGGTGTTGCTTGTGGTAAATGCAGCCTGGCATTTCCATCAGTTCTTCCTCTGTGGCTTTCAGGGACTGTAGCCTTACAGTCCTTTGCTGGTCCAGCACCTGTGATTGCCTTTCCTATGGAGTGCTAAATTGACTGTAAGTAGGGCATTTGCTTTTTAAATCATTCTCATGATGATTGACATTAGTGTATCACTATTAGTGATGAGGAAATTGGTTCATGTTGTGAGTGAAAATATTCATTCAAGTACGGTGAAGTTATCAGAAATCTATAAATTTGTAAATGTGTCAAACTGTTCTCTGCATAAAGAATTGGCAGTCATTTCTATAGTCCTTTTTCCAAAAAAAAAAAGAAAATCCCTGTGTCAATGAAACAACAAACTTAGGGAAAAAAGTATTTTATTTTCACAAATAGGTCTTCCTGGTTTCACATCCTTAAAAAAATGATAAAGAATAGAAGTTGATAAAAATACAAAGTAAAAACGTGGCCTTCCCATTTTTCTTCATGTTATGTGTTCAATGATGTTAGTTTTTAATTTTAATTTATTTGTTTTTGACAGTAATGGGTAGTTCCATTATCAGACTTTAGTTCCACAGGCCCAAGCCAAGGGGATAAAGACATGAAATAATAAAGTGCATTTTATACTGCAAGTTGTATTAAAGACTGATTCATTTCTGCTACATATTCCTGGAAGGCTACCTGTCCTTAGGCCACAATGTTTTTCTTCCCATTAAGGCAAGCACCACATATGTGAATCTAGTCCCTACACATTAAAAAGCATATACATTAAGAATGTTATACATTCTCTCTACATCAAAAATGTTTCTGGCCGGCTCCGAACAGAACATGTCTATCTCAAGCTAATGAGTTTTAATGTATGACTTTCTAGTACCCCCCTTTCTTTACACATCAATCTGTTCCTGGCATCTATCAAGCAAACAGTAACAGGGAAACCGCTGGGCTGTCAAGGAAATGACACCTCTCTCCTTTATCAGAGTCTGAAAATGATGCCCAGAGTTTTCTGCAATACTCTAGGCAAACTATGTTTTTCTTTTAAAACCAATACCATCTGCCCAGGCAGACATGTGTGAGCCAAGTGCCACATAAAAGATTTTAGCTGATGTTCAAGCTTGTTACATTAGGTTATCCAGTTTTCACTTGACTGGGTAGCTTATCTTACACATTTAAATTTGAAGATGAGTACTACAGAACATAACAACGTGCACTGATACTAGTTTAGCCAAACTGCAGAGTGGTAACAGCCACTGCCTTGATATGTGTGTGTGTATTTTTTCTAAATTTTAAGATTTTTCTTTCAGAATGAAAGTTTGAAGCATATAAAAGTATGTATGAGCAATAGGTACACATTAGTAATGTTAATTTTCATGTTCCTTTTTAAAAGATTTCATTTATTTATATATGCTTTTAGAGACATGGAAGGGAAGGAAAAAGAGAGTGAGAGAAACATCAATGTGAGAGAAAAACATTGATCGGTTGCCTCTCACACACCCCCAACTGGGGACTAGACACAACCCAGGCATGTGCCCTTGCCAGGAATTGAACCAATGGCCTTTAGCTTTGCTTTACGATGTCCAACCAAGGTCATTTTTCATGTTTCTTGATTAAACTTTTACTCAGATATCAATTTAACTAATATATTATAATTAAGTAGAATCTCAATAAAACACTCAGGTGTAGCAAAAATATACCCACTTAATAATTTCTAATTAGATAGCTAATTACACTCAACAGATAATTTATTCACAATATTTTTTGTCCTGATTAAGTTAGTTAATTCACTTAACCTAATTACTTTTTCTAATTCATAAATGTCTTCAAATATTTATCACCTTAGGAAAAAGTAAATATTTTCTATATGTATGTGCATATGTGCATATGTGTACATAAAATGCGACCTTCTAAAGTTTCTTACTTAAATAGCTAGCATTGGTATAATTCTATGTATTTATAGATATGTACAGCACAAATTTTAATGTTGTCCAGGATTTCACTGCACGCATGAGAGGCTGTTTTGAAGTTGAAGTGTTTTCATTTTGATGACCACTTTTATAGGTATATTTTTGTAAATTTGCACAATGCTACATATTTGCTTAACTCCCCAAGGTTTATAATTATCATTAAAAACATGAATATTTTGATTACTTGATATATATTATTGTTATCCTAAAAATAATAAAAGTAAACTTCCTTCAGTGTTGCATGAATGTTCCCATTTTGCCACAAACTTGTCAACATTAGATCTTTGATTAGTTACTTCTTAATAACTAAATTGTTTCTTTGATAACTGATAAAGTTAGATGTTTTTCCTTAATTCTCTAGAATAGTCTACCTATTCTTTTGTGGCTTACATCTTTGGACATTATGTTATAAGAGTGTTGATCTTTTTCTCATTTATTTGTAATAACTTTGATCCTTAAAGATATGAATCCTTATACATGTTATATAAATTTTCCAGATTTCCATTTACATGTTTAATAAGATTTATGGTTATTTTTTACTTGCAACAATTATCAATCATTTATATCAATATTATCCTTTATGACTTCTTTTACTCTTTATGGTTTGTGATAACTCTTAGAAAATTTCTTCTTGCTCCATTATTATGTAAATATTCAATTCTATATTCTTCTAAAAATTTTGTAGTTTGATATAAGAATCACTTAATAAATATCATTTAATAATGACTCAACTACTTGAAATACAATCTTTAAATATACTATATTTTTATAAATCATGTTTTATAAATTGCTGTATTATATCTTTTAGTTATTTGTCTCTTCTTACTTTAGCACCATTTTCTTTTATTTCAAACATTGAAATCACTTTTAGTAAAAGTTATTTTCCCAATTTCCTTCCAACTCGATTAGTTTTTGTCAGGAATTTTATAATTATTCTCACATGCTTATTATTCCAGGTTAATTTAGAATGATTTGGTTAAATTGTTTTCTAGAAAGTTTACATTAGATTTTTTACCAGAATGTCATGGAAACTTCTATCTCCTATTATCTATCCTTCTCTTCTTCTGTTCTTTCTTTTACAATAGAAGCCCTAAAATGTTAGCTGGATATAGGCTGCCTAGATTTACAAATTACTATGGCCATGTGATTAAATCTATGCCAAAGAGAGTAAGTAGAAGTGATGAGTGCCTCTTCTGACATGTTTCCTTAAAAATCTACTGCCCTAGACCATTCTTGTTTGAATTAATAACCTGAGGGGGAAAAAACTTCTCTTTTATTTAAAAGTGTATAATAGGATATTGTTATAGCACACCAGTCCAAACTCTTCTGGGATATGGGATAGTGATGAAAAACCTAGAATTAAAGGACTGTCTTAGCAACTTCTTTAATAAGTAGAAAGAACAGAGATATTATTATAGTCCTGTGACTTGGTCACCCATTTTACAGCAAGGCAACAAATTTGACCAACACTTGCTATAGTAACCTGAAAGTAAGACCCTTTTCCTACTAAGGTTGTAATCAATGGGAATTGGTTGAGAAAATGTAGACTGTTAGTTGGTGATGGTTTTCCTTGTTACTTTTAGTAATACACAATACAAGAGATATACAGCTAAAAATTGGCCAGTTTTGCAAGCAAAGATGGAAATAAAGGAGGCTCAGATTAAGGGAAGCTCTGCCAGTGGCTTAAAATTTAAATTGAATGAATATCTAGACATTTGAGACCTTAATGGGTTGAAGTTCCAAGTGATTCTATGTGGAAACAGCTGGAAATAATATTACAGCCCAAAAGCAACCTGGAAGCAAATAGCAGATCTAGTGTGTTGCCTTCCCACATGAACCCAAGGTTACAGATCCCTCAAGGGAGTCCCCACAGTAGGGCAGAAAGAAATGAGTGACAAAGTTCAGAAGCCATTCATGTGTATACTTAAAAAAAGACAGCAACTTTAGGAACTCTAATCTGAAGAGATCTTTGTGAATGGTTATTTCACATAGAACCAATTGGAAGCAAAGTAGACCAGAGACTACTAAATTTTGGAGGGAATTATATTGTCAAATAAATTACAAGCCTAACCACAGTTATTAGTAGCCCATGATTGTTCCAGTGCAACAATATTCTCAGGACATCAAGCCTCCAAAGTCTCCAACACCTGCAGGAAGAGTGGCTACAGGGCTATACAGGTAAGAGAGAATTCACAAAGGGCTATGTAGTGGCCAAGGGTGACTGTGGAGAAGGGAATTCCTTTTGTAAAGAAGAGTCAGGAGCTGGCAAGACAAGATTAACCTAAGAAATTACTCCTCGTGGAGCAAGGATGCTCTGTCCAGCAGGATTTGATATCTGTGATAGAAAACTGAATATTTTCATATCTCCTCTTTTCAAATAGTAGTTTATTTATGGAAACTTTCTTATTCTTAATCCTCCATGAATATTGGTGTGTTTGTCTTTATATTGTTAGTCCCCCAATCCCAAACACTCATCCTTAGAATAGATGCAAATAAGAGCATTATAATTTTAGCTTTGAGCCAGGTGAGACCTTGGATTAACTGTCTAAATAAAGTGGGTGTGTGTGTGTCTGTCTGTCTATGGGACCGAGATGCCTGGACAGAGACTAAAAATTATTTTCAGTTTCTACTCTCCCATTCTTCCTTTTAATAAATATCACAATTTTAAAATTAAGCCTGAAATTTTTGACATTTTTCTACTAAAAGGTGGATCCCATGTGTTATCCTCTTGAGTTTGGTGGATTTTGTCTGTGTCCACTAATAGACTACAGAGGAGATAACTAAATGATATGTTAAGACTACTTCAAGTGACTTCTTAGGGCAATAAATTCTGTGTCTCCTTGCCTGGAAAGCTCTCCCTGTAAAGCACTTACTTGCCATGTAGGCAGCCAAGTGCTCAAAGGCTGCATGTTGGAAGAACATGGAAAAGTTCTGGGGTAACAAGAGAGGAAAATGTCTGAACCACCACCAGCTGTTCCATTATCCAGTATCTCTACTCTAACTTACCATACTTTCTCACTCCAACATCAGGACAGACACAGAACTCTTCCCAAGTTTCTGAGCCTCTGAAAGTTTTAGAAATCATCATATAATTGTTGGTTTAAGCCACTAAGTTTCATGTTGGTTTGTTACGAAGCAGGTAGAGATTCCACCATTTTTGAAGAGCTACAGATTTCACTTAGTCTCCTTGGTGGCTGGATGTGGCAGTGTGACTAGGTTCCTGCCAATGAGATGTGTGGAAATCTGGAACATCTCCTTACAGATTACTTTGCCAAGTATCTTTATTTTCTCCTTCTAGCTAAGTGGGAAATACAAAAAACTAAAGCAAATTCAGAAGTCACATGCTAAGGATGAAAAAATGACCCTGATATCCCAGGGCCTCTCACCTCTGGGCTATTAAATTAAAGGAAAATAAATTTCTTTCATACTCAAATCATTATATATTGATGTTTATTAGAGCACTTTAGCTCTATTGAAATAAACACAATGATATTGCAATATAGGTAGATGATTTTTCAATATTGAAAAAGGTCATTAATATATATTTTCTCAGCAATGTATATATCCATGTCCATTTATTGAATTTAGCTTTTATTTCTTTAGAAAGTTTTGTAGTTTGTTTTTTGTATAGTTATTATGTGTATTTTGGTACATTAATCCTAGAGTGTTTTATATTTTTTGGTGTAATGAAGGAGTTTTTTTATACTTATTCATTCTATTTTCTAACTAATTATTAATATGCTATAAAAATCACATAGATTTTCAGATACTGAAGTATAATCAACCAGCACTCTTGTTCAATACCAAATGTTTTTGCTTTTACCAGCATCATGAGAAACTACTTACTCTTGCTCTCTGGCTCACCTTCTTTCTGAAATGTAAGATTGTATCGGATAAGCCTTTCTTTTTTAACATAGTAAAAAAGAACACATGACATCAGCTCTACTATTCTAATAAATGTTGAAGTATAAAGTATAGTGTTTTTAACTGTATGTATATTGTGGTATAACAGACCTCTAGACTTTTTCATCTTGCATAACTAAAACCCTATGCTCTTTGAACAAGAACTCGAGCATTTGACTTTCTGCTTCTATGAGTCTAACTATTTAGATACAGCATATACCATATTTTGCTGTATAATGTGCACTATTTTGCCCAAATCTTTGAGGAAAAAATAAGGATGCACATTATACATGGCTATAATTGTTACATACCATGGGTATGATGATGGGTATAATAATCCTGTGTATAATGTGCACAAAAATGTGGGTGTGCATTATACATGACAAATACGGTAACTGAAATTATGGAGTATTTGTCCTTCTGTGATTGGCTTAGTGCACTTAGAATAATATCATCTAGGATCATTTATGTTGTAGTGTATTACAGGGTTACATTTCATTTTTAAAGCTGAGTAATATTTCATTCTATGCATATATAATTGTTTCTTTTTCCATTCATCTATCGTTGAACATTTAGGTTGATTGTATCTCTTGGTTACTGTGAATGAACATGGATGTGCCCAAACCTCAAGATCCTGTTTCCAATTATTTTGTGCAAATATACCCAGAAGTAGAATTGCTGTATCATGTGATAATTCTAATTGTATTTTTTAAGGAACATCCATTCTTTATTCTTGATTCAAAACACATTAAAAAGCTACAGTAATCAAAATAATATGTGGGGCTGGGTGAAAAATGTGAAAGGACTAAACAACAACAATAAAAAAGATGGACACAATCAACAGTATGGTCATTACCAGAGGAAAAGGGGGATGAAAGGAAGTAGAAGAGGGTATGAGGGGAAAACAGTGATGAAAGGAGACTGAACTTGGGGTGGTGAACACACAATACAATATATGAGGTCTGTCTGGAAAAAGTCTAGCCATTGTTAACATAATAAGAACAGTTTGTGTGACATTACTATAACCTGGCAGCCAAGGAGCGTGGACTGGAATGTGCACGCATGAACAATGATGACTTCAGCCTACCAGTTAGTGGAGGTGGTAGATGCAGTTGAGTACAGTGCACTGAATTTGTACTGTGTTGCCATCGCATTCAAAATGACTGAATGAGTGGAGCAATGAATCTGCAACAAATTTTGTGTTAAGCTTGAACATTCCTCCACGGAAACTATTCAGATGATTCAAAAGGCCTCAGATATGGGCAACTTGTGATTGGCAACTTCATCACAACAACACACCCACTCATGCACCACATCTCATGCATCACCTTTCGTGCAGAGTATTTTGGTGAAACATCAAATCATCCAGGTGACTCAGCCCCTCTACAGCCAAGATTTGGCGTCATACATCTTCTGGCCTTTCCCAAAACTAAAATCACCTTTGAAAGGAAAGAGATTTCTGACTGTCAATGAAATTCAGAAAAATGTGACAGGGCAGCTCATGGCAGTTGGGAGAACTGTGTGAGGTTCCAAGGTGCCTACTTTGAAGGGGACTGAGGTGTCATTGTCCCATGTACAATGTTTCTTGTATCTTGCATCTTCTTCAATAAATGTCTTAGTTTTCATACTACATGCCTGGATACCTTCTGGACAGCCCTCATATAGATGATGTATTATAGAATTGTACAACTGAAACCTATATAATTTTGTTAACCAATGTCACCCAATAAATTCAATTAAAAGAAAAAAGCCAATGTCCCAGCTGGAGAGTAGTCCAGCAGGAAAGAATTATCTCTTACTTGGGGGACAGTTGCCTTTTTTGTCTACTCAGACCTTCCATTGATTGGATGAGACCCACTCAGATTAGGAAGGATGATCTTCTTTACTCAGGCTACTGATTTAAATGTTAATGTCATCCCAAAGCACTCTCACAGAAATACTGAGAATAAAAAATTTAAATGAAATAGTATGTTTACTATATAAAGTATATAGAACAGTGGAAGAAAATGGAGAAACCAGAAATAATCTCATACATATATGGGCAAATGATCTTGGAAATTCACATATTCTAGAATGAAATCAGATCTTTTATCTTATACCATATACAAAAATTAATTAATTAAAAACAGATTAAAGACTTAAACATAGACCCAGAACTATAAAACTCCTAGAAGATAATGAAGACAGTTAATTTTATGTGTCAACTTGACTGGGCACAGGAATATCCAGATAGCTGTTAAAACATTATTTATAAGTGTTTCTTTGAGGGCATCTCTGGAATAAATTAGCATCTGAATCAGCAACTGAGGAAAGAAGGTCACCCTACAAATGCAAGTGGACACCATCCAATCTGTTGGCCTGAAATAAACAAAAAGATGAAAGAAGGGCAAATTTTATCTTTCTACTTAAGCTGCAACATCCATCTTCTCCTGCCCTTGAACACTGGCACTACTAGTTATCAGGTTTTTAAACTCAGATTGTGATTTACATCATTCCCTACCTCCCCAGTTCTTAGGCCTTCAGAATCAGACAGGTTTTCGTGGTTCTGCACTTTGCAGATGGCAGATCTTGAAACTTCCTGGCCCCCATACCCTGTGAGTTGATTCCTATTATATTATCCTCTTTTATCTATTTAGCCACCTATCTATCTACCTATCTACCCTGGTGGTTCTTTCTCTCTGGAGAGACCTAGTACAAAAACACAAAGGAAAAACTTTGTAACAGTGGTTTTGGTGATGATTTTTTGACTATGACTCTAAAAGCAAGGGAACAAGAGCACAAATAGGTAAGTGGGACAACACCAAACTAAAATCCTCTGGGCAGTAAAGGCAATAACCAAGTATAGAAAGGCAGCCTGTAGAATGGGAGAAAATATTTGTAACCCATATATTTAATAAGAGGTTATTTTCCAAAATGTATAAGGGGCTCTACTAAGTCTGTAGCAAAAAACAAACTAACCCAATTAAAAGATAGGCAAAGAACTTGAATAAACATTTTTTCCAAAGAAGATATACAAGTAGACAACTAGGCATAGGAAAAGATGCACATCACTAGTTATTAGGAAAATGTACATTAAAACCACAATGAGAACATCTCACATGTGTTAGAATGGCACTATTTAAAAAAAAAACAGCAAATAACAAATGTGGATGTAAAAGATGCAAAGATTTTAGAACTCCTGTGCACTGTTGGTGGGAATATGAAATGGTACAACTGCTATGAATAAGCCTTTGTTTTGATTATGATGTTGATTTCATGTCTCAGGTGTGGGCATTTCTATGATAATGATGGAGAAAGTGTATGGCATGTGAGATGGAGCATATCTTTATTGAGTTTGGTTGGTAGATAACTAAGCTACATTGGCCTAATAAAAGAAGGGTTTCAGAGATGTTTTCATGACCCATGGCCTGAATAGAGGTTTGGAACCCAAGCTTCAGATAACAGAAAATATTACATTCATTATTCTTTCTCTATATCAGAGTGGGGACCTTGTGAAGAGAGACTACAGATGATAATCAAATCCAAGTATCAACTCTCCTTTCTGTTTTTACCTTAGGATTTTCATAAATGCTTAGATTTGGTTGACTAGTATTTTGCTCTGAAATTTTATGTCTTCATTCATATGATATTTGTTCCTAGCAATTTCTTCTGTTACTAAGTTCATATATGTTAGATTTTGATCAAAGTTAGGGAAATTTGATAAAGACATTTTTTTAATTGTAGAATATTCTAAATAACTAGAAGATGTCTAATTATGGAGGGTTTGAATGAATATATATATATATATATATATGTATATGGAATTTTCTGCACTAAATACAATTCTGAACAATTTCATGGGTCTTTTAATGTCTTTAGGTTACTTTGGGTTTTTATATATACACTTAAGTCATTTTATTCATGTGTTTCTAAAAATGTCCCCATTTCTCTGAAATTGCTTTACAGAAATTTTGAAAAGGGATAATTATTGTCAATTTTTCAAATGCCCTTATTCAGAGAAAAAAAACAGAAATAACAAATCTTTTACAAAATGTCATTAAAACTTCTGGGTATGGCCAAACCTGCAAAATAATTAGTTAACTTTATATATTAATATATGTATTTTTAACAATTATACACAGAATCCTGACATTTCTAGGAAATTTTGGCGTTTATTTTTTCTATGCCCCAGTTTCTGAATTTCTCAATATCTGTATATCTTCAGCTCATGTTATCCTGTCAACAGGATCAGCTTGGTTGTGCTGTCTCAATTTATTATCATAGGATGATGTAAAACATGTGATAACTCAGCTGGTCCATTGTGTTGTCCTCTGTAATATTTCTGACAGATAGATGGCCAATGATTTGCTCACATAGTTTAAAAAATAGATCACTAATCAATGAGACTTCTCACGAGAGAGGACAAAGTGGCTGTAACATTCTTATGTATATTTGTTTAAAGTCATCTGAATGCTGCTTTTTATTTCCTCTCAAATTTGAATTCTTCATCAGGATAGTTCCTCAGGATATCTTCCATGCTTATAGTTATAAATCATTAATCCTGCCCTTATAACTTTTCTACATCATTATCCATTGCTAAGATAAAATGCTATGTAGGGGGCTTTGGTTGCAATCCTCAGTATCACCCCTTCACAATTTCAAACTGTAAGAGATTATACAAAATTTCTTAGAAAAATTAAATCAACATATATCAGAAATACAAGAAATGCCAGTACCATAATTAAAGGAAAAAACATGTACCTAAAGGAAATTATACAACTCTCCCTATTATTTTCCTCTTCAACCAAATTCTAATAACAACAAAAATTCTCAAACTTGTCATTTCCTTTAGAAATTTTTTCAGTAAAGCATTGAATAAGAATGAACTATTTAATTAATATTATTTTTATGTAATTTGCTTCTGAGAATCAGTAAAATATTATAAAAAACAAACTAATATCGAAGAGTAGGTAGGGGAAACACCCTCTGCAGTAAGTTCCAGGGTAAATACAGACTCACCCTAACCATTTCCTACAAATGAAATCTGTGACCTTACTCAGGAGCAGAGGGGCACTTGCATCACAGCGACTGTCAGAGCAGTTCTTTTGAGAGCTGATTTTGCAGAAATTTTTAAAAAGAGGATGGAGGTAAGGGCCTAAAAAAGCAAAACTGAAGTCTGTTTTCAGTCTTGTTGCACAACTAAAGTCACTAAATGTGTTCACTTTGGGGGGTAAGGAGGCATGTTTCTCACAGTCTTGGCAATTATTTGATTAAAACAGCTCATTTTAGAGCCAAACAGTTTAAATCAAACGTCTTCTGTAGCAAAGAAAAGCAGCCCTGAATAAATGTACCATTTGCTTTTGTTGATTTTTTTATCTACTTGAAACAATGTGAAGAGAATTTAGTCCCCTAGATTTGTTTTCATGGAAACATTTGCTTTACATATGCAAAAGCATCTCCCTGTAGCATGAATATGGCATATTAATCTTCAAAGAATCCATGCCTTTTTATACACCATAACAGCCAAGTCTAAAATGAAAGCTTTCAAGTTTATTGACTCTGGAGCTATTTTGATATTTTTCCACTCTGTCGTAAATGCCCTTTTTCTAATTCAACACTGGGAATAAAAAAGCAAATTCTGTCAGCATAAGTCACCTAAGACACAACATCTGTGCTTGTCTTGCTCATAGTTTTCTAACACCCCAGATATTCAGAATAACTGAACTTACTGGACCCCTACCAGGTTATCTATCTCGGATGGCTGCTGTGCTGTAAATTCATACTGAAAGCTATTATATTCTCTTGAATTGTTGCAGCTCCCCAGATAAAATGGAAACTTTTCCACAGATTTCCCTGTCAACTTCAACCTGGAGATAGGATTTAGGAAGTTGTATATACCTTAGTCTACTGACAGAGAGCAATTTCCTCGCCATCTTCAGAACACCCTTCCTCAAACTCAGAATGAAAAAAGGAGCACACATATTCTGGTAATAAGGCTTTGCTATTACAGGTTCAGAAAGGTTGTCTTTAGGCTCTTTCGTCTTTTAAAGTTCTGATAAGTTGACTCAGAAGTACAGCAGTTTCTTGTTAAGCAGCCTTCTAGCCATCTAGTATAGCAACTTGGCAGTTATCGTCTCACAGACACATCAGTTTATGCTCTAAATCATTCACTTAGAGATTTAAGTTTGAGCTTATCAGAATAGAAAATAGCTTCCACATTATATTTGAGAAAAGCTAACATCTCTTTGAATTGATATTTCAAGGGGTCTTAGCAAATAGGTATCACAGTAGACTCTCAACCCATTCTGAATGCAGGTGTTCAAAAACAAACCCAGTTCAATCAAATAGTTTCTTACTGATTGACTAAAATGGAGTTTGCATTGGATAGAGTGTTAAGAACTTTATTTATTAAAATAAATAAAAGCAGGGCAGAGAAAGGAAAAAAAGGAATGGGTGATCAACCTTCCCAGATTGCCTAGGATGCAGGGTTCCTGGATGTGGTAGCTCTAGTTCTAAAACTGGAGAAGTCTTGGGAAAACCAAATGAGCTGGTTACCCTAAATCATTTATGTTACTTTAAAAAATTAATTAATTTAATTTTGTTCATTTAATTTTATTCAAGCCTTATGGAAGTATGATTGACAAATATGTATATATTCAAGTTATACAACATGGTGTATTTTCTTCAGCATGGTGTTTTAATATACATTTTGAAATGATTACTACTACTCAGGTAATTGATATACCCACTATCTATCATAATTAACATTTTGTAATGTATACTTAAAGTGGGCTACTCTAATTCTTAATTGCCCTCAAAAGTAACTCTACCCCTACTTTTTAAAATACACTTCTAGGAAAAATTGTCATTTACCTCTTCAGCAAATAAACTGCCTGGCATGGAATAAAATAATATTTTCTTTTATTGAATACCAATTCTGCTAATAAATAAATGTGGTTAAACCCAGTTTGTCTTTTTTTTTAATTTAAATGTTCTCAAAAAGAAATTTTCAAATAAAATCATTGCTAAGGATGTAAAGGGCATTCTAGTTGACACTGGTTTAAGTCCTGACTCTTCCACATGCCGATGGACACCCACACTTCAGAATCCAGGGTGACTAGGAAATACCAGCTAGCCCTGTCTACTCTATCAGGTTCCTAACTGCATAGTGGAGAAGATGTGCTTGAATGTCACTTCAAAATAACATTTAAAAAATGAATATTTTATAGGCTATCAGTTTTGACAGTAAAAAGTAAAGATTTAACCATCCCTGTTGCTATGGCCTCAAGGTACATTTGTAGAAATTTAATAAAAATAGTTTCCACAGGTAAATCTTGGGCAACAAAAAACAAAGCAACATCTGTGTCACAGGAAACTCTAAGAGAGTTAAGTCTTCACTGTTTGACCTGAAAACTACCACAGCTTGTTTGAATTTACATGGCCACCTGTCACAACTGTGCTTGAAATTCTCCTAAAACAGCAGGAGTTTGACACATAAATAGAATATGCAGGATTTAAATTACTGGAGACTGTGAGGCCACCCTAATGAATGTGAAAGTTTTCAAAACGCAAATGACAGACCTCAGAGTCTCCTAAAGCCAAGTAATCCTCCCTGTTGACAGCTGCCTAGAATTTATATAAGGAGGTTAAACACTAAAATGACAATATCATCACTGGATTTCTAACAAAGTTAACTTGTATTTATTAATAAAATTACACTCTTAAATCTCCACTTTGTAGATACACAAATCATTGGCCACTGGTACATGAAGATTATTGAGTCAGTTTTTCGCATGAGTGTGGCAGGCAGTCGACTGGGCAGTGCAAAGAGTAGCTTTGCCTCAGACATTTTTCTTAAATTTATTAGTGGTCTTACCATAACCAACAGTGGAGCCTGAACTCCCACAACACATGAAGCCATCCCTTGATTAAAATGTTCCTCTTTCAAAATACCGCAGAAAGTTGACAAAGTCACTCATACTAAATGTGAATTAGTTTAAGACTTGCCTTTTTTGCTCTCCATCCTCCTTCTGTCCTCTGAAATACTTCACAGCTCCTGGGGATGATAAAACTAATACTTTAAGAGGAGGGCATGAGCAAGAAGGAGGAACTATATAATTAGTTAACTCTATCTGAGAAAGCTGTTTGTAAAATTTCCTGTCATAGCCTCCATACCTAACTACTTTTCAGAGATATACTCCAAGTCCCCCATCCAGTCTCAGCCTTGGCCCCCTCCTACACTAAACATCTCTCACTCTACAGTGTGTTGCATATTGAACTTCATGACTTTCCTTAACACTTATTTACATTTTATCTTGGCCCAAGTTTTAATTTCCTGAAATGCATCTTTATTTATTTCTTTGCCTCCAAATCCCTTTTTTCCTTTAAAGACAAAGCCTGGTATCTCTTTTGACAATAACTTCCTTTGCAATCCTTTCTTAACTCTTTCATATTTATTGCTTCACAACTGATTGTTAAATGTAATAAATTATCTATTTAAAATATTAAAAACACCTAATAAAATACTTATAATTGTATTATGCACATACTCTGTATATACACACATATTCTTAAGTCTTCTGTAAATTCACCACACAAGGAACATAACTGTTTACATTTAGTTTGTATCCTTCCAACAAATATGTTTGTTTTTCTTTGCTCCTTGATATTGCTCAGGTTGATTGCAGACATACTGTAAACACTCTTTTAATTTATCTGGGCTTTGAAATGCTTTGTGACTCACAGAAGTTAAGCTAGAAGGAGACTTGGGAATCAAAGAATCCAACTACTTATTTTACAGATGAGTAAAGTGAGGATGAGAGATACTTACCGCCTCACCCTAGATCACGCATCTTGTAAGCAGCAAGTTAAAATTTGATTTAGGTCAGGTCAGCATGTTCAGTTGCATAGACTGTATAATACACAGGAGATCTTGAATATTAACCAAGCTGTGCACCAAGGCTCGGTTCTGCATCATCTGGAGAAAGGGACACAAAATCACCATCCACTTATGAGGTACTTGTAGGGCTTTAAGTGCCAGTGGTAGCAGGAGTTGGAGAGGAAGATAGCAATGAGAGAGTGTTTCTAATTCAACTGAAGGCCCTGTGTTGGCTAGTGATGGGCCCGAATCCAGGCTTATTATTTCCTAACCTGACGCTTTTTCAGGGCTCTTTGTTTACATTCCATCTTTTTCCCTAATGTGACATATTTTAAAAATTACTCCCAGTTAAACATTACTCTGACTTTTATAATATTTTCCACAAATATATTAAAGAAATTCACCCATATTCCATGGTTAGTAATTTCTATAATCATACTATGAAAAGAGGGCATAAGCGTTAGGTGATAATCATTAGGTGTTGATTGATTATTGGGGCGCACACTTGGACAGAAGAGCTGATAGCAGGTCAGTAATGAGCTCTTACAATTATTAGTCATGACAATGATCTTCGTACCCCCTCCTGAAAATCCAGTAAATTGCCTTACACTCTGCTAGTATTTGTTTAAATTAGTTCTTATACCACATAATAAGAAATGCCAGTGTTTGAAATATACATTTCCATAAAAGCAATAGTGTAATTAGTTGTACCTTATATTAATAATAATTTTGATTAGCCAAATTAAAATATTAGTAAGTGAAACATTTATATAAATTAGAGAAAAATGATAGCTTGGGGTCAAAAGCAAAATCTTGCAATTCACAATTCTTTATTCAAGTCTGAACTGTGCCAGTGATATTTACTAATTGTGTGATTCTGAGAAAACTTATCTGGAAAATGGAAATGATAATAGCACTGTCTAGGGCTTTTTCAAAGTTACAAAAAGTAAAGCATAGTGTGGCATATAGAAAACAATAAATGTTAGCTATAATTATTGAAGTTCTACATTCATAATTTAC
The DNA here is from genome assembly GCF_022682495.2 of Desmodus rotundus. Taxonomy (NCBI): domain Eukaryota; kingdom Metazoa; phylum Chordata; class Mammalia; order Chiroptera; family Phyllostomidae; genus Desmodus; species Desmodus rotundus. The sequence continues at coordinate 55,352,876 of NC_071399.1, read as the reverse complement.
ATGTAGCTTTTATTTTCCTTAAAACATATAACTCTTTACTAATAACCATAAGACTTGTTTAAGGATACTATAATAAATAATTAAGAATAAATAGTCTCTCCAAAAAGTCATATTTCAAAAGGTTTTTACTTGGAGGTTTCCATTTATGTAGGTGAGTGATATAACCTTTTAATTTTTTGAAAGTTGTGAACTAGGATTTCATTCAGAATATAAGAGAAATCACTATTTGTTTTGAGATCATTTAAAGGTTAAAATATAAATACCATCATGGAAATGTTTCAGTAATTTTCTGTACCTCAAAATGAAACCAATTACACATTTTCCAAAAAAAAGAAAAAAACATAGTACAGTCTGTTGAAACTGTATTACTATATCTTCTATAAAAAGCAAAGCAAAAAACATAATAATTCATGTGAGAATTCATTTTTGTCTGGAGGAGGTACAATCAAGCACCTCACTGAGCTTAATTACTTTGTGAACAGGCATAAGGATGAATAAGAGGATCAGTACATAGTAGCAGCACTATTCCTCTTATAACAAGTTTAGAGGAGGAAGTGTGGCAATCTCCCTTCTCCCCTAAACTGGACCTTGGAAAATAGATGATCTCATTGTGCATTCAGTATAGAGCCAGCCTTCCTGGAAAAATCAACATTAGCAAATTACTACTCCTTCTCTATTGAGGAGATATGAGTTGAAATGCTGGAGACCTCCTATCCAAGCACAAACCGGGTTTGACCCTGTGTTAGCTTCTGACACCTGACAAGATTGGGCACACTGAGGTGAAATAAAGGTTCCTTGAAAAATTAAGAACAGAGTTACCATGTGACCCAGCAATCCATTATCTGGTCATCTACACTAAAATATTTGAAAACATTTATTCGTAAAGCTATATATACCCCTATGTTCATTGAAGCATCATACCTGGTGGCCAAGACATGGAAGCAACCAAAGTGTCCATCAACAGATGATTGGATAAAGATGTGGTGCATATATACAATGGAATACTACTAAGCCACAAGAAAAGATGAGTCACTGTGGAAAACAGAATAGAATTTCCTCAAAAAACTAAACATGGAACTGCCTTTTGATACAATGATTCCACTGCTGGGATTATACCCTAAGAATCCTGAAACATCAAATTAAAAGAACTTATACACCCCTATGTTCATAGCAGCATTATTTACAAGAGCCAAGTACTGGAAACAGCCTAAGTGCCCATTGGTAAATGAGTGGATAAAAAACTATGGTACATTTATACAATGGAAAACCACACAGAAGAAAGAAAGAAGGAACTCCTACCTTTCATGACAGCATAGTTAGAACTGGAGAGTATTATGCTAAGTGAAGTAAGCAGTGTAAGGCAAATACTGTATAATCTCACCTATAAGTCAAACCTAATCAACAAAACAAACAAATGAGTAAAATAGAACCACAGGCATGGAAACAGGGAACAGAATGGCAGTGATGAGAGGGGGAGGGGAGGGGGATAAGGGGGGAAAAAAGGGAAGGGTCTAGACAAGAAACATGTATAAGTGATCCATGGACATGGACAACAGGGTGGGGATTGACTGTGGGAGTGGGGGAGGGTGGGTGGGGCAGTGGAGAATAATGGGGGGAAATTGGGACAACTGTAATAGAACAACAAGAAAAGAAAAGAAAAAAGATGAAATAATGCCATTGGCAACAGCATGGTTGGATCTTGGGAATATTATGTTATGTGAAATAAGTCAGATAGAAAATGTCAAGAACCATATGCCGTCACTTGCACATGAGCTATATAACTGAAAGTAGCAAATGAACAGACAAGAAAAACAAGCCAAAGCTCATAGACACAGACAACACTATGGCGGTTACCAGAGAGAAAGGAGGATGAGGAGAAGATGGTAAAGGGTAAGGGGGTCAAACATACGGTGGCAGAGGAGACTTCAGGTAGTGAACAAACAACACAATGTACAGACAATGGATCATAGAATTGTATGCCGAAATCTATATAATTTTATTAACCAACCTCACCCCAATAAACTTAATATTTTTAAAAAGTGAAAAAAAGAAAGGTTTGAGAGAAAACACACAAGTACTCCATTTACTAGCTAACTAAATTATTGTATATTCCTAACTTGGAAACACTTTTTGTTATATAATGGAATGGTTCTTGCCAAGTGAAGAAAGGAAGGATCAGAACAGTATTTTGAAATAATACTTTTGTGTAAAATAGGAGGGAGAAAAACAAGAGAAGTAGATTTGCTTATATAAGCATAAAATATCCCCAGAGGAGTGTACAAGAAACTGGCACTATGTCTGCGTTGGGGAGTCAGTGGTTGGAGCACATGCATGGCGGAAAGACTTCACTGAATATCCCTCAGACTTTGAATAATGTGACAGGCCTGCTTATTCAAAAGTAAATAAAATTAAAGTAAGAGTGGAAGATACTTTTACACTTGTTCTCAAACCACATCAGTTTTGATGTAAGCCACTGCCTATTGCCTCTTGTCTGTTCTTTTCTAAATACGAAATGGCATATGTCTCACAGGATTTCTATACCATTACCTTATATCACAGTATCCCCTTCTAGTAACAATGTCACCTTTCAGAGGCCTCTGGAAACTGTATGTAATTCAAGTATTAAAGTTGTACAAAATTTCATATCAGATACCTAATATTTGCCTATGCCTTTCAGCCAGATGTTTTATGAAACTCTCTCCTCTTCTGAAGACACAGAGCCAGGGTCTTCCTAGACCTTGAACTGTGATTTATTTTCTCTTTCTTAGTTTGACCCACTTCTGCATCTTGGAGACAGCTAACTCTACGCCCTTGAGGATGAGAATAAATAAAAGCTTGCAGGCTCTTGGAATATAAATTATAAGAAAGTGAACAAGATTAAGTGTGGTATAGAAAATCAACTTCCTTTTTCATGATGCAAGCTTTTAGAAGTCTTCCTTTTGTGTTTTTCTAATCTATGGATCAAAGAATTGAGGTATTGAGGCAACCTTTCAAACTGTGTGCTATTTGTCCATTTCATAATATTTTGGATAACCATTTTTAACTTTTCACACAAAGAGTCTGTTTAGAATAGGAGAGAATAAATTCTTATCCTAAGGCATCTGGGAATGAGGGGAAAATTCCAGTTATTTATTATCTTTCCCCCAAAATCAGTGTGTGTGTGTGTGTGTATGTATTTTAACTTGAACATTCATGGAAATTTTTGCAATCTACATCACAAGAATGTGCACCAGTATTGTTTGATGACTCCCCTTGATCTGTAGCCTCCAACACTGTATACTTTAATGACAGGAATTCACACATGCCAGTATGATTTTGCATCAGAAATAATACATTATATCATAAAATAATAGCTACTAATATATTAACAATTTAAAAGGTCTTAGACACATTTTTTATTTTGTAAAACCACATGATATAGATAGGGTAAGTCAGGGACCATTTACTAAGTACATACTCTATGTCAGTTATTTTCCATTTGTTACCTAATTGTCACAGTGAAACTGACACATCACTATTATACCTCCCATTTTATTGATAAGATTTTTTTAAGTATATTTTTTGATTATGCTATTACAGTTGTCCCATTCCCCCCCCACTCCACTCAATCCTGCCCACCCCCTCCCTCCCACATTCCCCGCCTATAGTTCATGTCCATGGGTCATACTTATAAATTCTTTGGCTTCTACATTTCCTACACTATTCTTACCCTCACCCTGTCTATTTTCCACCTATCATCTATGCTACTTATTCTCTGTACCTTTCCCCCCCTCTTCCCCTCCCACTCCCCTTTTGTCAACTCTCCATGTGATCTCCATCTCTATAGTTCTGTTCCTGTTCTAGTTGTTTGCCTACTTTGCTTTTGTTTTTGTTTTAGGTGTGGTCGTTAATAACTGTGAGTTTGCTGTCATTTTTACTGTTCCTATTTTTGATCTTCTTTTTCTTAGGTAACTCCCTTTAACCTTTCATATAATAAGGGCTTGGTGATGATGAACTCCTTTAACTTGACCTTATCTGAGAAGCACTTTATCTTCCCTTCCATTCTAAATGATAGCTTTGCTGGATACAGTAATCTTGGATGTAGGCCCTTGCGTTTAATCTTGGGTAATGTAATTATGATGTGCCTTGGTGTGTTCCTCCTTGGGTCCAGCTTCTTTGGGACTCTCTGAGCTTCCTGGACTTCCTGGAAGTCTATTTCCTTTGCCAGACTGTGGAAGTTCTCCTTCATTATTTGTTCAAATAAGTTTTCAATTTTCTGTTCTTCCTCTTCTCCTTCTGGCACCCCTATAATTCGGATGTTGGAACGTTTCAAGATGTCCTGGAGGTTCCTAAGCCTCTCCTCATTTTTCCGAATTCTTGTTTCTTCATTCTTTTCTGGTTGGATGTTTCTTTCTTCCTGGTCCACACCGTTGATTTGAGTCCCAGTTTCCTTCGCATCACTATTGGTTCCCTGTACATTTTCCTTTGTTTCTCTTAGCATAGGCTTCATTTTTTCATCTGGTTTTCAAACAGATTCAACCAAGTCTGTGAGCATCTTGGTAACCAGTGTTTTGAACTGTGCATCCGATAGGTTGGCTATCTCTTCGTCGCTTAGTTGTATTTTTTCCAGAGCTTTGAAGTGTTCTGTCATTTGGGCCTTTTTTTTTTTTTTTTTTTTGTCTTGGCACTTCTGTTACTTTAAGGGGCGCAGCCTTAGGTGTTCACCGGGGAGGGGTAACGCTGGTCGCTGTGCTGTGACCCTGTACGTGGGGGAGGGGCCAAGAGGAAGCAATGGCGCCCGCCTCACTCTCCTCCAGATTTCAGTCTTTCACTCTGATACCCACAATCAAACTGGGCCCCTCTGGTGCTGGTTCCCCAGTGGGCGGGCCTATGCACACTCCAGGCCCCTGTGGGTCTCTCCAACGACCTCTCCTGTGAGGCTGGGAGTCTCTCCTGCTGCCACCCCAACCCCCACAGGTGCTTTCAATCAGAGGTTTGAGGCTTTATTTCCAGGAGCTGGAGCCCTGGGTTGCACAGTCTGCTTCGCTCCCCGCCGTTCGCCCAGTTTATCTGTGTGCGAATGTGGGGCCCTGGGGTGCTACCCACTGCTCTGCCCGCCCTGCTCTCCGCCACTCTGAGTCCGGCCCTCTTGGTTTATCTGTGTGCGATTGTGGGGCCGCAGGGTCTGCTAGTGGTCAGACTGCCTGCCCCCTTCGTCCCACACTCCGCCAGTCTCGGTCCGCCACAGCCACGAGAGTCCTCTCCACCCTGGTGCCGGTCTCTGCCCCTCCTACCGGTCTGGATGAATGTTTATTTTGTATTTCCTTGGTGTCGGACCCCCTTGCCCTTAGATTCTCTGTCAGTTCTGGTTGTGTGAGGAGGCGCAGTGTGTCTACCTACGCCGCCATGTTGGTTCTAGATGAAGATGTTAAAGGCACAGTAAGTAAGTCACAATTCTAATTTGCAGGATGGAGGATTTTATTGGGCCATTGACCCATCATGGATAAGGAGTCCAGTTAAGCATAGAAAGTTTGGAGCAACACCCTGTGTCAGACAGCTGTCTTCTGCAGTGGCTCAGCATGACAGGTAGTTCACAGCAAAGGTGAGAGAGTGCAGGCTCAGTTGGCCCCAACAAATGTGTGTAGTATGATTTGTAAAATAACACAGTTGTGAAACTGGGCAACCAAGATTCTATATGTTCATCTCTACCTTGAAATCTAAGTGCACTCATAGATTAGTATCAACACTCTGTCTGGCAGCGAGAATGAATATAGGAAAATATTCACTAAGGAGATGATGCTTCAACTCAGATTTTAAAAAAATGGAAGAGACCTTGTCAGTCAGACAAAATGGACAACACAAGCTGCAGAATAAAGAGCGTATGAAAGATATAGAGTTTTTAGAGAATGTGTTCTGTAAGTGCTGAGTGAATGAATACACTAAACAATATGACACGGTAGGAATGCAAGTGTGATTGGAGGAAGGCTGGAATGGATGTAAGTGAAACATAGGAAGGAGTTACTTGACATAGGGTTTTATATGGTTATGCCACCATGTTTGGGGTAGGAGCTGAAGACAATGGGACCCAGTGTTGGACTGCAGCAGGAGAATAAGCACTCAGATATGTCTATTTTAAAGATTATTCTAAAATTAAGTGTGAAAATCTGATTGCACCGGAGTAAAATAGAGACAACAGGCTACTCAGAATTTATTAGAGTAAATCAGGCAAGAAGAGTCAAGGATGAATGAAGACAATCACAGTGATAAGGAACAGGGGTGACTCCATGGATACAAAAGTGGAGTTGTCACGGCTCGATAACTTGTATCTATCTTCAAGGAGAGAAAGAGGTTACTTGCCTGGGAAACAGCTATTTCCATTACTGTGAATAAGGGAAAGGGGCATAATTATCCCCTTCAGAATGTAAATCCTTGGTCTTACAAATGAATTGTTACTTAAAGGTAGCATCATTGGCATTTGAAAAAGCTATTTGTAATTTTACATTTGAAATTTATTTTTGCTTGATTAGAATCATTGTATTTATCATTCTAATCAACTTTAAATATGATGGATTGTTCTTACTTTGCTCTCTCCAAAGACTGAATCTAAAATCATATTCACATCTATTTAAGTGAAGAATAAATTTTTCTAAGTTTAATGTTGGAAAAATTCTAAGTAACTCAGTTCTTTTGTTCACCAGGATAGATTAAAAAAGGAGGGGAAAGTCTTTCCTAAAGTTGTCTGAGAGAAAAACAACTTCACAGATTAAATCATGCTTTCATTTAGATCTAAGAGGAAAGTTATGATAATTTGTCTCCATGGAGGCAGAGCACATCTCTGGGACTTAGGCTTTGTTGGCTTGTTTGCTGGACTTTTTTTCCATCTGTTCATTTGCTATTTATTTATCTGTGAATAGATAATTATCCCCTCACCCTTTCTGTCCCTTTACTGTTAATGTTCTGCTTTTGTCAGATTTGTTTTCCCTTGATTGTTTTCTTACTGCAATCATCATGCAAAAGTGTGATACATTTTTCATTTAATTATAATTTTCTTTATCATGCAAATTTCAAGATTAATAGTGGCACATGCAGATAAGAAAAAGTGTCTTTAGAGTTTTTGTAGCTTTACCACATAATGACACATTATTTAGACTTAATCACTCAACTTTTTTTACAAATACATATTGAAACAATCAGAAAAAAAGTGAAATTATCATTTTGTTTAAAAAAATAAGTAGGGACAAACATTAATATACAAGTTCCAGGGAACAGAAAGGGTAGGACCCAAATACTCACAATGTTTCATTGAGATATATTTCTCTACTGAATTAAAATCCTAAAATATTATTCAATTTGCTTTTTATGTCTGAAAAAAAATGCCCTTCTGCTGTTGAGATATCAATTAATATTGAATCAAGAACTCTAAAACCCATAAACATTTCAGACATGAAAAGTGTATTTCTCTGGAACTTACAGAAGTTCTTCAGGCCTTTCTGAAAAACTAGTTTTTAGGTATTCAAAGGTTTAAAGGGAATTATTTAAATATCATGATAGAATGATCAATGAACATTATTATTCAATTTTAACAGAATAGTTGGAGATCAATTGAAAGAGATGGTTTTGAAACCACTAAAATTGAGGAAACTGATATAAAAAGTTGTTAATTTAGGTGTGAAATGACACTGTCTATGGGGCTTACCAGCTACACCATCCATGCAGAGAATGTAGATTGTAATCCATGGAGAGCTTCATGACATAGATCAGTATAAAAACGGCAGACCAGGCATAATATTTTATGTAGCATATTGTATGTTTTCCAATGCTGGTGTAAAAAATTACCACAAATGTGGTGGCTTAGCAAAGAGATTTTTATTATGTTACATTTCTATAGTTTAGAAATCTAACAAGGATCTCCAGGACTAACCCAAGGCACCAGCAGGGTTGTGCTTCTTTCTGGTCTGCAGAAGAATATGTTTCCTTGCCTTCCCAGCTTCTATAGGCTGCCCACATCCCTTGGCTCATGACTGCCTTTCTCCACCATCTTGCGTAGCATTACTCTGACCACTTCCACCTCCCTCTCCCACTTTGAAGTCCCCTTGTGTTTGCCATTGAGTCCATGCGGATAATCCAATATACTCTCCTTATGAAAGTCAGCTGATCACAACCTTAATTTCCATATGCCACCTAAATTCCTCCTAGATATTAATTTAAGAAATTTATAGGTTACTAGGATTAAGACATGGACATATTTGGGGCTGGAAGTTTCCATCACTGTGTCTGAAACACATTTCATTCATTTCTCAAATTGTCAATTTTGTAATTACATGCAAATCATACAAAAGCTCATTTAATGTTTTATGAATTGACAAAGTATTTCCAATTCATATAAATTTGGCTTTAAGTAAATATTATAGGATTAATGAAAATTACCATTACCTTATTCTTAAAATAACTAATAAGAATAAGGAGGTATAATATTTATACTCATATAGTTAATGACTTTATATTTTGATAATTGTGTGTGGGGGAATGAAATCTTTAATACCAACTTTTCCAATTATTAAAGCAACATAAAAAATTGTTCTTTTTTTGTCAAAAAAAAGTTTAGTAAAGCCTTGGCTGGTGTAGCTCAGTGGGTTGAGTGCCAGCCTGCCAACTAAAGGGTCATCAGTTCGATTCCCAGTCAGGGCAAATGCCTGGGTTGTGGGCCAGGTCCCCAGTAGGGCGAGCATGAGAGGCAACCACACATCGATGTCTCTCTTCATTTCTTTCTCCCTCCCTTCCCTTCTGTATAAAAATAAATAAATAAAATCTTTTAAAAATATTTAGTGTAATTCTAGCATCTGATTTAGAATTTTATATTCTCTATGTATACAAATTTATATCTACATCTATATCTAATATCTATGTCTATATCAAATATCACCTCACATCCTTAGAGATTATGTCATGCAGATTAGTACTTTGTTAATCTTGATTTTAAGCACTCTGGTTTTAACATGGGAAATTTACACAGACAAGTGTGTGTGCATGTGTATAATTGGTAACTTGGCTTTCTTCAAAATAATAGTTGAAATAATATAGTCAGTATATAGTGTCTGTGCAAATATCAAGTGGCATTACTATTTAACTGGGGTATATGGGCCAAGTCTACATTATCAGTACAATGAGACCTAGAAAAATGGAGACACACCATAGATCTATAGTTGTATAATTTTATTTATAAGGATTTTGCTGAACATATGTTGAAGCTTTTACCATATCATCTTTATAAAAAGCTATAGATTTCATTCCTTTAATTTTCCATTCCAAAAAAAGCTTTACCTCCCATGAGTCACTGGTATATTTTTCTTTTACTGTCAGTGAATCTTGTGACTGTTCAAGCTTTCTTCTTTCCTTGGTTTCCAGGGATCAGAGAACTGAATTTTATGTTGACCTTCAGCAACTGAATAAAATATTGTGTTGTAAATCTTTCTGTCTTATTTTATCCTAATTTACTTGACCCTCATTTTCATTTTTATGTCTTCTCATATGTGTGTATATATAAGCCATATTAAATTATATGAAGAATACATAAACATATTATCTTAAAATAAACTTGTAGAATTGAGTATGTTGACAACTCAGATGAAAATTTTAGGATAAAAGTAAATTAAGTAGACTGTGGAAAACAAGATGGAGTACACTCAAAAAATTAAAAATAGAACTCCCCTTTGATCCAGTGATTCCACTTCTGGGTATATATCCTAAGAATCCCAAAACACCAATACAAAATATATATATATATTTTCCACTATGTTCAAAGCAGCACTATTTACAATAGCCAAGATCTGAAAACCGCCTAAGTGCCCATCAGCAGATGAGTGGATAAAAATGCTGGGGTACATTTACACAATGGAATACTGCTCAGCAGTAAAAAAAAAAAGAAGAAACTCTTACCTTTTGCGACAGCATGGATGAACCTGGGTATATTATGCTAAGTGAAATAAGCAAGCCAGTAAAGAAAAAATACCACATAATCTCAATTATGTGTGGAATATACTGAACACAATAAACTAATGAACAAAATAGAAAAAGAATCATAGATACATGGAACAGACTGACAGCTGCCAGAGGAAGGGTGAGGGGAGGACTGGATGAAAGATGGTGAAGGGATTAACCAAAGAACATTTATCGATGACCCATGGACATGGCCAACAATATGGGTATTGACTGAGGGAGAAGAAAGTGTGGAGTAGGTGGAAGTGGGAAAAGGGAAAATAAAGCTGGAACAACTGTAATAGCATAAACAATAAAATAGGAATAAAAATAAGTAAAAAGATATTCCTGAAGAAATGTCAAACTTTTTTATTAGTTTATCCATAATTTGTAAACAATAATTTTGAGGCGGATTTATAGATCTAGAAGGAGAGCAAGTATTAAAAGGTGTGGGAATTCTTTTTCCTATAGAATTTGAGAATTTGATTGCCACAACAGTCTGACTTACAGAGTATGCATGGAAGTATTAATTACCTTAAATGAATCCTTTGGATGAAATGGTTCTTATTACTTTGAAAATATTCATCTTTCACTTATCATGACTCTTTGCTGACTTTATAGTTTTAATATTGGTGGAATAATACATCAGGTGTATGAAAAATAGATTTTTAATATTCTCTCTCAGAATATAACTAACTTTCTAGCAAGTTACACACTTTTTTGAAAAAAATAAGCAAAATCTTATAGGAGATAGCTGGAAATTGTCACATATGTATACTTGTTATGTGAATATTCATCCTAGTGGGTACTATTTCAAAATACTGACAAATAGAGGATAATGATTAACCACAGAGCACTTAAGAATTCTCTTTGGTTTAGTAGTTAAAATGTTTCCTTTAGGGAGACCTATATCTTATTCTCAATGCCATTATTGACTGGTAGATCCAGCATTCATTACCAATGTATCTTGAATGACAGCCTCATTAGGCTTTTGTTGGGCACCCACAGGGAAATTAATTCCCACACTATGTCTTGGCTTCCCAAATTTCTTAATATATATTAGACTTGTACTATGTAAATAGTTTTAAGTTTTTCAAGGAAATATGTTTGGTGAGGGCAAAAGGAAATATAAAACACATGATATGATCAAGCATCAAAAATATATTGATGTTGCCATGTGTTGAAAATAAATAAGAATTTTCAACCTCTCAGAAGACAAGTTTGTATGATTTCTCAAGGTCAACCAATGTCCCACACACTATCTTTTTATAAAACAAATGTAATCAGTTTTCTCCATCACTGCATAGGCTTTAAGAGCAAAGTCTCTGTTTCTTTTTACTCCATTTTATTTACAAATTGAATTTTATCAGAATTGACTCAAATACTAAATTCATATTTTTTCAATCATATTGAAGGAGCTTCTTTAAGAACTTCACCAATTACCTCCTCCAAAAATTTCAAAGCCTCAACACAATGAAACATGCAACAGAAAACCTTACTTAGCACATTTTTCTCTTTTAATGTAAATTGAATGGGACAAATTTTATGGTCTAATTTGATTTTTCCATGCTCTTACTGACACAGTCACAGTCTCAAAGGGGTTCATCACATTGAATTAGTGCAAACCAAAGTGAATTAAATGATAGGCATTGCAGAAATCCTACTTCAGATAAAACCCCACAATTTTCAATAAAATGATATCTACTTTCTTGCCTATTATTTTCGCAGAGAGACAAATAGTAGGCTTTTGGCATTACACTTGAGGTCTTAAAGTCAAAAGTTCTATTCTTGTTTAGTGATAGATTTTGAAATGAAAGCAGAGGAGTCTGGATTTCAATGACAATTATCATACGATATTAGAAAGGTTCTTGAAAACCCAGAGGCAGGCATCCTTGCTTATCTTGTAACAGGACTAGCATCAGATCTGATGAGTCATGCTTTAGCTCAAGGCCTTATGACTACTGTCACATGGATTCTTATTCAGATCTTTAAAGCAAGAACACCTACAACCTGGTTATTATATGGTGGAATTATTTAAACATCCAAAATATTAAAATAACATAGTTCTGTTTGAAAGATGAAGTCAGGCATCAATGTGTAACAGATAGCTGAGTGAAATCTATGGCAGAGATGGACCAAGTGAATTCAGGATAGATAACTACACATCTTTCATTATTTTTAGTTTTTTCATTTTTATGTGGAAGATTTTCCATAGTATATGATAGAAATTAAGTTTTACTGATGATTAATTATAAGCTAATCAGTCTTTCCATTTTTCCAAACAATGCAGGAATCTTAACAGATTTTTATCTGATTAGAAACTATCCTTTCACACCTGGCCCACAACCCAGGCATGTGCTCTGGCCCTGACTGGGAACAAAACCAGTGAGCTTTTGGTTTACAAGATGATTAACCAACCCACTGAGCCACACCAGTCAGGGCAAATAAGCTTAATTTAAATCATTTAAAATTATTTATTTTGTTTGCTTTTTTCTTTTGTTGATTATGTTCCAGTTAAAGGTGAGATCATATGGTATTTGTCCCTCACTGCCTGGCTTATTTCACTTAGCATAATGCTCTCCAGTTCCATCTATGCCATTGCAAAGGGTATAAGCTCCTTCTTTCTCTCTGCTGCATAGAATTCCATTCTTTATATAACCAGAGACATTGAAATTAAGAACATTGTAACAATAGCCACAGGGGAGTGGGGAGGGGATAGTGGGGAGAGGGGTCTATCTATAGGAGCTACTATAAAGGACACAAGGACAAACTCAAGGGGGAGGGTAAAGGTGGGGGAGGGAGGTGGGACTGGCTGGGGTGGGGTGGAGGGAAGGGGAGAAAATGCAGACAATTGTAACTGAATAAAAATAAATAAATTTTAAAAAATAAAATAAAATAATTTATTCTTCTATCTACTAATTTCTTCTAGGTTGTTTTCTGAAATTTCTTTGAAGAAATGCATTCTTTGTATTTCTTCAGGCTAAAGTCTGTGGTTGGTAAAATTTATGCATTTTTGTATAGTTAAAGGCATATTGATTTCACCTTCACTTTTGAATACTAGCTGTGACTCATGAAGTTCAGCACTTTGGAGATAGTATTTCATATGTCCTCTTGCATCTATTGTTTCCAATATCATCAGTTTCTCATTTCTTTATGGTAATTTACCTCCTCTGTAATACCTTTTAGCATTTCATCTTTATTTTTGATGCATTAAAGTTTCATCAAGCTGTGATTAGGGTGTGGGTTTTCTTTTATCCATCCTGCCATCAGTCTCATGCCTTGTTCACATTCTTTTTTTTAAATCCTCTCTGGAGGACATGCTTATTGATTTTAGAGAGAGGGAAAGGGAGGGAGAAAGAAAGGGGGAGAAACACTGGTGCGAGAAACATCCATAGACTGCTCCTTGCTAGCACTCCCTGTAGGGACCAAACCAAAACCTATGTACGTGCCCTAACCAGGAATGAAACCCATGACTTCTTGGCATATGGGATGATGTTCCAACCAACTGAGACACACTGGACAGGGTACCTTGCTGATATTCTTAAAATTCTTGATACTTATTTTGTCTAATATAGCATTTTATTCTTACTTCTCTTTACTTCTTTAGATTTCTTTAAAAAACTCCAAACATCTGGAACTATTTCTTGCACTTTAATTTTTATTTCTCTCTCAGCTCCTTGACAGGAAAGTGGACTGAGCAGAAAGAAAATGCCCCCTCTCACTCCAAACATATAAAAGTGCTAAATGGAATATTTTAAGATATGGAAGTGAAAGGTGACTTTTCTTACAGTCCAGAAACTAAGAATAAACATATAGACAAACTGGCAAGCAGCAGCTGCAGCCACACATGTCAGAGGAGCGACACGGCCGCTCATAGATGCTAGTTCTAGAATTGTAACATATCGTGTTGCAAGAGCAAGATGAGTAGAAAATTGAGAGTGGCTCCCTCCATTAAAAAGCAGTCAGGAAAAGACTGTGTTAACCATAGGCAGGAAGTTTTTTTTTCCCAATAGTATATGTTTAAAACACATTAAAATAGAGAGCTCTTCAAACCTAAGACTAAATAGCTTAGTAATGGAATCTGAGAATGTGTTACCTATGTGTTGCAAAATGTGTGCACTAAGAAGCAAATGTAAAAACTGATGTATAATCATGGAATGTCCATGCAATCATCTATAATCCAAGCTCTTTAGGGTTAGACTTGCCTGACACTACCTGCAAATAGTTTCCGCAAACAGGGAGTGAAGAGACAGATGATAAATCATTTCAGAAAGTAAAATGCTAAGGAAGTGCACAGACTGAACGAATTATGGAAGTTGAAATCTAGTGTAGTTGTGGAGATAAGGCCTGAGTTTCTATCATAAAAAAAAATCTAAAAGTGCAGCACTTTAAATCGCATGCTAGCAAGGCAATTCTGACATATGCTTGTTAAGACTCCCAGGTTCCTTCCAGCTTGTGACTCAGTGGCTCACACTGGATCACAGTTGATTGGAGCTCCGTGGTCCTGAGAGGCTCTTTCCTACTAGAGAATACTTGAGGGAAGTCGGCTTTGGGATCAAGTAATCACAGGCCTTGGACACCCAGACCTGTTGCTTTATCAACAGTAAAATTTCCTAAGATGATCATAATTTACTGTTGCCTCTTCTAGGCTTATCCCTTGTTCTCTCCTTCAGTGATTGCTACCCTCCCACTCTGGCTATCGTGAACTAATAATTGTGTTTGAAAAACAATATCTGGGTCCCTTTATTTGGTTGGCCAGGCTTAACAGAAGGCCTTTGAGAAAGGTTTTAGGTCCTAATATTTAGAGGAACAGGAGTAATTGGGCCCTCTAGTTCTGAGTTACTACAAAGATTTAGGGTTCATTTATTCCAGTTTCCCCTCCACATTTGACCAAGCTTACCTATGTTATAGAATATTTGCTAAGAAAAGTAAGGTGCAACGAACAAAAATTTCTGGCTTTCTAATAATTTCCCTTTAGAGCTACGTACAGACTTTCACTTGGTATGTGGTCTGACTTCCAAGTCACTGGAAGCAACATTGTAATAGGTTATGTCCATAGCATGACAAGAATGACTGGCTTTTACAACCTGCTGTGTTTCTCCTTTACCTTCCATGGCTTGTCTTCTATATTAACACTATATCTTTTAGATATTTCTAAGAAATCTTGTTCAGGTAAAAAAAAAATCCCATTTTAGTATGGTAAAGTTAAAGTTACTATAGTAAAAATATCCAAAATACAGTAACTTAAACAGTATAAAAATGTATTTCTCATGTAACAAGCTAGTATTCCAGTTTGCTGGGGTCTCTATTCCACATGGTCATTCAATGGTCCTATTTCTTTTCATTCGTGTTTCTACCATTCACTTAGGTGTTTGCATTTACCTGATTTATGAAAACTGGATCCTCAACATTTAGTATCCAGACTTGAGAAATGTATACCACCATTCATAACTTCCTGTTAGTAGAAACTCAGTTACATAGCTCTTCCTAACTGACAGCAAGGCTGAGATATATTATTTCTAGAAACATGAATAGTCGTGTTTCTGTTTAATTTAGTGACTTTATCAATAAAAGAAAGAAGGGGAGAATTGATACTGGGCCACTGTGAGCTGTCTTCACCTATAATCTAATGAAATTAAAGCAGTCTTCAAGAACTTTAGAATAAGTATGATTAAAATGTTGAAATAAGTAAAAGAGAACATAACATAAAACCAGGAAATTAATAAACAACATCCAATATGAAAAAAATTAACAAAATCCAATATGGAAAAAAATCAAGTAGAAAGCCCACTGGTATAAATTTCAGACACTTAAATTTAAAAAGGTACTCAATAAAAAATGTTAAAAAAAACAATGATAATAACACAAAATGTATGCTGTGTTTACTATTGTCTATTGTAGTTTTAAGTGTTTTACATATATTAACCTAATAAATATAGGCTAGATCAGAAACAGCTAAAAAATGATTAGTGAATTGAAAGTCATATAGAATACAGTATAGGGAGGAGACAGATGGAGAACAAGAAAAATAGAATAGGCGATGTAACAGAGTTTTTTTAAAATTCACTATATAACACTAATAAAGTGGTATTAAAACTTACTGATTGGTAGATTTAACTGTGGGCAAAGCAAGAAACTATATTTCATGAAAGTAACAAACACCACTTCCATAAAAATTTAGTGCTAATTCTATCTTCTTTCCTCTCTGCTTTCCTGATTCCACTTCAAATTCCTATTCCTTCTAAATGAGTTACCCAGGCATGGAACTCACTCTTCTCTTTTTCTCTCTTGATGATCTCAGCTACTTTTATTATTTCAAATGTCACTTCATATAAATCATTCCAAACATATATCACTAGTCCTAATTTTTTTATTAAGTTTTTGGTGTTATTTCAAACATTTCTTCAAGAAACTTTAATATATTTTCTCAATTAATGTAAAATCCATTACTCTGCAAATGAGACTAATCCTTTCCCTAAGAAGTCAATTTAGTTATTCAGTCTTTTCTGTCTTTCCATTAAGGGTCACACCTTTCTTCAATTAGGCAGTTATGAAATCTTTCAATCATTCACTTGTGTAGTAAGTGTATATTTAATAGCTATTACTAGTAGGCATCAGTGATAAAATGGAAAATGTGTAGGTTAATATACCTATACATGGATCTTAACATTTGTATGCAGAAAAACAATACATTACATAATTATGCATTGTGTGTTTGTGACTCTGTGTGCATGTATACACACTGCACAGAAATGAACAGTGTGTTGTGATGGAGATCACCAGGGACAACCACAGGGCTGTTAGGGAAATCTCTTCTATAAGGGGAAAATTTAGACTAGCTGGATTTGCCATAGAAAGATCCCAGGAAGCATGCTGATGGAAGAACACAAAGTCAATACAACATTTTGACATGAGAAAGAGCATTTCATTCTGTTCTAGGAAGAGAAAGAATAACTGTAGTGAGAGGAAGAATGCATGGAATGAGTTGGGAACTTTGTCAGGGCCTCAGATATAAAACCTTAAATATAGAATTTAGATTCAATTCTTAGTACAAAAACAGGCCTGTCCTTGAGATTAAAAGATGTGAATTATCATCACCTAAAGATTGGTAATATGTGAAATTGCCTTGGGAGATCATAGATAGGGAATAGCTTAGGTCAGACACCCTACTTCCTTTGATATTGAGTGGTCAAAGTGGAGGATCTCCAGTGGGATGGTGGTAGTTGAAAGAGGGTTCAGTAATACAAAATGATACCAAGGAGAATTTTATGAAAAATGCAAGATCTCAAGAAGAGAAGCAGATGAATCTGATGCTGTTGAAAGTCCAGGGCTCAAACCAAGATCCTTCTGCCCAGTGCCGTTCACACCAGTGTAACAAGAATGAGCTCAGTGGAGTAGGAGCTTTATTCTTTGATCAAGGAATGGAGAAGAGGGAGATCATGCTCTAATGGCACCCTCTCCCTGATTAGAAAGGAGCCCTCTGTATTTATCGCCTGTGGCACAGAGAGAGTAAATTCTTTTAGGGAAGCATAATCATACTTCTGTTGTGCTCGGCCCTTTTTTGCAGGGGCATTTTTTGCACATGATGCCCCACTGCCACTTAGTTTTTGCACTCAGCAGTTTAGTCTTTGTGGTCAGGAGTCCCTTCCAGTTCTTGTAAGCAAGTGTAATTAGTGACATCCTTTACGTATTGATAAATTGTAGGGTCCTTTTGATGATAGCCCAGTGACAAAGCTAAACCACTGTCAGCTAAATGACAGTTTACTGATGACCTGGACAAAACTATACATGGCAGAGCAGGATGCCATTGTTTAAAGTATATAAATTGTATCTTTAGTAATTAGTCATATGAACATCTTTCTAAAATGTGTTTTTTTCTATTTTCTTAAATTAAAAAATCAAAATAACTGGAATTTTTTCCTAAAGCTTCGATCATCATTAGGTATATAACTCTTCATATTCCTGCAATTTGACATTATGGAGGTATGTGGGGCTGTTTATACTCACTGCACCTGCAGATGTGTGTATGTGTGCCTGGCTGTGTGATGGCTGTTTGTTTGGTTTTTAAAATTTATTGGCTTTAAAGATTTTTCATTCTCCTCTCTTAATTTTGGACTACATGAGTTACATAGCATGACTTCTTGCTTCACTGCCTGATTACATAAATATAATCTTGATTAAAAACCAAAATAATAAATAAATAAACTGGGTTCAAGTTTCAGTTAATAAGTATAACTATGTGTAATTTGTTGAAATAAGAAGTTAAGGCAAGTTATCTCATCAATAAAAATCCCATCCCATCTTTTCACAAAATGGTTGCGAGAACAAAATAATGTCTATGAAAGCAGCAGTAAAACCATAAAACATTATGCAATTATAGACACTGGTATTATTAGATACTGAAAATTGCTATTCGAGAAACTCCATCCCTTAATTTACTTTTTGTAATCTTCTGTGAGATAGAAATTTTGGTAAAGATTTTCAGTATGAGTAATCTAAAGTAGAAGAATGCTCTTAGGTCAGAGGAGTTCTTGCTTTGTGTTAACTGCAAAGGTTATTTGGGTCGATACACCCTCTTCTTTTCCTTTATGACAAGGCTGTTAGGTTGCTAAGGTCACCTCTAAATAATATTTGGAATGAGGCTTTATTCAAGCTTTGATGAATATTATGTAATAAGACTTACAAAACGTGTATGGCATGTTTGCCTTTCATTGTGCTATTAAGTCTTTTTATTTAATTTCCAAGATGTTAGTGAAATAAAGAACAAATAAACTATATCAGTGGCAACCATTGTTGAAATATTGATTTTCTTATTCAAAATACCAAACTCATGGGCTCAGGAGTTTTGTAGTACAGTTTGCTACTCAAGAAAATAATAGTTCAATTTGCTAAAAAGAGAAAAATTAAATTATCTAAATGATTTTTGGAGTCGCATATAATGACACATTTTGTTTTCAAGCTTATTCACATAAAACTTTAGGTGTTCCTACTAAATGGATATTTTAAGGTATAGAAATGTCATTATGATCCAGTACTTAAATATGAATTTCAATTTTACATAGTGGGTAAAATAAGCACCTCTTGAATGATCTCCTAAATATGGAATAAAGTAGACCAGAGTTAAAGTTTAGAGCATCACAAAGTCAAAGTGTTAGCATAGGTCATTAGCCAGTTATTAACAAAGGAAGAGAGTAAAGTGAGTCAGATATTAAGAAGTCTGCTTGATTCACCAGGAAGCTACAGCTTCACATACTCCAGGGGATCAAAGCACTTCCCCACCAAGGGAATTAAGACCCCTCCCTCCCTCATATAGGGAGGAAGGACCAATCTCCCTGGTCTACTCACCCAGGTTATGGGGAAAGGTAAGCACTTGCCCAAAGGGAGACAAGATGGTGACCATAGAGGCCTGTTAGTCTAACCAGGGAAGGGAATAGATTGGTTAAGAGGTGGACTCATTAGAAGCCTGTGAAAGCTTGGAAATTGATTGGTTAGTTTGAAAAAGCAGCTGGTCTATCCCAAACCTAATATAGTATAATCCCAGCTAACAAAGCCTTTCTCTCTCACTCACCCAGTAATACACCCCTGTCCTATTCATTTGCACATTCTCTCCAAAGTAACCACATGGGTCTCGCAGCCACCTGAGGTCCATAGCAGGCTACACAGGCTCCAAAGGACTAAGCTTTAACATGAAATAGAAACTTTGGTCACAAGCCTTTGTTTGGATATTGATGAAGACAAGATTAGATTTTTTTCCATGGTGGGATGAGTGGAGGTGAAACACTGGAAACCCTGGGGCAGCCTTCCACCTGAATAAATCTTACCAACCACAGTCTATGGTATGTGGGTCTATTGAATGCTTGCCTTGCAGTCTTGTGAAAGACCACAATTTCTGCCAGTGGCAATAGATTTTTATTTCTCACGTTGCATCACTTCTTGACTTTGTAGTATAGAAATATCTTTAGTGACTTGTATTTCAGAGAAAAATAAGCTAAGACTCTATTTTCTAAAATTATTGAAGCCATTTGTCCACTGACAACAGTATCAGGTCTGCAGACAGATAGTAAATTCCAAAACATGGTAATAATTTTGAAATCCTTATTGCAAAAATTGTTTGAAGGGTAAGTATTTGTATGACATTAAGAACTTCTAGGTAAATATGGCCACATTGTAGCATAACAAAGTCTACAAAGTAATATTACTTAGGGAACGCACATGTTCCCTTAAAGGGGGATTTTATTTTTTGATTGTTTTTGTTTTCTCTATACTATAAGAAGACTCACTAAAAATTAGGCTTTTATAAGTTTCTACCATAACTGAATTAATGTTTGGAAATAGGCCAGAATCATATGGCAATCTTTGTAAGCTAACAAAATTCAAGATTGTGAAGAAAATTGGACTAGTGGCTATTCTGATCTTAATCCATTCTTAAAAACCTCACTGAGAAATGACTGTCATGTGTGTGAAGAATTTTAACAAAATCACTAATTTGAAGAAACTGGATCTCTCATTTATCTGGTTTTGTTTGATTTGTTAAAGGAAAGGACAAAGACATAACTGCTGAAGAATGGGTAGGGTTTGTTTTGAGAACACCTTAGGTACTCTGACACCAACCTATTTAGAGGCTGAGATTATGATAGTTTAGAAATAAGTGGAAAAAGATAGTGGAGAGGTAACAATAAATGTTGATTTTATCTTCCTAGTATTAAATAGTACTTTAATAATTCACTATAAATTCACACTATTCTCTGATATATCCTTTAAGCTTTGGCATGTTATTCATCTTTTAAAAGTGTGAGAACAAAGCCACAATTTTTGGAAGATCTGGGGAAAACACACACCAACTGATACCATTTACCTTGTACTCACTAGGGAAAACCTGCATCAAAAAGCATTTTAAAACATCTGTTAAAGTTTATCAATTTAGACTTGACAAAATAAATGTGCAGATGTGGTTGTTAGTTTTCATATTTTATTTTTTAAGGTCATTGATTTTATATATGAATATAGTATATAATATTATTTTACTAGAAATCAGGATATGTATTTGTATTCCCATAGAGCTAAATGGGGCTTAATAGCTTTTGTGGGTATTATATCACTAACTTTCCTGTCAATTCTACGTAGTACCAATATGAATAGTCATTACTTATGTTCATTTGAGAGAGGGGGTAATTAAGTAATGAAGAACAATAATTACTTTTACAAGATAAATGTGGCAAGTAGAAAATACTTGAAGGACATTTTTAATATAATTTATATTCAGCCATAGGTCTTTAGTTGCTATAACACGAGAGTGAAAATTTCCCTTAAGCTATATTTTTCTTCAAGGGGTAGAATGAAGCATTCTACATACTGAAGCAGATTTGTAGATATTTCTCAGATGGAAAGTAAGGTCAATGTCTAACAAGGCTATTTAAGTGGAAAAAGAAATACAAATAGTAAATAATTCATAATTTGTAGAATAATAAGAAATAAATCTAACAATAAATTTACTTCTCTTATAATTATAAAATCTGAAGAAATATGGATAATGGCAAAGTTGAAATTAAAATTGGTTGAATTACTTCAAGGTAAACAAGGTAAAATGCTAACGTAAATTATTTTCCAGACTCTAATTACTTGTTTAAAAATGTCAAAGCCTATGTAGTAAAAATGTTGAGATGTACAATAGATTATAATAAAATTAACTTGAAACTTTAGATAATTTCCTTCTCTAATTCATATTTAATTCTCTAATAAACATCCTACATATCTATAATACCACTATTTATACAAGGGAATACAGCCCTTAAGTAAATTAGGTTATTCACTAGAGGCTACTAATGATATTATCAGGGTAAGATTGTTCTGAGTCTTAATCCATCACTCTTCCCAGTACATCAGATAGACCCTTAGCCACCAATTTTCCACCTTTAAAAACTTTTCATTCAAGGCCAAAAGCAATCAACACATAGGAGTTAGCAAAAGTAGGTTTACCATTGTAAATGCACAAGTTTATTCTTGTATTATTTATTAATTATTGTATTATTTACTGTATTACAACAGTAAACCTACTTTTGCCAAACCCTGTATAGTGGAGGGAAAAGCTGGCGAATCCTTTCCATGGTAAACAAGTATAAAACTTGACAAAATTTTCAAAAACAACCATCTAAGGGTTCTAGAAATTTAACAAAGACAATCAACAAATTAAACAGTATTTACACACAAAACGCTGTCAGAAATTTGGGTAAAAGTGTGGGTATCTGTGTCTTCTGTGTGAAGCTGCTCCCATCCCTCTATACCTGGTTCTTTTGCCACTGAAAACAGCACAAAAGGTCTCCATCCAAATAGAGGGAATACTTTTACAGTATATACATATATTAAATCATCATGTTACACACTTTAAATACCTTACAGTTTTGACAACTAAGGGGAAGCAAAGTTTACCAATTCTCAATATGCCTTTTGGGATATTAATTATTAAAGTTGGTTATTTTTAAAAAACAAAACTCTCAGAACTTTGACACTCCTCTATACCTGCTTAAAGAAATTCAGATTAAAAACATAAACTGCTTAAAGAGAGTCAGCTATTACTTTAGCACAAAATACAGTAAGTGTGGCAGAGAGGAACCTGCAAAGTCTATTGGGTAGACACCTTCTGTGTCCCATTGTTTCTGGGTGGCCAGGTAAGAAATAATTTACCTCATGTTTTCTTTCTCATCTCTCTGTGAATTTCCTACTTTCTCCTTCAAATCCCAGACCACTGCCTCCTTTTCCTTAGTCCAGATGGTGGAGAAGTCTCAACTGCTCAGTATGTCCTCAGGGCTCATATTCTTATGGGAGCCTGTATATACATATGTAATAAATTTCATCATTTTCCTGTCAATCTATTTCACGCTAATTTGATTATTAGTCCAGCTAGAATAATGCAGAAAAATGGGAGGAAAAATAATTTTCTTCCCCCACATAATGATGTTACAAAGGCAAAAATATTTACAGTTGATATAACAATCTGAAGATGCAATTTAAAAAAAGAAGTAAAGGCATATACTGAGCAAAAATAAAATATTATTGAGGGGAGATAGAGTATCTAAACAATGGTATATCACACGCATGTCAAAGGGAAAACTCAATATTGTTAAGAGGGCAATGGAGTACTTACCAAAATAAATTACAGATTAAACATAATCCCTATCAAACTTGTGTTCAGCATTATTCATAGAAATTGGTAATTTATCACATATATAGGATCTGGTTACTGCTAATTTACCTGCTTCATCTATGGCTCCCTATATTCTCTGTATTCCTGCCATTTTAATGTTTTTATGTCTCTTCTATGCTTTATCCTAAGATGGCTTTCTGTGTCTGCTATTTCCTTACCAGGGAATATTCTCACCCACTCCCACCTAACTACCTTCTTCAAGGTGGCCTTCAGATTTCGGATAAGATGGCTTTTCCTCAGTGAAATTTTCCCAGGGCAGTCTTCTGTTTCTGCTGTGCACTCTCCTCAGGACTGCTTATTGCAATTGTACTTAAATAATTAATTGAATAACTTGTTCAAAGTCAGTTCTCCTACTAAAATGTAAGCTTCAGAAAGCCTTAAAAATAACATCTGACTTCATTTCCATATGCTAGGAATTCAGTAGTGCTTTTGGCTATGATAAGTTAAGGAGTTTCACTTTGAGTTGGATGTTAGTTACATGGTGTTAGTCCTCAAGACCCTCACTTCATGGTACCCTTCCTGTGAGGATGTCAGGTTAGGTCAGAGTGTTTGTTCCCTGGAGAGTACACATACATTTCTTTGTGATTAGACAAAGAGCATAATCTAAATATGGTCTCCATTTAAAGTTGGCTGCTTAATGTTCAGGATGATTTTTACTGATACCAAATTAAAAGTAACAAAGAAAAGAACACCATTCTATTATTTTTAATATAACAAATGCATATGGAAACCAATAGTTTTATTAGATCAGGAATTTCAAAACATCCTATATCTACTTTACTTAAACATGATTAGTTTCTCCTAGTGAAAAAAACTATAGATTTGCAAACAAGAAACTTGACACCTACTACTATATCCCATCTGAAAATATGTCACATCTGTAAAAGTCTTTCCTACAGGCTTATGGTGAGGATTAAATGGGTTACCATGTTTGAAATTTCCTCATGTACTCTAAAACACCATGTAGATGCTACTCACTGTTTGTATGCCCATTACAGAGAAAAGATGAAATAATCCTATTTTATGTTCTCAGTGGACATGGACTTGAAACACAGTTATTAGACTGTCAAATCTTCCATGGGAGTTATGCTACATAAGAATGGCAGTGGAAATGCATTATCAGACCCAAAGGAAATGTTTGATTCTTAAAGATCATGTGCATGCAGCAACTATAAGTGTGCTTGACTTTTCCATGCATAAGGTATAAATGTACATACCTACAATGTCACAAGTTCAATACTTAAATTCTGAAATCCTTATGTGACACACTGAAATTTCACACACATACACACACAATCTCTGACTGAACTGAATCATGTCTATTTTTCATCTTCAAGCTAGAGAAAGGGTGCTGATTGGCCTACCTATAAAGTTCAAGTTGCAATTGCCCTGTGGAATATTTAAACCACCTGGTTAATGAGAGAGTAATGCCTATTAGTGCAGAATCTAATGTTTCTAACTATTATTAATATTGACTACTGCAGCAGATTAGAGAGTATAGAAACAGCTAACTTAATCACCTGTGCTGTGCCCTTTGAGAACCTGGAAAATCTGTTCTCCAGTCTACCCCAGGAGTGTATCCTAGATGGGAGAGGAAGCATAAATTTAGAAGGATTATGTCCTCCTCCTTATAAAATGCCTGAGTTACTTCATTTTTGTCTGAGCAATGATGTAAGACTAAGGCTCTGGCCAGTCCCACAGCATATAGAATCACTGCAGGAGAAATCTTCATTTCACATACCTGTGACCCGCTCTGATTCTTTATTTAAGAGGCACCCATTCATTTTGTGTAAATGTCGATGATAAGCTAAGCTTCAGCAGTTATTCGGGGGGAATAAGGTTTGGCATAGCCCAGATGAAATTAATGAATATCTAACCTGTGAGCAGCAATATCAGAACTGACAGCAGCAAAATTACAGAATCAAAGAAGCCAGAAACATTAAGGTGTAACTGGATCACATCCTCACATCCAGGATTTTAAAGGGTGGCATGGAATCTTGTGCATATCAAATTAGTCATCAGGTCAAATTGCAAGTGAATTCACCTTCTGTGTAAAACTTTGGAATTCCCACGGAGAGGACTTGGAAGGCAAACGTATCCCTAGGTGAACAGTCAGAGCACCTGATCCTGTATAATTACATGGAATGAGAATTTGATACATGACAGTAATTACCTAGCTGAAGGTGCAATTAGCCATTTGTGACCTCATTCTGAGTGGCAACTAATTAACCCTTAATGTCAAAAATGTCAACCTTCATCAAGACACCAAAGAGAAGTACTACATGATCAGCTAATACTTGTTGCAACCTATTAATGGTTGAATCTGTCATTAGAAATGTGAATATATCATTTTTACATCAGCATTTATATTAAGATGTAGTATATGTTTCATTTCTTTTATTTTGTGGCTGTATTTTTTTTATATCCTTGTATGGGTAAAAATCCTTTTCTAAAATAAGAGTAAGTTTTATTCATATGCATATAAAATCATCTCTCAGTGAGTTAAAACCCAGTCAGGAGGTATAAAAAGAACTATAACTTGTCAGTGGCATGTGATATCTCAGGATTATGGAAATGGTACTGAATCTGAAAAGATTTCTAACTATGCTATCATTGTAATCACTTCCTCTCAACTCCAATATTGGCCTCACTGGAAATTGATTCTGATACTTTGTTTTTGTTGTAAATGCTAAAGATGTAAGAAACACCCTCTGGGATTATATGGAGAAGACTAAGATCAAGATCCTTTTTAAACCACCAAATATTGGCCCACAGTTATTTGCTGTCTATTTACTTCTTGGTGTTTACTATCAATAAAATCACAAAAGTTTAAAAATCTACATAATATATATGAGTTTGCTTCAATTAAGGAAAAGCGCTGTATATTTTCTTCACAAAAGTAGGTTCAGAGAAGTAACCTCAAAGACAGTCTTTCAAATAATTAGCATGAACCTGTACTCATTTGTTCTGAAATACATCAAATTATTAAATAGAATCAATGTGACAAGTACTTATATTGCAGACTGGAAACAAAATCTAGCACTGATATTTCATTGTCTGGGATGCCACACCGGAAGCTAGTGTGTGATGCTGAAATTCTGCAGGCTGTGTGATTTGATTCTTTCGTTCTTCAATATTATTTTAAAGGGTCTAAACTTAATCCAAATAATTTCATTTTTAAAAAAGATAAGCAAACTGTTTTCTCAAGCACCTTACAAACTCATGTTTCTGGAGCAGCAGGTGCAATACCAAGAAAAAGTACCCAAGTCTAGCATCTTATTCTTTGACTGGTATGCGTGACACGTTCAGAAAGGGTAACCGATTATAACATATTCAAAATCACATTGACAATTTTTATTACTTCAAATCACTCTAAAGACCTATAGAGGTAAAGTAAAGACCTAAAGTAAAGACCTTAAGTAAAGACCTAAAGACCTTATAAATAAACACAAGAGCAAAGACATATCACTTCAATTCCCTTAAATACATTCTAAAATAAAGTATTTATTTTTGTGTGCTACATATAGAAAGGTATTTCGTAGTGTATCAATTTGCCTGAAGCTGCCACCGGAACCTAGATGGGGGGATGTTATGTTCAATTTAAGATGAGAAATACCTCTAAAAATTCAATAATCTTTCAAACTAGAAAGAAGGTAAAACTTCTTAAAGAGAGAGAGAAGCAAGGAGTGAAAACAAAGAACAAAAGCCAACTATGACTTACTAATTAATGGAAAACAAAATTCCTATTAAAAGTTAGATGTAAAGTCGTTTACTTACAGGAGTTGCTCTGCTTCCAAGGAGTTACTCAGTTTTTCTAGTTTTTCATTTGTTTAGGTTAGAAATTAAAACTACATAACACAGACTGTAAGCTTAGCCATCAAAGTGTCAGTTGAACCAGTTATTTCCACTGACTATTCAGTTTTCATGTCCACACCTCCAAGGCCCACACCAAGTAGGTCTGCTGCTGGACTGCTACCCATTCTGCTCCTTTTCAGTGGAGGGGGGCCATTCTGGGCTCTCTGAATGAGGGCTAAACTCTGCCACTCAACATGTGTGATGAGCCACATGTTCCAAATCATACTGTTTATTCAAAACCATATATTTCCATGTAAGAGTATGTGGGCCAGTAGAGAAATTTACATGCCAAACATGTATCTTAGCAGTTGATTTTGGCTTTTCTACTTGAATCACACGTAACAAAATATGAGAAGCTTGCCATAGTCACATATTTTATGTGTGAATATGTCATTTTTTCATCAACAAGGTTTTCAGTGTTATTGCATTCTATCTAGATTTTTAAATAATTATACTGAGTATATATTTTATAAAAATATGAAATACTTTAACCATCTGGCTAAATATTTCAAAACATTAGTTGTGAATTTGTTTTATAGCTGAAAAAATTTTAATTGCCAAATGTAAAACTTTATCATTGGTTAAGAAATTATAAATTATTCTTAAAATCACATAATTGAAGAGCATGTAAGTTATAAGAACTTACAAATAAATGTCTGCATTCATCCAATTTTCAAAATATATAACAGCATTTTTTAAATTGATAGTTTAGCTATTTCTAGTCTGTCTTTTTAAAAAATAATGTTCAGGTTCAAAATAGCAGCATAGGTAAACTTGGCTCACCTCCTCACACAACCACATCAAAATTACAACTCAACTACAGAACAACCATCACTCAGAATTGTCAGAAATCAAGCTGAACAGAAGTCCGGCAACTATGGGAGAAACTACAAGGTGACTTATGGGGGGGGCGAAGAGGTGGAAGAGGCTGGTCCCACACCCACATGTAGTGGATAAAATTTGGGAGGGATATCTTGGATTCCTGCTCGAAACCAGGCCCCTAAGCCCAGAGTTCCAGTCCAAGGAAGATAAGTGATAACTCCCAGCTATAAAAACAAGCAGGGATTGAGGCTGTGGAAGATGAACTGCTAAAGTCTCAGCCAGTTCCTCATAAAGGGCCTGCACACAGACTTACTCAGATTTATTCCCTCTGAACTCCAGCACAGGAAAAGCAGTTTGAAATGCACCAGAGACATATGGGGAGGAATTGAATTGTCTAGCATCAATGCGAGAGCTGGGGAACAGCTTTCTCCCAAAGTGCTGGAAGAGGCTCTTTTTCTAAGCGCACCCTCACAGGGCCACAGAGCCTACAGGGGCACCATATCTGAGACTCCACCAACCTGGCTCATACTGTTTACCCCATCCTGGTGATTTCCTGAGGCTCCACCCCAACCAGAATTTGGGCCCACCTAGGCTGTTTCCAGTGGCTTCTCTATACAAACGGCTTGTCTTGGCTTGTGCTTCAGATTTTCCTAAATTCTATCAAATAAAGAGCATCTGGCCTCCATGTGCCCTGTGCCTATTGCTTAGTGACCCCAGGCCCGGCACTAGCAGCAAAGCAGCTGGCCTTGGTTCACAGCTTGGACTCATTTAGGCACCTCCAAGCCCAGCACAAGTATCAGCCAACTGCAGATTTCTTTGTAGCTTATTTGGATGGCCCCAAATAGAACACATGGGTTGGCTGACCTTGGCCTACACATCCCAGGAGGCCCCAGAGCCTGTGCACCCATAAACAGCTACAGACCAAATCAGAGCACAACCACCCCATCACCTCACCAGTGACACACTCAAGGGGCAGACTCAGTGGACACCAGAGCCCTGCTGAAGAGAGTCCTTTTCTGTAGAATGGACCTCTACACAGCTGATCATCCATGGTGGTCGGAGGTTGGTGGCCAGTGGCCACTATCAGACATTGCAGCTGATTGATCTGGGTAAATCCCTCTGTTGACCTGCCAACTGTAATCAAGGCTTGGCTGCGGAATGGGGGTGTACACAGCCCACATGGTCGGTGCACCTCAAGTGCCCAGCTTGGGTGATTAGGGAGGCTGTGCCAATGAACCCTATAACTACATTAGGCCACCTTACTAAGCCAGGGAGTCATAGAAGCTCTACAAAATATATGGAAAGAAACACAGTGAGGCTGCCAAAATGAGGCCATAAAGAAGCATGGCCCAAAAGAAGGAACAGAGCAAAACTCCAGAGGGAGAACTAAACAAAATGGAGACAAGCAGTCTGCTAGATGCATAGTACAAAAACACTGGTTATAAGGATGTTCAGGGAACTTACTAAGAACGTCGACAGCATAAAAAATGGCATGGAAACCATAAAAAGAACCAGTCAAAAGTGAAGGATATACTAACTGAAATGAAGAATAATTATACTAGAGGAAATGGTACTGATAATCAAATCAGTGATTTAGCAAAAAGCAAAGCAAAAAACCCAGTCACAACAACAAGAAAAAAGAATCCACAACAAATGAGGATAGTGAAAGGAACCACTAGGACAACTTCAAGTGTACAACATTAGCATCAAGGGGGTGCTGGAAGGAGAAGAGAGAGAGCAAGAAATATTCTATCCAGCCAAGCTCTCATTTAGAATTGAAGGACAGAAAAAGAGCTTCTCAGACAAAAAAAAAAAAAAAAAGCTAAACAAGTTCATCCTCACCAAACAATTATTATATGGTTAAAGTGTCTTGAAGAAGAAGAAGAAGAAGGAGAAAATATGAACAATAAAATGGTAATAATCACATATCTATCAACAACTGAATCTAAAACAAAATAAATGAACAAGCAGAACAAAAACAGAATCATAGATACAGAGAACGTTTTGATGGTTGTCAAATGGGAGGGGGGTCAAGGGTATAGGTGAAAAAGTTGTATGGATTAAGAAACAGAAATTGGTTGTTACAGAGTAGTTATGGGGATCAAAGTACAGCATAGGGAATAGAGTAGCCAAAGAACATATGCAGGGCCCACTGACATGGACAACAGTGTAGGGATTGCATGAGGACATAGGAGGGGATCAGGGTGGAATGGGGCAAAGTGGGTAAGTTTGGGACAACTGTAATAGCATGAACAATAAAATATAATTTAAATAAAAGTGTTCACATTTATTCATGGGATTAGACATTCAAATTCTGGATATATAATTTATACTTATAGCACATATTTTAGTAAGCAAAAGCCCTGGATTTCAAATGCAGGTGGCTGTGATGATCTCATTTGCAAATAATAATATTTTAAAAGAACCCAAAACTTAAAAATAAAAAGTCACCCCTACAACTGAAATGCAGAATTTCATACTGTTATACTGTTTTTCTTATGCAGAATATCCTATAGCAATCTGCATTTTTTATTACTTGCAGGCAAATCAATGTACCATAGAGACAGTTATACACAAAAATTATATGGAGATGTACGAGTTTGTGGATACATACCTCTATCTAAGACTTTCTCATCAGTTGATATTCAGAAGGGTGAGGGTGTTTACTATTCTTAAATGTATTATAACTGTCTTCCATATGGTGAGAGGAAAAGATTCAAGGAAAAAGTTGCTTTTGAGAAAGTTTTGATTTTAAAGTTCATCTACATTTGAACAGTATTATTTACATTAGAGAAATGGAAAAAGAATGTTCCTAAAGGAAAAATAATGTACATGTATATATGTGCATGGATGTGTTTTGTACATGTGTGTATTGGCATGGAGAGTTGAGTACAGAGGTGAAATTCAGAATAGGTAAATCCATAAAACCAGAAAATAAATTAATGTCTTCCAGAAACAGGTATTACAGACAATGAGAAACTTTTGCTAATAGATAGGGACCTTCTTTTTGGCATGAGAAAATTGTTAGGGAATTAGGTAGTGGTGATGGTTGCATGACCTTGTGAATATACTAAAACCCACTGAATCGTACACTTTTGAAAGTATACATTTTATGGTATGTAAATTGTATTTCTAAAAACAAATATTTATGATTATGTACTGATAGAAATACATAATTATATAATTTAATTAATGAAAACAAGAGAGCTCTTCCCTACAGTGTAATTACAATTAATAAATGTATAGGGAATTATGGAAACAAAGACTCATCATTTGACAAATATCATGGTAATAAAAGTTTCAGGAATATAATAAAAAGACACTAAAGTTAATAAGCTAATTTATGATTAGAAACATGATTATTTGCACTGTGCAAGTATCTGCCCATTAAACAAACCCAAAAGTAAAACAAAACAAACATTTTTTAGGTGTGTCAAGGGCCATCTTCTCTCAAAAACGTGTAAAAGGATCCTCTTCAAACAACACATTTACTCTTAAGCTAGGTTTATGATACGTCATAGCTAAAGAGATCTCTACATTTAAAATTTATCATCTTCTATCAATTATAAGAATGCTCTTACACAAAATTATTCCTGTCTTACTCTGTTATAGTGAAATTAATGTTTTCGGTTCCATAAGACTTAGTGGAATTTCTTCATATTTTTGAATCACCATAGGCATAATATTCCCTTGACTGGAATCTTCTACTTCCAATTGTGGAAACATGTATTGAGTTGGCCAAAAAATCTGTTTAGGTTTTTCTTTCCATAAAACAAAAGACATATTTTTCATTTTTACCAATAACTTTATTGATATTTTGAGTATATTTGCCTTCTCCCACTATTGGCTTTTAGAAGCCAACAGTGTTGCTAAACATCTCCCAATGCATAAGACAGTCCCACAGCAAAGAATTATTTGACCAAAATGTCAATAGTACCAAGAAACTTCTCAAACCACTTTTGACACATTTGATCAGTCCCAACACTTTCTCCTTACACTGCACAAATCTTTTTTTTATGTTTCAGTTGCATTTTTACCTTTCTTGAAATAATAAAGCATAATAATTTACCAATTGTGATGTTTTTTTTAAATGCATGCTGATATGACAGCTGTCACAATACAATCTAACAAAATTGTTTTGAATTAAGTTAAAGACAACTCAGCACTACTAGAGCCATTGTACAGGAAAACTAAATGAACTTTATGGCCAACCCAATACTTCCTTCTGCTGTGTCCAATAGCCCCATTCCCTCAGTGATTTTGATATAAAAAGTTCCCAGTACCAGTTTGAAGATTTTATCACATTCTTTTTTACCTGGATTTTTTTTACAATTTTATATAATGTACAAAGAAAACATTTAAAATACTCTGTTATGTTATCAAATGCCTATGATATAAGAAAAAAGCAATATGAGCAATCTTATATTTATTTTTCCCCTATGATGTCTATGGAAGAAAAAGAAAAACTCATACATCAAATGAAAATTCTACCTCTCTTGGATTTTTTCATTTTTATGTTAATTTCTTCAATTCAACTTCTATTTCATTTTGTAAATAAGCCAATATAATAACATGTACTTGTGACTTTAATTATCAAAATAAGTTATAATACAAAAATAATAATAAAATTTGATTATTGTGATTAAGTATTCTATGAGCACTTCCACAATCAAATTTGATTCAATTGAATTTAACTTCATGTGTTTTAAAATATTAGATAATAAGATAAAAAATAAGATAGTATTCATATTTTAAGGATTTTGTAATCCAGTCAAGAGCAATAAGAAATAACTAACCAAAATGGCAGGTACTGTTAGTGATATGTCATTTTAGGTCTATTTCATAAGCAACAGAGTTTATCCTGTTATTGCTTTATCACGAAAGCTAGGTTCTGGTTATCACTAACTATTTAGTTGGGTAGATATCTGTATGACATACAACAGATAAAATATTTTTCAGTAAAATAAATATACACATTCTGACAAGTGGTTCCAATTTAACTTGTTTTATTGTTGTTCAATTACAGTTGTACCACCTTTTCCCCCATTGCTCTCCCCTACCCCACTCAGTCCCCCACTCCCACAGTAAGTTCACATGTATTTTAAGTATTCCACAGCATTCAAAATGTCTAATAATATTTACTGCTGAGGCATACAAGGTTTTCTTAGAAGATACTTATACAAATACTAGTCATATTTAATAGTGCTTAGCTTATAATATGAGATAATGTTATAGTCCAAGGCAGCATAGCTCAAGGCAAAATAAAACTATAGAAAAAAAAAATTGATCGCTTCTCGGCCTTTTGGCTAAGATCAAGTGTAGTATCTGTTCTTATCAGAAAAAAATTGAAAATTAAAAACCCAATGAAATTTAATACCTTCAGATCTTTAAATAGAAACTTTCAAGAACAAAATTCAGAGCACAAAAATTATTAGAATTATATATACACAAATATATGTTTGCATATATGTTATATATATACATATGTGCACATAAAATGTGTATATTTATATAAATTATATATGAAAGTTTAAAGGGGAAAAATGGGAGCATACATATGTTGCCCAGGGTTTTCAAATCTCTGAATTCCTGTTGTAAGTCACGTAACCAATCACATAACCTCCTGCCCCACAAGAAGAATATCTATTCCAGCTTGTTTCCTTATTCAGTTATTCTCCATTAAAATGGAACTCCTGTATACTTGTAATATTGTTCACAGATTCTTCTTTTTATGTCCATAAACCTCCCTTTCAATTTCCTTTACCTTTCCAATAGTTTTGGACCATATGTCAAATATATTTCCACTATCTTCTGGAATCGTTCTCTAAGGATACCAACCAATATTGATTTCTAGA
Organism: Desmodus rotundus; assembly: GCF_022682495.2. Lineage (NCBI taxonomy): Eukaryota > Metazoa > Chordata > Mammalia > Chiroptera > Phyllostomidae > Desmodus > Desmodus rotundus. The sequence continues at coordinate 55,319,189 of NC_071399.1, read as the reverse complement.
ATTGTTTATCTCCCATGATAATAATTAAATATAATTTCAATTATTTAGTAAATTATATCTTCCTTTTACATTTATAAAATGTTAAGGTTTATGTTTTACTCCAACATATATTTTAAATTCTTCAAGAACAGTGAATTTTATTTATTTTATTTTTCATATTCCCTACAAAGGACATAACAAGTAATGCTGTGACCAAATATATGCAAAATGTGTGAATGAGGACTTCTGGCCAATATGGAGGTATGGGTACACACACTTTGCCTCCTCACACAACCAAAAGAAGGACAACAACAAAATTAAAAACAAAAAACAACTAGAATTTCCAGAAGATAGAATTGTATGGAAGTCCAACAGTCAGAAAGTAAAAGAAGAAACGTTCATCAAGACTGGTAGGAGGGGCAGACACAGGCAGCTGGGGCAGAGAGGATGCCAGCAAGGCAGCAGCTGGAGGAGTGGGCAGGGGAGGCAGTGGCTGGCAGTCCCACATTTGTGTTTGGATAAACCAGGAGGAACAACTGGGGAGTGAAGCACATGGAGCAACCCATGGTTCTAGAATAGGGAAATAAAGACCCCAAACCTCTGGATATAAAAACCTATGGCGGTTGAGGCAGCAGGAGAAACTCCCAGCAGCACAGGAGAATTTATTGGAGAGACCCACAGGGTCCTAGAAGGTACACAAACACAACCACTCAGGAATCAGCACCAGAAGGGCCCAATCTGTTTGTGGGTAGTAGGGGAAGTGACTGAAAGTGACTGAAAGCCAGCCGAGAGCTGAGCAACTGGCATTGTTCCCTCCTGGACAACTCCCCCACAGACAGTACCACAATGCAGAGACCTGGGTTGCCCCACCCTGGTGAATACCTAAGGCTCTGCCCCTTACTATGTAACAGGCCTGTTGAGACAAAGAAATATGCTCCTAATGAAAGAACAAATCAAAACTCCAGAAAAATAACTAAGCAATGAAAAGATAGCCAACCTATCAGATTCAGAGTTCAAAACATTGGTAATCAGGATGCTCACAGAACGGATGCAAAATAGAGAAAAAAGTGAAGGCTATCCAAAGTGAAATTAAGAAAAATATACAGGGAACCAAGACTTAAGGAAAGGAAACTGGGACTCAAATCAACTATTTGGAGCAAAAGGAAGAAATAAGCATACAACCAGAACAGAAGAAGAAACAAGAATTCAAAAAAATGAGGAGAGGCTGAGGAACCTCTGGGACAACTTTAAACATTCCAACATCCGAATTATAAGGGCACCAGAAGGAGAAGAGGAAAGTCAAGAAACTGAAAACTTATTTGAAAAAATAATGAAGGAGAACTTCCCTGACCTGGCAAAAGAAATAGACTTCCAGGAAGTCCAGGAAGCCTAGAGAGTCCCAAAGAAGTTGGACCCAAGGAAGCACACACCAAGGTACCTCATAATTACCTTAGCCAAGATTAAAGATAAGAAGAGAATCTTAAAGGCAGAAAGAGGAAAGGGGACAGTTACCTATAAAGGAGTTCTCATAAGACTATCAGCTGATTTCTCAAAAGAAACCTTACAGGCAAGAAGGGGCTGGAAAGAAGTATTCAAAGTCATGAAAAGCAAGGTCCTACATCCAAGATTACTGTATCCAGCAAAGTTATCATTTAGAATGGAAGGGCAGGTAAAGTGTTTCCCAGATAAGGTCAGGTTGAAGGAATTCATCATCATAGCCCATATTGTATGAAATGTTAAAGGGACTTATCCAAGAAAAAGAAGAAGATCAAAAATATGAACAGTAAAATGACAACCAACTTACAACTATCAACAACTGAACCTAAAAAGAACAAAAACAAAAATGAACTAAGCAAACAACTAGAATAGGAACAGAATCACAAAAATGGAGATCACACACATGAAGGGCTATCAGCAGGGAGGGAGTGGGGAGAGGATGGGGGAAAAGGTACTGGAAATAAGAAGCACAAATGGTAGACACAAAATAGGGGAAGGCCAAAGAACTTATACTTATGACCCATGAACTAAGGTGGGGGGAAATGCTGGTGTGAGGGGGGTGTAGGGTGGAGGGGAATAAAGGGGAGAAAAAAATGGGACAACTGCAATAACATACTCAATACTTTACTTTATATATACTTTAAAAATGAGTGAATGAATATATAATAGAATGACTACAAGTGGTTTAAGTGTGAAAGGGATGTCATTGGAAAGTGAACTCATTTATTTGATACTACTAAACCATTATCAAACTATGAAGAATAAGAACAAGCAGAAATTAAATTGAGACCTAACAATTCCCTACATTATCTAATGTAACATAATAGTGTACCCGGAAATTTTATAATTTTAAACAGAACTTAACACATAAGCCATGTGTTATGTCACTATAAGCCATGAAAAGTTAGTTTTCAAGCCCGTTATTCATAATTAATTAAAGAAGCTGATCTTCATGATAAATTATGCATTGGTCTGGATGTTCAAATATTCATCTAAATGTGCACCATCAAATGTAGTTTATTGCCAAAGAAATTAGTTGTGATCAACTCAACATATCTGAAACTATGCGAAGTTACAAAAATGTATGGTGACCCTACCAGTCAAGCATCATGCAGGCAGTGAGTGTAACTACAGTTTTTAGGCATGAGATGCTTACTTGGTGTCTAATAGCTCAGTGCTGTAAGGGGATGGAAAATTAGTGCTATGTCAGTTGATTTTACTGTGTGTTGGCTGAGCAGTCTATAAGAAAATGTGAATGTTCAACGATAAACACACTACAAGTGAGAACTCTAACCCACTTATTCTCTTGTGTCTATTACACATTTAGTAAACTTCAGCTTGCAACAGTGCAGTTTCACAAATAAATGCAACTGGATATAAGGCTAAGGGAATTTAGTTTTCAGGCCTTGCTTTTCATTAGTATTGAGTGATTTAACAGAGAAAATTAAGCTATTAAATTACATGTATGTCTTTCAAAGGAATAAAGTACCAAAAATTAAAATTCTTAGAAAAAAAGTATCACCAAATTGCAACTGGTACCTTTAAAGAAAAGACAGTTTTGGGGGGGATAGGGGTGAGGGGGTGAATGTTCCCTTTTGTAGTCTACATATTAAACCTTTCAATGTAGGCAGCGTTGAATGGTGGTTAAAACCATAGTCTCTGAAGCCACACCATCTTGGATACATCCTGGCCTTACCACTGATAACTGTGGGACAATTGCATTAGTTTCTTCAGCTGCAGCATGGGAATACAATACTACTTACCTGTGGCAAAATCTTCTGCTTCATACTATCTGTTTTCTCTTTCTTTATTTTAATAACAAAAACCTTTGGGTTTCAACTGGTCACATGGCATTCTACAGAGTTGAACTCCAAGCCACCCTTGCAACCAGGTGTGGCCATGTGTTTGAATGCTGGTCAATAGTAGATGAGTGTTCTAGGTCTCCCCTTAAGGACAAATAGCTTGTTCAGTTTCTTTGTTTGCCCCATATCACTAGCTAGTAATTGTCAATAATTGGAGCAACTGCACTTTATGTAGAGGTAGAAGTGCCTATTAAGGATGACAGAGCCATTATACTAGTCTGGTTCCCTGGATAATGCCATAGAACAGAGCCTATATCCCCATCACAAACTATTAAACAAGAGGAAAGTAAAATTTTTCTTCTATTCTTTTAGTAGCTTAACCTATGTTTGCAGCATAACTACAACCCTATTTCATAGCATTGTGGTGAGAATTAAATGTTCTATTATGTACAAAGCATATAGAACAGTGTCAGGAAAACACTAAGTTCTATAGAAGTGTTTGCTATAATTTTTTCAATTACTATTATCAATTTTTAACCACAAAGCAACCACAAAAATACCACTGTACTAAGAACTCATAATTATTTATAAAATTTAATAGAATCCCAATACCTAACATTAAACTACTCACCCTTAACTTATACAACATGAACAGACTCATTTTATATCTCACCACAACACAAAAGGATGGGGAAATAGCTGTAATACTTAGAAAACAGCATTGCATTTAATTTATTTTGTTTGTTTCTAATTAATGCATGGAATGTGAAAAATTAAAATAAAGAGTGCCTTTATTAACAGGGTGATCTTTGGAGTCTTAGCTTATGTCCCACTCTGAAATGTACTGCCTTGTCAAATCATTTGAATTTGCTAACCTTCAGATCTTCACCAATAAAATGATAGGAATGCTAGTAAGTAAACAGCAGACATTTCATCGCTTCTTTCTTTGCATCCTGTACTTTCCTGCTCCTTTGTACCAACCCTCTCTCATATCCAACAGTGGGACTGATTGGTCCGAGCCAATATGAGTTACAATCATTCTCTTGCCACAGTGATCAGTTCATGCAATCTAAGCCAAGACGCATATGGGTTGTGAGTGTGAGTGTGTGTGTGTGTGTGTGTGTGTGTGTGTATTTAGGAAGGGGAAAATCAATGTGAAGTCTGGTATTGTACAATGGTGTGCAGAGAAGCATTGCCTCTCTTTCCCCATGTGACTAAGAAGGTTAGAGCTACAGTGGCAGCTAGAAGCCACTTCCAAAGCTAGTGCAAATTTAAAATCCCCACAAAAGCAGAGTCTAGAGAGCCTTATAATAACAAGGCCAAGGTGCTTATTGACCCAAACAGCCTTTGGACTTTTCAGTCTTATAAATTGCCTTTGAGGTTTGAACCAGTTTAATCTTGGCTTTTTTGTTAGATAAAGTCAGAAGCAGTTTAACTGTCTTATGTTTATTGTGTATAAATAAACTATTATAGGAAATACAGTGACCTGTATATTATATAAACCCATTTACTACTAGTTTTATAATGACAAACAAGAGTAGTTACACTTACATTCACAAGATATTTTTGAATGCTATTATTCTTTGGAAGAATGTTCTCCAATATAGAATGAAGCTGTTATACGTTTTTCTTTAAAAAGTAGCATATGTACATTCTAAAATACAATATATTATATCCATTTCATGTTTTCTAAAAGGAATTTCATATATTGTCTAGGTCATAGGAAGAGCTCACCCCCACCAAATGATATTTTTCTATTTTATACATTAAATTCCATTGAATCCTAAATCAAACTAAATCTAATTTTAGTTCATCCATTTTTAGCTGGTATTGGCAGTTATGTGTATCTCAGGAAACCTCTTGCCTAAACATGGAAGGCTTGAAAATGGCCAGTTAGAAACTTCACTTCTGAAACTATTCAAAAATAACTCAAACTGTGTAAGTAATGCACAGGACAAAATTAAATGTATTCCATATAATGGTGAAATATTAGATGAAGAGCAGGGGAATACTAGAAGAAAGGAAGCTTGGCTTTAATAAAAATGGAGCTTTAGAAGTTAAAATGTTTTTTTTTCTTTTGAGTTAAAATGTTTTAAACGCTATTTCTGAAAAGACAAATCCAGAGGGTGAAATTTCATTGAGGTATAATCACAAACTTTGCTGAAGAGCACACTATGAGATGCTTGCACAGACATGGCCTCATGAATGACAGGCACCTATCACACCGAAGTACAGCCATATCCCACATATCTTCCTGGCCTCACCTAAAGATCCAGAGTAGAAAAATGCATTTATTGTAGTGGCTATGCTTTTGTGAACTTTTCTTATTTGATGAATTGACCAACTCTGTGACTGCCACAGGCTACTATGTAAAGATAGTATTATAGATACTGAGTGCCACAATTAGGAATATTTCAGGAGGGGAGGGGGAATCTAAGTATTATACATGGAAATAGAAATGTTACCTTGTTTAATGAGCTAAAATGAAAAATAGAGCTGGTATTAGTAAATGACATGTTAAGAGGAAAAGCATGATGCAAGAATTCGATATTTTTGAAAGACATAAATAAGTGGAATTTCTTTCATATCAAGTGTACAATGAACCATATCTGTGTTCAGAGCAATACTAAAAACATCATGGGCTTTGGATTTGGACAGTTCAAAATTCTCTTCCAGGTCTGTAATCTTCTGGTTCTGTAATAAAACCTCTCCTAGTGCATTCATGGTACAATAGAGATCTCTCTTTTGGGCTTGTGATGAAGATTAAGTATGAAAATGGGAGTATAATGGTTTGGATATTAAAAGTCACTTAATGTCTGTATAAAATCCTCTTTCATTGAATAGGAAAAAATTTCATTATCATTATGTTGGTTAGGGAAGGACTGACTCCAGCAACAAACAATCCAAACATGCTGTGGGTTAACATAGCGATTTATTTCCAACTCATAGTCTACAGTGGATGTTCAGATTCAAAGACCAGCTGTCCTCTACATAGCTACTCGGGATCCAGGTTCATAGTAGCTCCACTGTGTTCAACACTTGGTTTACAAAGAAATTCAGGTATCTACAACTCAATAAAGTAGAAGGAGATAAAGAGTATGAAGCAGCTTTTTCCTTTGCAGGATATTTTATGGAATAGGCTCCTCTCATCCTATTCTTAAGTGGACTACTTACCACCTCCATTTGCATGGGATATGGGAATCTAGCTATATACCCAGAGGAGAACGGAACATGATGTGCTTGGACAGTGCTTGGTCTTTGCCACAGCAGCCTCTCAAGCCACCAAACATCTATGTGTAGTAGCCTTCTTTCTATGAAGAGCACAGATAGTCCCTCCCAAGGGAGATAAGACAAGTCCCTTTCATTATTCACATCTACATGAAATTCTAAAGTCTCTGGGTGATTCACAATCTTTTCCATCGGGTCTGGTCAAGGTTCCTCATGATGCAACAATTTATAAAATAAAATGCAAACCTTTGCTTTACTCTACTTCCAACATACACATTACAAAGGATGAAGCCAGTGTAAAGAAAAGCAGTAAATATACTCATTCTGAAAAGGGAAGATCAGAAAAACTTTGCAGCTATGAGACTCTTAACACAGATGGATTCCTACTGGGTAGCTTCTGTTTAAAACCCTTCCCCTGACAATGGGAAAGAATCCTTAATTAAATTCACATTCTACTCCATGGTCCACTGTTGCTTTACTTTCTCTCATGGTCCAGCAATTTATTCAATCATGGCTACCTACAGACTGTCTGAGGTATGGGTGTGAAGGGATTACATTTATTATTATCTATCCCTATGCTTGCCACATAAGAATAGATAATATGCTGAGTCCGTTTTCTAAATGAAAGTTCTTCAAAGCCTTTGTTTGTCAAGCATTTTTTTTTACTTTTATTTCCTGACATTTGGGGTTTATTCATCAATAGATTTTCTAATAACTTGAGGCTCTTTGTCTAAAAAATGTTGCACATTTTGAATCTTTGCAATTACTGGCAGAGCCTCTCTTTTTTGCAATACCCTGCTAGAAGTTGCAAGTTTTTCCACCCTCCTTTCATAGAGCTACAGTCTTAAAAAATACTTAGACCACATTCCAATTTGTCAGAGGCTCAATTTTGCCAAACATGTTGCCACAGGATACGGGTCACCAGATTTCCAGCCTGCTATAAATGTTTGTGTATAGCACTACCACTAAGCTAATGCAGGGTGTGTTAGTATTTTTTACACTTTTTATTACAATTTCCCCTGCTTTGAGTTATAAATATCATCACAATAGTCAGGGTTTGATAGCTTCTAAACTTCACTAGACTCCAAAATTTCAGTATCTTAATACCTTCGAAGTTTATTCTCTTCTTATTTAGTCCTTGTGTGGATTAAGGGCAATGGGATACTTTTCTTGGTGGAAGGAGACTAGAATGCAGTCCGAACTCAAAAGGGCTGAAACGAAGGGTTTTTAAAAAAACTTGGGTGAGGGGGAGAGCATAGGCCACCTGTGTTTTCTGATTGACTTTACCCAAAGGAAAAGTAAACTTTTTCTTATCTTTATGACAGGAGGCAGTTTCACTACTTGGATGAAGGTGCCCCCTTGAATCTGGTCAAATCAGGCTTCTGTCCTCCTTTAGAAACTGGGAGATAATAGCTCTTTCTTCCTCTATGATTACATTTCAGAAGAAGGGCCTCTGGGTCCTTGACAAAGGTATTCCTGGGTTGTAAAACTGGCAAGAATCATTTTTAAAAATTTACATCTTAAAGGGCCAGAAAAAGAACCTACTGCTACAAGTTTTCTAAAGTAAGTGCTCTAACAAAGGGAGGTCAGGAGCCTAGAGTCTGAAATAACCTGTCTAGAATTTAGTCAAGGTGAAGAGAACTTTAAGGCCTTCTTGAACAAGAGTCACTCAAGTCACCAGGCTGATGGCCATTCTACCATCTCTAATACAAGACTTCCAAGGTCACCCTGGAAGGTCAACAAAAAAGACAAAAAGCATAAAGGAGCTCAATATTTTTCTCAGTTCTTCTCCACATGTCATTAAATATTTACATACATATTTCATCAGAGAGAATTTAGTAACTTCTCATACCTAACTTCAGAGGAGGCTGGGGAATGCACACTTTATAAATGGGATTTTGATAATGCACATTCTCTGCCACCATAAGGAACGAAACAGCCAAAGATATAAAAAGATGTAAAAATCTTTCCTCTCTCACATGAAACAGCAGCCAATCTGAGGAAATTAGTGTAAACTTAAGCTAGTAAGGAACACTGTGTGTGACTTTAGCGGCCATCGATGGACAAATGAAGACAGCATGTCACCTTTACAGACAAGAGACTGCAGGAGGACACTGCAGGAGAAAACAGTACACATTGAAGATTATCTTAATTTTCAAGAAATCAAGTTTAGGTTATCTAACAGAAAGGGAAACAATTTGTTTTAAAATATTGGGTAGCTCATTCAATCTACAGAAGTCTTAGAGAATATCCCAGTAAGACCTATTCCCAAACTTCAAGCAAAAGTGGGTCAAGGAAGAAACATGCCAGAGCCAGTGGACAGAGGCCATGGTTTTCCTGATGACTCTCTGCACAGATGGCCCCTATAGCAAATGCTGCTACTGAATATGATTACTGGATATTGTTGTTGCTACCTCACCCAATTTTAATGTTTGCTTCTTTGTGTGATAAGTTACCCATTCAAAATATGGCGTGGATGTATCTAACTGGTAGAGAGAAGGTCACAGTTTCATATTTTAGTTGCAAAGTTAGTCTGTGAAATTAAGTACCTCGCATTTCGATGTATGTATCTGTAAGACGCAGAAAAAGATGATGTGGTGAGATCAGTAACCTTCTCTGAGAAGGGGAAGGAATGAGCCTTAGGACCCTAGGAGCCTCAAATGAGGGCACACAAGCACAGGTGATGACATCTGAGTCAATGAGAATCACCTTACTCTTTCTGCAAGCTGAAATGTTACTCTGTGGGACCAGTTTCCTATCCAGGATCAGTCACGGTCACAACCTTTTCTGGATAACTGCTAAAGATGTCAGTCCTGGGCAGGTGCACCTCATCAATCTCAGGGTTATGCAGTGCTTGATGTAATTTCTAGGTGCTGTGTACAGAAAAAGCAAACCTGAACAACCTTCCCACATATCACTTCCAAGTTAAAACAGCTTAAGTAAACTCAGAATCCTCACAAATTAGGATCAGAACACAGGATCAGTAACAAAGGAGTTTTCCTAGAGTTATGTGAATGGGCACTTCAACCACCTATTTGGGTGGTGGAAGGATAGGAAATTAGTAAGAAAATGAACAGTTTTAATAAACCAAATATTTTAAATATCAAGATCAAACAAGGTAAACTATTTACAAACTGATTATATACATCTAAAAATTTTTAAAAGTAATGATATAGTGCTTTTGTGTAGTGATTTACATTTTTTGTAATATTTTTGCATAGCAAATTCCTGCATAGGGATTTAGTTACATTGTAGTGCAAACAAAAAAGAAAATGATTGTTGTTAGAACAAATATCAGAAATTAGGTCTTTTAATTCCCAACCTGGTGGACAATGGACTATAAGGCATGTTACTTGACATAAATTCCAGGTTAGCTAGCAATCCAAGGATTCATAGATAATTCTGAAACAATTTTAGGATAATGAACCTCAGGATAGTTATTAAAGTTGCATTTAACTTATTCACACTATGGTATAACAAGTAGAAATTTCATGGCTTCTGTCTATAAGTTAGAAGAGTTAGAACTATTTCATCCCAAAATAAACTTGTCTGTTATTAAGTGGGTGGCATATTTAGGTTTAAAAAATGTGATTCGTCTAAACAGAGTGGATAAAACTTATGATAAGATGACTTAATAAAAAGTAAATTTGTATAAATTTTAGCACAGATAGAAAATCTTGACTACAATTTTTCCCAGTAGAACTGCTATCTGGAAATTGATTAAAAAGTAAACTTCCCCCAAACAGCTACTAAATAATTACCAAGCAAATTTTCAACTGAAGAGCCAACCAAAGGATACTACAAGAAAGTTAGTTATTTTTCCGTAGTTCACTATAATTAAGTTTATCCTTGGGGCCCTCCTACTTCCCTATTAAGTGACCTCTCCTCTGCCTCCTAAATTATACCCAGATCAATATTCTCAAGTGACTCTAAACTAATACACAGTCAAGTATTATCCCATAAAAGTCTAAAATATTAACACTAATACTACAGGGTTTGGCAAAAGTAGGTTTACAGTTGTGAGTACACACAATTTATTCTTACATTATTATTTATTAATTACTGTATTATTTTCCATATCAACAACTGTAAGCCTTTTTTCCCCATTGTGTATTTGCACTTAATAAGTGGAGGCTATATACTGACAATTAAACAAAGAGTTTTTAAATTTTTGCCCTTTGAGACCTGGGTTTCATGAAACTACTTTTGCTTAAAAGTTCCTATCTAGCACCCTTAAGATTACACAACCTAATGGCTTACTGACCACTTATAAAATTGTGTTAAATTTGGAAAACACAGAGAAAGGGGGAGCAAAAAACAGAAATAGAAAAATAAGACTTTAAACAATAAAATACATAAGCTATACCTTAACAAGTTCCATTTCGATGGGCTTTTATACGTTTATTAAATTTTTTGCAATGCGTTTGCTGTTTCATCCTCATGTAAAGTCTATGGAAGGAATAGGGAAAGAAAGAAAACACACCCATGCTAAGCAGCCGTAGGCAGCACCTACAAGGATTAATCATTCCCATTTTACAGCTGATGAAACTCCAGTTCATGTTCAACAAGCTCCTGCTGGGAATTTATTGCATATCTCATGCCGACTACTTTTACATCTATTGTCAGCATAAACCTTTACAACAATCTTTAAGTTAGACATTATTTTCTATATTTTACAAATGACTGAGGCAAAAATGTAAAGGTCCTCTTTAAGAAAATACTTGAAATATTCAATCTTGTATCTTCATTAACCAAATTTCATGGACTTATAGTCAATCACACAGGTTACAAATGACTCAAGGAAAAATTTTAAATCTTCTGACCCTACAAACAGTGCTCTTTTCTACTACACTTTGTCAGAACAAGACAAACATCTCAGTGAAAGGGGAAAAATTAATTAGGCTGTTTGCCTGCAAGAGGCCAAACATCTGGACATTTTAAACCAACTGGATGGGTAACTGAATATTTTATATTTTACCCAAATATGAAAAGTGAGTTTATATCTTTTATATATAGAATTATAACAATAAAGACAAATATAACCAGGATAAATAGCAGAGTTGAGAACCATTTTTGTGCTGTTTTAGCTTAGTGAGATAAAAAATACCATGCATTTAAGATTTAATATATAATATTGTTAGCCAACATGTTTAACATACAAATAAACAAACTAAAGGCCATGTAAACATCTATTAGGCAGAATTAAAACTGGTAAATAATATTATAAATTCCAATTCCTATATGCTTTTCCACCAATATAATTTCTACCTAAAACAAAAGAGGAGACTTACTAACCACTGAGCCTCAAGGACAAAAATGAATAAACAAGAGAAATAACTAGCTTTCTACAAGTAATCCTGCCTAGTTCTCTAAAGGATTGTTTTCTCATTTTATTTTAATGACTACTTAATCAAGATGTATTAATTTTTCCCTGAAATAGTCCAAAATTCAGGATTAAAATTAAAGCAATTTGAGATCAACTGGAGAATATTTTAAGAGTAGGAAATCTTAATAAATATGACTGATGAGATGACAAATTCTGCAGCAGCTGAGGTAAAGCAGAATATGAGAACAATTTAAACAAAATATGCATTTAGGACTTTCAAATGACAGATCACCCACATGTGCACTGTGTAACAGCCAACTCTGGGGTTTATGAGCCCTCCTCACTGGGACTCCAGGGAGCTCTATGTTTTCCCAAAGGAGGCAATGAACCTCTCAAAACATTCTTAAGATAAAATTAATGTTAGTAAATATATATATATATGTTGTAATAAAATGAAATCATAAAACAAAACAAATAAATCATTAGTCACAGAATATAAATTCTGTTACTCGGCACAATACTAAATACAGAGCTGCTGTCAATTGAAATAATTATCGATGAAGATATTAAAAGTCCAAAACTCTTGGGTACACCTAACCCATATCAGAAATACTACAATACCTTTTATTCAGTATTTATAGGAAACTGTCTTAACTGTTTAAGAATGAATTTTGCTACAATTTGTTTGCAATATATTATAATGTCATAGAAAGTAATGCCTTTTTTTTCAGGAAACACTAAGAAAGCTAAGCTGCAGGGCGGTGAAAGTTCTGTTGAACATCACAGTTAGGCAGAGTAATCCGGAAAGAAATATATTGTAGAGGTCATAGGCTCTGACATCAGACAGACTTGACTGCAAATCCTAGATATACCAGATATACCTCAGGCTCATGTTTTTTGTTTTTTTTTTTAAATCTAAAATCCTTTAAGAATATGAAAAAGAAGAAAATACAAAGACAAAACCTAATCTGAACTAATGAGAGATTATTTATAGCCACTAGTTATGCTATTTACTGTGAATATTCATCTATTGATGTGTTTAATTACAGGGTATACTGAGCATACACTAGGATGCTTGATATTATAAAGCATATGCTCTGTTAGCTTTCTGAAAGCTGAGCAATTCTGATTTCTAAACATATTGATCCATGAAGGTATGTAGTAAAGGGCAGGACCTTTCCTGGTGTATGCATTTTTGTTAACACCGTAACCTTGGATAAGCGGCTCTACTTGCCTCTGGGATAATTATAGGACGTGGGAAGAGTGAACAAGGTCATGTTGAAAGTACCTGGGACCTACTGTGGACTCATTACATGGTAGCAATTACTACTAACTGAATGCTTGAAAGTATGGAGGCCAAGAGTTACTTTCCCTCCACAGACAGAAATTCTTTATTCATACAAACTATATTTCTTGAACTACTGAGTTGCATTTTGGACATACAGTATAGCTCTCACAGTGTAGTAATGGAAGATGGATGTTTATAGTCCTTGCCTTGAAACTACATGAAAAGGATAATTTATGCCAGGTGATTTGGAAGCTCAGAGACAAGTTTCTGGGGGTTCTGCCTGAACTGAGTTTCAAAAGAAGAGTTAGTTGGTAGGAAGAAGTACTCTTGATGAAGAAAAAGCCATGTCATTTTGTTTTTCAAACATTGACCAAGTATCAGCAATCTCCCTGACAAAGAAAATAGGGTAGTATTAGGGTAATCAACATTTCTTGTTTGTTAAGCACTATTCTGGGAAATCCCACATCCCTGAGCAAACTGAGATGGTTGGTCATCCTTGGTGGAAGCAGGGCATGATTAAAAACAGTGAGAGATTAAACTGGAGAAGTAGGTAAAAGGTAGATAAGTATGTAAACTTTTATTTGAGACCATTTTAACAAAGATATATGGCTAGAGAAAAGTCATGCATGCCCTCTTAGGGCTTAAAACAAGAGAGCTTAAGTACTCTGATTAAAAAAGAGAGCCAGTGTTCATATCTCTGAGCATCACAGTTGGTAATCAGAAAAAAAAAAAAAAGCTATGATAGGGCCAGAAGAATAGAGGGAAAGCAGTCTCATAGACTACAGACTCAGAGAGAAGACATGAGAGAAATGTGTGCTTTCAGCAAAAGATAGTATTAGAAAGGTAAGAAAATACATTACCAGTCATAGCTTGGTTAGAATGTTGTCTCTCTCATGTATAATGAAGGGTTTTAAGATGACATCATGATTTTCTTTCTTTCCTCTTTTTTAAAAATTGATTTGGTCCAATGATTTATATACAGAAGAAATTATGGTATATTGGATATTTGATTTGCAACATACATTATTTTCAATTTTGCTATGTAGAAACTTGATGTCTGACAGTTAGAAAGTAAGAACACAATTATTCAGAAACATCAAGAGATATTAGTGGTCATAATTAGGAAATAAATTAAAAGTTCCATGTTATATCTAAGGAAACTACCACATTCCTCAGAAATATAACCTAAATTTTTATCTAATGAAAAAAGCTTCAATATCCAACCACTAAGTCACAGATGAATCTGGAAGATTTTGGAAATGTACTTGCCGGATTTAACCTGCTTTACTGTTGAAAGTATCTCTAGGATCACATACATTGCATGTTATTAGGTAGAATCTGTAATGAAAAATATAGTCCTGGACTAGATTTAACCTAGGATAAAGAGGTGATGTTGAAGTGCTTTACTCTATTTTCTTTACACAGAATTGCTTTACTCTATCTCCTTGGCTTGGAAAAAATTCCTACCCTTCCTATATAATCCAATTTAAGTAATTCTTAGAACAACACATTTCCCCACAATCCTCAAGAATGTCTTTTACGTTACTCCCCATGCAGAGACTAGACAAACAAAAAACAAACAAACAAACAAAAACCCAAAGAAATTAAAAAAGGAAAGGAAAGAAGCAGCTCAGTGTGGCATGATGTAGTGACATGAATATAACCAATGAGAAACCCTGGACCCAAACTGCTATGTACTCTTACCAAGCTAAGATGTATAAATTTTCTCTCCTGCAACAGGAAATCAACTAAAGATTTAAAGCAGGACCATAATTATTATCAGAGTTAGGGCAGTAGTATTGTAGAAGAGAAAGGAAAGGATTAATTTAGAAGACATTAGGACAATACAATCAGTAGGAACAAGGGGTAGCCTGAACGTGGAGAGGAGAGCTAAGGCTTATTCTAAATACTAAGGCTAAGTGCCTAGCTTCTTTAAAACACCTACCTTCTTTAAAAAGAATGCAGAAATGAAGAGCTAGATTAATTTAAAAACATATCAAGATAGGGTTTTTTCCTGTTGGATTTTAAATTGTTAGCAACAGTGGATTCCATTTATTGAATACTTTTCTAAAAAAGGTGGAAGGATGGGGAGAAAATGCAGACAACTGTAACTGAATAACAATAATAATTAAAAATATATATATTTTATATAAATGTTATCATACTAAATGATAAAAATAATTAAATAACAAAAAATAGTAATAACAAAATGTAATGATTTTTGAATGTCAGTTGGTGATCAGAAATCCCTAAAGATCTTGTGAAAAAACACAGATTCCTGTGCCCTAATGCCAGAGATTATAATTTAGAAATTAGGTGAGGGCTCTGGAAATCTGTTTTAAAAACAAACCAGAAAAACCCTCCGATGAATCCAATATGCAGTCAGGTGCAGAAAACACAACTACAGTGCCTCTTCCTCTGGCCAAACATTTAAAAAATGTGGGGTAGTTTTTAATGAATGAGGGTGTTGAATTATGCAAAATAAAAATAACAAGAACCATGTGGGTATCAATAAAATTTCATGATTAGAGCATAATTTCAGAAGAAAATTAAATAGATTTGTCTTGACACAATTAGAGGCCTAATAAATTTAGTTTCCATTACCTTTTTATTTTGAATTTGGAAAAAATATGATTCACTTTTATTTCTTAATATCCTTTTAGTCTGAAATACCTGCTCTTTAAATGAGTTAGAGCTTTTATTCAAAATTTTGCAAAATAGCTGGAGGCAATTCTTCATTTTCAGTTCTGAAAAGGTAGTGACTCATGAAATTGTCACTTTAGTAAATGCTACATTTAATATTTATTGAGTACAAACAATATGTTAGGTGCTGACAAACTCTAGCCATTTCACACTACATATCGTATAGTTCTTATTTATGCTTCAATTTAAAAGTCCTCAACCCTTGCTTGGTAAGCCAAGAAATCCTCCTTTGGTATTTACTCTAAATTATTCAGGCCTGGTATCTTATTTGTATTTGTCATGAAAACCTTTACACTTAAAAATAAGATGATATGAAAATGGAATAAAACAACCTTTTAATTTCTTGGAACATGGTGTAAAATATTAAGGAAATGAGGGCAATTAGAAAAGGCATTAAGAACAAATTATATTCATTATATCCTCTGGCGTTATTCCAAATGGAAATTCTTTTGATAAGAGAAACCAGTGTGATTATTAACCAAGAATGAAGAATAGTAGGCTGAATCCAGGGGAACTGTTTTAGAATGCTGAGACAAGCCTGTCTGGGTAGTTCAGTTGGTTGGAACATTGTCCTGATACACTGGGGTTATGGGTTCATTCTCCAATCAGGGCACATACAGGAGTCAACCAGTGGATGCATAAATAAGTGGATAAAAATCTCTCTTCTGTTTGTCTCTCTTCTTTCTCTCTCTCTTTCTCAATTTTATTTATTTTTTATTATTTTTATTTTTAGTTGTTTATGTTATTACAGTTGTCCTACTCTTTTCCCCTTCACCCCTCTACCCAGCCCACTCCCACTACCATAATCAGTCCCTCACTGTTGTCCATGTCCATGAGTCCATCATATATGTTCTTTGACTAATCCCTTTGCTTTCTTTCAATCAGTCTCCCCCTTCCCTCTCCCAACTTACTGCTGTCAGTCTGTTCCATGATTCTATGCCTCTGGTCCTATTTTGCTCATTAGAGTCCTCTTATAAGTAAGGTCATATAGCATTTTTTCAAAATTAGAATGCTGAGGTTTATTTGAAAAGAAAAATCACTTCTGATGTCCACTGGCAGCATCCATTTAGATATCTGGACATTAACCAAGATTCTACCAGCCACCACCCTCTGCAGCTAACACAGATAAGTGTTCAGGGCAAGGAACTTGAAAAGGCTCTCAGCTTCAGCAGAAACTCTGACAGGATCATGACAAGAACAGTTAAATTCATGAAAGTAGAAAATGACCCATACTCACCCCAGGGCCATTTCAAGCTTTCCAAGTGTATATTTAAAATTACATCTATTGATCTTTACTTTCAGGGGCAGAAGACACTGGTCTTCAAGAATTCCTTAAAATGTGTGGAGTAACTGTAAACAATATCTTCTAGACATATTTTCTTTCTGAATAGAGTTTCTAAAATGGAACAGGAGGTCTTTCACCTCTGACAATGTGAACAAGCAGACAGACACTGTATTACTTGGTTGCCACTGGTCATTAGTTTTCTTAGTCAGGATGACCAACTGGACTGAGTCCAGTCTGAAGGCCAGGTCACAGTCAAGTCTAAATTTAGCATTCCCTGTGACTTTCCTATTAACCTTAGACTGAAAATGTAAGCCATTGCAGAGTGGCTAAGCTCAGGGTATGAAGTAGAACCCATGCCCATTTCCAGACATGTTGAAGGCTTGTAGTCTATTACTTTTTGGCTGAAGGAAGGTCAAGAGTATCCTAAATTTTGTCAGGAGAATAGAATGGTTTGTGTTTACTAGTCAGACTACAGGACCAGATATGCCATTCTATGGACAATAAAGGGCAAAGGATAAAGCTGACAGGACCATTTTTACGGCAGGGTGACAGAGAACAGCAGGGAGTGAGTAAGAATAGCATTCTCTTAACTCTGTGCACAGTTCAATGGCAATGATCCGTGAACTGCCAGAGAACTGGCCTCTCGCAGAAGCTGCAAAGAGACTGTTTCCAAAAGTTTGAGAGCAGCAATTTACAAAACTGCCAGAATGGAACAACTTAAAACAAGGTTGTGTGATCACTTTTATACCACCCCTGAGTATTTCTAGACTCAACCAGCTAGATTTAGTGGAGGAAGAGTGGCCTTTAACAACAGAGATGGGGTAAGAAATTAGCAACGTATTTCATTATTACCTACAACAGCTGAGGCCCAGAACCATTCAGGTTCTGACATTTTTTGGATGTTACCTGTCCATGTAATAATGATAATGATAAATTCCTCATTATAATTTTTAAATAAACATTTTATTTTTGAATAATTTTAGTACAGATTTTCTACATACTGTCAGACAGTCTTCCCTAATGTTATTACATAACTTATATTTGTCAAAATTAAGAAAATAATATTGGCACATTAATATGACTATGAACTTTACTTGGAAATCACAACTTTTTTCTATTAATTCCTTTTTACTGTTCAAGGATTCAGTCCACCATAGTACACATCATTTAGCATGATTTTATTTAAATTACAGAGTAATTAATGCAAAAAGACATATTGTGTATCTAAATAGTATGTGAGACAAAATCTCTGCCTTCAAGAATATCATAGTCTAATAAATAGTGTTCTACATAAAATAGTATAAATTTAACATTTTAAAGCACCTTTTTATTGTCATCAGATATGACATAAAGTATGCCCTCTAAAAATTAGAGCAGGGACGCATACTGAGTGAATTCACCATCAAAACAGAAAAAAAACAAAACTCACCACATTAAATGAGAGAAGGAAATAAAACCAAAAAACCTACATTTTGAAATTTGAAAATCTACAAATGAAATAATCTACATTTGTGCCACCTGAGAGCAGATCAGATATTGTAAAGCACAACTTCAGTGACAGGTTGTATACAACTTAGCAGCCTGTCCAGAACACAGTAGAATAAAAAAGGAATGAGAGCCTTGAGAAAAAAAGGGACACTTCTGGCACAGTTAGAATGGTGTCCCAAATTATAAAATGTGCATGGTTCTCAAATGAAAAGAAGAGGAAATAGAATAGGAGAAATAATCAACTATACAAATAAGAAATACGGAAGAATAATTTCAAACTTATAGAATAAAGGATTTTAATATTATAAAAGCTGGTTTAAAAAATAATCAGGTAGAACATGGCCTTATAAAATCTCAAAATTAAAAACATACAAGTAAAACAATCAGAAAAGTCAAATTAATACAAACAGTAAGGTTTTTCTCATAATTATTACCTACAATATCAACTTTTTAAAAAATAAAGCATTGTTTCTAGAATTAGCTTGATTTTTATCTTTATTTCTTAAAGATATTTAAATGAAAATAATCTGTACACATATTAAAAATTCACACTGTACATTAAGGAGTAAAATTAAAATTGAATTCCCTTATTCATTCTCGGTCTCCTGGTCCCTGACCTGAAGATAACCAATATTAGCAGTTACTTAGGTATCCCCCACTAAAAACAGTTCATACCTATTTGTAAGATAGAGAAAGAGATAAAGTTCATACATTAATATATGCTTGTACAGTATTTACTATTAACTGAGAACTGTTACAAGCACTTTAAAATTATGTGGGAAGTGAGGGTGGGCAGGGCAGGGGTGAGCAAGGGGGAAAAATGGAGACAACTATAACTGAACAACAATAAAAAATAATGTAAAATAATCATCACAACTTATGTTACTCTGTATGGACTATTTAGCATTTTTAAATATAAATTTACAAACCTTTGTTAGCAGTTTGTGTTACATTTAGATTCTACAGATTTTTATCATTCCTTTTAACAGTCACAGAGTATTTTCTGCTCACAGAATTTTGGAGGCCAAATATTATAAACCCAAATGCTGTAGGTAGTCAGCTTATTATCATTTAATTCTGAAGTCAACAGAAAACTTTATTAAATATGCAACTCAAAAATATGTCACTTGTATAAGTTTCTTGAGAAAATAATTCATATCTTCAGCAAGAAGTGGTCATTTCAAAATTAAGAATGCAATAATGAGGAGACCATATTAACAAAGACTAAGTTGGTCTGAAGGTTGTGGGTGATTGTTAAGCTGATTAACAAAGATTAAAGTGACTATTCATACCAATTAAGTTATTGGGACCAATAATTTTATAAAATGATTACACATAACTTATCATTAATGTTACAAAAATAATGGAAGTCATGATATATTACTATTTTATTTTAATAGGACAATTCTTATGTAATATGAAGCTCTTGACTAAATTAATACAATCTCCAAACTGGTATATTGTGCAAAATTATTTATATAAAAGAAAGAAAGAAGTATCAATTTTTTGAATTTCTGCAATGATAAAGAAATACAAGTTTAACAATATAGTTGAAATATTTCAACCTAAACTTCAGGAGAATTAAAATTATAAATAAATAAAACATGTCAGTCAACCAAAAAGTATGTATTAGAGTAAGCATAAGAACAATGAAAATGGAAAATAAATACAAAAAATAAAAGTAAAAAGAGAAAAAAAGAGAGAGAGAAAAAGATGATGACAAGAATGTTGAAAAAATATATTTAAAATTGTTTGGAAGTGATAATATAAAAGTTAAACTTCTGTGTTAAATTTTTGAATCTCTCAATAGAGTATAAAACAAAACTCTATATATACTATCATAAGAGATGTACATAATACAAAATAATGCAGTAAGTATAAAAATTAAAGCAGGTGCTAACCTATGGCAGCCTAGAGCAAGTAAAAAAGAAAAGTAACAATATTAATATTAAACAAAATGGAACTTAAAAGTAAGTGTGAAAGTATTCCTAAAATATACAGTAATCGTAAAACTGTATGCCCTAAAAGCACAGAATTAAAATGTATCTTTAAAAATTACTCAGAATGTTAGATTTGAGAGAAACACAATTCAGATGACATAACTGATAATCACTGTTAGATCATTTAGGACATGAGGGGAATACACACAAACATATCATAGAGAACTTATGTATTTTTAATTCTATTTGTAAGTGCCCTCGAACCATATGCCACAAAAATTTCAGTAAGTATTTTAGGTAAGAACTGTAGAACAAACATTTTCTGAAAGCAATGCCGTAAAACTATGAATGTATGATAAAGAAATAACATAACTAAGGGTTTACTACATATGCCAGGCATGGTTCTTGGCACATTTTACTATATATATCTATATACCTATATACCTATAGCTATCTATATAGATATATATTTCTCTATAGATATATATCTAATATATATATCTAATGAATATAGATATAGAGAGAGATGTATCTCTATATATATATCTCTATCTAGAGATAGATAGATATCTCTATCTCTATCTCTATATATCTATATCCCTATAGATAGATAGATAGATAGATAGATCAAGGTATATCTATATATCTCTATAGATATATCTAATATATATATCTAATGAAGATATATAGAGATATAGATATATCTCTTCATTAAAATCTAACATACTAGTAAAGGGAGACTGACAATAAACAAAATAAGGAAAAACTATATAATTTGTTCCACAGAGATGAGAACCACAAAGAAAAAAAGCAGAAATGAGTAAGAAGTGATACAATTCTAAATGATGGTGATCTAAAATGTTTCCACTGGGAAGATGACATTTGAGTAAAAAATAACTGAAGGAGGTGGAAGATTATTCCAGGCAACAGAAGTAATTCAAGCACAGTTAAGAGAAATGGAATAAGACACATTCTATGGCAAAAACTGAAAAAGATGTTGAAAAACTATGACTTTAAAAATTCTGTTTGGGCAATTTATGATTTAGAAAAGCACAATTGTTAGATTTCTTGGCACCAAAGAAGAACATTATAACTAAAAAGTATATATATATATATATATATATATATATATATATATATATATATATATATAGTTAAAATTTAAGTATTATATTAAAGGAGGAATTATTTAATTCTGCATGGGACTGTTCAAGTTGGCTTCCAGAGAGGTGATAATTTAGTCAAAACATGAAGTACAAATAGGAATCTCTAAAGAATATAGGAAAGTAATGTCAACTTAGACACACGATGCTGAAACATGAAGACACAAAGAAATGAATATGTATGGGTATGTCTAATGTCACCTGGCAAAAGTTACATATGGTGGATGTCAGTCTACATTTTGTAATCTACTGAGGAATGGAAGGGAGCATTTTAAGCAAAATTTCCTTTTTCGTGCCAATTATCAGTAATTTAGGGAGATGTATGGATGAAAAGAGGGAAAACATGATAGAAAAGGTTGGATAAAAAGCTACGAATATCGTCTTGGTAAGACGATACAGGCACGGCCTCAGTAGTAACTAAAGGAATATATTCATTAAAAATGACTACAACCTCTTCATGCTTGAATGCACTGGTGTGATCTCCACGTGTAAACATAGCCACTTCCACAAAGGATCTTCCTATGGGGAGTCTTCCTTCACCAAACTCGCAGATCAAGACAAGCCACGGTGAAACTTCCAGACGTTCTGAAGCCATTTACACCACCAACTTTCATTCAGGAGGTTTAACATCTCATTGATTTCTGGCAAAAAAGAATGAAATCTTGTACATCCATTTGAATAGGTCTGGACAACTATTGAGAGTCCACTAACACCTGGCAGGATCCTCATTCTTCTTATTTACTTAAACAAAAGCCCTGGATCTGTGAGAAGATATCCATGAAAACCCTTTCTGTCCACATTGTATCCAGTCAAGGAAAACAAGCTCATAATGTCAAAATATCTACAGTCATGGAGTGCGAGTCTCACACTATAATCAAAGATGTGCAGGCACACTTTGGATTACTGATAATACTCATGACTCATCATTCCATTTAGAGGTTTGTCCAGAAAAATCCCAGCCATTGTTAATATAAGAAGAACAGTTTGCATAACGTTGGTGTAACCAGGTAGCCAAGGAGAGTGGACTGGAATGTGCATGCATGAACAATGACCACTTCAAAGTACCAGTCAGTGAAGGGTCAGTAGACGCCGTTGAGTGAGCATGTGTACAGTGTGGCTGTCACATTCAAAATGACTGAGCAAGTAAAGCAACGAATCTCCATCAGATTTGCATTAAGCTTGAACATTCCTCTGTGGAAACTATCCCCATGATTCAGAAGGCCGCAGCTATGGGCAACTGGTGACTGGCAAAACATCAAATCACCCAGGTGAATCAGACCCCCTATAGCCCAGATTTGGTGCCCTGTGACTTCCAGTTTTTCCCAAAATTAAAATCACCTTTGAAAAGGGAGAGATTTCAGACTGTCAATGAGACTCAGGAAAATACAACAGGGCAGCTGATGGCAATTGGAAGAATTGAGTGAGGTCCCAGGTGCCTACTTTGAGGGGGACTGAGGCATCATTGTCCTGTATACAATGTATGAGTCTTATATCTTCTTCAGTAAGTGTCTCTATTTTTCATATTACATGGCTGGATACCTTCTGGACAGACCTCAGACACAGATCATCTGACAACCAATCTCTTCTAAAAGGACTATGCCATGACCAGAATCCTACCACCATATCCCTAAACAGTAATTAGGAAGGAAATTTTTAAGGTATGGGGAAGATTCTTCACTAAATAGGGATAATGTGCAGGAAATTCAAGATTCAAAAAAGGGTGGAACAAGATAACTTTTAATGTCACTTCCAATTCTCTGATTATATGATAAGCTGTCTTGTAAAACAATAAAATTTACTCTTAGAAATGGTTGAAAATATATCTACATATATCACTGCCATTATTTTATAGGAAGTAGAAAATGCACAAGCTGTGACCAACTCAACATGCCAAGGGATTTAATGTGATATATGGCCTGACTCATTGGTCTAGACTACTTGATTGCATTTCCCAATATCAGCAGGCTGTCAAGAGCTGAGAGTATGTTAAAGCTACTTTAAGCACAATGCATTAAAGAAGCAGAAATATGTTAAATGCTATAACCTATTCCCTTATTTTTTCTCCTACCTGTCCCCTGACTTGCCTGCATTCTCCAATGCACTCCACCATATACAAAACTTTATTTACCTTAATTCGGACAGTTGTTAACATCTCTTTTAACTTTTTTTTGTTGTAAGAATTTCCATTCCTACTATACAAAAGGCATTGTTCTTTTAATGCAATTTTTATATCTATCAAATATACACACCCATAAGGTTTTAGGTAAGTCAAATGGTTCTCCAAGGCTTAGAATAAAAGGTAGCTGTTCCCTCTGTCCCTGTCCCCTAGCTGATTATCTACATCTGTGTTTCTAAATAACAAGCTTACAGGGCTGTTTCTCATTTTTTTTCCATTTTAGATATTATCTATTTAGATCCCACTATGGAAAATGAGGACTCTACCCTCTTTCTCTCCTCCCTTCTCACACACAAAATTCTTATACTTTATCCCTCGATATTGTTATGTTTGTGTTGATAATCAGTATTAGTAGTCACTTCTGCCTCTACCTTACCTTTTTTTGCTTTTCTTGACTATATTTTCTCATTATTGCATGCAATTATAATTCTATTATTCAGCCCTAAACTTTCAGACATAGATTTTGCCTAAATACATTGAAAGACATCAGTTACTTTAGAGACTGACTTTCAAATAACCCTGTTTTTAACCATCTACACCTTAACTTTCTTAAATAATTGGTACTTCTGATCCTTGCACTTTCTGGCATTCTGTAGTGTGATCCTGCATGCTGCTGAATCTTCCCTGTCTCCTCCACCATCAACACTCCCGTTTACCCTCACCAGCTAACTTGTTTTCAGTTTCTTAAATTTTTTACTATCATCTCTTCTCTCCTTTTTCCTTGCTCTTCTTGATTTAAGCCTTTATAGATCCTTTTAAAATATCAAAGTTTATTCTTTTTCTTTTCTTTTTAATTGCAGATCTTCTACCCAGCATAGGGCATGCCTCTCTCCTGCAATAATTATCTATTTTCTATTGCAAATCTTAGATTGGGCATTTTAGACACTCATTTTCTTACAGCAAAATTTAATTTTTACTGTTTCTTGATTTTTCATGAGCATATGTTATTAGAATAGGCAAAAGAATGTAATTGTTCTAGTGCCTACAATAAGTAAATATTTTGTTTACAACAAGAGATGGATCAAATTTGGTACCAAGAAAGGTAATAATAGCAGGTAATATTACCAAACACTCACTTTATTGTAGGTAATGTCCTAAAGCACTTTATAAATTTAATTAATTAATTAATTAACTTGATCCTCATGGCGACCACAAGATCTCAGGGTTTTCATTCCTTTGTCATTTCCATTACTGTAACTAATTAATAAAACTCTGATATATGTTTCATGTTTTCATACCTGATTTGTAACTTTCAAAATTTTTCTGCCTCTGGGAAGTTTGGGACCTGCTTTTCATATATTTATAGCCAGCCTTGTTCCCTCTCTTGTACAACAGAAGGCTCTGACCTGATTACATCCAACCACTCAAGGGTTTAGTAGCTAACATTATTTGCTAACTCGCCACGAGACATAAACAATATGTCAAAATATCTGATAGCTAACACATAGATTTTCTATATAAAATATAGCAGCCTTAATAAAAATACACAAATTAAATTTACAGATATTGGATATCTTGGATGAGAAACAATTTATCACTTCTATTCTACTATGTGCCATAGGCAATACAGTGATGTGGTTCAAGCCTCAGCTCTGCTATTTTCTAGCTGTATCATCTGCAGCAATTCGTGTAGCCTCTCTCTGTTTCAGCTTACTCATCTGTAAAATGGGGTTAGTAACTCCCACCTCATAAAGTTGTAGTATGAATAAAAGATGTTAATGAATAACATTTGAAACAGGATTTACCATGTGCAAAGTATTCACCTTTACCTAAACTATTGGCAAACCTCATAATAACTCTATTTCTTTCTAAATGAGCCTCAAAGAGAGTACACTCTGCCCTCTATTCCATGGTTTCCAAGTAATAGTTTCTTCAGAGCTGCCAGTGTCGGTTAGATGAACTGAATAACATATTACTTGTGAAGGAAAAGTGTCTTCTCATAATATTCCAAGTCAAAGAACATGGAAATGATGAGCTATGAAGGTTTACCAGGTCTTAAGCTTTTCTGTTTTGAACAAATATTCTGAAAAAAATGTGACTCTGGAAAATAAGAACAATTTATGTAGCAATGTTATTATTCAAAACTGATTTTTAGTATTAATACTTAAGGATATTTGCTAAAATTGAAATGCTGTTTTTTTAGTCATACCAAGCTATGCTTAACATATGCTCTTCTCTCAAACTGGAATGTGTTTCCTTCTTACTCTTTATGTGGCAAATATTTGAAACAAAGGCTCCTGATTTAATGTATGATTTTGATTTAATATGAAGCCCCAGATCTTCTAGTCAGTTTCTTCACAACATTCCCTGTAAGCCTTAGCCCTCTCCCTGAAAGCTCAGAGGTTGAAGCCAGCAAAACAAGCTGAATGAAGAAAGAGAGCTGAATAAAGTCCTATGTGATTGGTGTGCATAGTGCAAGAATGAATATCAAGAGATGAGACTAAAGGACATCGGAGGAGCACAATCACACATGACTGTAGTGACAAAATGTGTGTTTAATAGGCACTAACACCCAAAGCAGTAAGAAACAATGGCCATGCCTTGACCTCATCTCATGAGCCCTCATGTGGAAGACCCCCTGGCTACATTCTTGTGAGACCAGATAGAGAGATGCCAGAAAAGACCTCAGAGCTCTTCTCAAGACCTGAAGTAATAATTCATTACTGTAACTTCACTTCCAACCAATCAGCTCCCAGCACAACATTGAACTCCCAACCCACAATGTCTGGGATTTTGCCCCATACAATATATAACCTACACTCCACTGAGGAGCTTAGTCTTTATGCCATAAGCTTCCCATCTTCATATTGGCCAACTTAATAATAAACTATCTTTTTCTATAGTGTAAACTCCTAGGGCAGTGTATACAGGCAGATGGACTAAAAATAAATAAATAAATAACACTGGGATTCAGATAACATTAAGTTTCCTGAAAGTTTTGCTTATAAAGCTAGGTTTAAGTTTTTCTCTCCACTTACTGTTTTGATTCTATAGGAAGAGAAAAAAATCCTTTGTCATAAAGAAGTCAAGGTGTGCTTCTATCTAAAATTATTTTGATCTCTAAACTGTTTGAAGGTGAAAATAATTCATATTTTACAGAAATATGACTGAGAAGAGCTTTGTACTCTACAAAAGTTATTCAAAGTTCCAAGTATCTCTTCCATAACAAAAACCCTCCAGGCAAATGATCCCTTTTCCTGTGTGCCGATCTGACTGTATAAGAAGAAAATATTTGAGTTATTAATGCTTAAGGGAAAAGTCAGCATCGCTGGCCTCTCATGATTAACCAATTGTCTCTGTTATACTGTCTTGTAAACATGCAGATTAGACAGTTGGGATTCATTTTAGAGATCATTAGAAAAGAGCTGAGATGAACTAAGTGAAATTTTAAAAGTCACTACTTAAGAGCACACGTGCCAAAAGAAAGAATGGAATTTTCACCTGACACACTAGCTCAGTACTATTACTGTAAAACAGAGTTGATTCTATAACTCCCAGCACATGCAGACAAAAATTTACCACTAAAGTCTAACTTGATTTCCTTATCAGGCAATTCGTATATTATTAAAAATTCACAGCAGGATCAATCTCATGTTGATTTTCAGAATTAAGTTGCCTTCTCTCACTTAAATTAAGGGAGTTTTATTCCTTTCTGGGGCAGAGTTTTAAGGATGGAATTTTTTCACATCACAAACCAAGGTATTCATGGCCGTGTGTGTGTGTGTGTGTGTGTGTGTGTATGTATACATATATACACTTTTTTACTTTTAATCTTTCAAAAAGTTCAAGCTATCAGAATCTAGCAAGAGATGCCCAACTCTTTCTATTCACTTCTCTGTTCACTCATTCTTTCAAAAATATTAGTAAATAATGTTATTTCTTAATATATGCTGAAAGCTTAGTGTTTCCTGAGAAGGTATTTGATGCCTGTCACCAAGGAAAAAGAATACACATTAGTGAAAGCCAAACCTCATGAGGTTTACAGGATTGGTTGAAATTAAAAAGGCAACAAGAAGTGTTTTCTAGATTGTATTTAAATTTCCTGAATCCACAAAGTCTGGCTAAAGACTTCTTCTTTAGAATTTTTTGGGGGGGGCTGGGGGGCGGTTAATACTTTTGCAAGTAAAGAACAATTGCTTGTGGGAATCCTGCTTTGGATTTTAGATCTAGAACGTTGAGAAGTATGAATTAATTGTTTTAAAGGTTAAATTTAGTGATTATAGAACAGTGTAAGGGAGGTAAAAGTTTCCTTGACTCTCTTATGTCCCTGGCTGGATCTGAAAATTAAACTGAAAAGACAGATTATCAGCAGAACATACAGATTTCACTGAAATTTTATGTTCACGGGGGCCTTCACAAAAGAGTGAAGACCTGAAAAAAGTAATCAGAAAAGGAAGCTTTTATACCTTTTATACAAAAAAATACTGAAATACATTTGTGAAGAATTGGCAAGACAAAGGGATTTAGAAAAGGGTAGAGAATGGTGTAGAGATAAGCAGGAAGACAAGGGACAGTTTAACCAGGTTTGTTTACACAGCCTTCTAGGCCCTAAATTCCCTTTTCTGTAGTAAGGATGTCTTATATCCTTCTGGTACAGGGAAGGGACCTTTCCCATGGGAAATTTATCTCCTGCTTTTAGGGAAATGGGCAAGAGTAGGGGCAGAGTGGGGACATCAGAATGAACTTTTTGCTTCTTTTTTCCAACTCTTTCATCAGAAAGTATTCCCTATGCCAAGGTGTCATAATTTGGAGTAGTGTTTCCTGAACCTCATTAACAGGTTGTTTCAGTTTATTCTTTCTGTTTATTATCCCATATTTACTGAGAACCAGGCAATATAGAAGACAATGAGGTCAACAAGTTTATTACCTAGTGAGCCAACCAAATACAATAGATTATATATTTCATAAAGAGTACCTGAGAGCCCAAATGTTCACCTCTTGGGGACAATAATATGAGATTATAATTTTTTTCTATGATATTAGGTAGAATGTTTAATTTTTATGTCTGAACTTTCCAAATCACCTGCAATTCATCTCCAGGAAAGAGAAATATGCAAGAAAAACTATTAACAACAGTACTCATTTTTTAACACCATTTCTGTTTAAATTTGTATCTCTGCCAAGATTGAGGGTGACTCCATGTATTTCTATCAGCACACAGTAGGCATTGAGTTAATGTTTGTGGAAGAAATCAAAGAAGAAAGGAGAAAAATTTGTATGTCCTTGATTTTTAAAATTATTTAATTTTTCAGGACTCATAAAATTAGTATATAAATTATACATTATTTAAAATGAAATGGATGTTCTCAATGCTAGTCAATTAATGGACAGTAATAATTTTTTGTTGTTTTCTTAATATAATATGCTCTTCATTTTATATACCTACTTGATTTATCTTCAGAAACAGTTTTCTAAAATCAACACCTACTTTCCCAAAGTCAAAATTTGCATTTAGACTCCAGTAATAGTCACTAATATACCATGTAATATGGACTATAAATGATCATGGCTATTATCTGATTTGTTTCAGAATCCTAGTAAACCAAATAATTTTTCAGGGCTACTGAGTAAAATATACTTAGAACTTCTGATTATTTCTATTCTCTATATACCATGTCTGTCTGGAACTAGACCATTGATTGTTAATATAACAAGAACAGTTTGTGTGACATTGATGTAACCTTGCAGCCAAGGAGAGTGGACTGGAGTGTGCATGAATGAACAACAACTACATCAAAGTACCAGTCAGTGAAGGGGCAGTAGTCACTGTTGAGTGAGCATGTGTACTGTGTGGCCATCGCATTCAAAATGACTGAGCAAGTAGAGCAATGAATCTGATCAAATTTTGCATTAAGCTTGAACATTCCTTCATGGAAACTGGTTGGATGATGCAGGGTGCCACAGCTATGAGCAACTAGTGACTGGCAGCTTCATCATGACAATGTGTCCACTCATTCATCATATCTTATGTAGATTTTTTTGGTAAAACATCAAATCACCAGGTGACTCAGCCCCCCTACAGCCCAGATTTTGTGCTCTGTGACTTCTGGATTTTTCCAAAACTAAAATCACCTTTGAAAGGGAGGAGATTTCAGGCTGTCAATGAAATTTAGGAAAATACAACAGGGCAGATGACGGCAATTGGGAGAATGGTGTGAGGTCCCCAGGTGCCGACTTTGAAGGGGGCTGTGGAGTCATTGTCCTGTGTGCAATGTTCCTTGTACCTTCTTCAGTAGATGTCTCCATGTTTCACGTTACATGGCTGGATACTTTCTGGACAGACCTCATATATGCTTTCATTTTTAACTTCAAATGTGGAAGTTCCTCAATTTGACATACACTTTCAAAGTAAGCAATTAACCACATTTTATAGAATATTTGGAAAGAAGTACACATTGGAGGAGCAGAATAGAAAAGATAAGCAACCATGCTCAGAATTTATATAAAATACTAGACAACATTGTTAAAAATGGTTCATTATTACTCAAAATTGATCATTTTTCCCTGTCACATATTCATTACAATGGAGATTTCCACAAGATAAAATAAAGGCTGAAATAATTTTTGATTTAAAGTCAGGGCAGACACACTCCTTAAAGGTGATCTTGGAAGAATAATGCTCATTTGAACAGGCAGAGAGTGAATGATTGACACTCCACATAAGGGCTTTGAAAGTCAAGACATTGGTGTGTCATTTGTTAGAAACCCTATTATAGTAACTGACAGCCAAACCCAGCAGATGCACCATAGAGATGTTGTGCCAATTTTTCTCCTAAAAAACATTTAAAAATTGTGAATTTTAATATGGAATATTTGGCAGCAGAAACCAGTAGTGCTATTTCTTGTTGACAAGGTGAGAACTAAGCATCATGCACAAAATTCTAAAAGGTATAAAGGTTACAAGTGATGAAAATCATATCAAAGAGTTACAAGAGCTCCACTAAGCCAGGTGATTTGAGAAGTGAGCAGAATAAAAAATTTAAAAGTACAGACTTCTTTTATGTATAAGAACATCATTTTGAGGGACAAACCTTGAAATCAGCATTTAAATTTTACATTAAACTACTAGATAACACAAAACATTTTATCACACAGATTAGGGGTGTCTGAGGAATGGATATATTACATAATCCCAACTCACTGCTGAAACAGAGATTTGCTTAATATTCAAACTCAAGATGGTAGCAGCCAAGAAATAGTGTTTAATCTATCTTACCTGCTGAAGAAATAAAAAAAAGACCACAAAGAAAAGACGAGAGAGACTACACTGAATTTCTGTGAAGGAGAATTGGAGAATTGAGCAGCCACACTGATCACCTTTTATCACCTCTTTCATTTCCAAAACTTGTACTCTGTACTTATGTAATTTGCATAGCTTTGAAATTGATGGGTTTTAGAAAGCAGCACATAAATGCTGCTGACTGCTTATCTTTCTATTAAAGGGAAAGTGTGGGCATGCAGACAGGATCAGAAGAAAGTGAGGGAAAAGAGGGCAGTGCTTTTCAGCATGTACTGGGCAAACTGGAAAGGTAAGCCTGCTAGGATACATACTGTCATCCTCTTCCTTGCTCCATCTGTGCTAATTTACAGTGTCAAGAACAGCATTTGAAATGGAAGGGGTTCTGACCAGGTCTCCCTAAGATGTGCCACTTTTGTATGTCACTTATTCTGAGCTGAAGGAAACCATACAGGTCCATGGGAAACTTTTACCTCTCTCTTAAACAACTTAAGTTTGGAGTCTTGCCCTTAATAAAAGTCATCAACAGAGATAACATTTTATGACCTATCTATAGGGCAGGGCAAAGTATTAATTAATGAACATTTGCTCTTCTTATCATCCCATAAATGATGATCCTCACCTACAAAGCCCCAATGTGCTTTACCTCATCTTTGACCGAGAATGCCATATATACCCCATTTTAACTTTGTCTCTGAGCCTCTCATGTGTGTGGGGTTCCCATTATATATTTGTTACTAAATTTGGTTATTTTCTGTTGCTCATCTCTCTCATGTTGATTTGATTATGAACCACTGGAAGCCCCTAGAAGGGTATAGGAGAAACTCATCCTTCCCCACAGCATACTACAGATGTTCAATAAATATGTGTTGAATGAATAAATTAATTTAGTGCTTTGTTTAAAAAAATGGTATCACTGCCCCCTGTGGCATAATCCAGTGATATTTCTATGACATTAGTTGGAAACTGAGACACATTGTAATTGGGTGAGTCCTGGGACACACTGCGGTAACTACCCTGGGAGACCTCTCCCACTAATTTTTCTTTTTCTCTAAAAGTAGTCTTCCACACCCCACCCTTTGGTTTATATAGGGGAACATAGCATCTGATTTAAGATCAATTTCCTTTTGCTAATATCAATGCATGAAATGAGTATCTAGGAAAGGTCAGCCATGTTCGCTTCATAAGACTACCAGAATGTTAAAAGGTAAAAATTAATTCATGCCCATCTGATAGCAGCAATTTAAACTGATACTTGGATATTGAGAGGAGGGAGTTTCCTAAGGTTGAAAGCAAGCCTGTGATCTAATTACAAAGCTTTTTAAATGCCTCATTGTGGTTTTCACCTAATGGCTTATTGAAGCCATTATGCTCAGCGTAAGAACCCTTAGACACTGGCACCCTGACTGCAAGCCTAGAAGGCATGTATCCTATTGATTAATTAATGAATTAATTAATCCAAAGAGCCTGCCAGTGTTCCTTACCAAAGATCTGTGTATTTTAGGCTCAGATAGTGGGGGGACAATCGGGGTAGAGGGAGACAGACCATAAATGTATGAAAATATAAGTATAAAAATTCAACTTTTTTTTTTCTGCAAAGCCTAACCTGCAAAAACAGGAGCATAACCTCTTTGCTGCAAAAGTGTTAGAGGTGATTTTGAGAATTTTATTACTAGTCCTTGTGCTCCTCCCATCTGCATGTAACTTCTTGATTAGGGAATTAGCTTACAATACCCCTAATTAATGCTAATTTATGCTCGGTTAGTGACCATAAAAATGTGTCACCAAATTTTAATTGCATAGGGAGGGTAGATAGATGAAAGTACTAAAGAATTAGTGTGTCATTTACTAAAGAGACCTTTAGGAACAATGAAGACCATCTGCCCTGTCAATCTTCATACCCTGGAGACAACGCTACACCTTATGATCTGATGATAAATAAAAACGTCTGCCGTGGCAATGAGGGTAAATGTTGCCCTTCTTCATTATTTGTGTCAAACCAGGATAGGTGGAACTTTCAGAGAGACAGCTTGTTGCAAATGCTGACTGTTCATTTTAAAATTAAGTTTTACTGGCAGCAAAGCATTTTTATAGAACAAAGGTGACATCTATTATCCACTTAGGTCTCAAGAGTACATTTTTCATAGGTTGTTAATTAAATAGTTCAGAAGGCAGTTTTTGAAATGTATCAGGTGAATTCTTTATTTATGTATGCCCCAGATTCCCAATATTCATGTACTTAAATGAGAATTCCATGTCAGTAGGTTTTGCAGACTGCAGCAATGCTATTTCTAGGTATCTCCTAAACTTTTCTTTATATTTAACACTGTTGGCTTTACTAGCAACTGACTTTAACATATAGCAAAGCATGCCTGCTGTTCCAATCTTTGAGGAGGTTCAGCAGGCAACAGAAATCGTGTTTTATGCCTTGTGCCTAGTGAAGAGCCTGGCATGTGGTACAGGCTCACTAAATATTTGCAGAGTAAATGCATGAGTGGATGGATGGATGGCTGATTTCAACCATCTGCTAACGTGGTCTCTGTTCTCCCTAATAATTCCTGCCATTCTGACAGTTCTTTCTTCCAGGGAGAAAAATCAATGAATATGTTCAAAGTAGTGATAACTGCACCCAAGACTCTGTCACAAATTCCTATCAGGTTACACCAGGTTAATAATATAATTGCTGATGTCTTTGGTACTCTACCCCTAAACCTTTTTTTTTTTTTTAATTGGAAGGATTCCAGATGATTCAAAAGCTTTTCTGGTTTTAGTTATTCACAGGGAACCAGTAATCTCTTCACTCATAATCTCACAGCCTATATTCCCTGAAGCACTCTTTTTCTGTGCCTCCCTGATACAGCCACTACTCACAAAGAGTGGACTCAGAGCCCTGGAATATGACAATGCTCCTTTCCACAGCAGTATCAAGAGTTAACCTCTCTGTCCCCATCCAGGATGACCACACCCATCATATGCAAGCCTGTGAGCCTCCAGATTTGGGGATGTAGCCCTGAGAGGCAGACTTGTCTTTTTGATAAGTGAGGAAGCACTGATCTAACCTAGTGCTTGCTTGTGTTGAAGTCTGGTTGCAGTCTCACAGTAACTGGTCAGGGAAGAGATTTTTCAGATGCTCGTAACCAGGCAAGAAGTCCGAGAAAAACAGCAGGAGCCAGGGCAGCAGGGGCATTAGATTTTCCTGTTGGGGAGATCTGCAAAGAGTGACTCAGAATGACATAACATTTTTAAACATCAGCTAAAAAGAGTATGGCTAATATGAGCACAATTTTGATAAAAAAATATGTATGCAAATGTATATTTTTCTAATTTTCATTCTGTCTATCTATCTATCAATAAGCTTATACAACCAGATCATAGAATGATTATTTCTGGGTCATAGAAATAGAGATATTTTTTATTTACTTCTTAATATTTGAAATATATTGAGAAAATATACTTTTTCACAAACAAAAAGTGTAACATTGATATCGGTGGCTTGGTCATCGTGACTAGAGAGGCAGGGGTGAAGGAGTGAACCCCCAGGGGAAGGGGCAGCATCACGTTGCCTGGGTAACCAAGCTAGCACCACACCTATGGACAGATTACTCAGTGCAGAGGTAGTCTTTGTCCTGAGCCTGCGAGACAGTAACAAGAGTAATTCACAGAGGGATAAGCTCTCCCACCCACTTCTAGTCCCTGATTGAAGGGGAGAAAAGGGAACACACCCACAAGTGTACCCCAAAGGTCAACATGGCAACAAGGGTAGGTGCTGTCCTATCAGTCTAGCCTGGGGAAAGTGTGGGATTAGTTAGGGGATCTAGATCCTCCCAATGCCGCAGGGAAGTTTGGGTTAGAAGATTTAAATAGAGGGAAGGGAGAAACACCCTCTCTTCCTCCTGGACCCACTTCACAGACATGTGGGCCAGGGCTAGAGGGACCTTGTTGGTCTTGCAAGCTGTGGGGCCCATGGCAGCTCTGAAATGGAGGGGATCCCCAGGCCCAACAGTGGCAGAGAAAGAAGCTGAGCTGCTTGGATGATTGTGCAACAAGCCACCTGTGATTCCCAAAGGATGAATCTTTGAATGGGAGAAGGAACTGTGGGTACAGCCTTGGACTGGTCTGGCAAGGGGTGGCTGGGTTTTCCTCTGGCTGATCTAGAGGATATGGGATTAAGGTAGGAACCTACCATTCTTCCAGATTGTGCAGATTTTGAATAAAAGACTTCTTTCCTTTTTTCATCAAACGTCTGCCTCCCGAATTTGCCCAGGGGTGACAGTGGGCATCTGAACCCCACTGTCTCTTCAGTAATAACATGACTCCTCCACAAAATTTTTTACTACTTTGAATAGCACTAATAATAATTTTTAAAAAATTTGGTGACTAAGATGTTCAGTGATTCTTGGCAATGATCTCTCTAATTTTCTGACTTCAGAAAATAAAAGTCTTTATTTGGAGGATAAGGAAAATAACCACCTCCCCCCCCCGATAACTTTAACTTTCAGAAAATACAAATATTGTTAATGATTCAAGTAAGAAAAGATACAAGATTTCACTATGTGGTTGTTTGGTATCACTTTAGAAGCACCAATATTTTATCAAATCAATCATCTAATGTACATTTACATTCGTGTTATTTCTGAAACTCTGTCCTAGTTTGGAAAACTTCAGTGGGTGCCTATATTAACCGGCTCTTCGAGTGCCAGGCCCTGCTGACAGCACTGCTGAGACAGGAGTGCCTGTGAAAGACAAAGGGCAAATTCTGCAATTTTACGTAAGTGTCTAAAACTGACGTCTCTTACTTGAGTTCTTTGACACCTAGGAATTTTATAAAATATGCTCTCTTTCCCAAGCATTATATTCTTTAAACAAACTGGCACCATCATCTCTGTTAAAGAATGTGATCAGAATTATTTTCTCCTTATTCTAAGGAGTCATTTTTCTTAAAAGCTGAAGTCATGCAATGGCACATGTTATCATCAGGAATTTTAAGGCCATTTAGCCCATTGTATCGAGTCCCATGTGACTCTAGCCTGTATCAAAGATATGAAAGGAGCAGAAAATAAAAAGGTGAAACAAAACAAGATCAAGGTAATCTCAAAAATAGACAAGACAAAGAAAACAAAAGGAAGATTTTCTTACCCCTTTTAACCAAATTCCCTTGGGTACAGTCTTTAATGCTCCAGAAGGTCTTAGGAAGGAAGAAAGGTTATCTTACTGGCATCAGGAATGCTATCCTGGGGATTTTATTACAGGGGAAGTGAAAAGGAAGCCCTCATTCTTTATCTGGCTCAGGGTCACCTTTGTTGGTGCTGTTCCTTATGACTGGGCAGAAAGAAAAACACATGGCACCTCTCAAACTACTTTTACTAGTTAATGACACAAATAGAAACTGAGACTTTAAAAAATAAACATCATATTTAATTGAGTAATAAATATTTAGAGGACATTTCATGAATTGTCCTCTTGAATGGAAAAAAAAAACCTTTCATGCCCATAAAAATTGTTTATTTGTATACTATATGCTTACTTTTATTCTTCCTTTTCCAGCACAAGGTCATGTGTATACAGACAATATATTGTTTCTCATAAAAATGAAATGTTCCTTCTTCATACATGTAGACTATAATTAAAATACATCAAGATATGTGTGTAGCAGAGAACTTTAAGACACTTGAATATGACTGCCTGTAACAACTCTAATCAACCCGTGAAGAGACTGACAACTGGAATTTCACACTTTCTGGCATATAGAGATTGTCCTGAGATATATGTGAGAATATATGTACCAAAGAAGTGATAGGCAATCTGAGCTGTGGCGCTGAGATATCTAGCTAACACTTAGTTATTTGGACAGGAACCTCATGCACTCACATTGTTTATGGCTCTTAAAGGATTAAATGTTTGGAGTCATACGATAACACCGGTTATCACATAGAGTCAATAAGGATATATTGATGAAATAATATTACAAAATGGCCCAATAAGCACAAGAGATATTTTATTTATTTATGGTCGTGGATACTCTGAAATTTGCTTTCTGGCTTGCTTGAAATTAAAGGAAATACTACTAAGTATGTGAAGCTGGGAAAATTCAGACTGAGATAAGGAAACATAAGGGAAAAAAAGAAAGGAATCGTTTCAAGTACAGGGAATAAAACAAGGATACATACAAACACAAGGATTTCCAGCTCATCATGAATTTCATTCTTTATGAAATGGATAAAGGCAAATTAGAAGACAGTTCAATAGAAATCCTTCTTTGTTAGATTGCTGACAGCAGAAAGAGACAACTGAAAGGATCTTTTAAAGATTAGATATATGGTTTGCAAACAAAACAAATTTAAATGATGAAGCCCAGGCAAATATTAGAAAATAAAATGGTAACAGCTGAGAGCCTGTTGTTAAGGAAAGTTTGTATGGTTAGCTACTTTGTACTCTCTCTCATACACACACACTCACACACACACACACCAAAATTAATTACCATCTTGTCCTTCAAGCTATTTTTGTTGTGGAATAAGGAATCATATCACTACCAAATAAAGGAAGAGAAAGAAAAAACAATCAGGTCTTAAAATGTACTAAGCTCATAGATAATTCTCCAAATAGAAGTTTTGCAAGTGTCAGAAAGTTTGTTATAAATTACTATAGTAATTTCAACTCTTGATCATGCACATGAGATACTCTAAAATGTTAATTTTAGTTTTTTCATTATATTTTACTCTGTATAAGTAAATAAATAAGTACTCTGTATTTATTTCTGAAAAAAATAAAAGAATCATGATGATAAACATACTTCAATAACATGTAATGCAATATTCAGAAGGAGCATGGGAAATATTTTTTTTTCTTGTCAAAATTTTCTGCAGCTTAATCAATATAGGAAAACAGAATATCACCTCTTGGATTACTGTCAAACATCAGCCTAAAATGACTTGCCATTTTTCATTGTCTAACTCTTCCTGGAAAAGGTCTAATATGTTTACATTTCAAAGATATTTTCCTACCAGGAAATAGGCAAGTAAGAATAGAAAGGAAAAGTGGGAGAGGCAAAGGGTGATTTAGTCAGAATGAATGATGCTGTCGTAAATCCAAAAAATGGTTTTTGAACACCTACTATGTATCAGCAATATTAGTACAACAAATAAAGATTCTCTGGGATTTCAAGAGAAGTAAAAACCCATTATAATCAGAAAAGTTTATTTAAAAACCATATGATAAAGAAAGTATAGTAATTTGAAAGAATGGGTTCAGATAGCAGATATGAGATATGTCATGCCTGATGCAGTTGATTTCAATAAGTAGAGCAAGAAAGAAGATAATTATAGGTACAAAGAAAGTACAGATTGCAGGAAGAAGAGAAATATTTGCAAGAAAATAATACTTAGAAGTCTAGTTGATTAAAGCAGTGGAATATATATAGGAAATATTATAAAGAGAAAAGAGAAGCTAGAAAAACTAATAACTGAAAACTCTTCCAGAAAACTTGATACTGAGGATGTCCATGGTAAAAGTAAATTTTGCTTTTCTCATACTTCTCTGATTCCACTGTTTTTCTAATATTCCCCGTGGTTATATCATTGACCCAATATTCAAGATATTCTCCATGGCTACATGGATTAATACTCTTTTCATTCAATCCCAACTATCACTGACATCCTAATGACTCAAATGTGTGTGTGTTTTTTTTTTTCATTTTGAATGCCCAAACCCCTCTTCTAAGCTCCAAATTCATGTTTCCAACTACATAAGGTGTTATTTGTTTCAAATGCTTCTAACACACCTCAAAATCAACATGTCTTTGCCCCTTCTCTGTATTTTGTAAACAACACTATCATTTTCCAGTTAGGACTGCAGATTCCCTATTGGGCATATCATTTGTGCACTGAAGGAAACTGACCTATTAAAGGAATAGGCTGGGAAAATTTATTAAGGATAGCAGACCATTTTATTAACCTTGTAATCTCCTCCTTTTCTCACAGGGGATTAAGTCAGTGCTCATCTGCCAAAGGGCAGCTCTTCTGTATGCTGGGTAGTGGCCTAAGAGGGAAGTTGGTGCAAAGCATTGAACAAATAGAGAAAATATTGACCAGATTATTTAGATAACCTTTCAGGAAATGAAATTTGAAATGTGAGAAGAGCATTAGCATGTTAAGCAAGTGACAATTTTAGCTGAAGTGCAAAAAGCACTAAAAGGCGATGAAAGAAAGGTGGTTGATTGAGTTATATTAATGGTGATGCACTGGAGTAAAGATAAAACAAGTTTTAAGGCCCATCCTTATGTATCTAAGTCTAGTACAGTGCATGGCATACAGTAAGTATTTGATAGACATGTGTTGACTTTGTAATTTTGCATGAGAATATATAGACACTAGAACTTTCTAATGTTCTGGGTCTATTTATCAGAGAGAAATTAGGGGAAAAGGAGGAATTGATTAAGAGATAAGAAGTAAATAGTCCCTTGAACAATGTAAGAATCAAGAGGAAGAATAGATCTGGGAGAAAAATTTGGGGAAAATATGTCCTAAACTTTTTAATATATTATATTAACTATCATAAAGTTAAAAATTTGCTCCAAGTGACTGAGCCTGAATACCCTGAGAAAATGCTAAATCTTCAATAACGTTGTGAAATTTTAGAGGAGAAGATGGTTTGGTGATGGTGTGCATAAGTTTGGTTTTCAAAGTCAAGGCTGGACACAAGGCTGATGGAACATATCTAATGAAGAAAAGAAGTATTAATGGAATGATAATATTTTTATGATATTTAATATTATTTTAGTACCATGTACAGTGTGAAAATAAATACTATTAAGCATAATATAATATAGTTTTTATTTAGTGATGTACAAAAAAGTATGTATTGCCTTTCATATCATTTTCTATGTTCCCAAGCAGAGAATATGGGATTATTTATGAAATAAATTGAAATATTGTTATAAATTCTATATCATAGAATTATTTTCTCTGGTAAGTCTACAGCTTCCTCATTGACTCCTATATTGCAATGCCCTACCATTCAGCTGTGTTTTTCTGTCTAGATAACACTATGAATTAACTTTCTCAGCTTAGTTGATCACCAAGATCAGTAGTACCTATTTTCTACAAAAATAGTTGAATTTATTTTATAATTTGTTAAAAAATCATACTTACTTTTTATTCATTTGTCACTACAATGGTTCTTTGGCATTGAATACATTTCTTAAATTAGCCTCTTGCCTTAATATTAGCAATTATTTCTTATTTTAAAATAACATATTTTTCCCTTGAATCTGTTTTCTCGCCTATGAAATGAGGAGGCAATGGGGATAAGTGACCTTAGATCTCTGCAGATCTAATGTCGATTAATTCTCTAACTCTTGTAGAAGAAATTGGACAATGTCTTATACTAAAATTGCATAATAACTCTATTATCCTGGCTCATTATATTACATTTACAATGTCATTAATATTAAACATCGAGGCAGCTTATGTAAATAACTTAGTGCTATGACTTACAGCACTTGCACAAAATCTTCTGTTATGGATATGATAGTCTGCCCCTCCCCCAGTTGATGCCTGAGGCTGTGGATGGTACTAGACCTTAATCAGTTCCTTCAACTCTGCTGGAAATGTGACAGCAGCTTCTTCAATGGCAGACACAGCCTCTCCTATAATTTGCATATTTTTTCAGTCCAAACTTATTGCTGAATGTTTAACAAGGACCTGCTTGCAGTAAATGGCTTGGTGTGTCACTGGTTTCAGGGTACGCCTTGCTGAAGTCTTTGTATGGGCCCAAAGCCTCTGGCACAACATGCCGCTGTCATTTGGAATGTATTTTCTGTCCATGTCTTCCACCCACAAATTTAATGCCTTTTACATCTTAACTAAGTACTTACCACACACGGTGGCCGTAACTTTTGCACTTTGAGGTACAACAGCATAACCAGCACACACTTCTTTTTCCTTTTCCACAAATTCATGGATAGAAGATTTGTTTAGTATAGAGCATAGCACACTTAATGAATGATTTTTTTTCTTATTAAGTCAAGAATTTTTATGTTTTCAGTTAAAGGAAGCACTTATAGTTTCTCTTTGGCATATCCAAATTGCCATCATCACTACTGTTGTGCTTTGGGGACATTATTAAGGAAAATAAGGATTACTTGAACATAAGCATGGTGATATCTTGACAGTCAGTCTGATACTGAGTCATCTATTAAGTGACTAGTAGTCAGTGAGCACATACTGGGTGGAGATACTGGACAAATGCATGAGTCATATCCTGGGTGGGACAGTGGAAGGACATGAGATTTCATTATGCTGCTCAGAATGGCCTACAATTTAAAACTCATACATTTTTCATTTAATAGTTTTGGATCATGGTTTATTACTGGTAACAAACAATGGAAAACAAAACTACGGATAACGGGGGGGTCTACTGGATTTCTATTTCTTCTTTTTTAATATTTGCAATTTTTGTACATATTGAAGAAAGTTCAGGTAAGAAACAGAGTAGGTAGAAAAGAATAGGGGCAGGTTTATTGCTTTGGCTTATAAAGATGTCCCTTATGAAGATGTCAAAAATACAAAGTAATTTTATTTTTATTGCATTTCTATATATTCTTGCTTAAAGTGCAAACATGTAATTTTGTTGGCAACTATTGGCCTTCTTGAATATTTATATTTCAGAAGGAATGGCATGCTTTCTACGAGATACGTTGTTTTCCTTTATGCACCATTTTTAAGTTTCTGATTTAAACCAGCTGAAATGTCATCATTCACCATTTGAGAATGATGCTGCAACTATTAGGTTATTGAGGGGTTATATCCAGGATCCAACTGAAGAAAAAATTGACTTGACTCCTCATTTTTAGTCAACATTATAGAAGGCTTTTAGATTCATTTGGAAGCTTATTATACCGCCGACCTTTGTCATTTTTACTCCCCTACCATTATCCAAAGTAATGTATTTTTTCATTTATAATAAATCTATAAAGTTGATTCTATATTTAGGCAATCAAATGCAAAGTTTCAGTTTCTACTTTATAATGATCACTCCGCTGGATTATGGGATGGGAATAGGATGAGAACAAAAGGGAGCGAGAGAATGAGAGAAAGCATGGGAATGAGAAAAAAAGAGATCAGTGTTAGAAGTGACAGATAATCATGACCTGAATGAACTAGGGGAGTTCAAGTGGGGTTGAAAAGATTTAAATGGATTTTTAAAAATATTTAGGTAATATGTCACTAAATTGGAGGGAAAAAAAATTAAAGGTAATTCCAGATTTCTGGCTTAAGTAACTGGGTGGATAATAGGGTCACTCATTCCGATTGAGAATATTCAAAGAGAAGTAAATGATGGGAGGTTTGACACAATGTGAAGTTCCAGTAGCAATGTAATGGGTTGTTTACACACACTAAGTTTGAGGTACCTATAAGAAACATAATGAACACATGCTTGAAATTGGACCTTGTGATATCCAGACTCCAGGACTGCCCACAGTGATTCCTCCCACATTTCACTGGTCTGTGTGACCAGTAAGAATATAGCAGAAATTATGTTACATGTCACTTTAAAAGCTAGATCATAAAAAGTCTAATGGCCTCCCTCTTGGCTCCATCTTGTGTTACTCCAAAAGAAATCAGCAGCCGTGTTTTAAGGAAATTCAGGCAGCACTGAGTTCAGGTTCACATGACAAAGAACTGAGATCTTCTGACAAAGTCATGTAAGCCAAAGATCTTCATATTACTGAAGCTCCCATCAATAGATTTCCCGTAATATTTATGACACATTGAGCCATAACATCCAGTTAAGCTGCTCTTGGGTTTCTGACTTCAGAAACTGTGTAGGAATATGTATGCTTCTTGTTTTAAGTTATGTTTTGTAGTAACTTGTTATGCAATAATAGATAAATAACGCAGCCCTCAATTAAGACAGGAAATAAAGATGAGAATCTTTGGCATCAATTTCATAGTTCTGGATGAGTTTTGCTTTAATGTTATCTATAGAAGACAAATAGAAGGGAAAAATCTTAAATATAGCAATATCTAAAGGCCAGGAATCAGGGGAATGATCCAGAAGAGACTAAAATGTAGCTAGAAAGGCATGAAGAAAATACTTATTAATTTAGACAGAGGAGAAGAGTGGGAGAAAGAGAGGGAGAGAAACATTGATTGGCTGCCTCTTGCACGCCCCCCAGCTGGGGACCTGGCCTGCAGCCCAGGCATGTGCAACAGGGAATTGAACCTGCAGCCTTTCAGATCACAGGCTGGTGCTCAATCCACTGAGCTACACTAGCCATAAAGACTTTATTTATTTATTTTTAGAGAAAGGGAAGGAGAAAGAGGGAAAGAAACATCAATGTGCGGCTGCCTCTCATGCCCCCCCTCCCTGTGGGGACCTGGCCTGCAACCCAGACATGTGCCCTGACTGGGAATCCAACCAGCAACCCTTTGGTTTGCAGGCCACTGCTCAATCCACTGAGCCACACCAGCCAGGGCTGGCATGAAGAAAATAAAAGGGACAATGTTATAGAAGCCACCAGAAGAGAATTTTTGAGGAAAAAATGTGGAGGGAGAGGTTACAGAATTAACAAATTCTGCTAAGAGGTCAAGTCAAAGAAAGACAAATATAATGACAGTCATAAAATCATCTGTACTGAAAGCAGTTTCAGAGAAGAGTTAAAAATAGAAACAAAAAATATCACCTGAAAGTAACCTTGAATTGTTCTGAGGACATGCATATTATGGACACTACCACAACTTAATGCTAAACTTAGGTACAGCAGAAAGATGTAATTTTGGAAGGGAACTAAACTTATCTCTCATGTGTATCATGTTCTTCATTTCTCAACAGAAACAATGTGTAGGTTTTCAGATTTCCAAGGGGAAAGATGTGCCCACTATGAGATCAAATGAAAGAATAAAAAAAAATACACAGGATACTAATCACCATGAATGAGCATGAAGAAAAAAAAAAAAAACCTGATTACATTCTCAAGAAATTCAGATATTGATATTTTTAGAAAAGAATATAAAAGGAGTATATCTAAATGCACAGAAATCCAAACACGGGCCCTGGCTGGTGGCTCAGTGTACTGAGTGCTGGCCTGCAAACCAAAGGGTTGACAGTTTGATTCCCAGTCAT
Source organism: Desmodus rotundus (assembly GCF_022682495.2). Taxonomy (NCBI): domain Eukaryota; kingdom Metazoa; phylum Chordata; class Mammalia; order Chiroptera; family Phyllostomidae; genus Desmodus; species Desmodus rotundus. The sequence continues at coordinate 55,274,952 of NC_071399.1, read as the reverse complement.
GGCACATGCCTGGGTTGCAGGCCAGGTCCCCAGTAAGGGTGCTCAAGAGGCAACCACACATTGATGTTTCTCTCCCTGTCTTTCTCCCTCCCTTTCCCGCTCTTTAAAAATAAATAAATAAAATCTTTAAAATATGAATTCACCAAATGACCACACATCAGAAGAATTCCATAAATGAGTAGACAGAACTGAAAAAGAATGAAATAAGATTCTAAAAATAAAATTATTGAAATTAAAATATTAAATGGGTATGTTAAACAGCAGATTGGATATAAATAATTAAATAATTAATTAATTGCTATAAGCTACTTCAGTAAAATATCAAAAATGGACACCAACAGGGAAAAAAAGAGGTGAAATTAGAACAGAATATATATATATATATGCATTCATATATATGTACACATATACATATGTATACATATATACACACATATTCTTACTTATGTCTCTACTAAACACTAGATCAATCTTTAGAAATGATTCAGAGTTCAGCAGAGACACAAATATGGAAAAAAATAAAATATATATATTTAAAAAATATATGAGACATGGAGGATAAAATGAGGCCAGTAAAAAAATAAAAATGGAACAACCTTGTGGTGAGAACATTTAATATCTATTCTCTTAGCAACTTTCAAGTACACAATACAGTATTGGTAATGATGCTGTACATTAGATATCCAAAAGTTAGTCATTTTATAACAGAAAGTTTGTACCTTCCCCCCCCTTCTTTGAATTCATTGGGGTGACATTGGTTAACAAATTATACAGGTTTCAGGCACACAAATCTACAACACAACCTCTGCATACTGTACTGTGTGTTCACCTCCCCGAGTCAAGTCTTCTTCCATCACCAGTTATGCCCTCCACACCCTCCTCCATCTCTTCCCACTCCCGACACTTACCAAAGTGTAATCCTTCTATATAAATCTTACCTTTCTTTTTTCTTACCCCCTTCATCATAACCTCCTCGCCCAGCCCTCCAACCCCACACCTGACAGTTCTCAGCCTCATCTCCTTAAATCTGTCACTATTTTGCTTGTTAGTTCATTTTGTTCATTAGATTCCACATATGAGTGAAATCATATGGTACTTGTCCTTCTCTGACTGGCTTATTTCACTTACATAATGCTCTCCAGATCCACCCATGCTGTCACAAAGGGTAAGATTTCTTTCCTTTTTACATCATCTTTTTTTATATCTTAAACTTATACATTATATGTCAATTATCCCTTGAATAATCTAGAGAGAAAGAAAAATAAAAGGAAAGCAGACCAACCTATACATGAAGTAAAATAATATATGACACAAGTGACTTTGCAGATTTCTCAGAACAATTCCATAAATGATACTGAGACAAATTATATTCACATAGGGAAAGATAAAGTTATAATGCCACCTTGAACTATACAAGATACAGTCAACAAAATCTTACTGAACAATTATCATGTGAGGGCAGTGCATTTTTATTAGGCATTCAACAATGATAGTTACAGTATTTTTTCATCAATATATGTTATACCCATGCCTTCCTTTCTATCTCTTGTCCTATTTGGATTATTGAACCATCCTTTCAGATGATATTTCACTTTTCCAGTGTGGCTTTATTCTCCACACTCCTTCCAAAATAATCTTCTATAATATAAATCTGGTTGTGTGTTTGCTTTAATGACTTCTATTCTCTTTTAAAAAAATAAGTACTCCATAGGATGGTATGCCAAGCACTTTTTCATCTCTATCTCACCACCTTCCCAATGTACCATTCAAATGTGGCACATAATATTCTGAATATTCTACTACTGTCAGTTTCTAAACCCAATATTCTCATATTCTCTCATTCCTCTACATATTTGTCTATACTACTTCCTATTAAATGATGTACCATCACATCTAGTTTTGCACCCATGAAGAAGTTTTGCCTCATTGTTTTTAGACTCAGAGTAGCATTGTGTCTTCTGTGAAGCAGAGATTTCTTCCCCTTACTTTCTGCAGAACTTTCTGTCAGAGCATATGAAACATTAATTTATAATGTTTGTTTATTTTCTATCTCCCCACTAAAATATAAGCTTATTGAGTTTATAAGTGGTTACATCACTAAGGTTTAGAACAATGCTTACACATTTTTAGATAGCATCTAAAAATAAATAAATAAAAATACATTTTTAAAAAACAGCCAAAAAATCATCAAAAACAAAAATACAAACTTATGTATTGATTCTTCCTGAAATTAGTTTAAATCACACTCCACAAGCATTAATGGTATTGTGTTAGAGCAAACTACAGGAAATAAAGGTCCAAAATGCCAGAATGGTAATATGAAAGAAATTATTATAATGACAGCCTCTGCCTTTGGTTTTGGTCCTATGGTTTGCTTTGGTCAACAGGATGTTAGCAGAGAAGCTGCATTGAAGAGCCCAGACATGCGAGAAGGGCAGGTGTTAACTTCTCTTGCTTCTTCTGCAACCATGAGAAGAGAATGTCCCATCTAGCCCACTGCAGATTTTTTTATTTGCTTGTTTTGTCCTTTGAAAAGGCACATGCATATGTAATAATTCCTTGCAGGTAATAGGATTCTCATTAAAAGGCTCTATTGAACTGTGACTTATCTCTCTACTTAGAATTTGCAAATTCTAATGAATTTACCTATTATCTCATGTGCAGCATGGACATCCAGTTCACTTTGCTCCCACCTGATTTCCAGAAAAAGCAACAGTCTAGATCCCATGAGTGGCCCAATGTAGGACTTATTTACTTATCCAAAACTGTTCACCTCTGACAGTCACACATAAATCCCAACCCAAAGCCATGCCAATCAAGATCCTAACTCAGAAGTAGACTATTCCTCCTAGACCAGCACCAGATTTGCTTTCCTATTGAGCACAGTTCTACAGAAAGGCAGAACTCTTCCTGAAGCTATTTGAATCAATTTGTAAAAAATTTAAAAAGTTTTGCCTGACTCACAGGGGCAACATAAAAAAGAAGACAGCCCTGAGTGGGGGAAAAAAAATGAGGTCACAGCAAGAAAGGAGTACTTAGGTTACTCAAAAATCTTGAACACCATAAAAAGCAAATTAAAGAGCCCTAACAGAATTTCTGGAGACATCAGTGCTTCAGTGACTTGGCAGCTCAGTTTATTAGACTACAGTGATAATGAGGCCATGCTTTAGGGTCCTGAGTGGACCACTTTGGCTGTGCTCCAAGGGCATACACTTCACCCCTAACCCAAATCAGTAGCTGTGAAGCAATTGCTCTCAGCTGCAAGGGGACCTGGGAAAAAGAGTTTTGATGGAACAGTGCATATCCATCACTGCCCACTGCAAAAGCAGGTCAACATATAGGTCCTATTAAGGGAATATGTGAGAGATTGAGGAGATTCACCTCAGAACAGAAATACAATGTTGCAGAGCTAAAGATTTATGAATTGTCAGTTTTTGCTCATGTTCTTAGTTAATGTTTTCTTTTAGAATTTATCACCTAAAAAATGAGTAAAGGGTCAGTTATGGTAGTGGGTAACTTGGTCTCCTTAATCCAGATCAGATGATACCTGGGCTCTGACTAGCTCACAGGAAGAAAATGATTGTCATATAAAATGCATCCTTGAAAACAGTTCTAGCAACACTGCCACAACAATCTGCATTTTAGGTTATTAGCTGAATGAAAAGACATTGTATGGAGGAAGGGAATGCTATTTTACTTTAATATCTAAAAAGTTGGGTTTTATTATTTTTATTGACATTTTTACTAATGGTTTCCATGTAGACTTAATGACTAAGTCTCCTAAGGAAAGCCGTCATTCATATTCCATTTCCAAATTCTCAAAAATGGCTGTTTAATAAGAAATACTTTTTTTAGTTGAGATGTTAACAATGAGAAATGTTAATAATAATGAGACAAATAGGCATTTTATATATGAATTAAATATTTGTACATACATTCTAAATATTTTCTACTTTGCTACTTTTATGCAGAACACCATAAATAAACTACTACCTGGGGCAAAATATAACCCTTTGTTAAAACAAATGGGCCACTACTAAGTATGAAGTAAAACATGATATAACCAGGTAATATCACTTGGTAGACTCTGAAAATGTTGTTGCTCCTTATAAAACTAGCAGTGATATGACTGAGAATTTAGTGCAAAAATAAAATTAGGCACTAGGAATTCATGATTTTGTAAAGAAATATTTTTTAAAAGTTATTTTAAAAAGTACTACAAAAAAGAGAAGAAGCGAAAGAGAAAAATTATTTAGAGTTTTAATAGCAGTAATATTAAAGAATTCAAATTTCTTTCTCAAATATTCTTCCTTCAAAATGGTACAGGCCTGACAATCACCCAAATCTGGAATGAAGCCCTATACCAAGAGTGTGTACATGCACATTCAAGTGGACAGCACACAGTTTCAAGCTCTGAAGGAGCAAAATGTGTCCCAGGGAGAGTAGACCTTCAAAGAGGTAAGTGTAAATGATACAAATTAGCATTATTAAGTTTCACGATTGTGAGCAGTTATAAAATCAAATTATAAATTAGAAAAAGAAAATTAATTATAGAATAAGATAGAAACAAATAATGGCTATCCATGAATAACTAAAATTTATCATAAACAACAAGTACCTCAGGTAAATAAGAAGAATGTTTTAATAAAACTCTAAAGGGCAAATATTATAAACACATTTACTTGTCATCAGGATTTACCTCATTCTTTACTGTACTAACTTGGTTAATTTTAGTGAGAACCAAATGATGAAGAAATAATGCAAGAAACATTTTCATCATTAGAAAATGATAATGTTGAGGGACTGTCATGGATATTTAATGAATGCTTGGTAGGATATATATGACATAGAAGCCTGAAAAAGAAAGTTGATTTTTAAAAAGTCAGGAAAAGTAGAAAAGACATGAAAAGCTTTTTTCAATATAAAAAAGAAATGATCAAATAGATTGAATAATATTATTGCCTAATTGATCACAATAGGTTAATAACTTACATAAAAATAAGTTAATGAAAATATTGAAGTGATATTAATAATATATTCAAAACAATTATAGAAAAAACTAAAAGGCAGAAAAATGACTTGTCAAGCCAAAAACAACAGTGCTAGTCCTTTAATGATACAACACGTTCACTTAAGCCCTCACATCCCCAAATTAAAAGAATTGGGGATTCCAGAAAAGTGTTAAAAGTTAGAGATGGGATAATATAATATAGAATAACTGTAGGAAAGGGAAATATGTAGAGATATAATTATAGTGTCAAATTTCCACACATATTTTAGTGGAAAAATTTTGCTCAAACTTTGAGAATATATTTTCAAAATAATATAAGACCAATTCATTAAAAAATATGTACAACATTTAGCCCTGGATGGTGTGGCTCAGTGGATTGAGTGCTGGCCTGCATACCAAAAGGTCACTGGTTGGATTCCCGGCCAGGTCCCTAGTAGGGGACACAGAAGAGGCAACCACACATAGATATTTCTCTCCCTCTCTTACTCCCTCTCTTCCCCTCTCTCTAGAAATAAATAAAATCTTTTGAAAAAATTATGTAAAATATTTGAAAAGCTGTAATGCTCTATTTTTTAAAGATTGTTAAATATAATTTATGTTTTAATTATATTTTATTGATTATGCTATTACATTTGTCCTGATTTTTCCCCCTTTGCCCCCTGTCCACCCAGCAGCCCACCCTCCCACAGGCAATCCCCCCAGTATTGTTCATGTCCATGGGTCCTGGGTATGTTTTTTGACCACTCCATTTCCTATACTGTACTTTACATCCTCATGGCTATTCTGTAACTACCTATTTGTACTTCTTAATCCTTTCACCTCTTTACCCATTCCCCTACAGCCCCCTCCCATCTGGCAGCCATCAAAATGCTCTCTGTATCCATGTTTCTGTCTCTGTTCTTTTTTGCTTAGTTTGTTTTTTAGTTTCAATTGTTGATGGTTTTATATTTTTGGCCATTTTAATGTTCATAGCTTTGATCTTCTTTTTTGTAAATAAGTCCCTTTAACATTTCATATAATAATGGCTTGATGATGATGAACTCCTTTAATTTTTTTCTTCTCTGGGAAGCATTTTATTGCCCTTCAATTCTAAATGATAGCTTTGCTGGGTAGAGCAATCTTGGCTGCAGGTCTGGGCTTCTCATGACTTTGAATATTTCTTAACAATCCCCTCTAGCTTTCCAATTTTCTTTGAGAAACCAGCTGACAGTGGTATGGGAACTCCCCTGTAGGTAACTAACTTTTTTTTTCTCTTGCTGCTTTTAAGATTCTCACTTTCTCTTCAATCTTTGACATTTTAATTATGATGTGTCTTGGAGTGGGCCTCTTTGCATCTATCTTGTTTGGGACTTTCTGTGCTTCCTGAACTTGTATGTCTATTTCCTTCACCACATTAGGGAAGTTCTTTCAAGAAGTTATTTTTTTTCAAGTAGATCCCCAATTTCTTGCTCTTTCTCTTCTGCTTCTGGCAGGCCTATAGTGCAAATATTGTACCTCTTGAAGTCGTCCCAGAGGCTGCTTATACTATGCTCATTTGGGGGGATTCTTTTTTCTTCTTGTTGTTCTGATTGGTTGTTTTTTTGCTTCCTTATGTTCCAAATCATTGATTTGAACTCAATTTAATTAATTCTACTGTTGTTTCCCTGGGAATTTTCTTTATTTCAATTAGTGTATCCTTCATTACTGACTGGATATTTTTTATGCTGCTGAGGTCCTCACTAAGTTCCTTGAACATCCTTATAACCAGTGTTTTGAACTCTACATCTGATAGATTGCTTGTCTCCATTTCATTTAGTTCTTTTTCTGGAGTTATGATCTGTTCTTAAATTTGGGCCATGTTTCTTTGCCTCCTCGTTTTGGCAGCCTCCCTGTGTTTGTTTCTATGTATTAGTTAGGATTTCTTTGACTTCATGTCCTGGTAGGATGGTCTAATATAATAGGTGTCCTAATATATAGGGTCCAGTGGCACAGCCTCCCCTTCACCCATGCTGAGTACTCATGGTGCACACTTTGTGTGGGCTGAGTACACCCTCCTATTGTAGTTGAGCCTTGGATGATGTTGGTAGATCAATAGGAGGGATTTACCCAGTCCAGTCAACTGCAAGTATTAGCTGTGACCCTCCATGGAGGATTGGCTGTGCAGGGGCAGGGTGGTGGTGCTCTGTTGTGGTCTGTAGCTGACACTGGGTGCACCGGACCTGGGGTTTTTTGAGTGGTGCAGGCAAAGATTAGCCCCCACCTGAGTTTTGCCCAGGGCCACCCTGCTTGAGCTATCAAGCAATCTGAGATAGCTGCTACTTGTGCTGGGTTTGGATATTCCCAGGTGAAGCCAAAGTGTGAATCTAGGCTGGCTGGCTGCTGCTAGTGCCAGGCCTGGAGCTCACTGAGGCCAGCTGTTGCTTGTTTGATAAGATTTAGGAAGTTGTGAAGCATGACCCGAGAACAGTCGTTCATATGGAAAACTCCTTCGGTGGGCCTGTAGTTGGGTGGGGCAGAGTCTCTGGAGAGCTCCGAGGTGGGTCAAACAATGTTAGCCAGGTTCATAGTCTCAGATCTGGCACCATTTTGCCAGTTCTGTGGGGAAAGAGATCAGCAAAGGGACAATGGCCTCTGCTCACCCCAATGCCAGACACTTCAGTCTCTCCCTGTATATGACTGGTGCCTTTCAAGCTGCTACCCCAGTGCTGGGGCTCAGAGGGAGTAAGTCTGAGTAGGTGAGTCTGTGTGTAGGTTCTTTAAGAGGAACTGCTTGGGGTTCCAGAAGTTTCTTTCACTGACTCACTCCCTGCTGGATTTTGGAGACAGGAGTTGTGGGGACTTACCTTCCTGGCACTGGAGCCTTGGGCTGGGGGTCCTGGTATGGGTATAGGACTCTTCACTGCTGAGATAGCCCTCCTGAATTTTTATGCACCACACATAGGTGAGGGACCAGCCTGTTCTGTGGCTGCACCCCTCCTACTAGCCCAGATGGACGTGGTTTCTTTAATTCCATAGTTGTTCCATTCAACTCAATTTCTGATGGTTCTGAGTGATGGTTGTTCTATATTTTAGTTGTAATTTTGATGTGGTTTTGAGATGAGGGGAGCCATGTTTACCTATGGTGCAATTTTGCCTGGAAGTCTATAATGTTCTATTTTAAGTGGTTTAGCAACTAGTTAATGAAAAAAAAAACAATAAGAAGAAAAAGAAAAGAATAAACAGAAACATTTTTCAAGATTGTACTCTCATTGAACCATGAAGCTAAACGATGACTTGTGCCTATTTTTTTTTTACTTCTTAACATTACTTTCCTGATTTCTATAGAAAGAGGTATGGTATTTTAGGCTTCTTCAACAGTTTTGTGTAGGAAGTTGGAAGTATCATGTATCATGTATTACAGTTCTCAGAGTCTCTAAGGACACACAGCCCTATGCTGTCTGGCTGCCACTCTGTCAGGCTTGCTATGGATGCCTAGCAGCTCTGCCCTCCCCTTCACCCAGAAATATCACCATACCTGCAGCTCTCACAAGGGGGACTCAGGATCTCAGAGGGTGTTGTGAACCGAGTCATAAACTGCTCCAGTCTGAATGGTCCCTTTACAAACAGAGTTGAAATGTGTCCTGGAGGGACAGGAGTCTAAGGACCAGAGACTGTGCACTAAGATACCCTTTCAAAAGTCTGGAGAGAAGGGTTCAAATAAGATGGCGGCCACTAAAAATATTTGTGCAACAAGAAATGTCCAAGATTTTACTGCCTGTGTTTTCTTCTAGGATTTTTATGGTTTTGTGTCTAACATATAAGTCTTTGATTTATTTTGAGTTTATTCTTGTATATGGTGTAAGAAGGTGGTCTAGCTTCATTTTTCTGCAGATATCTGTTCAATATTCCCAACACCATTTATTGAATAGACTATCATTTTCCCATTGTATGTTTTTGCCTTCTTGTCAAATATTAGTTGACCATAAAAATGACAATTTGTTTCTGGGCTCTCTATTCTGTTCCTTTGAGCTATATGTCTACTTTTACAATAGCCAAGATTTGGAAGCAGCCCAAGTGCCCATCAGTAGATGAGTGGATACAAAAATTTATGGTACATTTACACAATGGAATACTACTTGGCCAAAAAGGAAGGAAATCTTACCTTTGTGACAGCAAGGATGGACCTGGGGAGGATTATGCTAAGTGAAATTAGCCAGTCAGAGAAAGACAAGTACCACATTATTTCACTCATATGTGGAATCTAATAAACAAAATGAACTAAAAAGCAAAATAGAGACAGACTCAAAACTGAGAGCAGGCTGACAGCTGTCAACAAGGGGGTGGGGTGTTGAGTAGGGGGAAATGAAAGGATTGAGAAAAAAGAAAAAAGGAAAAAACATGTGTGCAAGAAAAGGTGCTCAATCAGCAATATTAAGATAAAAAAGAATCTGCCTAGAGGTGTCATAGCAACATTCTTAGAATAACGCATCTATACAGATTCAAAAAGCCAAATAGTTTGGCCTCACTTTATATGATTTCTCTGCAAATAAAGTGAAAGCAGCCCTTTTTCTTTATTCTGTACTTTATAATTCTGCTCACTCTGTCCTAGTGAAGAATATTAAAACAGATCACTTTCCTTCAGTTTGTGTGGAGAAGAGACAGGATACAAGTGCCACATAGCTGACAGGTCATACTTTAAATTAAGTTTCCTAAATAAGAATTTAATCTCATTTCAATAAAAGAGTTATTAACCACATTTAATTAGGAAAGGCAGGCTTGAATCTGGGGTACTTCCTTCAGCTCCCAATGCAAGGCATGATCATTAGTCAGTGATGATATCAGGGCTTGCCTTCAAAGGGCTGTGATACAGAGGCCCACCAAACAAACCTCGAGAGAATAAAGAAGGTTTGTACACTTCTGGGAATTTTCTAGAGATCTGTTTGACTTGATTTGCAATGACTTTACTTTGATATCAATACAAAGTCAGTCTCTTTCTAAATTGACTACAACTTTTGGCAGTCATGAAATAAGAGAAACCAGGCCAACTCATTGCTAATAAAATATATGAGTTCATCATCACCACAGGAAAGAAAGTTGTATTTACTTAGTATATCCATTTATATTAGCAGACTAGAAATTTTGCAACTTAATTATGTTTTTCAGAGAACCAAGATGGCGGCGTAGGTAGACACACTGCACCTCCCCGCACAACCAGAACTGACAGAAAAATCGAACGGCAAGGAAGTTCGAAACCAAGGAAATAAAAAATAAACATTCATCCAGACCGGTAGGAGGGGCGGAGATGGGCACCTGGGTGGAGGGGACTCGCGTAGCCCTGGCGGGACCAAGACTGACGGAGTGTGGGACCAACAGGGCAGGCAGTCTGACCCCGGGCAGACCCTGTGGCCCCACATTCACACACAGATAAACCGAGAGGGCTGGACTCAGAGTGGCGGAGAACGGGACAGGCAGAGCGGCGGGTAGCACCCTGTGGCCCCACATTCGCGCACAGATAAACCAGACAAAGGGCGGGAAGCAAAGCAGACCGCGCAATCCAGGGCTCCAACTTGGGAAATAAAGCCTCAAACCTCTGATGAAAAAGCCCGTGGGGGATGGGCCAGCAGCAGGAGAGACTCCCAGCCTCACGGGAGAGGTCCTTGGAGAGACCCACAGGGGCCTGGGGCATGCACAAGCCCACCCACTCGGGAACCAGCACCAGAGGGGCCCAGTTTGATTGTGGGTAGCATAGTGAAAGACTGAAATCTGGTGGAGAGCGGAGGGGAAGCCATTGCTCCCTCTTGGCCCCTCCCCCACATACAGCATCACAGCGCAGCTACCAGAGTTACCCCGCTCCGCCCCAGGAACACCTAAGGCTCCGCCCCTTTAAGTAACAGACATGCCAAGACAAAAAAAAAAAAAAAAAAAATGGCCCAAATGACAGAACACTTCAAAGCTCCAGAAAAAATACAACGAAGCGAGGAAGAGATAGCCAACCTATCGGATGCACAGTTCAAAACACTGGTTATCAAGATGCTCACAGATTTGGTTGAATCTGTTCAAAAACCAGATGAAAAAATGAAGCCTATGCTAAGAGAAACAAAGGAAAATGTACAGGGAACCAATAGTGATGCGAAGGAATGCAAGGTGAGGACCAGAAGGAAGAAAGAAACATCCAACCAGAAAAGAATGAAGAAACAAGAACTCAGAAAAATGAGGAGAGGCTTAGGAATCTCCAGGACATCTTGAAACGTTCCAACATCCGAATTATAGGGGTGCCAGAAGGAGAAGAGGAAGAACAAAATATTGAAAACTTATTTGAACAAACAATGAAGGAGAACTTCCCTAATCTGGCAAAGGAAATAGACTTCCGGGAAGTCCAGGAAGCTCAGAGAGTCCCAAAGAAGCAGGACCCAAGGAGGAACACACCAAGGCACATCATCATTACATTACCTAAGATTAAACAGGAGAGAATCTTAGAAGCAGCAAGAGAAAAGGAGACAGTTACCTACAAAGGTCTTCCCATAAGACTGTCAGCTGATTTCTCCAAAGGGACCTTACAGGCAAGAAGGGGCTGGCAAGAAGTATTCCAAGTCATGAAAGGCAAGGACCTACATCCAAGATTACTGTATCCAGCAAAGCTATCATTTAGAATGGAAGGGAAGATAAAGTGCTTCTCAGATAAGGTCAAGTTAAAGAAGTTCATCATCACCAAGCCCTTATTATATGAAATGTTAAAGGGAGTTACCTAAGAAAAAGAAGATAAAAAATAGGAACAGTAAAAATGACAGCAAACTCACAGTTATTAACGACCACACCTAAAACAAAAACAAGAGCAAACTAGGCAAACAACTAGAACAGGAACAGAACCATAGAGATGGAGATCACATGGAGGGTTGTCAATAGGGGAATGGGAGGGGGAGAGCGGGGGAAAGGTACAGAGAATAAGTAGCATAGATGATAGGTGGAAAATAGACAGGGGGAGGGTAAGAATGGTGTAGGAAATGTAGAAGCCAAAGAACTTATAAGTATGACCCATGGACATGAACTATAAGGGGGGAATGTGGGAGGGAGGGGATGGGCAGGATGGAGTGGAGTGAGTGGGGGGGAAATGGGACAACTGTAATAGCATAATCAATAAATATATTTTTTTTAAAATATGTTTTTCATGGCACCTGCTTGATATCCAATAACAGAGTTCTGCTCTTATTTGTCAAATTTTAAATCAATGGTAGATATAGGCTAAAATAGGATCATATGACCACAGGCAAGCAACCTTTTCTTACTCACTATACATGACTCTCAAACCCTGATAGGTATGACCAATAAAATACAAAAATTGAAAAGAACATGTATTAGTGAAAAGTTAGTGATATCTACCATTCTCATTCTATGCACCTTACAGCATTTCTTCCAGATTAGATACAGACTGAATTGAAGTCAGGATAAAAGAGCCAATTTGTTTCAATAAGGAGCTTAGAAAGTAAGCAGGAGGAATCTTGATAAAGACTCACAGATACTTCTTAACTTGAAAGAGAGAGCAGACCACTAATGGCTGCCAGCAGGATGTCAAAACTTCCTATTATGGAGGTTACATGAAATGAACAGAAAGCCATATAGCAGAGCTTCTTCTTAAAGTGACAGAATACCAGTTCAATGGGGAATCCTTCAAAGCAGATGAGTAGCAAGAAATCTACATTGTCAAAATTCATTTTGAGAGCTTACAAGTACATGAAAGCTTTCAGAGTCCTGATGCCTTTCTGACATGGGTGATGGCAACACACAGAAGTGAGCAGGCAGAAAAATCATCAGACCTGTGAAAAGATTAGAGGTAGAAGGGGCCACTCTGAAGAATCCAAATTAAAAAAAAAAAGTTACTATCTAAAGTAGATATGCTGCATAGTATGCCTGAAATTACTGGCTTTGGCTTTTCAAAGCCAAAAAACTTTTATACATCACAGTAAGGATTGATCAAAAAATCAGGCAACAGTATTTAAAGATGACAATCATGGTTGTGAATTAAACTGTTACACACAGTAAGAAACACCTGGATCACTACATAACTAAGTGAACTGAACAAAATACTCAAAGAATTTACCCAACACCTGGAGAGATATTAATATATGAAAAATAAAATGGCCAGACATGACAGATCCAGGATTGCCAATATACTGATAATTGGAATTCTAGAGAGAGGAAAACAAAAGCTCCAAACAAACTATAAGTAAAGGAAATATAAGGGGGAGACACACATACACACACACATAAAAAAATTTGACAGAGTTGAAGAAATAACTGAATATGCACAAAAATTGAATGGGTTAACTAAGCCTCAGGGGAACCTGAAAAAGAGGCTAGTGTGTATCAGGATAAAATGTAGAATCTCAATGATAACAGAAAAACAAAAATCCAAGGAGAACAGAAATTTAAAAATTTCCTCAAAATTTTAAAAATAATGTTTATATATTTCAAGATGTCTAAAGATGTTGTAGAAAAGTCTACAATAATTTTAGAAGAGAAGAGTAAGTTTTTTTCTCAAGAATTCTCTAGGAAGTTATGTTTATATGTGATAACTAGATCAAGATAGCCACAGATATAAAGGGACAAGAAAGAACATCACACATGTATATACTTAAAATGTACTTAGAGACTGAACAATCAATTAAAACACATAGGAAAGTACCAATATAAGACCATGATAATGGTCAACAAAGAAACCCTGAAAATATTAAAGGTGTATTTATTTTATTTTTTTTTTGAATTTTTATTCAGTTACAATTGTCTGCATTTTCTCCCCACCCCTCCACCCCACCCCATCCAGTCCCACCTCCCTCCCCCACTTCATCCTCCCCCTTGATTTTGTATTTTAAAAATGTTGCCATTTTGGTTATAAATTAACACAAATGAACTTTGATTTAGGATATGTAATATGTACCAGTTATAAAAGTCTCTAATAGCAGTTGGAGTCTAAATGTAAATTAGATCAGTAAAAATTCTAAACTGAGAAGAAAAGTTTGGAAGAAATGAAACTTTTATAATCTAAAATAGAAGAATAAATACATGTTGTTTAAAACTAGAAAAATAGATGTGTTTTCTAGACATTTGGAGGCAACTCTTAAATCAACATATTAAAAGAAGGAAAATAATAAGAAATGAGAGAATGTACAAAGCAAGCTAACAGGACAAGCATATCTATTTCCTCAACAATACTACATTGATTCTACAACCACAATAAAAACACTGACTCTCACAGAGGGAAAAAGTCAAAATTTAGTGATATACTCTTTGGCTTGCAGGTCGGTACTCAATCCGCTGAGCCACACCAGCCGGGGCAAAATTTAGTGATATACTCTTGACAAAATGTATAACTAAAATAAATTATCAAAGAAAGGCTAATTTGCAAAACAAATTATGTGCTTGAATGTTTATCACTATGTAATTGATAATTCCAAAGTTATACAATTTTAATAAATCTATAGGACCTTGTTAAATAACTTAAGACATTTCCATCTGACAGGGCATTTTTAGCATATTATTGATATGTAAGAAAGTGTTAAAAATGTCAGAAAAGCAGATGACAATCATTCAGATTGCTCTTAGCTTTGCACAAGTTTCTACTTCTCCATATTTTATCTGGGTATTAGGAATATGGGTCATTTTATTGTTTTTTATATTCTAAATGTTCTGTAATATATTTAGAACATAGATTATTTTACTAATAAGGAAAAAAGTAAAGGAAAGATGAATATATGAATCTTGCCCATTCCAGAAAGTATAAAAGTCCCTGGTTAAGGTTTCTGTAATGAGTTGTGCATATTTTCCCATGAGTGCAGCTTCAGAGAGAACAAATATTAAGGTTTTATTTATATATTTGTAAGTTCCAGTCTCATTTTCTCTCTTTCATTAATGTTATATTCAGCCACTAAAATTGAAGGAAATTGAATAAAGGCAAATTTGAAATATGCAATAGCTCACACAAAAGAGTTTAAGGACCACCTTAGAAATTGTTTTGCATAAATATAATACCCAACACTTAATTGTCTCCTTCTTCTTAATGTGCAGCTTGTACTATTAAAGCCAATTGCTTTCTATATCCCTTATAAAACAAAAATGTTGCTTTCTCCTCTCCAGAGACTAACCTGATAGAACTTTCTAACTTCAAATATCTCCCTTTATGCCTTTCTTTAAAAATGCCTTTAAACCATAGACAGAGCTTACTACATTGTAGAAATAATAAGAATCGAAACACCAACTAAATCTAAACTGGATCCATACCAACTAAATGTATCTATATTATTCAAAATAGAGATGGTAATGAGAAGAGATAATGCAGACAAGGTTCACAGACTGACACACTAACAAAATCTTTTGCCTAAAGAATTTGGGGACAGAATATGATAATTTTTGTGAATGCTCAGAATAACATAAAACATCCATCAAATGATGATTTTTCTCATAAAGTTAGCATTTATATGACAACAATTTTGTGAAATTCAGAAAAAGCACCATTTGTATTTATTATGAAGTTTTCAAATTTGATAAATGTATATAATTGGGTAACCATACTCTAAGGTGATAGTACTTGCTTTCACCAGTTAGTAGTTGATGCATGTCTTTTTTTTAATGATATTTTCAATGTTCATCCCATTTCCCCTTCCTTGGTAAAAATCAATCTAATATATTTGAGTTATTGCTTTAAATACTACATCCAAGATTACTCTATCCAGCAAAGCTATCATTTAGAATGAAAAGGTAGATAAATTGCTTCCCAGATAAGGTAAAGTTAAAGGAGTTCTTCACTACCAAGCCCTTATTGTATGAAATATTAAAGGGACTTATCTAAGGAATAGAAGATCAAAACAATGAACAGTAAAATGACAACAAACTCACAACTATCAACAGTTGATTCTAAAAAACAAAACCTAAGCAAACAACTAGAACAGGAACAGAATCAGAGAAATGGACATCATATGGAGGGTTTTCAGTGGGGAGGGTGATGGGAAGAATGGGGGGAGGTACAGGGAATAAGAAGCATAATTGGTAGGCATAAAATAGATGGGGAGAGATTAATAGTATAGGAAACAAAGAAGTCAAAAAACTTATATGTACAACCAATGAACATGAACTAAGGGAGGTGATGCTGTAGGGTTGGGGGACATAGGGTGGAGGGGGGATAGAGGGTGAAAATTTGGAAAAATTACAACAGCATAATGAATAACGTATACTTAAAAATAAATAAATACTTTCATTCTTTGTATAACATGCATTATTGCTGTTACTTGTTTTTCATTTATTCTCTTTACTATAGTCTCTAATTAATTCTTTTTATAGCATTTTCATTAAACACTCTATTTCTAAGCTCTGTCCAAATTACAGAAACTTAAGCTTTTGCTTTTAACTGCTGCATATTATTCGACATTTTACTATTATACACTTCTCTAGTTCTTTTTTTTTAATTTTTATTGTTATTCAATTACAGTTGTATGCCTTTTCTCCCCATCCCTCCACCCCACCCCAGCTGAGCCCACCTCCCTCCCCCACCTCAACCCTCCCCCTTGATTTTTCCATGTGTCCTTTATAGTAGTTCCTGTAATCCCCTCTTCCTAATGTACCCTCCCCACTCCCCCATGGCTATTGTTATATTTTTCTAACTTCAATATCTCTGGTTACATTCAGTTTGCTTTTTTCTTCTATTAATTATGTTCCAGTTAAAGGTGAGATCATATCGTATTTGTCCCTCACTGTTTGGCTTATTTCACTAAGCATACTGCTGTCCAGTTCCATCCATGCTGTTGCAAAGGGTATAAGCTCCTTCTTTCTCTCTGCTGCATAGAATTCCATTGTGTAAATATACCATAGTTTTTGGATCCACTCGTTTGCTGATGGGCACTTAGATTGTTTCCAGTACTTGGCTATTGTAAATTGTGCTGCTATGAACATTGGGGTGCATAGGTTCTTTTGGATTGGTGTTTCAGGGTTCTTAGGGTATAATCCCAGCATTGGAATTGCTGGGTCAAAGGGCAGTTCCATTTTTAGTTTTCTGAGGAAATTTATACTGTTTTCCACAGTGGCCTCACCAGTCTGCATTCCCACCAACAGTGCACTAGGGTTCCCTTTTCTCCGCATCCTCTCCAACATTTGTTTGTTGATTTGTTTATGTTGGCCACTCTAACCGGTGTGAGATGGTACCTCATTGTGGTTTTAATTTGCATCTCTCTGATGGCTAGTGATGCTGAGCATATTTTCATATGTCTCTGGGCCCTCTGTGTGTCTTCCTTGGAGAAGTATCTGTTCAAGTCCTTTGCCCATTTTTTAATTGGGTTGTTTGTCTTCCTGGAGTGCAGTTGTGTGAGTTCTTTATATATTTTGGAGATCAGGCCCTTGTCTGAGGTATCATTGGCAAATATGTTTTCCCATACTGTTGATTCTCTTTGTATTTTAGTGCTGTTTTCTTTAGCCATGCAGAAGCTCTTTATTTTGATGAGGTCCCATTTGTTTATTCTTTCCTTTATGTCCCTTGCTTTAGGGGACATGTCTGTGAGGATGTTGCTGCGTGGAATGTCGGAGATGTTCCTGCCAATGTTTTCCTCAAGGACTTTTATGGTGTTACGACTTATATTTAAGTCTTTTACCCATCTTGAGTTTATTTTTGTGTATGGCATAAGTTGGTGATCGAGTTTCATTTTTTTGCATGTAGCTGTCCAGATCTCCCAACACCATCTGTTGAAGAGGCTGTTTTTGCTCCACTTTATGCTCCTGCCTCCTTTGTCAAATATTAATTGACCATAAAGACTTGAGTTTATTTCTGGGCTCTCTATTCTGTTCCATTGGTCTATGTGCCTGTTTTTATGCCAGTACCAGGCTGTTTTGATTACCGTGGCCTTGTAATACAGTTTGATATCAGGTATTGTGATTCCTCCTGCTTGGTTCTTTTTTCTCAAAATTGCTGCAGCTATTCAGGGTCGTTTATGGTTCCATATGAATTTCTGAAATGTTTGTTCTATATCTGTGAAATATGTCATGGGTACTCTAATAAGGATTGCATTGAATCTACAAATTGCTTTGGGTAGTATGGCCATTTTGATGATGTTAATTCTTCCAAACCATGAGCATGGTACATGCTTCCATTTGTTTGTGTCTTCCTTAATTTCTTTCTTCAGTGTTGTGTAGTTTTCTGAGTACAGGTCTTTTACCTCCTTGATTAGGTTTATTCCTAGGTACTTTATTTTTCTTGTTTCTATATCAAATGGGATGTTTTTCCTGATTTCTGTTTCTGAAGTTTCGTTGTTGGTATACAGGAATGCCTTTGATTTCTGAGTATTGACTTTGTATCCAGCTCTTTTGCGAAATTCATTTATTATGTCGGGTAGTTTTTTGGTGGAGTCTATAGGATTTTCCATGTACAGTATCATGTCATCTACAAACAGTGACAGTTTCATTTCCTCCTTTCCAATTTGGATGCCTTTTATTTCTTTTTCTTGTCTGATTGCTGTAGCTAGGACTTCTAGTACTATGTTGAATAGGAGTGGTGAGAGAGGGCATCCTTGTCTTGTTCCTGATCATAGTGGGAAAGCTCTAATTTTTGTCTAATTGAGTATGATGTTGGCTGTAGGTCTCTCATATATGGCCTTTATTATGTTGAGGAATGCTCCCTTTATTCCCACTTTGCTGAGTGTTTTTATCAGAAATGGGTGCTGTATCTTATCAAATGCCTTTTCTGCATCTATTGGTATGATCATGTGATTTTTGTCTTTGCTGTTGTTGATGTGATGCATTATGTTTATTGATTTGCGAATACTATACCATCCTTGCATCCCTGGGATGAATCCCACTTCGTCATGGTGGATGATCTTTTTAATGTATTGCTGGATGCAGTTTGCCAATATTTTGTTGAGAATTTTAGCATCTAAGTTCATCAGCGATATTGGCCTGAAGTTTTCTTTCTTCGTTGTGTCTTTATCTGGTTTTGGAATTAAGATGATGCTGGCTTCATAAAAAGAGTGTGGGAGTCTTCCCTCAGTTTGGATTTTTTCGAATCGTCTGTGTAGGATAGGGGTTAGCTCTTCCTTAAATGCTTTGTAGAATTCTCCTGTGAAACCATCTGGTCCAGGGCTTTTGTGTGTCAAGAGTTTTTTGATGACTGCTTCAATTTCGTCTGCTGTTATTGGTCTGTTCAGGCTTTCTGCTTCTTCTTCATTCAGTTTGGAAGATTATATTTTTCTAGAAATTTGTCCACTTCACCTAGGTTTTCAAATTTCTTGGCATATAGTTCTTTGTAGTAATTTCTTACAATCCTTTGTATTTCTGTGGTATCAGTTGTAATCTCTCCTCTTTCATTTCTGATTGTGCTTATTTGGGTCTTCTCTCTTTTTTTCTTGATGAGTTTGCTTAACAGCTTGTCGATTTTGTTTATCTTTTCAAAGAACCAGCTCCTGGATTCATTGATCCTTAGAATTGTGCTTTTAGTCTCTATGTCATTTAACTCTCCTCTGATCTTGGTTATTTCCTTCCTTCTACTTGTGCTGAGCTGTCTTTGTTGTTGTTCCTTGAGTTCATGTAAGCATAGGGTTAGGTGGTTTATTTGAAATGTTTCTATCTTTTTTAAGGTAGACCTGTATCACTATGAACTTCCCTCTCAGGACTGCCTTCACAGTGTCCCATAAGTTTTGGATTTTTGTGAGTTCATTTTCATTTGTTTCCAGAAACATTTTGATTTCTTCCCTAATCTCATTCTTGACCCATTCATTGTTTAATAGTGTGCTATTCAATCTCCATGATTTTCAGTGCTTTGGGTTTTTTTCCTTGGAGTTGGTTTCTAGTTTCAGTTCCCTGTGGTCAGAGAAAATGCTTGATACGATTTCAATTTTCTTGAACTTGTTGAGACTTTTTTGTGTCCTATCATGTGCTCCATCTTTGAAAATGTTGCATGTGTATTTAAAAAGAATGTGTATTTTGCTTCTTGGGAATGAAAGGCTCTATATAGATCACTTAAGTCCATTTCATCTAGGGTATTGTTCAATGCCACAATATCTTTGTTGATATTTGGTTTGGACGATCCATCCATTTTTGACAGTGGGGTGTTAAAGTCCCCTACTAGAATTGTGTTGCTGTCAATATCTTTCTTGAAGTCTTCCAAGATTTTCTTTATGTATTTGGGTGCTCCTATGTTGGGTGCATATATATTTACAATGCTTATGTCTTCTTAGTGGATTCTTCCTTTGAGTATTATGAAGTGACCTTCTGGGTCTCTCTTTATGGCCCTTCTTTGGAAGTCTATTTTGTCTGAGATGAGTATTGCTACCCCTGCTTTTTTTCCCTGTCCATTAGTTTGGAAAATTTGTTTCTAGCCCTTCACTTTCAGTCTGTGTAATTCTTTTGTCCTGAGATGGATCTCTTGTAGGCAGCATATGTGTGGGTCATGTTTTCTTATCCATTCAGCTATTCTATGTCTTTTGTTTGGAACATTTAATCCATTTATGTTTAAGGTTATTATGGATAGGTAGTTATTCATTGCCATTTTTTCATACCTGTGGTCCCCTCTCTTTCTCTTTTCCTTCCTTTCCTTAAAGCAGTCCCTTTAGCATCTCTTGCAGAGCTGGTTTGGTGGAGGTGTATTCTTTTAGACTTCTTTTGTCTGGGAAACTCTTTATTTGGCCTTCTATCTTGATTGAGAGCCTTGCTGGTAAAGTAGTCTTGGTTGCAGGCCTCTGGTTCTCATTACTTGGAATATTTTTTGCCATTCCCTTCTGGCTTGGAGCATTTCCATTGAGAAGTCAGTTGCTAACCTTATTGGGGCTCCCTTGTATGTTACTTCCTGTTTCCCCCTTGCTGCCTTTAAGATCCTCTCTTTGTCTTGGAATTTTGCCATTTTAATTATGATGTCTGTTGCAGTGGGCCTCTTTGGGTTCCTCTTGCTTGGGACTCTGTGTTTCCTGGATTTGGGTGCCTTTTTCTCTCATCAGATTAGGGAAATTTTCCATCATTACTTTTTCAAACCGATGTTCTATCCCTTGCTCTTCTTCTTCTCCCTGTGTTATCCCTATTATACAATATTATTATGTTTCATGTTGTCCTGCATTTCCCTTAATCCCTCTTCATTCTTTCTGAGCCTCTTTTCCTTTTCTTGTTCTTTCTGGGTGTTTTTTCTACTTTGTCCTCCAGCTCGCTGATCCGATCCTCTGCTTCATCAAGTCTGATTTTCATTCCTTCTACTGTGTTCTTCAGTTCAGAAATTGTATTCTTCATTTCCTCTTGGCCCTTGTTGATAGTTTCTATTTTTTTTTTCATGTTGATATAGTTTCCAGTGAGTTCATTGTAGTTTCCCTGCAGCTTCTGATAGTTCCCTGTGAGCTCAGTGAGCTTCCTGATAAGTATTGCTTTGAATTCAGTATCTGATAGTTGACTTGCCTCTTTTTCAGTTAGCATTCTTTCTGAGACTTCCTCCTTTCCTTTAATTTGGGGATTGTTTCTTTGTCTTCCCATTGTTTCTGAGACTCTTCTTGTTAGCCTCTGCTTCTTAAATTGATCTATTCTGACTCCCTGGGTTTATGGTATGAACTTCTATGGTAGAATGCCAATGGGATTCAGTGGTGCTGTCTCCTTAATCTCCTGTGCTCACTGGTCTTGAGCTGATGTTTATGGGTCTAACACAGTCTAGCTCTGGTCTTTTCAGAGCTCCAGGTTTTATTTTCTCACCTGTGGGAAAAAGAGAAAGAAGCGGGGGAAAAAGGAGATGCGAAGGAGGGGAAAAGGGAATAGAAAAGGAAAGGAAGGAAGGAAGAAGGAATAAAAAAAAATGGAGGAAAAATAAGAAGAAGGGATTTTAACAAAAATTAAAACAAAAAAATAAATAAAAGAAGGCAGGAAGAAAGAATAAAAATGGTAAAGGATGGAAGGAAGAAGGAATACAAAAAGAAATGAGGACAGAAAGGAAGAAGGAATTTAGGGGGAAAGGAGGAAAAAAAGTCTTCTGCTGGCATTAAACTGGTCAGGTTAGTTCTTCTGGTCTTCCTGTCGTCAGATCTTTCAATGTCCTCTATCTTTGGTCTCCGATCTTCATATATGCTGGAATACCGTTGGCTGTTCGCTCTGTTCCTCAGATCAGCTAGGTGTTTCACTGGTGCCGAGGGGAAGTGGACTCCGCTCCCACCTATCTCGCCTCCATCTTCCTCCCAACTTGACATCTCTAGTTCTTAACTCCTAATCCTCAGGGACAATACAAAGATGAATATAATCATATGTATCATTTTAGAGATTTGTGGGATAATAATAAATATAAATATAAAATTATAAAATGCCATAATTATATGTGCATATATATACAAAGTATGCACAGGATATTGATTGTCATGCAATAAGGAAGAGACATTCTTCATTTCAGTAAATATTACCATATGACTTAGAAGCATGTGTGTATTATTTACAGTCACAAAGAGGGATAATGAATTCTCTTCTTTGTAAATGCTTGGAAATAAATTCTAGGACCTCTCTTTCTAATTTTGGTAACTCCAATAGATATAAGTGATTGTTTAATTTGCATTTCTCTGATCATGATTGAGTTGAGCATGTCTTCATGTAGTTACTAGCCTTTCAGTACCCCCTTCTATGGATTCATATCTCTACTCACATCCCTCTTCATGCTTTACTCATATTCTAGTTACTGTATTTTTGTCCTGCCAGCATTCCCTATATATTCTGGATAATGGCCTGATTATTCATGCTAATACTTTGTCATAGTATGTAATTCAACTATAAAATTAATGAAGCAAAACATTTTAATTTGGATGTAGTAAAATTCATAATTCTAAAATCTATTTTGAGCTTTCTATATTTTATTTAAAAAGAGTCCTTAAGCCCATACCCATAAAGATATTTTTTCAATATTTTCTTCAATTAGCTTTACTGTTTTACTTTAATCCATTTGATGTCCCCCTCTGTATATGATAAAATAGGGATTAACTTTTATTTTCACTGTAATAAAGTTTTCAAGATATCATCTATTATATAAGTTACCTTTCTTTCATTACATCATAATATAACTATATTTCCACTTCTTAGACACATGCAGTTCTATGTTTGAAGTCTGTAATACCAGGTTCATCTGATTTTATGCCAACAAAATACTAATATTTATGGCAATAATTTTGTACTATTTCTTAAGATAAGGTAAAAAAAAAAAGTCCTACTCTCTTTGTTCTTTCAAAAAAAAGGCCTAGCTCACCTGAGCCTTCATTAAGCCCAAAATTTTGGAATGATTTCGTTGGGTTCACAATCCAGGTGGACTACTTTAACTACTTTCATGATATTAACTGTTATCTTTTCATTATAATCTTCCTTTAAGGTCAGTAATAAATTTAAAATTTATATTTTATGTATAGTTTTGTGCATTCATGGTTAATTCTCAGAAAACTTTTTGGTTTTGTTTTCTATCATGAATGATGCTTTATTTTACCTTGGTACTACTGTATTTTCTGTGTGGAAGCTATTATTTTTTATACTTAATAAGCTTACTGAAATATTAATATTTGGTTTATATCTGTTAGATTGTCTATTAGACAATTACAGCATAGGAAAAAATGACAGACTTATCCCCTCCAAGCATTACAGTTGTATTTGTTATTCTGGCCTTACAGCATTCACCATATTTGCAACTCCATCTTTAAGAGAATTAATATAGGTAAATACCATGTTCTTATTTCCTATTTAAAATGAGAATATGCTAAAGTCTCTTGATTAATTATTTTGGCAAGAAGTTTTGGGTATGTAGCGTCTAACAAATTAAGGAACTTCTCTTTCATTTCTAGATTATAGGTTGATTTAAAATTAATTAAATGTTTCTTCACTCTTATTGAGAAAGTCATATCATAGTTCTCCTTATTCCATTCATGTAATAAATTATAATGGTAGTTTTTCTGAAATCAACCTTGCATACATGATAATTCCTATTTGATCAGGATGTATTATTTAATTAGCTAAGTGGATTTCATTAGCTAATATATTGAATTCTTGCCCTAAATTCACAATTGAAATATATGCTTCAGTCTTTGATGGTTCTTGTTGCTCATTCGTTGCTGGCATGTTTTCCATCAAATTTTCGAACATATTTATGAAAGATACTTTGAAATGTTTGCTATATCCAATATCCAGGCCTTCTTGAATTTCTACTCACTGCATATTTCCTGAGTGTAGATCTTTTTCCATTTCTTCTAATATTAAACATTATAAGTAATATTTCAGCAACTCTACATTCTGCTGTATTCTTCTGATGATTTTTAACAAAAAAATTCTAGTATAGTGGGCTTGCCTGACTCAAACTGCAAAGGGTATATCTTTTGCTGTACTTAGCTACTGATACCTCAGCATTATTGTTATGGCTTCTGACTGCTGCCACCTTATCCTGAGGCCCTTATACTCTTCCTTGTGCCTGAAAATTTGGTAGTCAACCACCAATATGGGCAGAGAGAAATATACCCTCTCTGTGGTTTCCTTGCTTCTAGCACTCTAGACACCTTCAGATTTCTAACTACTCACTGTACTTCAACATTTCTATTTATCAGGATTCACCCTTCTTCCACATGAGCTATACAGCTATCCACATGAGCTCTGAGGCCCAGACAGGCACCAAGATGCCATTACTCCTGCTCACGTTGATGTGATTTGATTTGTGTGAAAAGAAATTGCAGCTATTGTCTAGCTTTCACTTTTCTACTGAGAACCTCAAATTAGTCCCCTCAGAATAGTGTTGCTACTCAGTCTTTTTTTTTTAAGGCTGAATTTCTTCATTTATATAAAGAGGAAATATGCAAAACAACTGGTCTTGTTAAGAGTACAATGTTATATTTTTATGTAAAAATAAAAATTTGGAGGGTTACTTATTCAGCATGAAATTCACTATGCATGTGTTTGAAACACCTCGTGATGTGCCTGTTGTAGCAAACACGTCTGTAGATTCCCACAAGCTCTTCCCTTTGTATACACTGCCACTTCGGGCTGGGAATAAATTTCACAGAAATAGGGGAAAAGAAGGAATATAATTATTAACATCAAACTCACAGACATGGCTGGCTGTGTGCAGTGCCATCTTTCAATAATCAAATGTTTTCTGATCCTCTGATTTTTCAATGTTTCTCACGGGGCATCCCCACTCACATGCAGTTTAACCGTCAGCCATGAATTAGGGGCTGTTTATGCATTGAATTTAGAACTCATTTCTTCTTCAGGTCTCATGCTGTCATAATTTCACTTTTATTTCCAGCAGCTTCCAGTGTCCTTCTCTTTGACCTCTGAAATTTTAGCAGAGAAGACTGCAGTTTTGACGATGCTACTTTTGCTATATGCAGCCGTGGTGTTTGGCCAGCACTTTGACTGTGAAATCAGGAAGCCATAATCCTATTGCTTCTAGTTGCAATTTTTAAAATTCAAACTCTTTTCTGGTTCTACCTACTTTTTGACATTTTCCAATGTGCAAATAGGTTTTGTTCTTAATCTAGCTTTTTTATAAATACTCTCTGCACTGGGTTTCTGTAACTATATCACTGTTGCTCTTCATAGGGCTGGAAAACAACTGGGACAAATGCTAGCTAGGGCTGCTGCTACAGGGTAATTGATGTCACCCTTGGAATCATGCAGTATTACAAACCTGCGATAAAGTATTTTCCCTCCCAAAGTTTACTGGGAAAATGAGCTGAATGGCAACTCTAGCCCTGCCTCATATGAGAAGAGATCACCCTGTTTCTTCACTGATGGTTGTTGATTGGGGTGTTGGCAGTACACAGGATAGTGCCATGCAAAAAAGCAAAAGTACTTAAAACACCAGGTAGGTGAACATTTTTTGACACAGCTTTGGCACAGAAACTGACTGAGTACAAAAGGGCTTACCTGAGGAATTTTGCATTTAGAAACACATCCTTGCCCATGTTTGCTTCCAGCCTGGCAAAATGAAACTGGAGTTCTCCAATCAACTATGCAGTTTGGGTTGTTACAGCCACAGGCTATAATGAGCTGTCTCATTATGCTGTATACCTCAGAGTCTCAGACTTAAATCTCAAGCAGAAGAATTTTCTTTGGTCCTCACCACTATTTCATACCTAATTCTACATTTTCTTTGTATGTATGATGCTTGCTATTCCAGTACTCGTATCTATTTCAGTTCGAGTTAAAGCTTCTATAATTGCAATATTTTAAAAAATGCATATACAAAATTCAATTTAAAAGGGCAGGACAGTCCTAACTTCTAGATGTTAGAGCAAGAAACCAGAAAGGCAGAAACCAAAACTCTCATGACTACCTAATCTCTGCTTCTCTCACTTGACCTAAGGTATTCCATTTACCTTCTCCATTCTCTCTTTTTCCAAGCAAGATTTGTATGCTTTAGTCTTCTCATGAGGTCATCTTACACCAAATTCTCTATAGAGTAGATTTCTCAACAATCTCTCAAAAGTCTATGCCAAATTATACAGAACATATAGGAAGTAGGGGAACCTCTTTTAATTGTCTGGGCAAAGATGCTTGCTTGACCAGACAAACAGACTAATAGCCCCAGAAATAGAAACTGTGCTTCGAAATAAAATATTGATTAGATATTTGTTTACTGAGATCACTATTTACAAATTTCCTCTTTATGTTAAAAAGCTTAAAAGCATAATTTATATTCTAATTTCATTGTAAATTCATCATAAATATATAATAATTTCATTTCATTGATTTCAATTTACTTTTATACTCCTCCTTTTAGAGTTGCATATACCATCCTCTATCTATAGTGTAGTACTTTGTAAAACAAAGGCACATTACATAAATGGGAGAAGTCATTATCATGTACTTACTATTCAAGACTGTACAATGCCCAGAGCAGTGAAGGAAGGGAATTCTCTGTACAGATCAATTTTTTGCATGTTGCTGATACATTTCTCAAATTATAATCATTTCCATGGTAACACTCTGTGATACTGAAAAGACAATCACTGTCTTTTAAGATCCAGCAGAAATATAATCTTGTTTCTAAATGCAAAAGCTTCCTGGTCAATCACAAATATTGTCAATAATTAGCAATAACAGCAAGGGGAATTCAATTACAGGCAAAGCAAATTGCTTATTATTTAAATGTTCTCTTTTTAATGCATCTTGGTATGAAAGTCCCTCTTTAAATTAGTGGAAGCATGTGTAATTTCAACACCTCCACTGGGGGTTGTAGGAATAGATGTACTCGTGCTCTTTGGTTGAGTGTTTAGAGGCTTAGGACAAAATTATACTGCTGTTGGTACTTTGTAATGATAGATACTGATAGTAATTTAGATAATTAAGTGTATTCCAGCTTTATTTCAATTTTCTCCAGCTTAATACATTTATGTAAATTTAAATACAATCATAACCATTCTGTAATCATTATCAAAACAGGTGGGGCCATTTCCATTTCATTTTTCTGATGCATTTTAACCTCATGCAAAGGTCCAACAAATGTTCTACTAGAAAAGAGCAAAGAGGACTCATCTCATGTTGGTTCCTGTCAATTGGGTTTAATTTTTGCAGTAGGTGTCACTTTAGCAAATAGTAGAAATGTGAAAAATTTATGAACAGGAACCATGACATCTGGAGAAATAACCTGAAATGTGTTCCTTTCAGTAACTTCATTAAAGAGACAAGAATAAAAGGATTTAATTTGGGCACCCAGGGGAAATTTGCCTTGAGGTCAATGTTTATCAACTGTTAAGAACTTTTTATTATATAGCCCTTTGTTTCACTTATTTAAAAAGGACACATATTCCTAAAAATGGCTGTTCTGCCCATTGATTTGTAATTTGGCACAGAAGCATAGGATATGTAAATGATATTGCTAGCAGGATTGAGAAATTTGAAGTTTGGAAAACATAAGCTACAAGCAACATTCTCTTCTGAGGTGTAAATGCCAGTATTTTCATGTTATCTTTCAGGGTGACATATCTTAGTTGATTTAATCTATGGAGTATTAGAATTTGGATTGTGGCTACAATGCAGGCAATTTAAGTGACGTCAACTATAAGCACTCAGGTGATTTTTATATATATTTTTTGGTTTTTTAATTTATTATATATTGTTTCTCAATAACTACAATTCCACCAAGGCTAGAAACTGTTGCTGAAAATTAACCCACAACCTAATTTGGGGTACATTGCACAGAGCAAAAGATGAATGTGCTAGATTAAACGTAGCTAAAATATACTTTAATGCTGCTCCCACTGAGAAGCAGATTCCAATCCCTATCTCCCTAAAACTTAGCTTGAATTTGTGGCTTAACTAATAAAAAAACATTGTAGAAGGGATGTTCTGGGGCTTATAAAACTAAGACAAAAGAAGACTTGCAGCTTCTGCCCAAGTCTTTTGAAACACACTCTCCAGAATCCTGAGCTTCCAAGTAAGAAGTTACTTAGGAAGTACAAGAATGGCATTTTGTGAAATCTGCAGTTGACTGTCCAAGCTGAGTCCAGCTTTCAATCTGTTCCAGCCAATGTGTCAGACATGTGAGAAAGCCATCATAGACCCCCTACACCAGTCTATCCACCAGGTGAATACAATCAAGTTAACATGATTGATGCCACATGGAGTAGAAAATTCTGCCAGCTGACTCCTGATTGAATTCTTAAGCCATTAAATCTGGAGACATAATAAAATGGTTGATGTTTCAGGACAATGTTTTGGGGTGGATGGTTATGCAGCAATAGAGAAACCAGAATAAGAAAACATGTGTCATAAATTTGGGGGTTTGTAGAGACTGCAAAATGTTTTTTTTCTACTAACTATCTAGAAACCTATTGTTATTTGTTAATCTCCATTACAAAATATAAATGTAAACTTTATCTAATGATCATAAACCATTTTCCCATCCTTATCATCCTTGAGTACCATCCTTATCATTGATATGCTATATTTTATTCTGTCTTATCATTCTAAACATTGAATTCAGCCCTGGCTGGTGTGGCTCATTGGATTGAGCTCTGGCCTGAGAACCAAAGGGTCACTGGTTCAATTCCCAGTAGGGGAACATGCCTGGGCTGCAGGCCAGGTCCCCAGTAGGGGGTGCATGAGAGGCAACTACATGTTGAAGTTTCTCTCCCTCTCTTTCTCCCTCCCTTCTCCTCTGTCTAAAAGTAAGTAATTTTTTTTTAATCTTAAAAAAAATTTTAAATAAATAAAAGTTGTATCAGATAAAGTTAGTAATGATCTTTTCTCAGGCAAATAAGTATTTTGAAATCACACATAGATCCTCTACTATAAATCTTAGAAAGTCACCTAAAATACTATATTTCCATACTGTAATGTTATAAATTTGTTGAGTGGAGAACTTGCAGTAATAAAATTTCTTATAGTGGAATAACAAGCTCAGTGTTTTTTAGGCAATACATTATTATAAAACATAAGGAACATCAAAATGTGCTATACTTTACAGTTAAGATCAAGGAAGAAAATACTTTGAAATCATGAAAAAAATCAATCAAAGGAAAGTAAAATGTCTAACTTCAAGCTGGTGTTTCTTACTTAAGGAGCTAAATATAAGCTTAGGCGTGCTTTAGTTAACAAGTGATACCATACCAAACCCAGGTTTGGCTGCCTGCACCTTGAAAGCCAATAATTGAGAGACAAGGACTAGTGGAAGAAAAATAGACTTATGCAAGAGCTGACAGCTCGAGAAGATGGTGGACTCTCTTGCAAAGACCATCTTAACAACTGGACACAGGTAGAGGTTTTGTAAGGAGGGGAAAGGAAGACAGGAAAAGACAAAAAGAAACAGAAAAAAGGAAATGAGAGGATGAGGTTGACAGTTCTCTGTTGAGGGGGCTACATGCAAGCCAACGCAGTCTGTTCAGATAACTGGATGAAGGTCAGCACATATCCCAGAGTGGGAATATCCCAAAGTTGGAGTGTGCTTCTTCTGGAGTTAGTTCCTAGAAATCTTAAGCAAACAGGCTGTTAATCTGCAGTCACGTATTAGTTAACAGGTCATCATTTACAGAAATAATGTTAAAAGAATGGTGGGGTAAGTTAAGCAAGCACAGACCCTAACACATACTTCCACATATGAATTCACTAAATTAATAAATTAGAGGCTAAAGGATTTCTAGACTGAAGGGAAATATATTTTAATGGGCCATGATAAAAAATATTTGAAAAGGAACAAGGGCTTCAGAACTGGTATCAAGAGGTTTAGAAAATAAGAGGACATACAAGAAAGCAAACATAACAGAAGAAATTCAATGTAATCCAACCCTTACTAAGAGATAAACAGTTTCTCCCAGGGAAGATATATAAATACTACATAAAGAAGCAGCATTCTACATTCCACATTTAAAAAAAAAAGTAAGATTAACATAGGCACAAAACACAAAGAATCATTTGAACTCTTGATTGAATAAAATTGTCATGGTGCATGAGGATAGGCCCTTGAGGCAGCCAGGTTGGAGTAGGGAACAAAAAAATAAATTTGAAGTCAGTTAGATCCATGTTCAATTTTCCAATTCCCTACTTTCTCAATTCTCAGCAAATTACTAAACTTTTCAAAGATTTAATGTCATCATCTCCAAATTAAGATAACATCTCATTAATTAATTATCTTTTATCTTCCAGAGATATAATAGGTAAGCACCCAAGAAATGTTACATTTTCCTATAATTAAGGGGTATGGAGACTATCTCAAATCATGACACTCTAATGTAGAAGTAATTTTTTTTTAATTTAACCTTTATTGAATTTTTTCCATTACCATTTGGTCCTCTTATACTCTCCTCTTCCCAGCAATCACCACACTGTGGTCCATGTCCATGAGTCCTTTTTTCCTTTTTGTTCCATCCCTCCACCTCCTAACCAACCCCCAGGTGTCATGTGTTCTCCACCTGTGAGTCTGTCCCTGTTCTCCCTCTTAGTTCAGTTTGTTCATTGGATTCCATATGTGAGTGAAATCATATGGCATTTGTCTTTCTTTGACTGGCTTATTTCACTTAGCATAATGTTCTCCATAGCCATCCATACTGTTGCAAGGGTAAAATTTTCTTCTTTTTTTTTATGGCTGAGTAGTATTTTATTGTGTAAATGTCCATAGTTGTTTTATCCACTCATCTACTGATGGACACTTGGGCTGCCTCCATATCTTGGCAATTGTAAATAACACTGCAATGAACGTAGGGTTGCCTATGTTCCTTCGAATTAGTGTTTTGGGTTCCTTTGGATATATTCCCAGAAGTGGGATAGCTGGGCCTAAAGGCAGATCCATTTTTAATATTTTGAGGTATCTCCTTACTGCTTTTCTCAGTGGTTGCGACAGTCTGCATTCCCACCAACAGTGCAAAAAGGTTCACCTTTCTACACATCCTCACCAGCACTTGCTGTTTGTTGATTTATTGATGACGGCCATTCTGACAGGTGTGAAATATCTCATTGTGGTTTTAATTTGCATTTCTCTGATGATCAGTGATGTTAAGCATCTTTTCATATGTCTATTGGCCATCTGTGTGTTCTCTTTGGAGAAGTGTCTATTCAGATCCTTTGCCCATTTTTTAATTGGATTGTTTTGGGGGGTTTTTTTTTAGTGTTGAGTTTTAAAAGTTCTTTATAAATTTTGGATATTAGTCCCTTATCAGATGTATTGGCAAATATGTTCTCCCATTCCTGGGTTGTCTTTTTATTTTGTTGATGATTTCCTTTGCTGTGCAAAAACTTTTTAGTTTGATGTAGTCCCATCTGTTTATTTGTTCTTTGGTTTCCCTTGCCTGGGGAGATATATCCGATAAAATATTGCTATGAGCAATGTCAGAAATTTTGCTGCTGATGTTTTCTTCTACTGTTTTTTTGGTTTGAGTCTAACATTTAAGTGTTTGATCCATTTTGAATTTATTCTTGTGTGTGGGGTAAGAAAGTGATCTAGTTTTATTTTTCTCTGTGTATCTAATTTTCTCAACACCATTTATTGACTAAATTATCTTTAGCCATTGTATGTGTTTGCTTCCTCTGTCAAATATTAATTGACTATAAAGGTTGTGGGGGTTTTTTGGGCTCTCTATTCTGTTCCATTGATCTGTCTGTTTTTATGCCAGTACCATGCTGTTTTGATTACTAAAGCTTTAATAGTATAATTAGATATTAGGTGATTAGATATTAGGTAATTAGTGATTCCTCCAACTTTATTCTTCTTTCTCAAGAATGTTGTTGCTGTGTGGAGCCGTTTGTGGCTCCATATGAACTTTTGAAATATTTGTTCTAGTTCTGTGAAATATTTCATTGGAATCTTGATAGGAATTGTGTTGGACCTATAGAT
Source organism: Desmodus rotundus (assembly GCF_022682495.2). NCBI lineage: Eukaryota > Metazoa > Chordata > Mammalia > Chiroptera > Phyllostomidae > Desmodus > Desmodus rotundus. The sequence continues at coordinate 55,242,706 of NC_071399.1, read as the reverse complement.
TGCTTTGGGTAGTATGGACATTTTAATGATGTTAATTCTTCCAATCCATGAACACAGTATGTGCTTCCACTTCAGTGTATCTTTTTCAATTTCTTTCATCAGTGTCTTATTATTAATTTTCCAAGTACAAGTCTTTTATATCCTTGGTTAGGTTTATTCCTAGGTATTTTAGTAAAAGGTGAAAGATTTGTGTGTTCTGAAGAGAAACCAGAGTATTCCTAGGTATTTTAGAAGTAAACATTTTTATCCATCCTGAAGAAGTTAAATTGAAAATTGTCTCTAACTTTTAATTATCTTTTTCTGATTATTTATATGTAAAAAAGGACAATTAAAACAACAATAGCACATATCTGCTATTTATTTCTATTTTTAAGTTTTATAGAAAGTATAGTTAATGCTTTCCTCTCTTCTAGCAACTGAAGATTATGACTTTGGAAAATAATAGAAAATATGCAAAGTGATTATGTCTATTTATTTGTCTATTAAAAAATAAATTCCCAGATTCTAGAAAAGAGCCTTTATTAAATAATAGGAATAAGGAAAACAATTTTGAGTCACTAGTAGAATATCAAAAAAATAGTTTAAAATAATGTATCTCAGAATTCAACAGATGTAATTTAGAAAGCATTATGGAAGTATTGTCCAGTAATTCTTAGATCAAAAACAATGAAATGGGAAGGATATATGGTCTTAGATATTTGAATACCTTTGAATAATAACAATCATAGCTAATGTTAATTGAGCATTTATAAACATAGTTACTGCACACAATTATTCATTTTTTAAATTTAATTCTGAAAGCAACTCCAGAAAGTTTTCTCCATTTTTCAAATGAGTCAGCCAAATCCGTAAGAGGTTCAGTGATTTCTCCAAGTTGTACAACTAATAAAAGGTACAGATACAAATGAACTTGAAAACTTCACATGAGGAAATAAATACATAGATATTATCTATTTTTTAATGGAATATTATATGAAATGTTATGCTGGATGATTCAAAAGACTCAGTTTACAAGGTACCAGCAGGAGAGTGGCTCTTTGATCAAACACATGCTTCAGGTTTTTCTTGAGTGTACGTGGTCCCCCTCCCATTTCTGCAATTTCACTTCCCAGTTGTTTGGGAGTCGCACACCAGTTCAAGTCTGCCAGATGCTTACTAGAGCTAATACTAGTGCAGTCCATCAACATTAGTCAATATTTGTTAGTTGTCTACTGGCGACCAGTCTCCCCCACTCCCAACCAGTGTGTCCAGGTTGTTCTTCATAAAATGACCCACCTCCTATTTTCAGCTGTTTAACAGATAGGTGAAAGGGACCAAATTTTTAGTTACAGACTGGTTCGGGAATGGATGTGATACAGCTTTTTGCTGGCAGATTCTGAAGAGAAAGTTTCCTCTCTTTTGTGAAAGCTACTAGAAAAATACTTTTCAGTAGATGGCTTGTTGCATAAATGTAACAGTGTGGGAGTGTGGCATCCACTGGTGCTATCATGGGGAAGAATTTGAGAATCGAGATGATCGAAGAGCCAAGACAACTTCAAGGAAGTGCTGGTGGAGTGTGTAAGACTTTGCAAATCTCTGGATCAGATCATGCTTGACACCAGGTCTAACACTGTATTTTTCACTTATGCAAGCCATCCAAGTTATTTTTTAAATTTAAACTAGGTTCCATATGGTGCAATCTCACAGAACAGGATTCCCTAACTTCAGCCCTGTTGATGTTGGCTCAGATAGATCTTTGTGGACTGTTCGGTGCACCATGGGATATTGAGCAGAATCCTTGGCTTCTGCCCACTAGATGCCAGTAGAACATCTCCAGTCATGATAGTAAATGTTGCCAAGTGTTCCCTGCAGGGAACATCCCTTCTGTAAGAATCACTGTTATAGAGACATTTTGGGTACCTACCTAATAACCAGTCCCTTTTTTTAACTATCCTGATTCTCATTCATGCATCCACACATTTCTTACTTTGATTCTTAAACTAAGCCGTATAATCCTATTCTTCAACCACAGACTTGTTTGCAGGTAAGAAAGTGATGAAATTTGGGCTGCTGAATTTCAGGAAAAGCTTGTGATTTCAGCTAACGGAAAAACACTTTTTTTATCTTTTGAAAATTGGTAATGTTATTAGACTAGTAGAACTCTGTAGTCTTGGAAATCATAAGCAGACACCTGTGCCGTGTTGAGAAAACAGCCCTTAGACAAAAACTGACACAAATAAGAACAGAAATATATATTTTAAAAAGTTTCTTGAGAAGTCTATATGCAGTTGAAACAAACCCCCCAGTGTAATGAGTAAATATATTGCCTTTATTGATGAACTTGTTAGAATTATGTTGGCTATTAGTTACAATCTATGTGCTTTGTCTGGTTCAAGTAATTTGATTTCTCTTGGGTTATTAAAAAAGTTTCAAACAAATAAATAGAGTTTAGTGTTGCCAATAGAAATTTCTATAATCATGAGAATGTTCTAGATCTGTGTTTTCCAATCTGGTCACCATTGCCATACATGGCTATTGAGCACTTGAAAATTTGCTAATGGGACTAAGGAACTGAATTTCTTTCATTATTAATAAGGTAAGGACACGTAACATGAGATCTAACCTCTTAACAAAATTTTAATTGTATAATACAGTATTGTTAACTATAGGCACAAAGATGAACAGCAGAGCTCTAGAACTGAATCAGCATATGTAACTAAAACTCTATACTTATTAAGTAGTAACTGTCTATGTCTCCCTCCCCTAGACCCTGGCAACCACCATTCAATTCTGTTCCTATGTGTTGTACTATATATTAGATACTTCATAAAAGCTAAAAGGTTGATATTATTTAACTTAAAGTAATTTAAATAGCCATTTTTGGATAGCAGCTACTGTATTGGACAACACAGGTCTAGAATATATTAAAATAAAACATGACCATGCAGTCATATTTTTGAGTAGTAATAAGTCACAGACTATAGAGATGGTTAGGAGAGGTGGGGCTTTTAGCAAATCAACATATCAGAAAATAAAAGACTTGAAATTAAATTGTGGGATGAACAAAACTAAGAAACAGGACAACTAGGCAATAATCAATGTTCCAGGGAGTGCCAAAGTGGGCACATTGCTCTGAAGGCCAACTAAAGTAGACATGGAATTTGAATCTGCACAAATCCAGCATACTGTATTAGTCTCATATTTAGCAAAATGGTAAAAATCTGGATTGAATATCTTGGGTCAGGTGCCAACCAAGTTTCAGTCATCTATGGCCAGAATGGCAGGCACTGTTTCTGTGTAATTTCCCAAGTGGACATTATAAGTATTAATAACGATATATACCCTTATCTTTTTATTTGGATTTATTCAATCACATGAGATGCATGTTATTATCCTCTTTCTATTAGGAAATAAATAGATCAATAAAGCTCTTAAACAAGTGCTATTACTCCTGCATCTACAAGCCCTCAAAACTCCTCTATTTCCTATTTAGTCTCCTTTCATCACCCCGGGAAACAATTCTAGAGATACTTAGATCAATTTCAAAATGCCGCACATTGTTTTATTTAAATTGTTGCTCTTTATGAGGCATGTTCAATGCAGAGTCACAGCTTGTATCCGTGCAGGTAGCAAATCCCACCATCTTTATATCAAAATGCAAAGTGCGTGCCTGAAATGAACCATTGACTGCTCCAGAAATCCCCAAGCAACAGATGCCCTGGTGTCTTTAGAGGGAATGTGTGGTTATGTACTTGGATTACAAAATAGTTAATAACTTTGGAAAAGTTTCTTAAAACTTTTCACTTACGGAGCTCTCTAAGTCAGAGCTGTTTCAAAAGTTCAGAAACCAAAGGAATCAGTGGGTGGGTCCTACTCTGTGTGTATTCAGCTATCTTCAAGAGCCTCTATACCATGAGGTTTTGCCAGCGATTCTCAACAGTAAACCCAGTGGGCAGGACCCTAGATGGGGTGAATAGCCAACAGGTGGGGCATGGCACCAACAGCAAACCTCAGTACTTGTACAAGAAGAGTTTCAAAATCAAAGCGGTGTCAGCAGGAGCAAGCTCCTCATACCAAGCCCTGCGGTGCTGTTTCCTGGTACTCTTCTGCCTGTGGCATAACATATAAAAATCTAAAAACTCAAAAATTTGCAGTTTTTGAGACAAACAGACTGGCAGCATTTCTGGGTTCATATTAAACATTGCTTCCTCTGTGGAAAGAAGAGGAGATAAAATATACTTGAAACAAAGTTTGCCACACACTGAATTTATAATCTGCCATGTCTGTGGGTTCTAAATGGGTTCTATGATGATCTTTAACAAAATGGCTGAAAGGAAGAAATATTAATATCTGTGCTGAGAAAAAGTATTGTACTTTGACAGCATTGTTGGAACATTTGGAGAGATCATGAGCAAACATTCAGGTTAGAGAGACATCTGCCAAGATAAAGGTCTTTCAGTAAAAAGGACATTAGAAACTTCTGACTGAAATATAATACTTTGCCAAATGGAAGTATCAAAAGTGAGAATAAAGTCATCAAAGGTTGATGGTTGGTTTGTGGAGAATAAGGGAAAGAATTAAAGAAAAATGTCTGTTTTAGCATCCAAATACTTAAAATTATCCATTTTATAAAATATAAATATATAAAATGAATAAATAATTTAATAGGGAGGGACAAGAGAAGATATGAGTTGCCTGGGGAGGTAAATTCCAAGCTTGAGCTAAATGTTCTTTCCAGACTATTCTCTTTGGAAGTATTTCCAGCCAAAAGTATACTCCCAGGCACACCTTGGGTGATGTATTAACATTCTGAAAGCTTTTACCTAAACCAATAAATGAAACTCCCTGATTAGCTATAAGCCCTGTAGACTCAGTAACTTTACTCATTAATTAACAAAGGGACAAGTGAAAGAAAGGAGACATGTATAGGGCAAAAAAAAAATCTTACCATTTCTATTAAGTCTTAGGATAACATTAGAAATTAAAATTATGATTTATAGCCACTGTTTTCAGGGCAATTTGTTGAAAGAGCTAAATTTTGGATTTAAATAACATACACTAGCTGATCAGTGATCTGTATGTGTTTGGACTTGAATGTGTGTATACAGTTTTCACATACATACATCAGAATGCCTGCAGATACATATAAATATTTATGGCACATTTGTAAATTCTGTTTAAGGAAATGTTGTTATAGATAGTTTCAATTGAAAAAATTGTGATGCTGAGACTTACAGAAGATTACAAATATATTTTCATATAGAAACTAAGTACACATCTGCTAATAAGATGAAAGGCCTCTATAATGATTTCCCTTTCCACTCAGAAGTTAAAATGATGGCTGGATTTTACAGATAGAGAGGATATGTGGCAATGAAATATTTATTGACTTAACCAGAAATATCAGATATAGGCTTTTTTTTCTTTATAAACAACTGATCTATTTGGACAGGAAAATGTCACATTGAAATACAAAAGTATAAGGAGTACGGATAGAAAGAAGATTGGTTACAGGAATTGTAGATGAATTTCAAAGTAACAGCAGCATTGAAGAGTTTGATGGTATAAAAAGTGCAGAGGTTATGCTCCACCATGGAGACGATTTAGAAAAGTGCACTATCAATATCTAATATGAGTTTAATATAAAGTCTATGTTTGTTCTGTGTATAGCTCCATAGAGTAACCAAATTTAAAACAATAACTTTCATCTACACTAACTGATTATTTTTTCTCTAGAAGGTGGCAGTCTTTCTTAAGAATTGTTAAACTGACTTCCAGAGTAATCATAAATTAAAATTAAATATGCTGATATGATTTTAATATACAACTATGTAGTTATCAAACTTTATATAATCATTAAGATTATCTAACTGAATATTTCATGATTATTATGTCTAAATACAAGAATTAACAAATATATTAAATTCTGAATTTTAATTAAAATATTTGACTAAAAATCAAGACATTATATATGGTGGTATTATCAAAAATAACCTTTGAAAATAGAAAATTTTCAATCAGTTAACAGGTCATCTCCAAGGTATTTCATTTACCAATTCATATACATTGTGCTAAGTCATTTAGGAACTATCCCAGATTCTGAAAATATGTCTCTATATTTAAGGGTTTCTTATTAGAAAACTAAACTATATGATAAACATATGAAACCAACTGCAAAGACAAAGTTAAAGAAAAGAGTAAACATGAGTGGGCTGGGGTAATGTTAGTACACTTTACATTCAATGGCTGACATTGAATGATTTTTGCCAGCATGTATTTTCTAGGTTGCAAAGGAATCCTAAGAAAAGACATCAGAGGAAAATGGCAGTGCCTATGTCCTTGCTTCCCAGGGAGAAAAGCCAAGTTATTCAGTGGTTAACAAATATGTGACCTATTCAGCTTCCCTTAGTCAGAATCCCTGATCTCTACACAAGCTTCCAGCTCCTTCTTTCTAAGACAATGTGATGGACATTAAAAACCAGAGTAGTATACAAGTTAAGTGTTGCCTCTGAAGACAGCCATCCAGACTAATAACCTGGCTTCATTGCTTATTACATGTACAACTTGGGTAAGTTACTTGAACTCTTCATGATTCAGTTTCCACATCTATAAAGTGGGCCTGATAATAGTGGATACATCAGAGTTTTGGGGTGAACTAAGTAGATGTAATACACTTAAAGCACAGGTGGCAAATACAAAGCCTCTGGGCCAAATCCGGCCCTCCACCTTGTTTTATCTGGCTCAGCACCTTGTTTCTACCTGGTGGCAGCGCTGAGCTCCTTGCCCCTAGTTAAGGAGTAGTTACATTTATATAGTTCTAAAATTACATTCGGCCCTTTGAAGGCAACTGCGAGGCTGATGTGGCCCCTCCCAGTGAAAACGAGTTTGACACCTCTGACTTAGAGGAATGACTAGCATATAGTAAGTGACCAAAACTTTAAAGCACTCTGAATTAGCTCTTCAAAAAGTCCATTTCCACTCAAATACCATTTAAATATCAAACCACTTCAATTTGGCCTTCATTTCCATCCTTTAGCACAAATCCATAAATACTGAATTTCACCTGTGTTACCAAACCCAAAAGAATCCTGTTCTGTGCTCATTTTACACAAACTCTGTGCATTCAACCCAGGTGGCTACGCTTGCCTCCTGGAAAAACTCTGCTTTGTGGGTTTCCATGAATTCTTGTTCTCCTCACTGGATGCTCTTTCAGTCTCTTATATTTGCATCACTTATTTTAGTTCGCTTCTCAATGTTAGTGTGTCACAAGTTTGGATCCAGGTCTATAATATTTCTGTAGCTTCACTCACTCTGTGAAAATCGGATATATGCTTCAGTTTCTAACAGCAGTGATAGGGTGATAAATGCCAATCTCACATATCAAAATGACATTACTCTCTGGACTGCAGACATTCAATAAACTGATATTCCTCCTTCACTGATGTAAGAAGCATCACGAGCATGATATTGTTCAAATGACACTGTTTATTATCTCTTTAAATGTTTTACTTCTTTAGTCATCTCCAAGACAAGACAGGGAATGAATTCCTACCACGTGCTCAAGTTAAAAGCACTAAAAAATTACCCTTGATGAATCTATTTATTTAATCTTAAACATCCAGTACATAAAAATGTCCTTGCTTTTATTTCCAAATATACCTAAAATTCATTACCACTTACCGTTTCCACTTTCAGCATAAGAATACAAGCCACCCGCCATCACCATAAAGACTACTCTCACATCTCATGTTTTTTCTCTAACGGTTATCTTCTTCCTGCGCTCTCCCATTCTAATCCAATTTCTCCAAAGCAGCCAGAGTAGGTTTTTTTTTTTTTTTTTTTTTTTTTTTTTTTAAATCAGATCTGATTACTTCCCTTTGAAGACAATACACTGGTTTGTTACCGTACTTAGGATAACTTTGAAATGATATTCTATGACTTTTAATAGGTCCTCACCAAGCTATTTATCTAATTTCACCTGTACAAGTCTCCCAAATACAACTTGCTATATTTCAATCATATTGCTTTTCTTCCTGCTATTAACAAATTGTTGTGCTTTTAGTATGTGCTATCATTGTGCTAAGCAAAGTCCCCATTCTCATGAATATACAGTCTAATGGAACTTTATTACCAATGTATATACACATACCTGTAATTGTGTATTTTAATACTGTTGTGTAGGAAATAAATACAAAAATGTAGAAATTGCAGGGGAAGGAGTAGGTGAAAGTGAAAGAGGGTATAAGGGGGATAAATGGTAGCAGAAAATACAATAAAATAATTATTATAAAAAATAATTTAAGACAGAAATTATCATCATGATTGGTGGAAAGTTAAGCTGAAACCTAAAAGATAAGTAGTTATTCATATAAAATACAGAGAAAAAAATTCCAAGCCTAGGTAGAGAGGCCCTAAGAGATTGATGTATATAAAAATCTGCTAGCAGTTCAGGAGAAACTGAATGTAATAAGTGAAAGGGAAAGGGAAAGAAGCCAGACACATGGTTGGAGCAATATGGTACCCTGACCATAAGGGTGAGCTTCTCAGCCTCAGCAGTATTAACAAAGCAGAAGTCTGTGCTGTGGGTGGCTGACCTGTGTAACATAAGATGTTAAGCAACATTTCTGGACACTAGATTCAGGTAGCTCATGCCCCTAGTGGTGACAACTATGTTGCCCAATGACCCCTAAGGAGCAATCTCCTATAGTTAAAAATCACTGGAATGTAGTAAGAAGTTAGAATCGTATTCTAAATGTGAATCAAGAAATCTGTGCAATCTATTGACTCATTTAATGGTTTATTCATTTACTCTGTGTATATCATTGGAAATCTAACACGTGTCAGACACTATGACAAATATTAGAGGCAAACAGTGATCAAGACAAATCCCTTCCCTCATGGACAGGAATCTGATGCAGGAGAGAGTTTCTAAACAAATAATAACATAATTATCTACTTACATTTGTAAAAAGTACTACAAAAAAAAGTACATTTTCAGTTGCAAAGTCACAGGTGAAAATAGAGGAGAATAGATTTAATCAATTAATAGCACTTGACATTTGGAAAATCTCCTTTGTCTAACATATAACTAATGCCTAATGCTCAAATTCAGTTTTCAGAGTATTTATTAATATTTTTGACTTAAAATATATTTTTTAAAGTTTTAGATCATAGCAGATAGCATTTGGGTACTTTAGGTTAAATGATTCACACTGAGTGAATATTTTATGAGAAAACAATGCAAGGCCTAAATATAGAATGTGATAGTAAGGGCCTAATGGGATGAAGATTCAACAATTTTCATAAATGAAAGAATACATTGTAATAAATTGTATAGTGAAACAAATCAATGAAATAAAAGATGATTTCAAAACCTATAAAAAGGGACAGTAAAAATATGTTACTATTAACAGATAGGATCTATCCAACTGAGTGAGGGGGATACATTTCTCTGAGTCATATGGAGTCAGTAGTTATTCACAAAGAGCATTTAAGGGAAGTCCCACAGATCAGTGGAAATATATAATCATGAGAGATCATCACAATCACCATCATTATCCTAACCATTCTTCATATGCCTAATTGCACAAAGTGCTAGGCTAAATGTAGTGCAAAGAGGGCTATAAAAAGTGATATGCCTAATTTCCATATAGAACAGGTTATAAAAAGCAGGAATATTGTTGGTGCTGTTTAATATGTCCAGCATATCGGACATTTGGAGTTTTTTTGTTAGGACCCAGGATGTAAGGTCCACACAACTAGTTTGTAACCTTTTGTACAATATTATCTAGGAGCCCTGTAAGAGGCCATGGTAAAAAAAAAAAAAGAAAAGAAAAGAAAGCTTACAAGTATATTATGCATAACGACTGGTCTCTGGGCATGATAACCAAGATTGTGCTAAATAAGCAAACGTGTTTGCCTTCAGTGCTAAAAGAAAGCGTTTCCATTTTTTATGTTGACAGAGAAACAACCATTTACTTTATAAAGCTACCTTTTAACTATCAACCTGTGGCTAAATAAAGGTCTGTTTACTGACTACTGACAGACACTAAATCTCTTTAGGAACATTGCCAATATGAAGGTGACTGCCCCAAATAAGCATTATTAGATAGTGTATGTGGCTTTGGTTATTACCACCCATCTCAATCCATGTAATACTTCATATTTTTAGAATGGGAAGATGTTTTTATGAATCATTAAATTCATTTGACAATATTGGAACAATCTAGCTGTATTAAAACAAAACAAAAGCAAACAAAAACATTCACTTTATAATTTGCCAAAACCTTATAATCTATTAAATTATTTGTTATGGACTGAATTCTGTTCCTCCAAAAGTCATATGTTCAAGCCCTGATCTCCAATATAACTATATTTAGAGATAGGCCCTTTAAGAAAGGCACTTAAGGTTAAATGAGGTCATCCAGGTGGGGCCCTAATACAATTTGCGTTCTTCTAAGAAGAGAAAGAGACACCAGCTATATGAACACACAGTGAAAAGGCAGCCATTTGCAAGCCAAGGAGAGAAGTCTCAGGAAAAACCAACTCTGCCAGCACTTTGATCTGGGACTTCGAGCTTCCAGAATTGCGAGAAAATACATTTCTTTGGTTTAAGCTACCCAGTCTGTGGCATTTTGTTATGTCAGTCCTAGCAAACTAAAACATTGTCCAACTTTACCACCACCATTCTAAATTAAGTTCAGTACTGTAATTTCTAACTTCAATATGAGGTAAGTTATTTGCTCTATGTTATAGAGCTAGCCAGGGACAGAACTGGTACTCATCAGAGATTATCTGTATCATAAAAAAAAAATAAATAAAACATCCTATGGACAAACAATGGGATGTCTGTCATTTTATCCATAATCAAAATAAATAAACAAACTTACAATTTAATAATAGAGGAAAGCTGGTGCTTTTATAAAAAGTCACATTTTGATATAATTATTTAAAAAGAGGCCTAATAATATAAATAAGCCAGAAAAAAACCTGAAAAAATAGAAATTTATTTAAAATATTCCTTTTATAGAGCTATTTATAGAAATATTCTTGTTTATACATAGTACTTATATTGTTTTTATTTTTAAAATTTAGTTACATCCTAAATATTAATGTTTATGTTTTAAAGCAACTTTTAAAATCTAAGGTACTGCCAAATTTAGAAGGTCCCTCCCCTATATATCTTTATATATGTACACACATTTCTTGACAAATGAGATTCATATAACTTATTAAGAAACTGGTGTTATTGTAGTTATAAGTAAATAGAGAATATGACACTGAATAACCACTTATTTACATTAATGATTAGAGATCTCTCTGTGGAAGTTAGTAACCAAGGCTATCTAGGTGTGTGTTTCATTTCTTTAATGAGAAGTTTCTCCTCAATGAAAACAATTTTTCCGCTTATTATGGGTGGGCTCATTATTACAATAGAAAAATAGAAATGTTGACACCAAGTTTAACATCGCTGTATTTAATTTATGTTAATACTTTTCTAGTCTCTGGAAGTTTCAAGTGACAATAGAATCATATAGGAATTTGAACACTTTCACATTCCATATTATACTACCCTTTTCAAAACTGTAGTATAGCCAATCATTGTTTATAGGATAATTGATAAGGCTACCATTTTAAAACATGTAATTCTAATTATGACTGTAATTACTGACTTTGAGAAAAAACATGTAGGAATGTAAATTACTCAGTACGATTTTCTTTCTACTTACTTTCTTAGAATACTGCTTTCTAAGAAAGTAAGTTATCAAAAATATGCTGAGCAAAAGAAGTCAGACATAGAAGAACCTCTTGTATAATTCAATTTATGTGAAATTCTACCAAAGGAAAACCTAATCACAGTGACAAAAAGCAGATCAATGGTTGCCTGAGGCAGGGGACTTGGGTGGCTATGGTGGGAGAGACTGACTATAAAGAGGTGTGAAAGAATTTGGAGTGGTAACAGAAGTGTTATATATATTGATTTTTGTAGAGATTACGTGGATGCATACATTTGTCAAAACTCACTGAACTATAAACTTCACATGTATTAGATATAAATTATGCTTCAATAAAGTTGATTTATAAACTGATTGAATGAATTAATAAGTAAATAAAAGACTTAGAGTCTGTTTTAAACATTTTTAATCCTTACCTGAGGATATGTTTATTGATTTTAGAGAGAGAGGAAGAGAGAGAAAGAAAGAGCAAGAGAGAGAAACAGCAATCAGTTACCTCCTATACATACCCCAAATGGGGGTCAAACCTGCAACTTAGGTATGTGCCTTGACCAGAGACCAAACTCATAACCATTTGATGTATGGGTTGACATTCCAGTTAACTGAGCCACTCAGCCATGGCAGAAAGTAAACTTTTATTTACTGGTCATGTGATAGTTGATTTTGGCCACATTTCTACTACTAAACCTTCACTAATAAATATTAACTGATGTTAGATTGATTGTGGTGATTATTTCACAATACATACAAGTGTCAAAACATTGTGTTGTACACTTAAAACAACATGTTACATGTGAATTATATCTCAATATTATTTTTAAATTATAAACAAATAAAAATATTAACTGATGATTTTAAGAGTTGGGAAAAAAATAATTTAAAAAACAATGAAAATTAACACCCTAGTTTTGTCCTCTGATGTGCAAATGGCAAACTAAGAAGCTACAGGCGTATCTTCTCCACAGGAATACTAGTTAATAATACACCCACCTTTGTGAGACTCTAGAGACCAGTTGAAAAGCTATATATATATAGCATTAGGCCATTGTAAAACCAAGGACAGATCACAGTGAAAGGGGTAGAAATTTTTTCATAGCATATTGTATGCCCATATATGTCCCTCATGCTATGTATCATAGCATCGAAGAATGAGGAAGATCACCTCATACTGAAGCTTCTACCTTCAGATAGAAACAAAAGAGTTCAAAAGACCATGCATCCAAAATCTGGCTTATCTTGGTGGAGCAGGGAGGTGTGCATGAGAGGCTGGTTTCTGCCTCACCTGTCCCAAAGCATTGTCCATATTGAATCCAGAGTTTGGAATCTGCTGAAAACAGGGGTAATCAGAATGCAATAGCCCCAGTTCTGTAGGCAGATGCTAACAGAAGAGAGTTCATAAAAGATTAGAGAGGTCCTATAACCCCCAGTTGGGCTGCATTGTATAGGTCTTCCCCTACACAAAGTCAGTGCTGATACACAAAGACTAGATGAGGTAATTTTTATATGCCCACATTTCAGCAAAAACATTTGTAAGCTATACAAGTAAACAGGGAAATATGTCCTCAATTAAAGGAAGAAAAATATACCTTGATTTGCTCCTTCTAAAGAAGTACAAAACTTTGAGCTTCTTGATAAAGAATTTACAACCATAAAGTTGCTCAGTCAGCTAAAGAAAAGAACATAAATAACTAAAAAAGTCAGAAAAAGTATGCATGAACAAAATGAGAATATCAACAAAGTATCAACAAGATATAAAACTTATTTTTAAAAAATCAGAAATCCTGGAGCTGAAAAACACAGAAACTGCTCTAAAGATATTTATTAGAGGTGTTTAACATTAGATTTGATTAGGTAGAAATGCATCAGTGAACATAAAGTTCATACGAAATCAAGTCAGATGAGTAAAAAATGAAACAAAAAAAGAAAAAGAGCAAAAAAAGGAAAAAACAGGTGAAGAAAAACAAAGACAGCTTGGACTTTTGGGTGAGTATCAGCTGAATAATGTAAACATTATGAGAATCCCTGGAGAAGAAACAGAGCTTTTTGGAATAATTAATGGCTGAAAACATTCTATATCTGAGGATATAACTGTAAATAAAAATTCAAGGAGCCCCAAAATCTCCACCTAGAAATATATAAACCATACTAACCCAAATTAGAACCAAACTGTATAAAGTGAAAGAGAATCTTGAAAGCAGCAAGAGCAAAGTGACTTGGAGCATACAAGGGGCTTCCATAACATTATCAGTGGATTTCTCAGCAGAATAGTGCAAGCTTGAAGGGAATGGCTTGATATCCATATGCTGAAAGAAAAAAAATGTCAATCAAGAATCTGTTTCTTATAAAGCTATCCTTCATTAATGAAAAGAAATTAAGATTTTCTCAGGTAAAGGAAAGTTGAGAGAGTTCCTTACCACTAGATCTACTCTATAAGAATTGCTAATGAGATTTCTTCAAATTAAAATGAACAAATGATGGGTAGCAACAAGAAACTATACTAAAATAGGTTCCTCAATAAACGTAAATGTGTGGGCAAATATTCTAGCCTTTACTAGTGTGATTTTGTACATAGAATTTAAATGACAAAAACATAATGAAAAACTGTAATCTATGTAAGAGTATATAATATATAAAGATGTATTGATATTTATAACACAAAGTGTAGGGGGTTCTAAAGAAATGGAGGTTTGTTCTGCAATTGAAGTTAAGTTGTTAACACATTAAAATAGAATCCTATAATTTTTAGATGTTCTATATCATTCCAATGGTAACCAAAATTAAAATAGCAATCACTACAAAGAAATCAACAAAATACAAAAGAAGGCAATAAGAGAAAAAAGGAAGGATAAAGAAGACATACAGAAAACAACAAAATGGCAACAGTAAATCCTCCACTATCAGTAATTAATTTAAATGTAAATAAATTAAAATCAAAATAAAAGTTTAAATTGGCTAAATTTTTTTCAATAATATCTATTTGCTGTACACAAGAGATTCACTTTATACATAAAAACATACATAGGATAGGAGTCAAAGAATGAAAAAAGATATTTCATGAAAATGATAAAAGAGAGGCATAGCTATGCTGATACCAGACAAAACAGACTTTGAATCAAAAAAAGTAGTACAAAGGACAAAGAAGAACATTATATTGATAATATGGTCAGTCACCAAGAGGATATAACAATTATATTTATGCACCAAATCTCAAAGCTCCTAAATATGTGACACAAAAGTGACAGAATTGAAGGAAGAAATAGCAATACAACAATAGGAGAATATTTCATACTTCACATTTGATAATAGATAAGACAGTCAGAGAGAATATCAATAAGGAAATAGAGGACTTGAACACCACAATGGATCACTTGAACCTAACAGACATATAAGAATACTCCAACCAACAACAGTAGATTATACATTTTTCTCAAGGACCATTTTCAGTGTAAATTGTATGTTAGGACATAAAACAAGTCTTACCAAATTTAAAACTATAGAAGTAATACAAAATATTTTCCAATCACAATAGAATAAAAGTAAATCAACAGCACAAAGAATATTTTTAAAAATCTGCAACTGTTTATAAAACAATAATATATTCTAAATAACTGATGAGTTGGGAAAAAAGACAAAAAAATTTTTAAATACCTTGAAACAAATGAAAATGAAAACATAACATACCAAAACTTATAGAATGCAGCAAAGACGGTGCTAAAAAGAAAGTTTATAGCTGTAGGTATGTACATTAAGAAAAAATAAATAAAACAACTCAAATCAACAACCTGACCCTCAACCTCAAAAACTAGACTAGCAAAAAAATCCAAAGTTAGCACAAAAGAAGAAATAAAGACATATGAAATAGACATATGACATTTGAGAGTAGGAAAGAATAGAAAAAAACAATATATATGAATTGGTTTTCAAAAAATTCAAAGATTGACAAACCCTTTAGAACAGGGTTCCCCAGCCTTTGGGCTGCAGACCAGTACTGGTTCGTGGACTGTTAGGAACCTGGCCACACAGCAGGAGGTGAGCAGTGGGCAAGCAAACATATATTTTCTCATGTTACTGTCTGGGCTCCACCTCTCTATTCCCCTTCCCCTACCACCCAGCCCCCTGTCTGTGGAAAAATTGCCTTCCACAAACCCTTCCCTGGTACCAAAAACATTGGGCACTGCTGCTTTAATAGATTAACCAAAAATCTAAAAAGACAGAGGAGGCTGAAATAACTAACATTAGAAATAAAAGAGAAAGTATTATAATCAAGGCCACAAATATTAAAATAATTATAAGTGAATGCTATGAATAATTGTATGCTGGTAAATTGGATAACCTAGAAGAACTGGATAAATTCCTAGAAATACATAACCTACCAAAGCTTAATTATGAAAAATAGAAAATCTGAACAGATCAAGAATGAATAGGGTGATTGAATCTGTAATCAAAAGCCTCCCAATAAAAACAACAGCCCAGGACCAGATGTCTTCATTGGAAAATTTTTCAAAAATTCAAAGAAGAAATTACAACAATCCTGCTGGAAACTATTGGAAAAATTTGAAGAGGATGGAAAACTTCCAACTCATTCTATGAGACCAGCATTCTGTCAGCCCATATTACCAAAGCCAGAAAGACATTACAAGAAAACTACAGACCAATACCCCTCATGAATTTCATGCAAAAATCTTCAACAAAACACAAGCGAATGAAATTTAAAGGCACATTAAAAAAATACATTATGACCAAGTGAAATAAATGTATCCCTGGAATAAAAGGTTGGTTCATCATGAGAAAATCAGTCAATGTAATGCACCATAGTAATGGTATGAAGGACAAAAAATGGCATCATCTTCTAAATTGATTGAGAAAAATCATTTGACAAGATTCAGCACTCAGGATAAAAACACTACATAATAGGAGTATCCAAAAACTACTTCAACATATTAAAGGCCATTTATGATAAGCCCACAGTGAACATCATACGCAATGGTGAACAACTGAAAGTGTTTCCTCTATGGTCAGTAACAATCAATAATGCTACTCTCACCACTTTTATTCAACATGGAATTGGGAGTCTTGGCCACAGTAATGAGTCAATAAAAAGATAAAAATACCATCTAAAAGGAAAGAAAGAAGTAAAGTTATCTCTGTTCACAGATAACAAAATCTTGTATTTAGAATACCCTAAGGATTCTGCACAAATACTGTTTGACCTAATAAATTCATTGAAGTCACAGGATACAATAGCAACACACAAAAATGAGTGTGTTTCAATATACTAATAATGAACAATCAAAAATTAAGTGAACAATTTCATTTTTTAATATATTTATTGATTATGCTATTACAGTTGTCCCATTCCCCCCCCTCACTCCACTCCATCCGGCCCACCCCCTCCCTCCCACATTCCCCCCCTACAGTTCATGTCCATGGGTCATACTTATAAGTTCTTTGGCTTCTACATTTCCTACACCATTCTTACCCTCCCCCTGTCTATTTTCCACCTATCATCTATGCTACTTATTCTCTGTACCTTTCCCCCCCTCTCCCCCTCCCACTCCCCTATTGACAACCCTCCATGTGATCTCCATTTCTGTGGTTCTGTTCCTTTTCCAGTTCTTTGCCTAGTTTGCTCTTGTTTTTGTTTTAGGTGTGGTCATTAATAACTGTGAGTTTGCTGTCATTTTTACTGTTCCTATTTTTTATCTTCTTTTTCTTAGGTAACTCCCTTTAACATTTCATATAATAAGGGCTTGGTGATGATGAACTCCTTTAACTTGACCTTATCTGAGAAGCACTTTATCTGCCCTTCCATTCTAAATGATAGCTTTGCTGGATACAGTAATCTTGGATGTAGGTCCTTGCCTTTCATGACTTGGAAGACTTCTTGCCAGCCCCTTCTTGCCTGTAAGGTCTCTTTGGAGAAATCAGCTGACAGTCTTATGGGAAGACCTTTGTAGGTAACTGTCTCCTTTTCTCTTGCTGCTTCTAAGATTCTCTCCTTCTCTTTAATCCTGGCTAATGTAATTATCATGTGCCTTGGTGTGTTCTTCCTTGGGTCCAGCTTCTTTGGGACTCTCTGAGCTTCCTGGTCTTCCTGGAAGTCTATTCCCTTTGCCAGACTGGGGAAGTTCTCCTTCATTATTTTTTCAAATAACTTTTCAACTTCTTGTTCTTCCTCTTCTCCTTCTGGCACCCCTATAATTTGGATGTTGGAACGTTTCAAGATGTCCTGGAGGTTCCTGAGCCTCTCCTCATTTTTCCGAATTCTTGTTTCTTCGTTCTTTTCTGGTTGGATGTTTCTTTCTTCCTTCTGGTCCACACTGTTGATTTGAGTCCCAGTTTCCTTCGCATCACTATTGGTTCCCTGTACATTTCCTTTGTTTCTCTTAGCATAGAGAAACATTTCTCTTCATTTTTTCATCTGTTTTTCGAACAGATTCAACCAATTCTGTGAGCATCTTGATAACCAGTGTTTTGAACTGTGCATCCAATAGGTTGGCTATCTCTTCGTCGCTTGGTTGTATTTTTTCTGGAGCTTTGAAGTGTTCTATCATTTGGGCCTTTTTTTTTTTTTTTTTTTGTCTTGGCGCGCCTGTTACTTTAAGGGGTGGAGCCTTAGGTGTTCCTGGGGCAGGGCGGGGTAACTCTGGTAGCTGGGCTGTGATGCTGTACGTGGGGGAGGGGCCAAGACTGAGCAATGGCACCTGCTCCCCTCTCCACCAGACTCCAAACTTTCACTCTGATACCCAAAATCAAACTGGGCCCCTCTGGTGCTGGTTCCCGAGTGGGTGGGCTTGTGCATGCCCCAGGACCCTGTGGGTCTCTCCAATGACCTCTCCTATGAGGCTGGGAGTCTCTCCTGCTGCCGCCCCAACCCCCACGGGCATTGTCAGTCAGAGGTTTGAGGCTTTATTTCCCCACACTGGAGCCCTGGGTTGTGTGGTCTGCTTTGCTCCCTGCCGTTTGTCTGGTTTTTCTGTGTGTGAATGTGGGGCCATGGGGTGCTACCCACCGCTCTGCCTGCCCTGTTCTCTGCCACTCTGAGTCCAGCCCTCTCGGCCTATCTGCACGAATGTGGGGCCACAGGGTCTGCCCGTGGTCAGACTACCTGCCCCGTTTGTCCCACACTCCGCCAGTCTGGGTCCCACCACGGCTACGTGAGTCCTCTCCGCCCCGGCTGCCCATCTCCGCCCCTCCTACCGGTCTGGATGAATGTTTATTTTTTATTTCCTTGGTGTTGGACTTCCTTGCCGTTCGATTTTCTGTCAGTTCTGGTTGTGCGAGGAGGCACAGTGTGTCCACCTACGCTGCCATCTTGGTTCTCTGAACAATTTCATTTATAATAGCATCAAATAGAAAAAATACTTAAGAATAAACCTAATCAATAAGGTGAAATATTTGTACTCTGAAAACTACAAAAGCATTGCTTAAAGAAAAATTTTAAAAAAACAAAAATAGGGATTCAGAACATGGCGGCTGAATAGGTGGAAGCTGAGCCCATTTGCTTGTGCCCCTAGCATGGATTTTGGCTGATCTTTCAACAAGTGACCTGAACAATCAACAGAATCTCAGCTGATATGAATTTCTGAAGCCACATACTACAGAAGATGCTTTGCCTTGTCCACTAAGAGATTTTGTAAGTTGAAGGGGAAATATCCTGTGCACAGTGCCTGCAGCAGAGGAGACAACAGAGAGAAAACACACCTTAGTGGCTACCTGCCATCCCAGAGCAAGTCCCTGGTCCCTCACAGGGAAACCACCAACTCTAATCAGGAGAGACTTGGAAGTATATACAAAGTCTGGGAGACTTAGGCTATACACACACAGCAGGCAGCATGTCCATAGCTGCAGCACCAACTTGGAGAGTTCCAGGGAGAAACTTTCTCCTAAAACTGTCACAGGAAGTGGCAGGCTGTGGATACCTCTGACAGAGAGAGATTTTGTGCTTTTGGGGGAGGAGCAGTGTTCAGAGAACTGGCCCAGGGCTCTGTGCTGGGGCTCTGCAGTATGGGAGCCACATAGAGACTCTTTTAAAAGAGGAGTTGAGGTGAGACTTGGCAGGTACCCTGTGGCTGTGTGTGCGTACAGCAGCTCTGCCAACAAAGAAACCAGAGTGCAAACACAGTTCAATCCCACTGAGTCCAGCTGCACAGGAAGAACAGAAAGTATCATGCTGAAGGGACTATGGAACCTGACCCAGCATGGCCGGTAAGCAGGGGACTGTGCAGAGAAGAGAGTTCAGGCCTGAGTCTCCTGCAAGAGTGGCAGACTGAGGAATGGATGTCCAGGAACTGAACACCTCACTTTGCAGCCAGGCAGATTCCCTCACAGGCAGGTATGCTCAACCCCCACCTGCAGGATTACAGGCTCTGCAGATCAGTGAGACCAGGCTCAGAAACCCCCTTCTTGGTGCATGTCTGCAAGGGAAAGAAGGAGAAGCTCTAGAATTTCTGAATTTCTGTTAGACACTGCGAGTTACTCTGTTTTCCTCTGGCCCTGATCCACTTAACTGGTAGAGCAGAGCGATTAAAGACAGGCATAACAAGGGATGTTCAAGGCCCACCCAGCCTTGGCTCTTACACAGAGCTGCCATCAGCACCAAGCAGGAAAGGGCTGGCCCTTTTACACAGATTCATCCCCTCACAGGAAATAGACAATTAACTCACCAGAAATTATACATTATTGAAAATAAACTGAGACAAACCAAGAACTGTGGTGAGGGGGTGGGGAAATATTCCCACCCATCATCCCTGAAGACTGAACAGTGCCCCCTGGGGCTGTTCCAGGGATTCCACACTCTTACTATTTATTGTTTTTATTCCACCCTCTTATTATTTCTCCCCCTTCCAGCTTCTCAAAACCATTTTTCTTGCCATTACTCATCTCACATTTTTCCCTTTCCTATCATATCCTTATTTTCTCCCCACTTTTATTAATCTTTGCTTGGTCATTGTTGATATGCATTTCTTCAATTTTATTCCTAAATGTTCACCATTCTTGTATTTCAAATCTAAAATTTTACTGTTCCCCTCTCCTACTCCATTTGCCTTCCTCCTGCCCTTTCTTTTTTTCATTTTAAATTAAAATTTCCCTCTCTTAGCCTGGTTTTCTTTCCTCACTTCTATTATTTCTTCTCCCTCTATCCTCTCAAATTTACTTTTCCTTCCTTTAGACATCTCATAATCTTTTGTTTTTTTTTCCTTTTTCCTCCTTAATCCCTTTCCACCTGCATTAACCTTTGCTCATTTGTCATTGATATTGCAGTGATGGATGTTTTTCTTCAATTCTGTTCCTATTTTTTCACTATTTTTAATTTTTTTTAACCTCATATTATACTCTTCCCTTTTCTTACTCCATTTTGCCTCTCCCCTACATTTTTTCATTTATGATGTAAATTTCTTTTCTTTCTTTCTTTGCCTTGTTTCTATTCCCTACACTTATGATTTCTCCTCCCTCTACCATCTCAAAATCATTTTTCGTTCAATTAGTCATCTCATATTCATTTTTCCTTTCTTATAATAATCTTAATCTCTTTCCAATTTTAGTAATATATGCTCATTTGTTGTTGATAGTGTGGTTGTGGGTGAAGGGCAGAAAAGTCAAAATAACCTTGAAAAAAATTTAGAGGATTCAGACTGATTCAAAAACATATTACAAAGCTAAAGTAACAAATAACAGTGTAGTACTAGTATAGACACAAAGAGACCAGTGGAATAGAATAGACAGCCTAGAAATAACCTTTTGCATATATGGTAAAGTGATTTTCCACAAAGAATGGATAGAGGATAATCTTTTATCCTCTGAAGGATAAAGGTCACTGAATGGATAAAGGATAATCTTTTTAATAAATAGTATTTGGGTGACTGGATATTCATATATAAAAGAATAAAGTAGATTCCTTATGTTAGACCACATAAAAAAATTAACTAACCCTGGCTGGTGTGGGTCAGTGGATTGAGTGCTGGCCTCCAGAACTAAAGGGTTGCTGGTTTGATTACCAGTCAGGTCACATGCCTGGGTTGCAGGCCAGGTCCCCAGTAGTGGGTACATGACAGGCAACCACACATTGATGTTTCTCTGCCTTTCATCCTCCATTTCCCTCTCTCTAAAAATAAATAAATAAAATCTTTAAAAAATAACTCAATTAAAGACCTAAATGTAAGACCTAAAACTATAAAACTTCCAGAAGAAATCATAAGGAAAACATTTCATGATTTGGCAATGATTTCTTGAAGATGACACCAAAAATGAAAAGGTAACAAATGCAAAAATAGATAACTAGGACTACAACAAACAATTTTTGTGCACCATAAGACATAGTCAGCAGAGTTAAAAGACAATCTATGGAATGGAAAAAAACATTTGCCAACTATATATCTAATAAAGGGTTAATATCCAGAAAACATAAAGAATTCCTACAACTCAACAACAATAGACCAAATAATTCAATTTGAAAAAGAGCAAAGGGCCTGAACAGTTATTTCTCCAAAGATGGTATACAATGACCAACAAGTATATCAAAAGATGCCAACAGCATTAATCATAAGAGAAATGTGTATCAAAACCACAACGAGACATTGCTTCATACCCATTAGAATGGCTAATACTTAGAAAAAGAGAGAGCAAAAAATAAGTGTTGTCAAGGATGTGAAAACATTGGGACCATTTTGCACTGTTAGTGGGTTAGTAAAATGGCAAAACCACTATAAAAGACATTATGGAAGTTCCTTTAAAAATTAAAGTTATAACTACCATGTAATAATTCAGCAATCATACTTCTGGACATATCTCCAAATATTAAAGGCAGGGTCTCTGATGGATATATGTACATTTATGTTCATAGCAGCACTATCACAATGACCAAAATGTGGAAGCAATCTAAATATCCATGAATGGATTAAACAGTCTGGTATAGCACACAATGGAATATTACTCAGCCTTAAAATGGAATAAAATCTTGTCACATGCTACAATATGGATGAAATAAGCTAGTAATAAAAGCATTTTTTTGTAGAATTCCACTTATATGAGGTATCTAAATTTGTCAAATTCATAGAAACAGAAAACAGAATGGAAGGTCTTGGGGGGGAGGTAAAAACAGTGAGTTGTTACTTAATGAGTATAGACTTTCAGGTTTACAAGATGAAAAGTATTATGTGAACATAACACTACTTAACTATCTACTTAAAAATGGTTAAGATGATAAACTTTTTATGTGTTCTTTTAACACAATAAAAATTAACATCTTACATGGTATCTAGAGCTGTGGTTTCAAATGTTTTGCTCTTTTACCTTTATAAATATGTTATGTATATGCATACAGATGTATACACACATACATATCTATACACATGGTTGTATAATATACATCATGTTCAAAATTATATTCATATACTATCATAATTAGCTAATATTTCCAGGTGTAATATGTACATAGGATAAGGGTCATGCTTAATGATAGTGTATATAAATTTACATTTTTAAAGCATTCTTGATAATATTAATTTTCAAAATTTTGCCATTGACCAAGTCTAATTAGTTCATCATTTTAGATATTTTGTAATGTGACTTACAAAGAATTCATACAGAAATAAGTGTCAGCTCTGCCATTTCCTTTTTAGTTCCTTATGCTTGTGTAATTAATATCATTTCAATTTGAAATTTTCTTTATAAGAATATTTTAAGGCAATCTCTCATTTTTTAAGCTGAACTTACTACAATTAAATAATATAATCTATAAATTCACTCAAATGATCACATGTAAATTACAATGAATAGCAATATAATAAAAGTAAATAAATAAGTAAGAGTATCAATGTCAATCACTCCATATTGTAAAATTCCCCATTACCTGCAGGATCTCTCAGGTACTACTATTAGTGACAGATGACTGATTGTCTGACCCAAGGACCTTTGGGGATGGTAAGGATAATTAATATGTTAAACATGTGTTAAGGCTTAATTTGTTTCATATTTTTAGATGGAAAATAAATATAAGTAGATACTTTAGTATTTCCTTCCTGTGTGAGTTTGGAGTTCCACTTTTTTTTTTTTAATCTTAAACAGTCAAAGACATTTTTAGTGCAAGCTCAGTGTCTTTAGCAATGTGGTACCTAAAAATGAATAGGCTTCTTATCTATTTGATTCTTATCAGTTTTATGTGTTAGTTATAGCCCAGAGTTCTTTCCCAGACAGAGTTCTCAAATCTGTTTTCTTTGTTCACTAACCACCATTCCCCTATTATGCCATCTTGTTTCTCAACTTAACATCTAAGACTTTGAAATCATCTGGCAATCAGTTGCTGTTGATAGGGTGGTGCATCCATAATCTTACTTTGCTTCAAAGTTGAATCTTGGTTCAACTGAGATATTTTATTGTATGTTTATATCTCAAAACCATTTTAAATCTTCTCTCTCACTCTTTCAAGTCCAGAAACAATAGCTTTGTCAATCCTGTCAGGCCCTTGATACCTGAACTACCCTCTATCCACTCAGTCTCTGCTTGAAACCACCCATTTCTTGCCTGTGCTTATCCTTTGTAACACTTTGGCAAGTGGCAGCCAATAATGGTCAACACATCCTAACCCTTTGGCCTTTTCCAATTACTTCCTAGAGCTATCCGGCTTGGAGATATAGGGTTTGCCTTCCAAATATCTTATGAGGGAGTTCTGCCAAATGTTTTACAGCTATAGAACAGGAACCATAAGTTTCTCAGCCACTGATGCAGTTTCTTTGCCATGCCACCTGTCTCCTAATTGCTAATCCAATGCCATGCATCAAGTAAAACTTCACTTCAATGTACACAATTCTGTGGCAGAGTAATTCTAACTGCCATAAAAAATAAACCCCAAATCTCAGTGGCTGAATTCAATTGAGGTTTATATTTTCCGTAAAATATTAGTGTTGGTAATGCAAGTTTGCAGAAGGGAAAATATCTACTCTATACTCAATCTGATCACTAAGATTTTCAGGCTCCTTGTATCTAGTAGTTTTATTTTGGCATTCCCTCTATTCAGCTGACAGATGGGGAAGAAAGTGATTCATTACACATTTTATTTTATATGCCAGATACAATATGGATATGTATTACTTTTACTATCAAGCCATAGCCACATTAACTGCAAGGGACACTAAGAAGTGTACTACAGCTGAGTGTCCAGAAAAAAAAAGGCAAACAATTTGGAAAACAACCAATCTCTTCAACACAGAGATAACTTAAAATAGCCTCCCAGTTGGTTCCTGGCTTTTACCTTTGCTCTTCTATAATTCTATTCTCAATACAACAGCCAACAATTTCCTTTAAATATAAATCAGATATTTTCACAAAGTTCTTCAACACACCACAATAATGCCCTATTTTATTTTTAGTAAAGGTAAAGTCATTACAATGCCTATAGCACCTAACATGTTCTGGCTTCTGTATATCCTTGTCCTCATCTCTACCAATATTCTCCTACTCAATCTGCTCCAGTCACAACAGCCTCCTAAATGTCCTTCAATAGGACAGGCACAGCCTGGCCTCAGGATCTTTGGGCTGGTTTCTCTCTCTGCCTTGAGGACTCTTCTTTCAAACATCTGCATGACTAAGTTCATTATTTCGTTTAATTTCTATCATATGTCACCATCTCAATGAGATCTTTGTCCTCCAAAGGAGCTAATAACTCCAGGATCCAATATACCTGCTGTGGTAATCATTAGTAGAGCATCCCAAATAGTTCCTGTTCTCCTCACTAAAGACAATTGGCAGGACTGTATTTTCTGCCTGGCCCTCTTATGGTTGGATGGGACAACATAACAAGCTTTCGCCACTGACCTATGAAAGGAAGTCTGGTGTTTCCTTCCTGGCCAGAGTAATTAACCACCTGGCTGGGACACTCTGGGCTCTCTTTTTCTCTGGCATGGCAATGGTACAGTTTCAACCATGGTACATCTACCCTTTCTGACATACAGACCGCTTATTTGTTGTATTTACTACTCATTGTCTATCTCCTGAAGCAAAATATAAGTTTCAAGGGCAGGAATCTTTATCTGTTTTATTTATTACTGTATCCAAAGATCTCAAAACAATGTCTGTTATATAATAGATGTTCACTAAATATTTATCAAATTGATTAATGAATAAAAGAAAACTTCAAAATTATATTCTATATAATGAAAAATTAATAAAATGAAAAGGTACAGAATGGGCAAGAAAAGACTTCAAGGAATAGTTGGTGACAATGAAATATTAAAGCATGAAAAGTCAATCTAAATTCTGAATTATCTCAGAATATATGTACAAATATATTTTATAAAGAACAATGTAAATATATATATTACTATGCATAATCATGTTTATTTTTATATATAATCATTTTTATATTTTTCTTTCTTTTTTCCTCTAATTATATTAAACTCTACACAATTAACACATAGTATTTGTATAAACCTCAGAGATTGGGATTTAAGAGTCTTCAAGTACAAAGTATCATCTTCCTCCTTTTTGCAAAGGGATTCCTCTGCTTTAGTTGGATCTCTACATATAGTATTTCTCAGTTCCTGTTATAGTTTGATTTAACCATGTGCTTAAATTTGGACTAAGGGCTATGAGTAGAAGCAGTAGGTGGGAGTTCAGGATCTTCACCTGAAAGGAAGTTGCCCAGAACTCTCTGTAACCTGCCTAAGTACCGGGTGAGAAAGGCCAAACACTGAAGCAGCTGGTTCCAGTGACAGAGCTGCCATGCCATCCCTGCTCAGTTACCCTCTGGACTATGATATGAGACAGAAATCAATTTCTAACTTATTTTACTCTCACTATATTTTACAGCCTCTCTATTATAGTGACTTATATATATTGTTATATATATATGTCACTATAAGTTATAAGTTATTTATAAGTTATTATAAATACCACTAAATCCAAGTAAGAGGTGACACAAAATTAGTTCACACTATTTGCTGTTTGATACCAAAGGCATCAAGATATTTCCTCATTTCTTTCTCAACAGATTGGAATATTTATAAAGACTCAATCATAAAGTTATTCTCCCTTCTCTGAAAAACAATATTGGTTAGAAATAAAACTAAATTACCTCATTTTTAAAACTTGTCTTATTATTAGGTATTTTTAGTTCTTAATATATATGAATATTTGCATAAATTAGCATGTTATCTTCAAGAATCGATGCAAAAATGTCTAGGCAAAATTTTATATGTAGGGAAATGTAGTATGAAGATATCTACCCCTCACTCATGTAAGTGCTCTTCATCAACACCCAAAACAAAAATAATGAACATCTGCACATATAAAAATGACACTTTCTTTATTACCAAAGAGTAACTTTTCAGGCAATGGTGTTTTACTTAAAATATGTCCTTTGCTACACTTTAGTACAACATGAAAAAATGCATATGGGGAACATTCTGTAAAAGCATGGCCAATTTATATTTTGTATGATTATATTTGTAAATCTTTATTTTAGATCAATTTGGTGCAAGTTATTTTTACTCGTCTATAGTCTCCCTATCTCTAATACACAGAGGCACTAAATTCACAACCCCCAAGGCTGTCAGGTTAAAGATTAATGAGCAGACTTTACCCAGAGGCTTGGAAAGGTTAGGCATAATTACAAATGGGTATTTTATGCAATGCTGGAGATGTGCAAGCTGGTTTTTTAAAAAGGGCAAGAAAAAAGGTAATGAAACTTATGGGATTCATGTCAACTATTGTATCTAAAAATAAGGTCTTGTTAAAATGAGCAATTAACATATTAACTAAAAAGGACTGTTAAATTTTACACTTTGTTTTTTTCATGATTAAAACACACACACTAACACTATCAACTACCATGTGGCAGAAATTCGGCATAATCACAGGCCTATATTATCATAGGGTTTTAATTTTACTTTTTTTCTTTATTAAAAAGTCCTTCTTCATATTTAGAGTAAAAAGGAAAGTTATGATTGAAAATAAACACAATAGCTAAACATTGTTATTGGAAAAATTAAACAGTATTTAGAGAGGAAATACGTAGTTTCCACTTGAAATTTTATAGATCACCATGAAAAGAGCTACTTCCCATGGAAAAATAACGTAAAGCTTCTCTGGAGGTTCAGTTACACGATTATTGTTAAATATAAACTGAACATCTGGCCATCCCAGCACCATGGGGATGATATTAGAACTACAGTAATTAAAAAAAATCCGGTCAGTATTTCACTAATTATAAAGTGTTATCAGGGTTAAAATATTCGTGTTTAAAAGTTAGAAAGCTGTTGACCTAATTGGAGGTGCTTTTTCAACAAATGTTTCAGAACAAGGCAATGTGTTGGAATTAACTTTGCTCAAAAGGAAAAAAAATGAGAATGTTGATCTCTAAATGCTGAGTTAAGAAGTGAGCTTTTTTTTTCTGTCTCTGTTTTGCTTTTCTTTGTTTTGTTTCCTGTAACAAAGAGATTAGACATTAGCATTGTTAACTCATTACCTTTCAGATAGTCAGGCTCCTACTAAGGGCCTCCTGCCACTTTTTTGTTACATTTCTCCACTGGCTCCACTCAGTGCCTTTGCATTGTAGTCACTTATACATGCATTCACATTTGTCTCTATCAAACAATCTCCAATAATATGAATGAAAAGGTTTTCATCTCATGTAAAAGTGGAAAACAAAAACACCCTCTGGACTCTATTACCCTCCTATATATCTTCCCATTTTACTCATTTTTCTTAGAGTAAATATCCTTAAAATACTTGTCTATTTTTCCTGTCTCTAATTCCTTGCTTCCCAGTCTCTTCTAAATTCACTCCAATCAGACTTTCAATTCACACCAATTACCTGAAATAGTTATTGTCAAGGTTATGGATTACCTTCTCAAACCCAAAATCCAATCGCCATCCTCCTCCTCCATGGCCTATTGTCATCATTTGGCATCTAATTCCTTCTTAATACATTTCCTTCACTTGGCATCCAGGATATCTGCAAGCAACTGGTTTACACCTCCTCCCTTGTTACTTCATCTAATTCTCCTTGCTAGCTTCTAATCTCCTTTCTGAGTACTCAATGTTATAAAGAAATGGCCCAAGATAGTCCTTGAACATTTTCTCTCCTTTATCAAAACTCTCCCTTGGTGAGTTAATCCAGTTTCCTGGCTTTAGATATCATTTTTAGGCTAATGACAGATAAGCAAGAACTTCTACTCTTGACTAGATATCCAAATTCTCCCTCCCATTACCCAGACCCTCATAGTAAGGTGATGGTGATTTTGCTGTACGGTTATGGTGGAGACCTCACATTGAAATAGTGAAGTCTTGAAATGTTCTCAACTTAGATGTCTGAGTCAGGTGCTTGGAAGTGAGCTGCTCTGGAAAGAGTGAGAAAGAAATAAAGCTTTTTACTTTAAGTATGGGGTTAGGAAAATTTTTCTGCAAAATGATAGATAATAAATATTTTAAGCTTACAAGTCATACTGTCTCTGTTGCAACTATTCAAGTCTGCTATTATAATGAGAAAGCAGCCATAGGCAAACTGTAAATTAAGGAGTGTAGCTGTGTCCCAATAAATTGCATGTACTACAAAGGGTGGTGGACTGCATTCAGCCTATCAACCATTGTTTGTGACCCCTGCTTTAAGCCACTGAGGTATGGGGGTCTCTTTATTATCACAGTATGTAGCCTAGTCTATATTGATTAATACAGCTTTCAAATTTATGTCTTCATTCCAGACCTCCAGGCACATGCATGATTGCCATAGAATCCTAATTTCTCCTTTATTTATTTACCTCAGTCTCAACTCTGAAAGTCAGTATCATATCATCAAAACATGTCAGCTTATGTCACTCTTTCGCTCAAAATTCTACAAGAGCTCTCTGCCCATTTAACAATTGTCTAAAATTGTTACAATAACCTGCAAATACAGTAACATTCATTTCAGTTTCCTATAACAGTATTTGGATAAAATCATTAAGTTCACCTTCTTTCATTTACAAAGGTGCAATAAGATAATGGGTTATGTCTTACTATGAAACCTGTGAGGATTTGTTCCCTCACATCTTCTCAATGACCTCATCTACTACTATTTTCCCATCTTTCATATTTCTCCAGGCTTATTGGTTTCCTGCCTACTTCTTGAACACACAAGACACCATTCAATTTTAGGACTTTTTGCATATGCTATTCCTATTTGCTGGCATGCTTTCCCCAGACATACACTTGGATTCCTCCTCACCTTTATCCCACTTTTCCATAAATGGCACATTCTAAATATGGTCTTCCTTGACTTCCTTGTTTTAAATTGTATACCATCTACTAAGTCACTTTCTACCAACCTCCCTGATTTATTGTTCACCATAATACTTAGACCACCATAATGTCCTTACTTCATTTATTGCATATCTTTTCACATTGGAATACACACTCCATGAAGAGAGATGTTCCCCCACTGAACCTACAACAATGCCTTCATATAGTAGGTATTCTATAAATAACTTTTGAATGGTAATATCTATAATGCAAAGTAATTGTTTAGGTCCTAAAAAGGGTAGTGTTTCTCTTCAACTTCAGTAGTATTCAACTGACATAGGGATGATCTGTGTCTTAGCCTGGATGTCCTAGAGCAGAGGCTTAGTAAATGAGTAACAGACAATACTTTATCTGGAAGGTTTAAATCTTCAGTAAGAACAAAAAAAAATTAAGTGGAAGGAAACATTATGAGAAACCATGTAAAGTGATGCATTACAGTGCTAGCCATTGCTTCACAATAAACTGCTGAGAGACCCAGGAGGTTCTTGCACAGGTGATTTTGCTCAGGCACATGAAATATCTCTTGAAAGTCCAAATGGGGAAACCCTGCCGTGGATTAGTCTATTAAAGGGAGAAAGGAGAGCAAATTGATCTACTGAGCTCACTTCTATTTCATGTTTTCCATTGGCCAGAATTAGCTGCTGGGGATTTAATGTCCCTGAACTACCCGGTTACATTATTTGGCTCTTCTGCAACTTCTTGGAAAGCCAGATCCTAAACTCTGTGGTGTGGTGTTTTATTTAAGTTTATTTGTATTTTAATGAGCCAAAGACACCAGTCTGGTTGGCCTCAGGCAGAAAACTTGTGAACCCGTGCAAGGATGGGAGGACAGAGTAGTTGCTAAGAGAGCAAGAGCTTGAAAGTCTAGGAGTCAAGGAAGTCACAGAAAATTTGAGAGAGTACCTAGGATGTGTGTTTTTTAAACTGTTGTTTTCAATTTGTCACATTCATATTTCAAGGCCACAATTAGTATGCATATATGCACCCCTTTTTTCAGGGAAATACACATTTATTTAGTTTTCTTCCTTTTATATTTCTTCCTTATATATTTCTTATTAGCAATATAATGTTAATTTGTAGATAGATTAGGTAGCTGCCCAGACTTAATGTTCAGCTTCGAATAAAAAATTATTAAGGAAAAGACACACTAAAAGTGTAAGAGGAAATGTTATATACTTAGAATATGACATGCAGAGCACTTGAAAACTGACTTGTACAAGGTGCTGTATCGAAGGCTAAACTGTGAATTAGGAGGGTGTGGTCTGGCAGATAGTGGACAACCAATGTCTATTACCAGCTACTCCGGGTACATAATCGTCAAAGTGAACTTTCTTCCCTCCAAGAGAAGGCTGAGGTCCTGTCCTCATAACAATAGTACTGGAATTGAAGGGGAGCATGACTAATACTGAAGTCTTCAAAAGTAAATGTAACCTAGCATAGAGAAAACAAATTCCTTCCTTATCCTTCTGGAAAGTGTGCTATCTAAGCTTCTTCCAGAGGCATGGGTGTTGCATTTTTCCCCATAAAGTAAAACAAACCTGCTTTTGCATTCTTAAATTACTGTGCAGGCCTAGCATTACTAACTCAGTTCAGATACAACTCGGGACAGCCATCCTAAGAAAACATAACCAGATTGCTTGATGGCTGGATGTTCAAGGTCCCCTCAAACATGTGAAGTTCAAAGCAGGACTCCAACTTTCAAAATCCATACATACTCAGGAAACAAAAATTTTCCTAATACCCACTACTTCTGTATTAAAAATGTAATTATTTTAGGGATATATAAAGGTTTTGTCTCCACATTTTTAAGTCATGCCTCAGTAATGATCAATCCATTGTTGACACAGAAAGAGATCCTAAACTGAAATCATAAGATCACTACCTAAGCTACACATTTAAGACCATTAGAATCAAATGGAGAGCAGTACACAGTTTAGCTCTATTTTGAATAGGCTGGCAAGTGTAATTATTAAGTATTTGTAACACTATCTCATAATTTCAAAGATAGATATTAAATTAGACAATATTATCTAACTTTTTTACATTTTAAAGACAAAACTAATTAGAAACAAAAATAAAAACTTTTCACCCTGAGGTGTTTCACCTCAGGGTGAAAGAAGTTCCGCAAAGTGAAAGTCCGCCAGTTTGATTCCCAGTCAGGGCACATGCCTGAGTTGTGGGTTCAGTCCCTAGTCAGGGCAGTCCCCAATTGTCGTGTGTACAAGAGACAACTGATCATATTGATGTTTCTCTCCCTCTTTCCATCCCTACTCCTTTCTAAAAATATAGTCTTTAAAAAAAAAGAACTTCTTTCATCTGTAATTAACATAGGTTTTTTTTTCATATTCTTAATGAAAAAAGATGAGATGTCCATGACTTCTTTATTATTTCATTTTGTTTGTTTAAGTAATACTATGATAGAGAAATAGGTAATAACACTGATAAGATTAATGGTTTGGAACCCTTTACCCACTTTCTGACAAGCTCAGAACACCTTTACCAAGACTTTCTTACCAAGGAGTCCTCGACACAAATGATATTTACGAAACTAACTATACTGGGGCAGAAATTGGTAAGGAAACTATTTCTAAAAACTTGCATAGTTCTCATTCCTTAATTAAAATGGTTGTTTCCTGATTTTGATCTCAGAGGGGATTTTTGCTGGTGTTTTCCTAGGAACATTAACACTAATGAAAAGGTGTTTCAATTTAATAGCTTTAGAGATACAGTAAGATTTTGTACATTAAAATGAGTTATTTTCCTATCAATATGATAGACTAATGATTGAAAAATAAACATGATAAAGTCAAAATAAGAATAGACAATAAGTTGCAAAAAATAAGAAGAAAACCTGAGGAGGTGGGACTGGACCACTGGTACAACTTGAGACCCAGCACCTTGGAAGGTCATGTTTAAGCTCTGGGGTAGCGGAAGAGAGCACATGTCAGCATTCACCAGCCATGTATGCACACTACCTCACGTGGCTGTCCCAGCAACCTGATCAGTGCTCATTTGCTACAGCATCACACGCACACACAAAATAAGGTTCAAAAAGGTTGGGAAACTTGTCCCAACTCACACACACAAATACTTGTCAAACTTCTGAGTGCAGTAGAATCACTTGTGGAAGTATTAGAAAATCCAAGTACTATAGTTCCATACCCCAAAACTTCCAGTTAAGGGTTTAGTCTGCAATTTTCACAACCTGTCCTCTATTTACCCCGAGTATGAGAAACACTGACTTGAACAGCAACTAGAGAAGCCAGGGTTTGAAATCCATTTTCCTGTGTTCAGAAAAAAAAAAAAAAAAAGGATCAGCAAAAGCCAGTATTGGACAGGAAAGAAAGTTGAAGAAAGTTGGTCTAGTTTATTATAAACAGTGTCCTTTCTTTCGTGCTCATTTGATATTAACATTAGACATGACATTAATTAACCTTGGACATAAAAACTTGTTTCCCTTCAAATTAAAGCTGTCTCTGAGCAGTTACTTCAGAATTCTGTTCTACATATACATAGCCTATACTAATTTTTGGTTACTGTTTTGTTAGATATTTACATTTAGGTAGTACCAAAGTTTGGTAGCAATGTTGTAGGTAAATGGAAAATACAGCTAATGTTCTGTCAGAGAAGTGGGAACAACCGTTGATGTGACTGCTTGTTCCAAGGAGGCTTGCAGGAGCTGCAGCTCTGAGGTTGCTTGGTGTCACACATATTGCATTCAGCAGCACAGAGATTCGGAAGCGTGACTACTTATCAACAGTAATACATGAATACACCAGGTTCCAGTAAATTATGCTATCAGAGTGTTTCCTTTATTAGGAAGTATTTACTAAATTGTAATAAACCCTTCCTTTTTTCAAAAGAGAAAGGGGACATGAGTTTTACAAGACATGAAAGCACTTACCCTAACAATCCCAAAATTAATCAAGCTGAATTCACAAATTTCAGTATGTTTGTTTTGGCAAAGATAAATCAGTGAATTAAATAAGAAAAGATTCATGTCACAGTTCTACATTTTCTGTACTATGCCAGAAGAAAAATATTATATATTCTTTCATTAAGAAGCAATAGTTTGTTTTCATCTTCGTTGAAGTCAAAGACCACATGATTATGGCGTTCATCTTTGCATTTATTTCCTATTTCAACAAGCATTTATTGGGCATATTATTTACAAGTATTTCTATTAGGTATTTTGGGTCTTTCAAAGATGAACAAGAAGTTATCCTGTCCTCAGAAAGTTTACAACTGATTTTAGTGAAAAAGCAGCAGCCAACCAGTTCACTACAAAATAAATCACAAACACTAACAAATACTTACAACACAGATGAACACAATCGATAAACCCATTTCAGCACCAAAGACCAGAGCAGAGAACCAGTCAAGACACTGGGTAAGGGAATAGCAGAGACAGACCCAGGGGTAAGCATAGGGACCAGGACGTGGAAAACAGACCAGAGTATTGGGGACAGGAGAAAAGAGAGGGACAAAGGAAAATGGTGGACAAGGAAAGGGTATGCAGATAGAAAAGAATAATGTGCATGAAGAAAAACAGATCTATTTTCCTGTGACATGTAAAGAGCTTCTAAAATGTTAGGGCACAAGAAATTGATGTTCAAAGCTGTACTAAAAAAAGTCCACAGAAAATAAAGCTGGGCAATATCCTAGTTATTTGTGGAATTAATAACTTTAAGGCTTAAGCAATCATTTGTTGTTGGTTGTTGTGAATTGGTATGCATTCACAATTTAGTATGACAACTAAGACGAGCAGCCGCCAGGCATCTGGATTCTAGTTCTGACTTGTCAAATGCTCTCACATGTGCACGTCACAGCTCCTTTGAGATTGTTTTAGTAATGGTGCCAGGCAAAGGACAGGCTGGCGTAGGGTCGAGTGAGGAAAATTTTCAGTTCCAGGATTCTATGATGTGGTAGCATCTATTGTAAGGACAGAACAGGAAAACAGCATAAAGAATAGTGTAAGGGCATTATGTACCGGCCACAAAGCAGGAAAGCAGAGAAAAAGTTTATTGTGATACTTCATGCAGGAAGTAGAATTTAAACTAGTGTTTTAACAGAACTTTTAACAGTTTGGGGAAAATGCAAAGGGAAACGCATGAGGAGAGACAAAGTGAGAAAATATATGCTTAGGAGGTGTCAGTGCTCCAGTTTGATTTAAGAAGAGAAAAATTACAGGGACGTGGGAGAGAAAAAGCTCGTCAGGATATTCAAAGAGTGGGCATGATGTGAATCTTGTAATTTAGGACTATATAAGTTTTCTTTTTACCCTGATTGTACCTGTGTTTAGGGTAAAATCTCACCTACATGACCCCAGCATCAACTCTTCTTTCCTGTGGCCCCC
The DNA here is from genome assembly GCF_022682495.2 of Desmodus rotundus. NCBI lineage: Eukaryota > Metazoa > Chordata > Mammalia > Chiroptera > Phyllostomidae > Desmodus > Desmodus rotundus. The sequence continues at coordinate 55,207,363 of NC_071399.1, read as the reverse complement.
TAGTCAATCATTCAAGGCTTTTCCCACCAGCCTCTCTAAATCCATGTCAACACAGGCAGCTTTAACCAATCCAAAAATAGGAACAGAAAAATTAAACTCTATTTTCTAGTCTTACTTTTGAGATATTAAACTAGTAACTGAGGTAAAAGGGAGCCAGAGGTGTGTCACTGGGCTGGGAACCTGGGAAATAGAAGGAAGTAAAAGATGAGACTCACTAGAAGGACTTGCCTCCTGCAATGTGAGGTAAGTAAGGGGATGGGAGGCCACCGACAGGACTCTGAGGTGTCTGCCAGGAACCTTGCAAGAGTGATAGCGCTCATTAGGAAAAGGAGAAAGACTACAGAAGGATGTGATTAGGGCTTGCTGAAGATAGGTGTGGGCGGGGCATATTTACCAGTAATGGACATTGTAGCAGGAGAAAGAGTCAAATAGACTGGATAAGAGCTGCAATGTTTCATATTAAAAAATATATAATCAAAGGTGGAAATTAGCTACTGTTTGTAGAAAAGTAAAGCCAGTAAACTCTGAGAACACCCTTCCTAATGGGAAGGAGGGGATGTGAGATTGCCTAACAGGGTGGAACTGATTATGAGATCCCCCATAGTCTCTTCCTATTCTCCTAGGGCTTGACTGCATTCCCTTCTTATCGTTATATTCAGTGTGGCCAGGGCAGCAGGATCCCTATTTACAATCCATGTTGTTAAAAATATGGGAACACAGAAAAGCCAGCATAAGTGTGAAAGATAAGAATGCACACATAGAAAAGGCCATAAATAATTTCATAGCCCTTTTCAAAGGATTCGTTTTTGGCATTTGTGTTCAATGTGTATAATATCTGCTCAGTTATGCTTCAGTAAGATGTTCCACACTGTAACAGGCATTATGCAGGATACAAGGACATTTTTCTGAGTAGTGTGTTCCGGTCCTGGTTTTGTATTTAATCCTCACACGTGTAACAAAACTACTGGTTTTGTATCTAATCCTCACATGTGTAACAAAACTACGGCCTTCTCCAACACTCTGCAGTCAGAGTCTGCTGTCACTGTTATTTAAGACAAAGTCATTTTGTTCAGTGACTCAGATTTTTTCAATGTGAATTCACAGGAAGGAAAAGAGGGCTTCACCATATCTATGGGAGGGCTCGCTATCCAAAAGCATTCACACACTGAAGGTGCAGAAGTTGCCTTTACTCTTACCTGAGTTGAACCCTCAGGTCCCACTGAGGCCATCTCTGGGTAATGGTGCTCTATTAAAGCCCAGAAACAGTATAGCTGGTGCTAGAGTTTCTAGTTGATTTTAATCTCCATATTTAGTTTGTTTAATTGTCAGGTAATGGAATAAGAGTAAAGAAACTAATAGCAACTATAATTAATGTACATCCACCAACTAAGGTACCCACCTTAGTAGCAATGCTCAAAAGCCAGTGCACTAAACTTATTTCTATTACCTGCTTTTTTGAGGGGGAAATACAGGGAAGAAATAAAACACCATTGCCGTAGACCTCCATGGTTGTACCTAATACTTCAAATACGGGTGATCTGGGTCAAAAGGTTTTGAATGTCAGACATGAAGCAAGCTGCCCTGACTCTGATCCTCCCTATGGGAGATAAACAATGACTGGCTTCCTCGGGTGGAAAATGGATAAATGGGTTTGGATGCTATTTGCTAAAGCAAGGTCACCACAGCTGAAGAGCAACGTAAGGTACATAATAGTCAGAGACGTTTGTTCCTTGGTTGTCTGTAATTTGAGTTATTAAATTTGTAAGATACTGTTTTTAATTCATAGTTTTGATATAATTGTGTTTACTCAATTTAAGTTATTGGACACTGTAATTCTGAGTTCTAGTGTTTTTTAAAAGGCAGAGCAAGCATTGATTGTCCTCATTAAAGTTTGAACAGCAGCTATAAAGCAGCATGATGGAGCTGAGCACCAGCTTACAAGAAAAAAGTAGAGAAATGATGGAAGCAGGCCTTGGAACAAGGGAAAAAACTCAAGTTTTCACACTTGCTCTACACACCCTCTTTCGTTATTTGCTATGGAGATAAAGGTTCTGCAAAACGAACATATGAGAAGACGAGGCACAAAAAGTTGTTGACAGCTAGAAGGATTTATCCCAAATAGTCCAAAGGCAGCATTACAGAGAGCTAGGGGTCTGTAAGCAGGAGAGTTATTAGGGTAAATGTGTTGAAGAAGTGTCACAAAAGTTTAGAAACCTAGGGGAAAAAATAAGAAAGGAAAACAAGTGTTGGCATCTGGAAAGAACTTGAAGTCTGAAACAAATTTCAATTTGCACGCTTTTCTTCATCTTTCTTTCCAAACATTTTATTTCATTATGACCTGGTAATTTAATGTTCTTCACCTTAAAAAAAATCTCTGAGTTAGCAAATGAAATAACTGTTGTGATCTATTGTATTACAATGCAATTAGACTTATGATTTAGTCAATAGCCTAGGATGAATGGGATATTACAGCTCATGATAACTTTGGGTTCTCGAGGACAGTTAATCGCCTTTGGAAAGAAATACTACTCACACTTCAAGTTCCAGCTGAACTCTGCGTGCTATAAGGGCAGGGGAACTTAGACCAGATGAGTCCCTTTCACAAGCGCATGCCATGCTGTGCGGATCCGGCTGTGGAAGCAGTTTGCCAATCTTATCCTCAGAAACACATAGTCGGTGTTCAGCCAATAATGAATGTCAAAATAATACTTAGCTTCCCTTTGGGTGATTCAAAGGGCTCTGGCCAGAAAATAGGCATAATAACCTTTCTGCTATGTTTCTCATTAATTGTCCTTCATACTGAGATTTTCAGAAGATTGTTTGCTTGTGCTGAAAGATCAGGGAGCAGTGAACAGTGTGAAAAGTACTGAATTAGATAAAATCATTATAAGTGATATACTGCATGAATAAAAATGGAAGTCCAATCTTGGCACTGGGATCTGCATAGGAATCTATGAAAACCTTCTGCATATCTAATACTATGTTAGAATAGATAACTGCTCTGTTATGTCTGTAAAATGAAGATTTACATATAATGAGTTGTATGTGTTCCCCTTTTTTCCCCTCTATCCAATCAAACTTCCAGTCCTAATTTGAGACCAATAAGAAAAAAAAGCCCAAAAGTCTGGGATCAGAGAAGAGAGAACAGGAAATACACAAACCTTGTAGGGACATATAGAATCAGCACTAAAAGAAGGGCCACATCCCAAAAGGGAGCAGTTGGTAAATATAGGTCCCATCTGGGTTTTACGTGCACAGCCTACTTCCCTTCTAGACAAAAGAAAAATGCTGGTAGAGAGTAGAGAGACTGTTGTAACAAAAATAGCTCGCCACAGAAAGTAGATGCTGGCCCTGAACATGAAACACCAGTTTGGATCTGGAAAAACAAGAGGAATGAATGATAGGCCAATGTCTCATAGAATAAGCATAGTGGAGACCCTTAAGGGAGAAATGGAATCGGGGCCAGTGGGAGAAAACAAGGACTGGCCTCTGAAAGTTGGTAGGGCCGGAAACTGAGACAATGAGGTAATGACTCAGTGAAATATTCAAAACGTGTTTTTCCCAAGCTCCTTGTGTGAGAGTAATTTCAAACAAGCTGTTAGTGATGATATCAGAAGGCTTCCCAGAGAACACATTTCATTGAACCCTCTAGATTCTTTGTTCAAAGAAAATGTTTACAGAGTGATTTCTTATAGATCCCAATATCCCCCTTTCACCTTTATTACTAGGTTCTTGTTAGTTTACACTGATTTTTATTGGTTTTGATTGAATTATAACTATGTGGTGTTTTTTAAATTGTAAATGACTTCTTGAAATCCTTTTTGGGAAACAGTAGGGTATAAATCAATACTAAATTTTTTAAATACTGTCCAATCTTGGTACTCCCTAGGTTTTTCAAACCAAAGAAAATAAAGATTAAAAGAAAATATATATATACATAATAAATATATTTTATATTAGTATAAATATATCTACATATGTGTGTATATATGTATTCTATGAAAGGAAGAGGGTAGATGAATGACTCAGTTTTAAAAAATAGATTAGTTTCATAAGTCTTTTGTTTAAAGTTAGCAACTGCTTTCACATGAACCTTACTTTCGGGGAATATTTACAATGCACTTAGTTGAAGTAAAAATTGGAAAAATGTTTGCAACAATTCAAATTCTCAAAATTGGAATGATAAACAATAATATAAAAATTTCAGAATCAGAGAAAATAACAGAGATGTTGAGACAAAAGCTATTTTCATGTTAGTGAAATAAAGCCCAAGTATGATAAAAAAAAATGTCACCAATTATATACATTTTTCAGAAGCTTGTAGGAGAAAACAGTTTCTTTACTATAGACATTATATAGAGGAGACTGCGCTTTGCCAAAACAAATGCATCTATGAGGAAAAGAACAATAAGTGAACAAAAGCTACAGAAAACAGAATAACTGCTATAGTACCAACTCCATAGCTCACTATAAGCCCAGCCTGGTTACATGCTTCAGTGCACATTCACTCACTAAATCCCCAACTGCCCTATGAGGATGCCCCAAGAGGTTTCGTCATTTGTCCTAGGCTGTACACCTTATCAGTGGCAGAGCCAGGATTGAAACTCCTGATTCTAGAGCTCACCCTCACCATGAAATACTTAAAAAAAAAAAAAAAAGCAGAAAGGGGAAGAAAACGACAAAGTGGGGAACTTAACAGTTTTCCATTTCTAACAAAGTTTATGAATGAAAATGTTTATGAAGAAATCCGTGTTGAGAAGATTGAATGAAATATGCAGTTATATTTCTCAGAGTAACCAACTTATTAATCAATATCCATTCAATACCTAATATTTTCAAAACACAATGTCATTTTGGGAAGATAGAAGAAATCTCTTTGACTTCATCTCTCTTCTTGGGATTCTCAATGGCTCCCTGATGCCTCAGGGAAAAAAAAAGAAAAACAAACAAAAAAGAAATAAAAACAAGAATCCTTAATTTAACATGAGGCCCTTGGTGATCTAGCTTCACCATCGACAGTGCTCTGATAGCTTGTTCTTAAGCCATTCTAAAATAGCCACAGTCATCTCTCATTTCTCAGTGAATTTCCATAGGCTGTTCCCTTTGACAGAAACTCTCCCTTACATGCTATTCCTGCCTGGGCATCCCTCCTTCCTCTTCTCACAGCCTATGCCATTACCATTTTCAGTTTATATTTCTCTAACACTAAAATCAGTAATTTTTTCAAGCAGGAATTTGCTACCTGCACTAAGGTTGGCTAGAGGAGCCATATAAAAGTAGTTGAGTTAATTAATAGAAGAATTGCACATTTTAAATAGTGAATATGTGAAACACATGCAGTAGATAATTATCAAATTTTAAATAGAAATAGAAAATTAAAAGAAGTAAAAATAAAACAGTATTTGAGCTGTTCTTAAAGTCCCCTTTCTCACTTCACAAAGGGTTTGAAGCATCTTAGAAAAAAAACGTTTCAATACAAGAGATAGAATATATAGTTAAGAGAATCGCTACAGAGGGCAAATCACATCTTGGGTCCGATAAGCACACTAAGAAAGCATTCTATATTGTATCATAGAAGATCGGGGCACTAGGGTCCACAAATAGGACTCCTAGTGACCAAAGCATGATGTATTACCGGATTCACAGGGGCCATAATATGAAATCAAATCAGCTTTTCAGGAGAAGCAGAGCTGTTCTTGATTGGTAAACCTGAGGGAAATTTCTTCCTTGTTTTCTCATAAAGAGGACTCTGTGTGATAAAGAGCTCGATGTTTCCTGTGCTTCCTTACCCTTCCTATAATAATGCATTTCACACAGCTGCTTCAGATAACGTCTTTCAATGTAGGTCAATGACCTAGCACTAAAGCATAATTCAGTAAGAGTAAACTTAAGAGGGGTCAAAATAATACTGTCCTACACAGTATAACAGAACTATTATGATTGGACTTCATCCAAAAATAACATTCAGTGCAGCCAGAAGAGCATATGTTGCATTGCCTTTTGGGAAATTTTCCATAAATATTATATCTCGCAATGGGAATTTAATAACATCCTGACAGCAAGAATTTCCAGATTATATTATTTAGCAAGAATCTAGAGAAGAGAACTTTTCTTCTTCTAATCAAAGCACATCCATATGCATTGCCAAACAATTGAGAAGAATAAATATTAAATAAGGAGCCTAATGAAGATTTATGCCTGAGTGGATGGCCAACCACCATTTTAGATATTTATACCATGTGAAGTTTGAACTTTTTTTCCTTAGAAATTAGTCCTGGGTCTACACCAAAAAATAAATAATTAGACAAATGGTGGCAAAAATTCTAGGACCCAGCATCGTCAATGTTACTTCACTCAAAGTTTCCTAAAGCCAGTATTATCAACATACAAGCACTATCTCAAACTTTAAAAAGAATGTGTCTGTATCTGTGTCTGTTTCAGTGGAATTTTCTAATAAAACAACCTATCTTCCTGGTATACCCTCCAATATGAGTTATTTACAAATTAAAATTCTGTCTATTTGGGAATTATGTTTGAGAAGAATGAATGAAGTTATTTTCTTTTAAAGCACCCAAAAGTATGTCCATTATCAGTAAAGATATGAAAGTGATGAAAGATTCTCTTTTAACAATAAGAACATCAGGGATATGCAGCTCTCCGTCCTCTGAAATGCAGTAGTCCAAGTTCAGTGCAGTTATATGATGAAAGTGACAGATAACAGCTTTTAGAAGCAAAGGACATATACCTGGGAACATCCATACAAATATGATAAATGAAATGTGTTGTGAGTTTATCAAAGCATCAACAATATCTGCAACATTTAGATTATCATTACTATTTCACAGATGTGAAAACAATCAGAGAATTCTGCCAAAACTTACATGGTTGATACTGGCAATACCATGACCAGAATTCAAGTGCAGTAAACATTTATTGGTTGCCTTCTCAGTGTCTACTCCGTCCTTGCCTGACTTTAAAGGACTCTCACTTTCCCAATTATACGGATGAAGATGGACTATAACTGGTCACAGCCAAGCAGTGTATCCCAGTGCTCTGGCAACAGTAATTGGTTCAGTATTGAACACAATGGGCTACAAGAGAAGCAAACTCTCTGTACTGGGCAGAATTACAAGATAGCCCCATGATCCCCATCCACTTCATACCACGGTGACATTGCTACATTACACAGCAATACACAGCAATGTGATGACAGTTGCCAATCACAGAAACTTTAAGGTAGCGACATTATCTAGGTGGACCTAATTTAATTGCATAAGTCCTTTAAAAGAAACGTTGTCTGAGGATGAGAGCAGAAAAGAAAATCAGAGAATCATGAGAAAGATTTGGCATGTGATTTCTGTCCTAAAGTTGGAGGACTGATGTGATAAAGAATGTGGGTGGACTCAATAATATGGGCCTAGCTTACATCCAGCAAGGAAATGGTGACCTCAAAGTCTTAAACCACCAGAACTGAATTCTTCCAACAAGAAGCTTGAAGACTATTTTTCCCTAGAGTTGTATTTGTTTTTTTATTTATTTAATCCTTACCTGAGGATATGTTTATTTTTTATTTTTTATTTTGTTGCTTATGCTATTAGAGTTGTGTCAATTGTCCCCCCCTTGCCCCTCCTCCCCCAACTCCCCCCCAACACACACACACACTCCCTCAGACAACCCCCACACCGTTGTCTGTGTCCATGGGTCCCGGATATGTTCTTTGACTCATCCCTTCATCTTTTTTCAAGCAGACCCAACCTCCCCCTTCCCCTCTGACAGCTGTCAGTCTCTTCCATGTTTCTATGCCTCTGATTCTATTTTGCTCATTAGTTCATTTTATTCATTAGACTCCATATATAAGTGAGATCATATGGTATTTGTCTTTCACTGACAGGCTTATTTCACATAGCAAAATAGTACCTAGGTCTATCCATGCTGTCACAAAATGTAAGAACTCCTTTTTTACTGCTACACATTCCATGGTGTAAATGTACCACACCATTTTCACCTGCTCATCTACTGATGGGCACTTAGGCTGTTTCCCGATCTTGGTTATTGTAAATAACACTGCTATGAAATAGGGGTATATACACATATATTCTTTTAAATTGGTATTTCAGGATTCTTAGGATATATTCCCAGAAGTGGAATTACTGGGTCAAAAGGTAGTTCCACTTTTAATTTTTTGAGGAAATTCCATACTGTTTTCTACACTGGCTGTACTAGTCTGCATTCCCACCAACAAGTGTGGCAGGTATGAACTGATATCTCATTGTAGTTTTAATTTGCATCTCTCTGATGGCCAGTGATGTTGAGCATTTTTTTCATATGCCTATGGGCCGTCTGTATGTTCTGCTTGGTGAAGTATCTATTCAGGTCCTATGACCATTTTTAAATTGGGTTGTCTTCCCGGTGTATAATTTCCAAAATATATAAATTCTTTATATATTTTGGAAATTAAACCCTTATCTGATGTATCATTGGCAAATACGTTATCCCATATAGTGTGTTCCCTTTTCATTTTGATGATGGGTTCTTCAGCTTTGCAGAAGCTTTTTAATTTGATGTAGATCTATAGATCAATGAAACAGAACAGAGAGCCCAGAAATAAACCCATACCTTTATGGTCAATTTATGCTTGGCAAAGGAGGCAAGAGCATACAACGGCACAAAGACAGTCTCCAACACATTGTGTTGGGGCAACCGGACTGGTATATGGAAAAAAAAAATGAAACTAGACCACCAATTTACACCAAACACCAGAGTAAACTCAAAATGGATAAAAGACTTAAAGTCGTGATACCATAAAAATCCTAGAAGAAAACATAGGCAGGAAAACTTCAGATATCTTGCTTAGCAATAATTTTGCCAATATATCTCCTAGGGCAAGGGAAACAAAGAAAAAATTAAACGAATGGGACTACGTCAAATTTTCCCTAGAGTTTACAGGTGAGACTGATGTCAGTCCAGCTAACATCTCAAATTCAGTCTTGTGAAGTCCTAAGAGAACATCTGACCTACAACTGAGATAATAATTTTGTTATTTAATCCATTAAGCCCGTGGCTATATTAATCAGAACAATAAATCTCCAGTGAAGTCTGACACACACCTACCTGATACCCACTCCTAGGAATATTTATTCAATAGAAATAAGTATGTATGTCCACAGTCTTTTATCACTGTATTCATGATATTGCCAAATTATAAACAATTGAAATATCCATCAATAATAGATCTATTAAGTTAACTTGTAAAACTCATTACTCATAAGTAAAAGGGAACAAGCTATAGATAGTACAAAAAGGTGAATAAATTCCCAAAGGTAATGTTGAATAAAAGAAGCCAGACACAAAATAATACATACAGTTCTGTTTATATCAAGTTCAAGAATATGTATAATTAAAATTATTGTGATAGCTATCTGAATCATGATCACTTCTAAGAGAAGATATTGAAAAGATAGGGAGATATGGGAGCTTTGATACAGGTATAAACATATGTCAAAATCCATCTTGCTTTACATTTAAGATTTATATATTATAAATTATAAATTAATTATATCTTACTAAAGTATATTCAATATGAAAAAAAACAAGTAGCTGATAGGTCCAGTTGTTCATTTAAAACAAATCGATAAATAATTTTTACCAATGTAGAAAGGATTACTTGCCTTAATAGTCTTTATATAACCATCTCTTTAAAAACAAAAAGAAATTAAGGTGGTGGTAAAACCCAAGAGATTAAAATATAATTTTAAAAGAAATAATGTGTCCTTTTGTTATAAGACAGCTATCCTGAAGATCATAACCTTAAGTTTCTACTGGATTCAATTTTACATAAGCCTTAGTATTAACAAATCAGTAATGACTTCTAATGACTTAGAGTGGTATATAACTAGTTATTTTTCACTGTGTCAAAGTCTAAAAACAAAGTAAGTGAGTAAACAAAACAAAACAAAGAGATACAGAGAACAAATTGGTGGTCACCAGATGGAAGGGGGTATGTGGGTTAAAAATATGAAAGGGATTAAGAAGTACAAAACTGAGTTATTAAACTAGTCATGGGGATGTAAAATACAGTATAGGGATTATAGCCATTAACATTATAACCATGTATGTTGTCAGATGGGTAATAGACTCACTGGGGTGGTCACTTTGTAAGTTATATGTCAATCACTATACTGTACACCTGAAACTAATGTAATAATGTATGTCAGCTGTAATTGAAAGATAAATTTTAAAAAATCTAACAAACTATAGATAAAAATTAGAAATTAGATTGAAAGTACAGAAATAAATTAGTCATAGACACCAGTATTTTAAATAATAAACTGTAAAATGTATTGCCAACAAAGCATAAGGGAGAGAAGTAATCATCTACATATTTCTGATTAAAAAATTACAACAGTTGAAATTACAAGAAGAGGTAAAGTTCATTCCAGCAACTGACTCAACAGGAAATTCCTCAGGTGAAATTTTATATCAGAGTGCTGTGTGATACCATAATGTAAACAATGGCCTTAATAATATTTGTGCAACATATATACTATGAACATATTTTCTGTAGTGTTCCTTGATGAAAGCTGAAAATACGACATTACCAAACACACTCTCAATGGCAATTGTGCAGGACTAAAAATAAATGTCATCTAAGAATATGGACATTCAATCTTTATCTAAGAGTAGTAGAGACTAGCATAATAGTTTTACCTGCGTATAGAAATATCAAAATAGAAAGGAATGATAATATATTTTTGGAATGTCACTTTAAGATAACAGAATGAATTATATGAAAGTTATTTATACCTGGAGTGCTTTTATGTGCAAATAATCCAGTTTTGCAACTGAAAAAAGATTTCAATATAGCTACTAATATAAATAGAATATACCATCTTTTCATATTGTCTGTTTCTGGATTCCTGAAGCTTCTGAACTATCTTCAAACCAGCAAGTAGTTGTCATGGTTTAGAAAATGTAACAACTGCAAATTTCCAAGCCTTTTAAAGTACAGGATGAATTCTAGTCACAGTCTTTTGACCAGAGATTATATCAACCACATTAACAGTTTCAGGAATGAGTCAATGCTCTCTGAAAAAGATTTGAGAGAATGAGACAAGGAGAGGTGTCTGTCTCTATTGTGCCTTATTTATTTATAGTACAATGTCTAAAAATAGGGCTTATGAAATGGAATATGTGCTTCCTGGATATACAGGTTATATGTTGTCTGTCTAACAGATTGCCTATAAATTCAGAGACATTGTCTTATGTTCCTTTTCAAAATAGGGAAGCAAAGCTGCTACACACACTGGCTGAAAATATTGAAAATCTAGTTGTCTTAACATACAGGTGAGTATGAAGCTTGTGTGCTCTGTGGCTATCACTATCCATGTGTATCTGTGCATTTGTGTGAAAAAGTATATCCATGTGGTTTCCTGCTCTGGTAGGTATAATTATAAACCCACTACAGAATATTAGCTGATATCTATACTCAGGCACACCTTAACTATTCAGTAAGGTATTTTTCATGAAAAAAATAAGGTTTTCTTCTGTGTATGATCCGTAATTTTTGTCTCTTATTTTTGTACTGTAAGTGTTCTCTATACTATGTAGTTTTACTCAGATGATAAATGTAATTTTGACAATTACTGTTCTCTCTCAAGAAAGGTCAAAAGGAACATAGAATGCTCTATAAAAATATAGCACCATTACTTTCTAACTAACATAAAGTATGTCTAACTTTATTTGTCCCTTTTTGAGAGAAGACTCTATATCTCACACATACAGAGAAATAAAATAAAATACCACTGAATTTTCTTGCAATATTAGTCAAATCATAAAAGGTACCTTTATTCTCTCCTCACCTCCAAAGTGTGATTAGCCGTTCAGCTATGAGGGCTCTCTTATGTGCATTCCATGCAGTGGGGCACATAAATACAAATATTGGTATCATGGCAGCCACCCTCCCAGAGTTTTAATCTATTTTAAGAATCAGCACAGAAGTGTAGAATGCCAACTAGAAAACTCTCTGGAGATAAGGTAATGTCACTGTAGTTCCCTTTGCTCTGAAGTGAATGTTAAGGCAAATAGAGAAAAAATTGAAATTAGTTATTTTTATGAATCTATGGCTATTATGAAAAGATATAAAAACACGCATAAGCATATAATGCAGATAAAATTATTAAAAAAGAATGAAAATTTATTATAAAAAGTTTATCAAAGTTTAACATAAAAAACTAAAAGTGCAATGTATACAAACTATTAGACCATGATTTGTTGCAGAGTTTAAACATTCATAAAAATACAACAAGGATAAAACAAGCCACACAAATTTTTAAGTATATTTTATTGATTATGCTATTACAGTTGTTCCTTTTTTTTTCTCCCCTTTATTCCCCTCTGTTCTGCACCACTCCTCCCACAGCATTCCCCCACCTTAGTTCATGTCCATGGGTCATACATATAAGTTCTTTGGCTTCTCCACTTCCTATACTATTCTTACCCTCCCCTGATGCAGACTCCGGCCCACAGGATCCATGTGTTGTGTATGTGATGAACAAACTCACACAGACTGCAGAAGTCCTGTGGAGAAAAAGGGACAGCATGGCCATTCTCTGAATCAGAGAGGACCCCAACCCCTGCCTGGACAGGCTTTTGTTACTTTTCTGGGCACATTACATCAAGGATGGTCCTCATTTACTATGTACAGGTTCACTTTAGGTGGTTACCTTTTACAGATAACAAAGGAGAGGAAGTTGCTAATTACTACAAAGAAAAAGGATATTTGCAAATGCAAAGGAAAAACTGGTTGAGCTGGTTACACTCCATCCTTGGGAGGTTTAGCATAGATTTTAGGAAGTTACTGTAAAGATATGCAGTAAACATTTGGTGCCTCAATTCAGGGTAAGGGAGTTTTAGCAAAAAGCAATCCCCAAAGCAGCCCATGTACAATGCAGGCCTGATTCCCCATGGGAAAACTGATCCCTGGGCTTGGGTCCTGTGTGCTGACTGGCTCCCCACTGGATTTCCAAGTCAGGGGCTAGGCTACATTAGCCATCCATGTGGATAGGTTCCCTATACTCCCCCTCTCTATTTTTGTACCTATCAATTATGCTTCTTATTCCCTGTACCTTTTCCCCAATTCTTCCCCTCCCTCTCCCCACTGATAACTCTCCCTGTGATCTCCATTTCTGTGATTCTTCTATTTTTGTTCTAGTTGTTTGCTTAGTTTGTGCTTTGTTTTTGTTTTTGTTTTAGGTTCAGTTGTTGATATTTGTAAGTTTGTTGTCATTTTACTGTTCATATGATTGATCATCTTCTTTTTCTTACATAAGTCCCTTTAACATTTCATATAATAAGGGTTTGATGATGATGAACTCCTTCAACTTGACCTTATCTGGGAAGCACTTTATCTGCCCTTCCATTCTAAATGATAGCTTTGCTGGATAGAGTCATCTTGGATGTAGGTCCTTGCCTTTCATGACTTTGAATACTTCTTGCCAGCCCCTTCTTGCCGGTAAGGTTTCTTTTGAGAAATCAGATGATAGTCCTGTGGGAACTCCTTTGTAGGTAACTGTGTCCTTTTCTCTTGCTGCTTTTAAGATTCTCTCCTTCTCTTTAACATTGGGTAATGTAATGATGATGTGCCTTGGTGTGTGCTTCCTTGGGTCCAACTTCTTTGGGACTCTCTGAGCTTCATGGACTTCCTGGAAGTCTATTTCCTTTGCCAGATAGGGGAAGTTCTCCTTCATTATTCTTTCAAATAAGTTTTCAATTTCTTGTTCTTCCTCTTCTCCTTCTGGTACCCCTGTGATTCAGATATTGGAATGTTTAAAGTTGTCCCAGAGGTTCCTAAGCCTCTCCTCATTTTTTGAAATCTTATTTCTTCATTATGTTCTCGTTGAATATTTATTTCTTCCTTTTGCTCCAAATCATTGATTTGAATCCCAGTTTCCTTCCCTTTACTTGATTCACTGTATATTTTCTTCTTTAAAAAAAGTATATTTTATTGATTATGCTATTACAGTTGTTCCATTTCCCCCCCACCCTTTATTCCTCTTTGCCCTGCACATCCCCTCTCACCCACATTCCCACCCCCCTTAGTTTATGTCCATGGGTTATATATATAAGTTCTTTGGCTTCTCCATTCCCTATGCTATTCTTAACTTCCCCCTGTCTATTTTGTGCCTACCATTTCTACTTCTTATTCCCTGTACCTTTCCCTCCATTCTCCACCTTCCTACTCCCTGCTGATAACTCTCCATGTGATCTCCATTTCTGTGATTCTGTTTGTGCTCTAGTTGTTTACTTAGTTTGTTTTTGTTTTTTTAATTTCAGTTGTTGATAGTTGTGAGTTTGTTGTCATTTTACTGTTCATAATTTTGATCTTCTTTTTCTTAGATAAGACCCTTTTACATTTCATATAAGGAGTTCATGATCCCTGTATGTTTTTCTTTATTTCATTTTGCATAGTCTTCACTTCTTCCTCTATTTTGTGACCATACTCAACCATTTCTGTGAGCATCCTGATTACCAGTGTTTTGAACTGTGCATCGGATAGGTTGCCTATCCCTTCATCACTTAGTTCTTTTTCTGGATTTTTGAACTGTTCTTTTATTTGGTCCATATTCTTTGTCTCGGCCCACCTGTTACGTTATAAGGGGCGGAGCCTTAGGTATTTGCTAGGGTGGGGCAACTCAAGTTGCTGTGTGTGGGAGAGAGGTCCAAAAGGGAACAATGATGCTTGCTCAGCTCTCAGCCAGCTTTCAGTCACTTCCCCCACTACCCACAAGCAAATTGGGCCTTTCTGGTGCTGATTCCTGGGTCAGTGGGCTTGTGTACATTCTAGGACCCCATGGGTCTATACAACGAACTCTCCTATAAGGCTGGGAGTTTCTCCCACTGCCAAACACCCACAGGTTTGGATAGCCAAAGGTTTTGAAGCTTTCTTTTCTTGAGCTGGAATCCTGGGTTGCATGGTCTGTCTTACTCCCCAGTTGTTCCCCCAGGTTTATCTGCACACAAATATGGGACTGCCTGGTCCTCCAGCCACCACCTTGCAGTATGTCCTCTCCACCCCAGCTGCCTATCTCTGCCCCTCCTACCATCTGAATGAATGTTTTTTCATTTACTCCTTGGTTGTCAGACTTCCATACAGTTTGATTTTCCTGGCAATTCAGGTTATTTTTGTTTTTAAATTTGTTGTCCTTCTTTTGGTTGTACAAGGAGGCAAAGTACATCTACATATGCCTCCATCTTGGCTGCTAGTCAACAAACCACACAAATTAATTGGATACATATAAGTATAGTTCCAGAAGGCATTCAGCCATGTAATGTGAAAAATAGAGACCTTTATTGAATAAGATAAAAGATATAAGAAACATTGCACATAGGACAATGACACCTCAGTCCCCTTCAAAGTAGACACATTGGGACCTCACACAGTTCTCCCAATCACCATCAGTTTCCCTGTCCGCTTTTCCTGAGTCTCACTGACAGTCTGAAATATCTTCCCTTTCAAAGACGATTTTAGTTTTGGGAAAAGCCGGAAGTCACGGGGTGCCAAATCTGGGTTGTAAGGGGCTTGTGTCACCCGGGTGATTTGATGTTTTGCTAAATACTCTGCAGGAGATGTGATGCATGAGCAGGCACATCATTGTGATGAAGCTGCCTATAGCTGAGGCCTTTGAATCATCCAAATAGTTTCCATGGAGCAATGTTAAAGCTTAATGCAAAATTTAAGGCAGATTCATTGCTCTACTCACTCAGTCATTTTGAATGTGATGGCCACACAGTACACATGCTCATTTGATGGCATCTACCACCCCCACTGACTAGTACAGTGAAGTCATCACTGTTCACAAGTGCACATTCCACAAAACTATTTTGATATTCATTTAAGTCATTGCTTGTGCAGATAGGTTGATTTGTTATGTTTTGGTTTATTCCTACGTAACACTGCATTGTATGGGTATACCAGAACTTCTTTACCCATTCACCTTTTGTGGACATTTAAATCATTTCTAGTTTTGCCTATTATAAATTAAGCTGCTATTAATTTGTTTTCAAATATTAGCACAGACATAAAGTTTAATTTCTCTCAGGTAAATACCTAGGAGAAGAACTGGATCATATAACATTTTAAGAAGCTGCCAAGCTCTTTTCCTAAATAATAGTACCACCTTGGCCAGGTGGTATCGTTGGTTGGAGCATTGTCCTATGCACCAAAAGGTGGCTGGTTCAATCCTTGGTCTGGGCACATACTAGGTTTTGGGTTCGATCCCCAGTTGGGGAGTATGCAGGAGGCAACAACCTGATATTTCTTTCTCTATCTCTCTCCCTCCACCCCACTCTCTCTAAAATCAATAAACATATCCTCAGATGAAGATTTTTTAAATGTTTGAAATAAATAAATAAATAAATATTAGCATTATTTCACCTTCTTACCTGCAGTATATGCAAGTTCCAATGTTCTACATCACTGCAAACAAACTTACTGCAATGGCCACAGAAACTATTGACAAATATGTGAAACAATGATGAGCTTTGATATTTGCATCCATTTTACTTAATCTGACAAATTTTGGTCATAAACTAGTTCAAGATCTTCCTTTATTTTCCCTTAATATTTGTAGAATCTCTAATACTATAACTTTTCTCATTCTTTATACTAGTAATGTGTCATGTTTCTCTTTTATTTCTAATTTTTTTCTAGTTTCATCAGTTTTATTGACCTTAAAAAAACAGTTTTTAGTTTCTTTGATATTTCTCTACTCTTTGCATGTTTCTATTTTAATATCTTTATCCATGGCAATACTTTTTTCCTATAAAATCTACTTTACTTGATATTAATATACTTCCTCTAGCTTTCTTTTGATTAGTGTTGGATGGTATTTATTTTTATTTTTTTAATCCTCACCCACAGATATGCTTATTAATTTTAGAAAGAAAGGAAGGGAGAGAAAGAAAGAGAGAAACACCAATGTGTGAGAGAGATATCAATTGACTGCCTCCTGCCTATGCCAGGAATGGCTACTGTATGCACCCCAACCAGGGGCGGAACTCTCAACCTAGGTGTGTACTCTGACCAGGGATGATCCACAGCCTTTTTGATATTCAGGACAATGCTCCAACCAACTGAGCCAGCCAGGCAAGGACAGGTGGTATTTATTTTTATCTAATTTCTTTTTACCTATTTTTGTTTATACAGACAGAATGTATTTTTTGTAAATAGCTTTTATCCAATTGATAATTTTTGTCTTTTATCTTTGTTCTCTTCTTCCTCTCTGCTTTAACAGGGGTTGGGAGAAAATAGAGGGGGAATAAATGGAGATGAAAGCAGACTTGACTTGAGGTGGTGAACACACAACACAATATACAGATGATGTATTATAAAAATATATACCTGAAATCTACATGATTTTATTAACCAATATCACCCTAATAAATTCAATAAAAAAGAAAATAAATAAATTATGTTTTAAAGTCTATTTTCTCTCCCTTGATTTAGTATATATCACTCTTTATTTTGTCTTAGCACAATCTATTTTCAAGTTATACTATACTACTTGACATATAAAACAAGAACTTATACAATATTTCACATCTTCAGTCCATCTATTTATGCTCCTTCTGTCTATGTTTTATATTTACATATTTTATGAATTCCATAATACACTGTTTTCTTTATACTTGTATTTACATTTTAAAGTTATTTAAATATAAGAAATAACTATGTATTTACTTTCATAGTTAAGATCGTCAGAACTCTTTCCTTTGTGTATATCTAGATTATATTCCAATATTATTTTCTCTCTGCTGAAATGATTTCCTTTAATTATTTTGTTTTTCTGTTTCTGAAAATGACTTCATTTTGTCTTTTTTCTGAAATATATTTTTTGTGGGTATAAAAATTTAGGTTGACAGAGTTTCTCCCCTCAGTCATTTGAAATATTTTCTCCACTTTCCTCACCCTTCCATAGTTTCAACAAGAAATACGTGATTCTTATATTTGGTCTTCTGTAAATAACATCCATATCTTTAAATATTTATGTATATACAATACATAACAAATATATACTTAATATATATTTTGTTGTTGGGAACCGCCCTGCCTGGTTTCAGAGGCTGTACCCCTCATGGTTAAGGATGAGTCAGAGTTGGGACCATAAGCCACTAAGGAGACAAAGCTTATTTCCCTGGCAGGTGTGCCACCTCTGCCCACTTCACCCTGCTTGGCCCTGAGCTTGGCCAGTTAGCCAATGACGGGTAAGAATCCTCAAGGGAGGATCAACCTAAGACAGGCATGGTCACGGAAGAAGCCCGCAGGGAAGGACTCAGGGGGCTGTGGAAAAGGGAGTGATGGACCCTCGCCCCTCGGCTTTGAAATAGCCTGAGTCCTCATTCTGTCTGCAAGAAGTCTCCTAATCTCTTGGCTGCTTTACTTCCCTTGCCTGACTTAAGCCTGAAGCAATAACAGAGGGCAGTGCAGTCCTGTGCTGGGAGGGGCGGATTCCCTGGGGAATCAGGCCTAAGAAAAATACATACATTCCTGTGAAACCTACTTAATTTGTACCCTCAGTTTAAAAGATAAGGATCCAGATGTGAGATGAGTCTGGCGCCTAAAGTTTTATGGCCCTCTAACTAATTGGCTGTAACTCAGAATAAGCCCTCAGAGTTCTCTGTAAATCTTGTATTGTTTAACCCTTACTGGCTGACAATGACTGATGAGCTTTATCTGTATTCCTATGCGAATGAACCTAATAAAAGCCCCTGGAGAGAAAGGCTCTGGGCCCTTCTCCTTTGAGAGAAGCGGCCACCTTTCCTCCCCAAGCAGATCATGTCTTGGTAGTCTTTTTCTTCATCCGTGGCGGACCGGGGGCTGTGTTAAAGCCCCCCAACATTTTGTTATATTTTAAATACATTTCAAACATATATACATCATATATATAATTTATGTTTATATATAAATCTATATACAATATCTTTATTATATATATAAACCATTTATACACTTTCCATATTTATACCCTCTCTCTCATCTTCCAATTTCATGGAGATTGGATAATTCTGAACATATGGAATTCAGTTATAATGATTGTTTCTATATCTTTGTTGGCAAATTCTAACATGTGTTTAGTTCTGTGTTGGTATTAAATGATTGATCTTTCCCCTTTCTATGAATCATGTTTTTTATATCTCTTGCTTTTCAGCTAATTTTTGATTGCCATACATTAAGGATTTTACCTTTTTTAATGTATATGGGACATGTTTATATTTCTGTAAATATTCTTGATCTTGAGAACCAAGATGGCGGCGTAGGTAGACACACTGCGCCTCCTCGCACAACCAGAACTGACAGAGAATCTAACGGCAAGGAAGTCTGACCTCAAGGAAATAAAAAATAAACATTCATCCAGACCGGTAGGAGGGGCGGAGAAGGTGACCAAGTGGAGAGGACTCACCTGACTGTGGCAGGACCGAGACTGGCGGAGTGTGGGACAAACGGGGCAGGCAGTCTGACCACTAGCAGACCCTGCAGCCCCACATTCGCACACAGATAAACCGAGAGGGCCAGACTCAGAGTGGCAGAGAGCCGGGCAGACAGAGCAGTGGGTAGCACCCCGCGGCCCCACATTCGTGCATAGATAAACCTGGACAAACGGCAGGGAGTAAAGCAGACCTAGCAACCCAGGGCTCTAGTACGGGGAAATAAAGCCTCAAACCTCTGATTGAAAATGCCCGTGGGGGTTGGGGCGGCAGCAGGAGAGACTCCCAGCCTCATGGGAGAGGTCATTGGAGAGACCCACAGGGGCCTAGAGTGTGCACAGGCCCACCCAGTCAGGAACCAGCACCAGAGGGGCCCAGTTTGGTTGTGGGTATCGGAGTGAAAGATTGAGATCCGGAGGAGTGAAGCAGTCTCCATTGCTCTCTGTCGGCCCCTCTCCCACATACAGCATCACAGCGCAGTGACCAGCATTACCCCACCCTGGTGAACACCTAAGGCTCTGCCCCTTTAAGTAACAGCTGCGCCAAGACAAAAAAAAAAAAAAAAAAAAAAAAAGGCCCAAATGACAGAACACTTCAAAGCTCCAAAAAAATACAACTAAGTGAGGAAGAGATAGCCAACCTATCAGATGCACAGTTCAAAACACTGGTTATCAAGATGCTCACAGAATTGGTTGAATCTGTTCGAAAACCAGATAAAAAAATGAAGCCTATGCTAAGAGAAACAAAGGAAAATGTACAGGGAACCAATAGTGATGCGAAGGAAACTAGGACTCAAATCAACGGTGTGGACCAGAAGGAAGAAACAAACATCCAACCAGAAAAGAATGAAGAAACAAGAATTCGGAAAAATGAGGAGAGGCTCAGGAACCTCCAGGACATCTTGAAATGTTCCAACATCCGAATTATAGGGGTGCCAGAAGGAGAAGAGGAAGAACAAGAAGTTGAAAAGTTATTTGAAAAAATAATGAAGGAGAACTTCCCTAATCTGGCAAAGGAAACAGACTTCCAGGAAGACCAGGAAGCTCAGAGAGTCCCAAAGAAGCTGGACCCAAGGAGGAACACACCAAGGCACATCATAATTACATTACTCAAGATTAAACGCAAGGACCTACATCCAAGATTACTGTATCCAGCAAAGCTATCATTTAGAATGGAAGGGAAGATAAAGTGCTTCTCAGATAAGGTCAAGTTAAAGAAGTCCATCATCACCAAGCCCTTATTATATGAAATGTTAAAGGGAGTTACCTAAGAAAAAGAAGATAAAAAATAGGAACAGTAAAAATGACAGCAAACTCATAGTTATTAATGACAACACATAAAACAAAAATGAGAGCAAAGTAGGCAAACAACTAGAACAGGAACAGAACCATAGAGATGGAGATCACATGGAGGGTTGTCAATAGGGGAGTGGGAGGGGGAAAGGGGGGAAAGGTACAGAGAATAAGTAGCATAAATGATAGGTGGAAAATAGACGGGGGGAGGGTAAGAATAGTGCAGGAAATGTAGAAGCCAAAGAACTTATAAGTATGACCCATGGACATGAACTATAGGGGGGGAATGTGGGAGGGAGGGGGTGGGCAGGATGGAGTGGAGTGGGGGCGGAAATGGGACAACTGTAATAGCATAATCAATAAATATATTTAAAAAAATATATTCTTGATCTTTGTTCAGGAATATAATTTGGTCACTTGGAAACTCTTGTTCCTTTTGGCAACGCCTTTAAGGTTGATTAGGTAAGACCAGAGCTATGTTCGTTCTGAGTAATCCATCCAAATTCCCCATAAATTATCAGGTTTCTAGTCTGGTTAGTAAGAGCAGAGACTATTCCTAGCACTGTGTGAGCACAGAGCATTGTTTCCCCTTCATCTTTGAGTGTGTTTCCCCCCCCCCCCAGGCTTGTGTAAATTCCTCACAGACATGTGCTAATCAGCACTCTGTTGAATCCCTAAGTGTGACCCTCTGCTGAACTCTGGAGTATATGTGTAGCTCTTCCTCTCCAGTACTCTGATGTGTAAAATTCAGCTTCCTCATTTACCTCAGACTCCCCTAAACTCTCTGTTCTTAACTTCTGGATCCTCTCAGGTTCCACCTAGATTATCTCCTTGAGAGCTGCATCCTGGACATGTTCTCATATCAGTAAACAGACACCTCATTTTTCCCATCTGTCAGGTACAGCTGTCCTTCATTGCCTGAAGTCCAGTGTCTTAAAATCCATTGTTCCATATATTTTGCTCATTTTTAATTTGCTTCAGAAGAGAGAATAAATTTGAAAATTTACCACAACTTGGCTGGAATTGGAATACTCATTTCATTTTAAGAATTTTAAAGTATTAGTAGAGAAGATTAAGATCACCTGTTATATATACACAGTGGAGAGATTAAAAATTTTCCCATTAGATTTAGAGTAAAGAAAATAAAACCAATACTGACTCATGTATGCTTCATCAAACTAGATGATAATTTTCTGCCAAACATTTCATTCTGGGTTTTTTGTCCTCTATTTCTCCATTTTAGGGCATTCAGAATTTCTCTGCTACCAGATTGATCATTTGGAATCAAAGGTTGTTGTTACATCACTCAAAAATAAAAAATTCTTCCACTATTCCTTTGAAGGTTTTGAAATTTTATTCTCTTTAGTTTTGTTTTATTTTTATAATTTCACATTTCAGACTGTACAAACTAAATCCCAATAGTCATTAGGAGGTCACATCTTCTAGTTGTCATAGTACTCCTCAAGCTTAGTTAATTTCTGCTGTCATTTTTACCTTTTTGTCTAAAAATGAGTGAACTTCTAATGATATTTTAAATACTAACTTGCTATTTAAATCACTAGCTATATGCAGCAGCAAAATAACTTTGTCCCAACATTTGTCATTACTTAGTAGTCATTTACATATTTAACTGTTCTGGTACATTGTATTATTTTTGCTAATTGCATGTCTTAACTTTTAACTTGATAAGTGTAAAATATAAAATTGGAAAAAATAATACAGCATTTGTTTCACTTGCAGTGTTTTAACAGGTTAAGTTTTACATTTTATTCAGTCTATCTCATTCTGTTGTTCATATTTATGAAAATATGACTCCTTTAAAAATGAGTTCAATTATTTATGTTTTGCTCCAATTTTGGAAATCTTAATATTTATGATCACATATATTTCCAAATATTGAAATGCAAGATACTCTTTAATATGTATTTAAATAAAATTAAAAACTTAATTTCTCACCGTGAGACAAATTAGTTGCCCTACATAAGAAGATAGACCAATAGAAATTAACTTAGAAATAATCAGGAAAATACTGTCTAATATTTACCTTTTAAAAGTTATCTAATATATGATTTTTATAATATAATGAAGATATAATTTTAAAAATCATACATAAATGTATAATGTTATCATTTCTAACATTTCATGACCAAAATTTCCTAAATCTTTCAATTTATTATCTTTTTCTGTTTAAAATGCATACTATCTTGAAATACTTGTCTAAACTGGAGTTGCAACAACTCTAACTATATTCTAAGTGTTTATTGGCCTAACATTCTCTTGATATAGGTAGAATATGAATTAATGCTTCCATGATCTTAGAAAATATTTTGAGTAATTACTTAAGTTATCTGCCATCTCCATATTTATTGTTTGAAAGTAAATACAGAAAATTATTTGATTATATTATGTCAAAAATGTAGGAATTGAGGGGAGCTGGGTAGAGACAATATATTCTGAAAGTGATTTATTTAAACACAGCAAAATTATAATTTATTACCCTAAAATGCAGTATGTAATTATGAGAAGAATGGGTGGCTATGAATGGAAACTCTATTTTTTTTCTTTTATTTTTATTGTTAACATTATTACAGATGTCCCCATTTTTCCCCTCTCTCCCACCTCTACCCAGCTCCTGCACTCCTCTTCATTCCCTCTGGCCATCCCCACACTGTTGTCTGTGTCTATGGGTCATGCATATATGTTCTTTGGCTAATCCCTTCACCTTCTTTTATCCTGTCCCCCCCTCCACCTCTGATGGAGTCAGTCTGTTCCAGTTATCCATGACTCTGTTTCTTTTTTGTTCATCAGTTCATTTTGTTCACTAGCTTTCACATATAAGTGAGATCATATGGTATTTGTCTTTCTCTACATAGCTTATTTCACTTAGCATGGTATTCCCTAGGTCCATCCATACTGTTGCAAAAGGTAATATTTTCTTTTTTACAGCCACATGGTATTCCATTGTATAAATGTACCACAGCTTTTTTTATCTAGTCATCTACTGTTATTAATTTTTCTAATATTTTATTTCATCTTATTCTTCAAATTCCATTTCAGCTTGAAGCAGTCACCAGCCTGACTTGCTGAATATTTACTATTTTCCAGGTACAACACCAAGTAAGTTAATTCCTACAATTCTGTGATTTAGGAATCAAGTCTATTTATGTAAGCATAAAAAGAGTAAATAATTTGCCCTATATGTATCTACTAAGTGATAGAGCTAAGTTTTTGTACCAAATACCCCTGAATCTGCTTGTAACTGCTATATGGTCCTGAACTGTGACTCATTCTTAAAGCCTGAAATACAAATTAAGATGCCACTATAAATAAACTTGTCTTGAGGTTTTTTTCTAATGTCATCTTAATCTGGTATTAACTATGTTGGAGAGGTTGTACAAAAACAGAAACCCTCATTCACTGCTGGAGGGAAGGAAAACTGGCAGAGCCACCATGGAAAACAGTACAGAAGATCCTCAAAAAATTAAAAATAGAGTTACCATATGATCCAGCAATCCCTCTTCTGGGTGTTTACTTAATAAAATTGAAAAAATATTCCAAAGATATATGCACCCCTATGTTCTTTGTAGCATTATTCAAGTTGGCCAAGACATAGAAATAAATGGCGTAGCCTTTGACAGATGACTGGATAAACAAGAAGTGGTAGGTACATACATACAATGGAGTATTACTCCGTCATAAGAAAAGGTGAAATACTGCCACTTGTGGTGACATAAATAGACCTTGAGAACATCATGCTAAGTAAAATAAGTCAGAAGACAGAAAAGTTAAGAACCATATAATTTCATTCATAGGTGGAATATAAAACTGAAAGAAACAAATGAAAAAACAAGAAAAACAAACAAAAGTTCAGACACAGATAACAGTGTGACGGTTAACAGAGGAAAGAGAGCTGGGGATGTAGTAAAGGGTAAAATGGATCAATATATGGTGATCAAAGATGATTTCATGTTGGGTGGTCAGCACACAATGCAATATGAAGATCATATGTTATAGGAGAGTACACTTGAAACCTATATAATCTTATTAATCAATGTCACCCCAATAAGTTTTATAAAAGAGAAGAAAACCTCATGATGTACAAATTCATCATAAAAAATCCAGATACCTTTTAACATAATTTTAAAAACCATACCAATGGAACAAGGAAGTAAATAGAATTAGTAAACTTTTTTTTTCCCCATACTGAAAATATGTCCTTATCCAGCCTACTTTAAATGTTACTATGCTCTATGTTTTAAAGGTAAACAGAAATGGTGTGCTAATATTATTTTAAATTTTCTTCATTTTTCCAATCAAAGGCAATGAACCAAGATAATGTTGTAGACTTTTTTCTATTTCCTTTGTTTTTATATTTTATTCCTTTATGTTTTATTGTGAAATTATTAAAATCATTATAAAAATTCAAATAGTATGGAAGGATGAAAAGTGAAAATTTAAAAGGCCCCCTCCTTTACTTTCCACAATTAACCCCTGCTAAAGTTTTCTAGTTTTTATTGAAACTTTCAAACTAGAAAGTACCTAAAACCAAATAGATTTGGTTTTATTTATTAGTATAGGTATCCTTTTCTCAGAAATATAACAAATCCATTGTTAGGAAAAGGTATGAGTAAGGAGGCAGTGACTGAAATGTCTCTGATGGAAGCATCAGATGTGTGGTAGTGAATAGGAAAAAAATGGAAATATTCTCTATGTTCTCAAGCCCATCATTCTATTTTTTTTTAATCACCCAGGATCAATTCCTTTCGAGCCATATTATTTCGGCAGAGAAAACCCATCCTCAGCTTCCAGACAGACATCGACCATCCCCCACCAGTGATGATTATCATGACTTATTTCTGACCTGAGACATCTGTTGAACCAACCACAATAGGGTGATTATGAGAATTGCTTAAGCTACCAAACATATTCAGATTTAAGACATGCTACTCTGCCTGGTATTTACTTAAAATTATTCCCAACATGCTACCTCTTGGATGGCTTGCCTTTAGCTCTACAACTTTTGGCTCAGGCTTTTGCACCCAACTCCCTCTGTAGTACTTTGCCTGAGCTGTGGTAACGACACTACATCTCTAAGTTAATGTTTTTGACATGAACTGAAATTGCACTTTATAACTTTCTGCCAGAGTCCCATTTTAAGACATATTTGAAAATTCTTGACTCATATAGGAAAAACACAAAATTGATGAGAATAGTTGATATAAAAACTTAAGAAATAACAGTGGATAAAAAGACCTACCCATTACAATAAATACACAACAAATATCTAAAGTGAAATTGGAGTATAGATAACTGTGAACTTAAGAAAGATAAATACATTAAAATTTTATTTAAATCCATAGTGACAGAGTATTATTTGTTCCATTTATAGACAGACAAATTAAAGAACAAAAAATTACTGATCATGCTGGCTAGCAGTAGGGACATAAAACAAATGCAAATATATAGCTAAGTACAAGGACAAAAACAAGATATAATCATCATTTCCACATAACCTTCCTTTTAATCATCACATATCCATATTTTATAGGAGAGACTTCTAAATATTGTTATTGAAAATGTTAAAACCATAGTATTTCCCATCAAATGACAAAGCCATTTACATTCAAGACAGCTGGAGATTTTTTTTTTTTTGCACACATGGCTTTACAATGGAACTTCTATTATTTCTGTTCCAGAAAAATGCAATGAATATGTCCAGAGACAAGGGACAAAGTTAATAAAAGGCTGTCCTTTCCTTTGCCTAAGACCCTGACTTAAAATAAGCTATTTTCCCTGAACACCATATATTAATTGGATGGCTTCAGCTTTAGCCACAAACAAAAGCAGTCCAGATCATGATTATTTGCAATATAACTCGTCTTGATGTGATGGGCAGTCACTGAGCATAGATATTAAAAAGTAAACTTCTTCCATGATAAGAAAGATGCCAACATCTTAGTAGGTCAGTTAAAGGACCACCACTAATATAATTTCTTACATGCCTGTATCCCTCTCAAAGATTCATGAGTATTATGTAATCATAGAGCCTTCAAAAATGTGTGTTTGCTAATTGAACCAATTTTTAGAAAATGAATTGTTTCAATAAATGCTTTTTGTTTGTTCATACTATGTATTCATAGTCACCCATTACAATTTCTACAAGGTATCGACATCTTGGACAAGGTGGACAGTGTTTGGTAGATTGCAGACTCTGGAGGTGTTTGCTTATTTTAATTAAACAAAGTACTGTAACTTTTAATCTTTTTGTATAGTTTGTAAAATATAAAACATCTAACTACTTTTCTAATATCATATGAAAGTGGTAGTCTCAGGCCCTTTGCTTAAAACACTAAAATCGTTTCTGAATCTAATTAGACACATTTCAAGCCTTTGATCCTAGACAGTTTCTGAAATCCAAACTTCATAATGATCCAAAGAAGACTTTGAAATGGCTAAACATTCATAGTGCTTTACACACTGAGTTTGGGAGTTTATTTTAATCTTCTAAATGACTAGGTTGATTGTCAGGGCATCAATGTGAATAATCATCAATAATCAGATAATCAAATATAGCAATATAATCCTTCGTCTCATCACCGCTCCCTTAAAAATTGAAATCCAAAAACATAGGTGTTTGTTCTCAACTAGAGATAAGTTTGCTGGCTAGAGAAGATTTGGCAATGTCTAGAGATATTTTTAATTATCACCACTGGGGGTGAACTGATTGGCAGAGACCAGAGATGCTGCTAATCATCTCAGAACAGCTCCCAACAACAAAAATTACCTGACCCAAATTTCAGTAGTGTAAGTTTGAGAGACCCTGATGTAGGAAAAAAAAAAAAAGTAGAAGAGATGGTATAGAGTGAGACTATGGCATATTTCTAAACTCTATTTTCTAAGCCTAAAATGATTGTTTACTTACCTTTCTACCTTTCTAAATTCAAATAGTTTTAATTGTAAATATCTATTCAGGCATCCAGACATCATACATGCATTTATTCATTGTGCCATCAGGAAGGAAGGAAAGAAGGAAGGAAGGAAGGAAGGGAGGGAGGAAGGAAGGAAGGGAGGAAGGAACAGGAAAAGAAAGAAAGAAAGAAGAAAACAAAGAAAACATGTACTTAAGCTTCTAAAATCCCAATTAAATAAATATTTGAAATATTTCAGATATTAAGGACAAACCAGAGCAGAAGTATGAAACTAGATGAAAATATATAAATGTACAGATGAGGTTTGAGAAAAAGGTAGTTTTATGATGATTGCATATTATGTCCAGGACTTTATGCTAAGGCCAAAGGGAAATTTTTGAAAGAATTTAAGCTAGACAATGGGTTTAGGTGAAAGACAAATACCATATGATCTCACCTTTAACAGGAACCTAATCAACAAAACAAACAAACAAGCAAAATATAACCAAAGACACTGAAATTGAGAAAATGCCAACAGTGAACAGAGCAGAGAGGGGAGGGAATTTCAGGGGAAAAGGGTGAAGGGTTTGT
The DNA here is from genome assembly GCF_022682495.2 of Desmodus rotundus. Taxonomy (NCBI): domain Eukaryota; kingdom Metazoa; phylum Chordata; class Mammalia; order Chiroptera; family Phyllostomidae; genus Desmodus; species Desmodus rotundus. The sequence continues at coordinate 55,179,090 of NC_071399.1, read as the reverse complement.
AGGAACAATTATAAAGGACACACGGACAATCACAGGGGTGGGGTGGAAACGGAAGGGAGGTGGGGCGGGCTGGGGGTTAGGCTGGGGTGTGGGGAAAAGGCAGAGAACTGTATTTGAACAACAATAAAATTAGAGAAAAAAATTTAGAAAAAGATTTGTGTTTAGGAAGGTAATTTATGCTGGAGTGGGAAGAGTTAATATAAGGCGATGCACAGAAACAGAGTCCAAAGAGGAGATTGTTGTAATGCTCCAGGCAAAGGAATTTGATGGTTTGGCATAGAATATTATCCATGGAATGAAAAATGGGCAAACTGTAGAAAATGGTAGAGAATAGAATTGGATGCAACTATACCATCAAAGAGCTATGAAATCACAAAGATGAGGACCAGTCGAGGGTTATGCATAAATTTCTTTTGGTTTAAACAATGAGGAAACAGTGGTATCTTAGGAGGTGAAATATAGCAGAAAGTGTGTTGGGAGGTATGGTGGAAAGACAATAATATCAATTTTGATATCTGAAACACAAAAAAACTGCAATACCTGTGAAAATGTACTTACACAGTTGGTTATATGAGATTAAAAATTCTGGAGTAGGCCCTGGATGGGAAGTTCAGTTGGTTAGAGCATCATTCCCAATACGCCAGGTTTTCAGGTTCGATCCTCAGGGCACATTCAAGGATCAACAACCAATGAATGCATAAATAAGTGGAATTAGAAATTGATGTTTCTATTTCTTTCTCTCTCTCTCTCTCTCTCTCTCACTTCCTAAAATCAGTTAAAAAAAGTTATTGACTAAAATCTGGACTGAAAATTGAGAATTCTTTTGGAAAAATAAGGTGGTAGAACTTTGGTTTGGGCAGAATTCATGGGAACGTAGAAATCACAGAAGGGGAAGCCCTGCGTATCAAGGAAAGTTGTTTAATCAGATGCAACTCATCAGGTACAAAGAAGGTGCAGTGTAGTTCCTCAGTCAAGGAAAAAAAAAAACTAAAAACGAATATTTATAAGAGATGCAAAGTCTAACTTGAAATTGAGGAAATCAAATGTAGTTAATTTTATAACTGACATTTTTGCAGTGCTTTAAAATTTGCAAGGTGCTTTCATGGGAATACCTTATTTAATTCATACAGCCTGAGTGGGGGAGGGAATTATTGTTGTTTCCATTCTGTAGATATGGTTAGGATGGTGATAAAAGATTACAGTGTGTTTCTGAGTATCATGTAGAATACAAGTGCTGTCACTGAATTTTGAAGCAAGTGTTCATATCCTAACTACCATGTATTTTTCGGCGTGCACATACACACCACAATGCTTGAGTATGAATAAAAATTAAGAATGAATCTTCAGAAAATAGCTTTCCCTTGTAAGGATTATATATATGCATTGAAAATAAATCTGGACCATTTTTATGAGCCTGTAGCTTAATATTTCTCTATCATTTATCTAAATTGAGAAGTAATTTAAATACATATAATTAACATATATATTTGTTATATGAAAAGATCATTGCCTTGAATAGTAATTAGTCACACACAGCCTACATGCCTAAATGAAATTTTAACATGTTTCCATGATAGGTCATTTTACAGTTTATTGCTAAATATATACTTCAAATGACCTTGGATGTCAAATTTGAATGGCAAAGGTTTCTTGAAGTAGGAAATTCAGAGGTTGAGAGAGTAACTTTACCACATGCTCAGGTTTCAATGGTGTGCTATCTCGAATAAAAATTAATAATGACTCCAGGACCTCAAATTGTTATCAGTCCCAGAGGCTTAGTCACCTCACACCAGATGCTAGAAGTTGACTGTATTCATTAATATCCTTCAGTGAGGTCACCTGTAGGGAGAGAAGGAGCTCCAGGGGGGATACATAGTGAAATGAAAGAGAAGAACATTGAGTATTGTGTAGGGAAGGAGGATGCAGGTTTATAAAGTTCTGATTGTCTTAAGTATGTAAGTAAATTGAAAGTCAACTCTACTGAAAGGAGCACTTTGTTACTTGAGTCTTCCACATTCCTATTCCATCAAGGATAAGTAGAACCTGTTCAGAGTAACTATTGCTTTTTATTTCTCTTTCTCCCTAGTCTACTCTTTTTAAAAAGCAGGGAAGTAATTGTTTTGACTTTGTTACCATGTTTGTTTTTTGTTTTGGTTTTTTTTTTTTGTCTTGATGAAAATTAGAATTAAAACACATGGTATTCTTTTAAGATACTTTGTCAGCACAGTTCTCAGAACTGAGCTTAACCGATTCAAGTGAATCTGTGGGCTAAAGTGACTCCTGAGGGAAAATACAAATCCTTTGAAAGGATTGCTACACAGCTTCAGCAACAAGCATTGAGACCTCCTTATCCACCCTAACCCTGCTTACATATTTCAGAACTGAACCCCAATCTTCATGCCTGCACAGCAGTTCCCTGGTGATTTGAGCAAGCCTTGTTAACAGTTTCATCTAACAGGCTCAGCAGGTTCAACATTTGATTATCTTTCCCTCAGGTTCACGATCAAGTCTTTTTCCTTCGTTATGCACTGACAGGAACACTGTGCTCAGATTCTGTGTGGGTAGCTTCACATACTGAACGTGCAGAAAATGCAGAATCGACAATCTGGATAAATCTCTCATTCAAGGAATTTAATTGTGTTATTGAAATTCAGGGCTGTGCCCTTGAGACATTGATCCGGTATTGTCAGTTTCAATCCTGGGTGCACTTGCAGCATGATGATGTGTTCATGGAATTTGCAATTGAGATAATGAGGAATCAAAGCTTGCGACAGGATCGCTAGCTGACAGAAAACGGGAACCAACTCGAATCAATACAGACCAGCCCTACAGAGTCCACCTGGCAGCCTGCAGTGTCGGCAAATCTCCTCAGGTTCCAATTTAAGAACAGGCTCAGGACTTTGGAGAGGGGCACAGTTGGATGTGCAGACTGGGGTGATGCTTTTGCTTTCCAAGACACAGAGAGTATTTGCTCATAAACTTTTAGTGCCAAAGGCAAGTGTCTCTGGCTCTAGCAACCAGATAAAACAAGGGATTAAAACAAAATAGTGGAATACAAGATAGGGGGGGAAAAAAGGAAAAAGATGTGACAAACGGCTGGGGTTTTTTACTCTGCAAGAAGTTAGATGTACCCTGTTGGGGGCTCTTAAACAATTTAAAGGGAAGTGAAACCTCACATTGTTAAAAGGAGGATACATTTTAATTGTAAAGTTGAAAATATCTGAACCTTTCTGTACTTCAGAACTAAGAAAGGCAATCGATGGTCACCTCAGTGTAATGAAAGCCGGTTTAAAGTGTTTGTTAGGGTAAATCAAAATGAACTACTGTAGGATATTTGCTCTTTCATTCAGTAATCCGTTCTCCCTCTCAGATTACAGATGTCCTGGGAAGATTGAGCTACAATAGCAAAAATGGAGGAAGGAATCAGCTAGAATAGATTTTTCCAGCCAAAGTTTATATCGGGTTCCTGGGCACTTACTGTAGGTATAGGATAATTATTTAATTACATGGAAGTTCCTCACCCCTACAAAACACAGGGTAGGGGTACATCTCTGCAGAGTCTTAAATTAGGTTTGTTGTTATGGCATAATTATCAAATGCACTCTCTTTTTCCCCCAGAATATCTTGGTTTGGGTAACAAAAATATGATAATATATGGTCACCCTAAAGTCCTAAAAGAGTTATGAGTTTAAAAGAAGAGAAATTTTCTTGTTATCAGATAGCATTTACTGTATAATCTGATAACATAAATGTAGCTCAATAACTAATTTGGAAAAAACGTACCTCCTACTGCCTCAGTTTCCTCTGAGGTTAGAGAATTAATACTATCTCAAAGACTTTATGGAAAAAATATATTTTTGCTTAACTGAATGCCAGTACCTAAATTATTCCTTAGAATCCTTACGTGCTTAGAAAGTACAAGGATACACATGTGAAAGACCAGTGCCTTTCATCCCCACCTGAGAAACTGCTGAGAAATTTACTGGCTTTCAGAGTAAATTTCCTTAACTATATTCCCACAACAATACAATGCTGTATTTTGTGATCAAATACCAAGAAAGCAGCCCTGGCTGGTGTGGCTCAGTGGACTGAGTGCCGGCCTGCAAACCAAAGGATCGCTGATTTGATTCCCACTCAGGGCACATGCCTGGGTTGTGGGCCAGATCACCAGTTGGGGGCACATCAGAGGCAACCGCACATTGACATTTCTGTCCCTTTCTTTCTCCCACCCTTCCCCTCTGTCTAAAAATAAATAAATAAAATATTTAAAAAATAAAATATATTTAAAAAATAAATAAATACCAAGAAAGTCAGTCAAATAGAGACATCAGTTTAAATTACCCAGAACTAGCCTTTTAGATAAGTAATTGCTACTTATTTTAACCCTTTTGGATTAAAAATCACCTCTGAAATGTATGGAAACTACCCAGACCAGATGATCAGAGCACCCTGAAGAGTTTAAAGTTGTCTAAATTATTAAAAAGAAATTGGTACTGACCAATACCAGGAAACACCTTGGCACTCCCATCCTTAAATTGATCTCATATCAATTTGACATTGTCACTTACTTTTTTTGTATGTTAAAATGAGTGAAAACTGTGAGAATTGTTTTTATTGGCAAATGACAAAAATATTGTTGTATAAAAGTTGACCATTCAATGAAGGCTAAAACATCTCAAATGTTTCTTGTGTATATAAATTGTGTATATAAAATTATTTGCAAATGTTTCTTGTTTATATAAAATAAATTTCCTTGAGACTTTTTAAACATAATATTCTCTCACTCCAGCATCTTCAACTAAAATCAGATTCAACTCATTCTCACAATCACTTCTACTAACTTCTTAAGAGAAACATCATATTTTATCAAACTTTAATATATTGCTAACAACAATAAGACCATATTCTCCTTAAAAATCTACCAATTAAAGATTCACTGTATCTTCCTTTCAATTTTAAAACAATCATATTTCAATCTTCTGAAGTAGGAAAACTGAAGTATTTTGAAATTTGATAACTGTGTTTAACTTGCTTATTAATCTAATAATTGGACAAAAACTTAATTGTCTTTTGAATTGAGAGGGAAAAAACACTAAAATTTAATCCAATGCAGCTATTGATTGACTCCTTCATTTACTTATAATTTCTCATTGCCTACTATCTGCTAGACACTTAGAAGCACAACAAGGAACATGATGGGAATAATAGGGAGATCATCCCTGCCCTTATTTGGGAGGCTAAAATACAGGCAAATAAAAGGTGTGGCTAATTTTTCTGTTCTATCTCCCCATCCTGCTATCCTACACATAGATCACTCAGACAAAGAACTCGTCATTCTTTATACATATTTGGGGGTCTTCTACTAAATATTACCCCCCCAAAGCACAGATGAAATGTAAAGTTTTCAGGTAATTGATAATATAAAATTTTAAAAAACCTTTAGAAACCTTATTGCTTGTTTTGCTTCTGTCTAGTTTTTTTTTTTTATTCTCTTCCAATCATTGTTCAATATTCCTTCTACCATGGAGAAATTATTATCCAATTGCACAAATTACTCTCACTCCAAAATGACATGATTAGAAATTTTCAGCTAATCAGTAAGTGGTCTGTAGTACCACTCCCATTCATCAGTGATACGAAAAAGGAAGATGGCAAGAAAGGGGAGCAGTGTTCTATTAGGCATTGCCTAGTAGGAAATGAAAACTGAAATTGATTAATAATTGAGAAAAGAGCTAAAATTCTTTTCTTTCAGCCATATTATAGAGAAGAGATTGCTATAATTAATGGCAATTATGTGAAATATTCTGAGTAATGAAGCAACTTAAATAAACTTTTCAGTCTTCACTCATAACACAAATAGAAAAAATAGCAATTTGTGTGTAATGTCACAATTTGCATTTAAGATTATGAGGAGACTCGGTGCTTGAACTAACTCAGCCTATTAGGTAATAACAATCTCAGTAATTCTACATGTTATTAATAATAATCACAATAATGCTTTCTGCTTAATTTCCTTTAGTTTGACCAGCATAATTGACTAATATTTTCAAATAGGATAAAGTACACTCTAAAGCCCATTCTTGAATTTTTTAAGGTGGGTACAGACACCATGGTAGTAGGAGGTAAGCCATTAATGTTTTAGAATGTATCCTTTTAATTATATTATCTTATTTGTAATTTAATTATTTTTGTATGTCATTTATTTATATATGTCGGTAATTCATCAGATTTCTGCTAGTAGAGGATATAGTCTCTCACATTTATATGTGCTATAGACCATATGATAGTGGATTCTAACTCTCCTTTTTATCTCTGTACATGTTTCCTGAATTCTCAGCCATTCGATCAAAAGCCTGCTCTCTCGTATCCGGTGGTCTTTGGAAAAGTGAACCCAGGAAGGAGTACCCACCATAGGGGGACCACAAGGGGCTCCCAAGGGACCAGTGTTGGCATAATTTTTTCACAGATAATGTTGGTAATTTTAGACAAAACTTCAGTTAAAGTATCCAATAACTCAATGTCAATTAAGACATCAACATACCAGTTGTCAACTATTTTAGGGTTAGTCTCTTCCCAGTGTAGTAAAACAATAAAGTTTGGAAAGCAGGTTTTGCTTCATATAAATAATCATGAGATACATGATTAGAACTGTGTGAAAATACACAGAGAAAAAGAACAGAAAGTGCTCAGAAGTCTAAAGAAAAATTTTTCTCTGAATGGCACAACTGTGCATTTGCATGTGTTTTCCTTCATTTTTCTTTCATCAGGGCAAGGTAGTCTTTATAGAAATATTTTATTATATTTAAAAAAATTAGCAGTCCACTTTCAAAACTTTGACAAATACTTTAGAAAAAAATATATTCCAAGCACTGGTAAATACTAAATTGTTTCTGCAGTTATTGTCTTGCATTTTGGCATTCTGAAACAAATGCTTATATCAGCCTAAGGTATATAGAGGAGAAAAATAATCTCTAATGCTTTTTTAAATTTAAACTCGTTATCATCTGTATTAGGGGTTTGGCAAAGTTGCTTATATCATATCGATGGCTTACAAAAATTTGGATTTTTTTCTCCCATCTCATTAAAATATGAGGCAGAATTGAAATTAAATCACCCATCCTGACTTTTTCTGGAAAGAATTATTGCTAATTCAAGAAAGTTTTCAGTTTTACCAGGATTTCTCAAGGTGTTTTGTCATTTTTGTGGTGTTTTTAGTTTCCAGACTCCATGATCCATTCACAATAGCTCCTGGGGCCAATCAGAGGGGAGAAAAACAGCAGACTAAACTTATTTTGTTAACTGGCTAGTCCACTTAAACAGATTTTGCTTTAACATGGTGCTATTAAGTTCCAGTTAAAACTTTGCATCCATTATTATACAATATTATTCTGTTAGATTAGTAAAATGAGAATTGTGAAGGGTTTGCTGCCTAAAAAAATGAAAGGAAAAATACATGAGAACTTATTTAATGTAGTTGTATAGGAAATTAACTGAAAAGCTATTGCCTTGTATATAAGTATAGTTTGATTTATTAGAACTATATGTGGCATATTGTGTACTTTTTTCATTAAAGAAGAGAAGACTAGACCCGCAAAATGTCCAAAAGATTAAAAATGTTGTAAACACAAATGTAAAGGGTTTTAACAATTCAACCTATTGATAACTGAAGCACATTAAAATATAGAAAATTAAATATCATTCTAACTTTTCAAAAGGTATGAAATTAAAATAGGAGGCAGTCCAAGATTAAATAAATTACTTCCTATTCAAATTAATTAAGGGAGTTGATTTTATAATAATTTTGCAGAAATTGTCATCACTGTTGTCCTGCTTCATCATTCTATTTCTAAACCATAACTTGATTTGGTCTATTCCACTTACTTTTCCTGCCTTCTGCTCAGTCAAAGTATCTATCTTGGCCCACTGTAGTGGGCTCCTCAAGAACCCCCTGCTCACCTACTGCATTTAACTTCTCTCAATTGCTTTTCTTCCTTTAAAATATGGAAATGTTTCAGTCCCTTCCAGTGTTATTTTTGACTCTCTCTCTTTCTCTCTCTCTCTCCCCCTGTCTTCACAGTCAAGAGTACTAAAACCATACTTAGTAATTTCTGTCTGTCCTTCAATGCTTTTCTACTCTTAATTTATAGTAAAATTAATTCATAATTCTACTGTAGAAACTTACTTTCTGAGATCATCATGAAGTGCCTAATTGTAAGGCCAAATTTAAACTTTCTGCAGTATTTGACACTGTTGACCATTTCCAGCTTTTGGAAATTCTTTTACATTTGCCTTTTATGACACATTTCTTCTTTCTGCATCTCTGCTTATGTCAGAAAACAGATGGAGCACTAAAGTAAGATAATTAGGGATTTTAATGCAGGGACTATTTACAAAAATGTGAGTGAAGAAGATGGGTAAGATAGTGCAATTCCCTAGGTTACATATCTGTGGTGTCACCACTCCTAGGCATAAAGTGCAATTATAGGAAAGGCTTACCAGAACCTGGGGACAGAGAGAAGTTTGTTAATTTCTACAGGAAATGTGACCATAAGACATGGTACATGTCAATGCTTTGAGAACCCACAAGGATGGAGGTAGGAGAATGTGACCTCTGAACTCACTCTTCTTCCTTCTGGGTTTTTTTTTTTTTTTGAAGTACCTTCTCTTCAATTGGGTGAACAACACCTAACACTAGAGGGCAAGGGAGTCATTTTATGTGGTCCAAACAGGTCAGTTTCTCAGGATGGAGAGGGGTGGAGAGTGGATCTGAAAGTGCTAACAGAAGACATCCTGCCCATTTATTTTTTAAGTGGTTTTTCTCCAGGGTTCCAATTTAGATCTTTCTGTCTTCACACTTTTTAAACATCCTATTGACCTGGGCACCTTCTTATGTTCAATCTAGGCCTATATTACTACTTCTATGCTGGTGATTCCCCAGTCTCTATCTCCATTACAAATATATTTTCTTAGGCTTCATACTTTCAACTATTTAAAAGGTATGTCTTCCTGGAATTCAACATCACAAAATCTGAACTCATTTCTTCCCATATAACTTGGTTTTTGTTCATATTATCTCTCTTTGAATCTGAATGTCACCCACGTCCACCCAATCCCTGAAGTCAAAATCCCAGAATCATCCTTGACTAATTTTTACTTACTAAGTAGAGCCAACCAATTGGTCACAATGCTTTATAGACTATCTCCTAGTAAGTATTTAATTCACCTGTTACTGTGCATTATCACCATAATTATCCTAGTGAGTGCAACAAAAACATACATACTAGGATTACACAAATCATTTACCTAGTCTGCAGATTAAAGGAAATTCTTCCAGAGGGAGGTATATGTTAGCTTAGTCCTGAAGGATGTATAAAGAGTGCCTGAGTAAATGGTGAGAAAAGTGTTGGATACATAAGAATTAGCCTGTGCCAAGTTTCCTAGGGGAAAGAAAGAATAAATTAAATATTTGAGACACTAAAATAAGGCAAGTATACATGGAGAGCAGGGAGTAAGGAGAGGAGAATATCTTAAAATATCTTCAGCTGAGACTGGAGAATTAGGATGATGGAAGATTGCAGAGGGCTTTGAGAGTAATAGTATGGATTTAGTGCTCAAGTTGATGTAAGAAGTAGTAAATTACAGAATATACTCTAGGAAAATTACCTCTATTTCAGGTCTCACAGTCTTAATCTGTAGAGTAGGAGAATTTATCAAATCAGGTGGTAAGAGATAATCTGAATAAAGGTAACTAGTAAAGAAATCTTTTTGGAGCAGCACATCTTGCTTACTACTTACTCATTTACCTCTCCAAACACAGCGCATCTTTGTGCTGCAAACATCTGTGCATATTCAACATCTTTCAGATTATACGAGTCAGGAATTTATTGAACAAAATTTCTTTGCATTTATAATCTGTTGCAAATCTTAGAATTTAATATGACTGTCATCTTTCTTCTAAAAGTCAGGATGAAAGATAGTTTAATTATGCAAGGTTTTTAAAATCTCAGATATTATACTATTGTTGCCATTATTATTTGTTAATCATATTTTCAGATTGCTGATAACTAGGGGAAGCCACTCACACTCCGTGGTTTATTTCTTTTCTTCTAAATATAGAAGAATTGAATAAGACAAATACCAAAAGCCTTTTAAAGTCTGAATTTTTTAAAAAAATTTATTGTTATTCAATTAGAGTTGTCTGCATTTTCTCCCCATCCCTCCACTCCACCCCAGCCAAACCCACCTCTCTCCCCCACCTCCACCCTCCCCCTTGATTAAGGTCTGAAATTTTATGAATCAAAATAAGCCAAAAACATGCAAATGGATGATATGATCCTTTTAAGATTACCTCCAATCCACCAAGCCCTATACTAAATAAGATAAATGAAATGGACAATCATCAAAAATCATCATTACATGTTTCCAAATAAAATCAACATTTATTCATGTAGAATATTATTTAATCCTTAAAGCTTGGCATTAGATCTAGATTTGCCATAGTACTTATCTGACTGTTGAAATTCCATTCAGAAAGATCTTAGTGATTAGATAGCAGCTATGTTCCAAATTAATGCACTGAGGCAATACATCTGGGTCCTAGAAGAATCTACATGTTACCATATGCACACAAACACAAACAATACTTGTTAGAAGCTGGACTGGGAGGTAACGTGTTGACATAATGGTAATGTATTGATAAGAGTTTGATGAAATGACATTAGAGAAAACAAAGAAATAGCAAAACTAAACTAAAATAATAAAAAATGAAGAGGCTAGACTATGTATTTCCACAGAAAATTGAGAATAAAAAGAATGAAAATGATAGGAAAATCATGAAATGAGAAAAAAGTACTCTGTCTTTTCTTATTGTTACATCTTAAACTATTTTAAGTAATAACTTCAGACTTTACTCTTAATTTTCTTTTATCACCTCTTGACTTCAACTTGACACTGTCCGGTGGAGAATTATTAATCTCCTAAATGATCCTAGGCTTAATTAATATAGGAACCAGCCAAAGGGATAAAGCTTGAGATATCAGAAGTAATTACAATTTAATGAAACAAGAATGAACAAATTACCACAAAGCCCAGCAGCCTATTAAGTGACCTGAAATGAAAATTTGGTCATCAAACTGATCACCTCTCTTATTACCTGTCTTCCTGAATACCATTTCCCCTCACTTTTTCCCACCCTATTCTCTTCACGTTTTGTAGCATTTGTGACATGATTGTAGTTATAATTACAAATAAAAATAATAAAAATACTATCATATATATTGTCCTCAACATGAACTCACATATGGAAACAGAAACTGTGAGACATGGTCTGTAGGGGGAATTAATATTCAACTTTAATAAAGTAATTTAGAGTCAGAATTAACTAAAGACCTCTTTGGATGATAGTTCACTTTTATTTCAGTAACACTATAAACTTTTTGGCATATCAAGCCTATTTCAAGGCCTACTCACTAATGTCTCCCAAACACTGTTTCCAGGGTGGTCTTCAGCCAGAAAGTCCATAGCACTGCAGCACATCTTAGCTGTTTAAATGCAGCCTCAGAACATGTTTGGAATAGAGTGAGTATTTGCAGACCCGTGATGTTTATTTTGACAAACACAATGTCTTTTTACACTGCAGGAGGCAAAGAAAAGGGGACCAAAGAAAAAAGTCTTTGTTTTAAGTCAGTTGCTATCAAATGTTAAGAACTGAAAAGGGAAAATTAACTCCCATAGCTCTCCCAAGCAGCAGCAGCAGGATGAAATTAACTTGGGAAGGCAATCACTGTCCTTTTCCTACTTCTGCTTGGGCTGAAATGAAAGTCTGTTCCAGACTCCACTCTAGCCCCTTGCCCAGAAATGTAGAACCTCTCTGACACTAGTCAAGATGCCTGTGTTGTATGCTATGAAGTATTTCAAATTGGGAGGAGTAGGACATGGGTGAGCAAAAATCTAGCCAATAGGAGAAAAGTTATCCAGTGCAGACCATGGCATTCTTTATTACAAAATCACTGGCTACTACTGAGAAAAATATTTCCATCTATCAGTAAGCACCGGGACAATTTAACTTCAAATTTTCTTATGTTTAACAGTTCATTGCATCTATGGACAGATAAGGCTTTCACAAATAAGGAAGCTGAGACAATTAAATGAGGGTTTAAATTTTACCCCAAAGTTCTCAACTGTCTAATAACTTGTAGTCTAAGAAACTAATTTGTGTCCATAGGAACAGTTATTTACTTGTATAGCAATATTTTCTTCTGATGATAGCTAGTTTTAGAAATACATTGAAAGTAAAGTTATCTAATCACATCCTTGAAGAATTATATTTATTACATAAATAAACGATGCTAAATTCTAGCAAGTCTGATAATAGTAGGGAAGAAAATTAGGTTGAATTGAGTCAGAAAGATGCTCAATAAGTACAATGACTTAAATACAAAAACTAACAAAATGGAAATATATTTGTCTGTATACCAATATATTATGACTATGAAGGAATCTGCGATGATGCCGAGAAAAAAGGACTGTTAGGTAAAGCACGTTATTAATAATGCCTTTAAACACAAGATTATTTAAGGTTGAACATAAAATTTACTTAAAAACATAAGATATCAAGAAGAAGTTAAGAGTTACAGCTTCCAAAGTATATGAAAAGACATTTAAGACCAATCCTAAAGTATTTTATATATGTACATAAGCCTTTTTCATATTATATATTACATAAACATAGCAAGGATTTGTAATGAACACATTGTCATATCAATGGAGAAATCACTGTGCAACTACACATTAAAATATGATTTCGTATTTCATATTCAGTCATCCTCACTGTGCAGGCATAAGGCCAGATGGAAGCTTATGGCTGCTATGTCAATACCTGCCGAACACTGATGTCTTCCTAGCTAGCCCAGATAGAACCATTCCATCTGCCATAAACAGTGGGCCCAAAGGCTACATTTATAGATTGCACTAAACAAGTTAAAATTATTTTTACAGTGAAAGCATTTTTATAGATTAAAGGAAAAAGGGAACTCTATGGTGTTCCAAAATACCTATCCTCTGGTGATCGTGAGTGCATTTTCACACACACATGTATAGAGAAATAATAAAATAACCTTAACAGGATATTTTTCACGAATGCCAGCATTAAATTAACTATGCACTATTATTACTTCCCTGGGTGTGAGATTGCACTGATTTTTTTAGTTTCTGCATCTTGGATTTTCCAATGATGACAATTGGTTTTATTCCTTTTATTTTCCCCCCAATCACTTGATGGGATCCCTCTCCAAATGGAACCTATGGGGCACAGGTGGCAAACACAAAGCCTGAGGGTCCAGTTCGGCCCTTGACCTTGTTTTATGCATCCTGGCACTTGGTTTCTATCTGGCAGCAGCATCAAGCTCTGGCTTAACTGTTAAGGAGTAGTTACATTTATAGTCCTAAAATTATATTCAGCCCTTTGAAGGCAACTGTGAGGCTGATGTGGTCCCCAGTGAAAATGGGTTTGACACCCCTGCCCTATAGGGTTTTAGGAAAGGCTCTAGTCAGAGTGCAGATTAAGAGACATTAATGCCTGTTTGAGGTAAAGCAGGAGCAATGTCATGGAGAAGAGAAAGTTTAGGCAGATGATAAACAAGGTACAACCAACAAAATATAAGTACCAACTGGATAAATGTAAATGAGAAGAGCAAATATGAGCCCCCAAATGCCTGCCTTGAGTCAGGGTAATGCTATTAACCAAGATAGAAAATCTCGTCAAACAACCAGAAGGAAGTCAGGCAGAAGACAATGGGGCAGATCAAATTCAGTGAGAATTTTAAGTTGTTTCCTTTCAAAATGAGATTTTTCACAGTGCACGAAAATGCCAAGAAACCCTGCACCCAAGTTCTTAGAACCTATTAAAAACCCAAAAGTTCTAAAGGAAAAAAAATGGCTATTAGTCATCAACTGTCTCAAAACCTACTTTGTTGTAATGTACCCAGCCCCTAGGGGAGAGTAGGTACCACTGCCTCATGTGTGTGCTTGTTGGCATTTGAGGCAAAGCCTTTGACACAGGCACCACACACATACTCAGCATGTATCTTTGAAATATAACATAACTGAAGGAAATCTCTTTGTACTAACACATAATAGCAGCAAAGCAGGAGTCATAAACCTTTGCTCACGTTTTTAATTTTTTGCTCAGTGCTATAGAATTTCATGTTACAAATATCAGACAAATTCATTTAATTTGATTTCTCTAAAAGACAGAAGCTTTTGTAATTCAAATGAAGAGTAAAGAAGAAATAAAGAGGATTACTGGAGGTTCCTGTACTATCAAAAAGGCACTGGGCACGAGGGAATGTTCTTCTAGAATCATGCCAGATTCCACAAGAAGAGTAAAGAAGAGAGTCAGCTCTGGTGTCATCTTTCCTTCCACCTAAATTCTAGTGTGTAGTCATTTATTCTTGTGGGTTTGTTTGTGTGAGTCGAATTATATAATCCATTTGAAGAAATCTGAAAGGCTCAAATGCTACAAAAAATAAATTGGATGGAGAACAATTTTAAATATTTTATTACTGTAAAAATATGTTATTCATGAGCATTCAAACCATACTCAGTATAAAATGGTAGAGAAAAGAAAAGGAAAGGGAATTGCCTGTCCAGGCAAGTAAGTTGAAACAGTCTTAGAAAAAGACGCCAGACGTGTGCCAAACTCTGGTATACTTAGACATTCCAAACAATTCCCTATCTGAGAAAGGTTATCACCCAAAGCTGCTGGAATAAAAAGTCTAATTATCAGGTGACTAAAGCTGATTGGTGTGGACCTGTGATCAAACTCAAACAATTTCAGGTATATTCTCTCTCTCCAAAATTTGAAATTAAGATGTTAAAAACTTAAATCTGTTAAATAATGATATGTTCCTGATTGAAAGGTTGTGTAGTCATAGCCAAGGGTAGAGACATGGTCAGTCAGTTCCACGTACAAGCTGAATTTCTGGGAAAGAGGGGAGAATCTAAACTCAGAGAGTCGGAGAGGAGAAATAGAGAGGACAGGGAGGTGAGAACATGGCCCTGGGTTCCATGAAACAGGTCCCCAGGAAAGTTATAGCTTTGGTTTCTAACTTCCTTCTTCCAGTCTTGCTATCACATGGCTAACTTCATTCTCAGCTTTGGAATTAAGTGTTGTTGGCTTAAAATAAGCATTTTAATAAGCAATTTAAAATTATTTATTATATATGCCACATACATAATATGTGAGCATCTTTTTCTTAATGCCCTTTGCACAGTCTATACCACACTACTGAGTGTGTGCAGAATACTGCAGTCCAGCTCTTTCATGTCTGTTCACACTGGTTTTAACTTTTTTAAGAGAAAGAACTATGCCTTCTATATCTGAACATACACTACAGAGCCTGACATTCTTCTAGAGAAATGAATGACATAATACATACAGATTCATTCAAACATTATCTCTGTTCAATTTTTTTCAGTCAATGGTAGTTGCTAACTACGAGGGAAATATCCTAGCATAAACACTCTCTCAGTGTAGAGTTCCTCTTAAACATAAATTATACTTGAGATTGGATGAATGTGGAAAGCCTAGTAGCTAGAACTTACTGGTATCTGTACACATATGTCTTATAAACAAGAATTTCATTAAGGAAGAGCCCATGTTACTAGGAGAAGCACCACAGGAAGGATCTGACTTGAAGAATTAAATTAAGACTAATTAAATAATTAAGACTAAAATAGATAACCAAAGAAAATCTACAGATATAAACTAGTATACAAACTTTGAAAGACTGCTAAAAGCTCTGTAACTTGGCTATATTTATTCTTTGCATTGCTCACTTTTTCTTCATGGAAATTAAAGGTCAACCTCTTAAAGGCAAGAGAGTTTACATGCTTTTCAATAATAAAAAGGAAGAAGCAATGCTGGGCAAGATAAACAATCTTTTGAAGTCATATTTTATTTTTTTAAAAAACTACAAAGCACAGATAACATGGTGTCTGCAGCATGTGTCTGAGGGAGTGAGAGAAAGGAGGGTGGGCGAGAGGAAGAGACCTTCCGAGGTCTCTGTCACTCCTCATTTCAACAAGGTCTTCAGGATGCCTGGAAGCTCCAGGGTTCTCCGGGAAGTTCAGGCCACCCTCTGCCACTTGTTTTCCCGAGAGAAAGGTATTTTTTAACCATTAGAAAAATTTCAGACAGTCTCCAAATCCTGATTACAAGAGAACTCTGTGGGAAATTTATCCATTTGTCCCTGGAACTACCTAAGTATAATGAGTATATGTTTGAAATGTATGAGATTTAATTTTAAGCCCATCATTGAATTAATGTACTTCAAAATATTAAATTCAAGTTGTGACTGATAAAGGCCAGATGCCCTCTTTAAATACACAGCACAGAGCATTTTTTTGCTGCCATCCTGAGAACATCAAAAGCTAGGAGCAGTGGCTTCACTTTGGGTAAGAACAACCTGACTTTACAACAGCCAAACTTACAGAGCTTTTACTAGCTTTCCCCAAAGGCAATCTATTGAAAACACCCATATACATGGGAGAAATATTTTACATTCTACTCTTATGTTATAATGCAAATGCCCAACACAGAGTCACTAAAATCTTTCCAAATCAAGTCTTTGTTAGAGGAAAACACTTTGTAACCTTTTTTTGTTTCCTTGAAATGTGATGTTCCTTAACCATCCCTGGCCTCCAACCCTGTGTCTTAATCTTCCAATGGAGGTTGAGTGAGGGGACAATTAGTCTACATTTCTCTTCTGGGAGAAGTTAATGTGTAAAATCCTGAGCACAGAGATTTCCTTCTTAGCCTTTTCTCTAATTGGCCCAACAAGAGGCAAGGACATGGACTGAAGTTACTGCTCTGAAAATGCAAAGCTCCTATGCCAGTCTGGACGGTGGAAGGAACAGAGTGAAAGCGGGCTCGCAGTAGCACTCTCCCTATTGTTCTCCAGTTTTCCCTATTACTGGCAGTCAAGGTGATGTTTGGGCAATTCATCTGCAAACTTGTTTTTTCAAAAATTCATCAGGAACAGGGCCACTTTATTTGACCCTGCAGTCTATAGTGGCAAGGAAGGTACATTTTTACATAAATTTGAAAATTTAAATTTAGAAACATATAGGAAGAAATAAATAACTGATTATCCATAAAAAACATTGACTAGTAAAAAGTTAATATGCTTTCAAAATTATTCTTAAAAACAATGGAAATTCATACATAATTATTTGAGATTACAAAATAGATACTCTATAACATTTGGTGCAGTCAAACATAAAGCCATATTTAAGTCCATAATTATAATTTCAATTAATAATTAAAGGATATGCTCATAGGGAAGGTATATATAAAGCAGTAAATGGCTTTTTCAGGTAATTAAACATCTAAATGATGCTTCACACTAAAGAAAAAAGAAAGTTTATTGTGACTATATTCCTGAGCTTGAATAAATATCCTCCAACACAATAAGAACATAATTCAATGAGACTAAAATAGCAGAAAGGGGACTGGAGTTCCTTCAGCTTATGGAGCTCTGAATGGCTGGCCTGAGTGCTTTCTTCAATTTACCAGGGATATCACAGTGACTGCAAGTAAGAGGTGAGTAAAAGAATGAAGTGAGGGCAGGTATGAAAATGGAATAATTAATTATGAGAGGCTGTATTTAACAATGTGCATAATATGCAGCCAAAGTGATCTGTATAGAATGGCAGTTATATAATTAGACATTTTAAAGCCAATAAGAATTTCAGGGTCATTTGTGAGTGGGAGAATGTTTGGATTTTTTAAGCTAGCATTAGCTAAATCCTTCTCTTGACATAGAGCAGCAATTATCCTCCCAAAAGCCTTTCCAGGATACAAATTGGACACTGTATAGGACATTACTGATGAATGCGAATGTGCTGCTCAGTGATGAAATGTTTTCATAGAAACAGAATGAAGTAGACGGAAAATGTATTCTTATTGACTCTAAAGAGATATATCCATAGATAATGTGTGTACTACAAAAGCTTTGAAAAAAGGTGTTTCAGTAATGTTATTATAAAGGGTCATTTATACAGGCTTTTTAAAAAGCTCTTCTTATTATAACATCCAAGAGACTATATGTAACAAACAATAACTACACGTTATAGCTTTTCAAGGCAATATGGAAGCTAAATTACCACTTCCTATTCCTTTTAAGACTTTGATTTTAAAAATCCCTGCAATTGGAAATACAAAGTTTATAGAAAATATCCAGTCATATCTAATGGAAATTAAACACTAAATTTCTTTGTTTCAATAAAATATTGTTCGGAGAACCAAGATGGCGGCGTAAGTAGACACACTGCACCTCCTCGCACAACCAGAACTGACAGAGAATTGAACGGCAAGGGGGTCCGACACCAAGGAAATAAAAAATAAACATTCATCTAGACCGGTAGGAGGGGCGGAGACAGGCACCGGGTTGGAGAGGACTCCCATAGCTGTGGGGGGACCAAGACTGGCGGAGTGTGAGATGAACAGGGCAGGCAGTCCAACCACTAGCAGACCCTGCGGCCACACATTCGCGCAGATAAACCGAGAGGGCCGGACTCGGAGTGGCGGAGAGTGGGGAAGGCAGAGTGAGGGTAGCACACCGCAGCCCCACATTTGAACATAGATAAACCAGACAAATGGAGGGGAACGAAGCAGACCTCGCAACCCAGGGCTACAGCTTGGGGAAATAAAGCCTCAAACCTTCAATTGAAAATGCCCGTGGGGGTTGGGGCGGCAGGAGAGACTCCCAGCTTCACAGGAGAGGTTGTTGGAGAGACCCACAGGGGCCTAGAGTGTGCACAAGCCCACCCACTCAGGAACCAGCACCAGAGGGGCCCAGTTTGATTGTGGGTATCGGAGTGAAAGATTAAAATCCGGAGGAGAGTGAGGCGGGTGCCATTGCTCCCTCTGGGCCCCTTCTCCACGTACAGCGTCACAGCACAGCAACCAGCGTTACCCCACCCTGGTGAACACCTAAGGCTCCGCCCCTTAAAGTAACAGACGCGCCAAGACAAACAAACAAACAAACAAAAAATGGCCCAAATGACAGAACACTTCAAAGCTCCAGAAAAAATACAACTAAGCGAGGAAGAGATAGCTAACCTATCGGATGCACAGTTCAAAGCACTGGTTATCAATATGCTCACAGACTTGGTTGAATCTGTTCGAAAACCAGATGAAAAAATGAAGCCTATGCTAAGAGAAACAAAGGAAAATGTACAGGGAACCAATAGTTATGCAAAGGAAACTGGGACTCAAATCAATGGTGAGGACCAGAAGGAAGAAACAAACATCCAACCAGAA
This sequence comes from Desmodus rotundus, assembly GCF_022682495.2. Lineage (NCBI taxonomy): Eukaryota > Metazoa > Chordata > Mammalia > Chiroptera > Phyllostomidae > Desmodus > Desmodus rotundus. The sequence goes on along the minus strand of NC_071399.1, from coordinate 55,159,766 downwards.
AAGAATGAAGAAACAAGAATTCGGAAAAATGAGGAGAGGCTTAGGAACCTCCAGGACATCTTGAAATGTTCCAACATCCGAATTATAGGGGTGCCAGGAGAAGAGGAAGAACAAAAAATTGAAAACTTATTTGAACAAATAATGAAGGAGAACTTCCCTAATCTGGCAAAGGAAACAGACTTCCAGGAAGTCCAGGAAGCTCAGAGAGTCCCAAAGAAGCTAGACCCAAGGAGGAACACACCAAGGCACATCATAATTACATTACCCAAGATTAAACGCAAGGACCTACATCCAAGATTACTGTACCCAGCAAAGCTATCATTTAGAATGGAAAGGAAGATAAAGTGCTTCTCAGATAAGGTCAAGTTAAAGAAGTTCATCATCATCAAGCCACTATTATATGAAATGTTAAAGGGAGTTACCTAAGAAAAAGAAGATCAAAAATAGGAACAGTAAAAATGACAGCAAACTCACAGTTATTAACGACCACACCTAAAACCAAAACAAAAGAAAACTAAGCAAACAACTAGAACAGGAACAGAACCACAGAAATGGAGATCACATGGAGGGTTTTCAATAGGGGAGTGGGAGGGGGAAAGGGGGGAAAGGTACAGAGAATAAGTAGCATAAATGGTAGGTAGAAAATAGACAGGGGGAGGGTAAGAATAGTACAAGAAATGTAGAAGCCAAAGAACTTATAAGTATAACCCATGGACATGAACTATAGGGGAGGAATGTGGGAGGGAGGGGGTGGGCAGGATGGAGTGGAGTTGGGGGGGGGAATGGGACAACTGTAATAGCATAATCAATAAATATATTTAAAAAAATTAAAAAAATAAAATATTGTTTGTTTTAGTTTTTTTCCTTTTTATCAGATTTATTGGGGTGACATTGGTTAACAAAATTATATGGGTTTCAGGTGCACAATTCCACAACACACCATTACACTGTATTGTTGGTTCACCATCCCAAGACACCTTCCATCACCATCGATAACCCCTGTACCCTCCACCACTTCTCCCCACTGCCTTCCCCCAGCAACCACACTGCACACTGTTGTCCGTGTCCATGATATTTTTCCCCTTCTTTTTTTCTGAATCCCTCCTCTCCCCAACCACGATCCCCAAAAACCTTCTTGACAGCTGTTGGTCTGCTCCCTATCTATTAGTCTATCTCTATTTTTCTTCTTAGTTCATTTTGTTCATTAACTTGAGTGACTGAGTGAAATCACCTCTCTTTTTCTGACTGGGGGATTTCACTTACCTTAATATTCTCAGATCCATACATACCGTCACGAAAAAGTAAAATGTCCTTCTTTTTTTTATAGCTGAGCAGTATTCCATTGTGTAAATGTACTGTTTTTTTATCCTTTCATTTAGTGATGGACATTTGGGATGCTTCCACATTTTGTCTATTGTAAATAATGTTGCATTGAACATGGGGATGAGAATATTCTTTCAAATTAGTGTTTCTGATTTCTTTGGATAAATTTGAAGAGTAGAATTGCTGAGTCACAAATCAGTTTAATTACTTATTTTTGAGGCAACTCCATACTGTTCTCACAGGGGCTGCACCAGTCTGCATTTCTACCAATAGTGCAGAAGAGTTCCCCTTTCTCCACATCCTCACCAATACTTGATTGTTGATTTATTCATAATAGCCATTCTGACAGGTGTGAGGTAATATCTCATTGTGGTTTTAACTTGCATCTCTCTAATGATTAGTGATGTTGAGCATCTTTTCATATGTCAGTTTTCCATCTGGATATCCTTTTTGAAAAAGTGGTGATTCAGGTCCTTTGCTCAATTTTTTAAATTAATTAATTTATTTTTATTCAGTTACAATTGTCTGCATTTTCTCCCCATCCCTCCACCCCACCCCAGCCAGTCCCACCTCCCTTCTCCACCTCTACCCTCCCCCTTGATTTTGTCCTTGTGTCCTTTATAGTAGCTCCTATAGACCCCTCTCCCCACTATCCCCTCCCCACTCCCCTGTGGCTATTGTTACAATGTTCTTAATTTTAATGTCTCTGGTTATATTTTGTTTGCTTTTTTGTTTTGCTGATTATGGGAATAGAGGGAGCATTCCTCAACATAATAAAGGCCATATATGAGAGACCTACAGCCAACATCATACTCAATGGACAAAAACTTAAGAGTTTTCCCACTAAGATCAGGAACAAGATAAGGATGCCCTCTCTCACCACTCCTATTCAACATAGTACTGGAAGTCCTAGCCTTTGCTCAATTTTTAATAGAATTGTTTGATTTTTTTAGATCTTCATAAATTTTGGATACTAACCCATTAACAGATACATCATTGGTAAATATGTTTTTCCATTCAGTAGGTTGTCTTTTCATTTGGTTGATGGTTTTCTTTGCTGTGCAAAGACTTTTTCAGTTGATGGTCCCATTTGTTTATTTCTTCATTTGTTTATCTTGTTGGAAGTGTTATATCAGAAAAAATATTGCCATGAAAAATGTCCAAGATTTTATTATCTATGTTTTCTTTTAGGATTTTTATGGTTTTGGATCTAACATTTAAGTATTTAATCTATTTTTAGTTTATTTTTGTGTGTGGTGTAAGAAGAAGGTGTAGTTTCATTTTTCTGACCATATCTGTCCAATTTTTCAACACCATTTATTGAATAGACCATCTTTGGTCCATTGTATGTTTTTGTCTTTATCAAATACTGATTGACTATAAAGGCATAGGTTTATTTCTGGGCTTCTATTCTGTTCCATTGATGTATATGTCTTTATGCCAGTACCATGCTATTCTGATTACTGTGGTCTTATAATATAGATTGATATTAAGGTAGCATAATTCCTCCAAATTTGTTCTTCTTTTTCTAGATTTCTGTGTCTATGCAAGGTTTTTTTTTTGTTTTGTTTTATATAAATCTTTGGAATGTTTAGTCTGCTTCTGCCATTGGTATCTTGATAGGAATTGCTTTGAATTTGTTGATTGCTTTGGGTATAATGGGCATTTTAATTATTATAATTCTTCCTATCTATGAGTACCATATTCTTCCACTTATTTGTTACTTCTTAAATTTCTTTCTTCCATGTCTTATAATTTTCTGTGTACAGGTTTTTTATATTCTTAGTTAAATTTATTCCTAGGTATTTTTGAAGCAATTATTAATGTAAATGTTTTCTTAGCCTCCCCTTCTAATAGTTCATTATTGGTGCATAAAACTGCAGCTGATTTTGGGATATGTATTTTGTATTCTGCTACTTTACTAAATTCATTTATTAGTTCTAGTAGTTTTTCAGTGGAATCTTTAAGGTTCTCTAAGTACAGCATCATGTCTTCTGCAAATAATGACAGCTTTATTTCTTCCTTTGCAGTGTGGATGCCTTTTATTCCTTCTTCTCATCTGTTTTCTGTTGTGAGGACTTCCACTACTATGTTGAATAGTAGTGGTGAAGTTGGACATCCCTGTATTGTTCTCCATCTTAAGGGAAACACTCTTAATTTTTGCCCATTGAGTACAATGCAGTCTGTGTGTTTGTCATACCTGGCCTTTATGATGTTGAAGTATGTTCTCCCTATTCCCACTTTGCTGAGAGTTTTGATCATAAATGGGCTCTGGATTTTATCAAATGCTTTCTCTGCATCTATTGATATGATCATGTGATTTTTCTATTTCATTTTGCTCATGTGGTGGATCACATTTATTGATTTGAGATATTGTAGCAACCTTGCATCCCAGGAACAAATCTCACTTGATCATGGTGTATGAACTTTTTAATGTATTTCTATATCTGGTTTACTAATATTTTGTTGAGGATTTTAGCATCTATATTTATCAAGGATATTGCCCTATAATTTCTTTCTTTGTAGTGTCTTTATCTGGTTTTGGAATTAGGATAATGCTGGCCTTTTAAAGTGAGCTTGGGAGTCTTCCCTCCTCTTTAATTTTTTGGAATAGTTTGAGGAGAGGTTAGTTCTCTCCTAACTAACCTTTAATAGTTCTTTGAATGTTTGGTAAAATTCACCTGTAAAGCCATCAGTCACAGGACTTACCTTTGAGGGGAGTTATTTCTTTACTGCTTCAATTTCAAAAGTTTTAACCTGTCTATTCAGATTCTCTGATTCTCCCTGATTCAATTTTGGAACATTGTATATTTCTAGGAATTTATTCATGTCATCCAGACTGTCCAATTTGTTGTTATATAGTGTTGGTTCTGGGCATTTTGGGAGGAACTCTGGTACAGGCCAATGTAAGACGCTGCCTGTGATTGGACCTGGGTGTGTGCATGAGAGACCAAGCTGCATTTTTCCTAGTACAACATAAGTATGTGAAATAGCTAAGTGGGAGAAATCTAGTAAGAAATCCCATTCCAAGGGCTTATTAGACACTACCATTGGTCAGTCTTGAGTTTATTTACAAAAACACATATCCTATTATTTAGAAAAAATATGACATCAGGCAATAAATGAGTGTACAGGTAAAAATGCAGAAAGAGAGATGTGCTGACAAAGAACAGAGCAGAGGAGAGGAGAGAGCTCTTCATTCTGATGTGTTTACCTTCTTCCCGGGGGATAGCATTGATCCAGTCTTGATACTTTTCATGTAAATGTGTACTTTGAAATACTCTGAGGCATAGGAGGAAATTTAACAGAATTGAATATATTAGGTTATATGGTACTTTATGCAAGCAGCACGTGTTCATTGAGCAAATATTTATTAAGCATCTTCTGTGAGCCAGACACTACTCTGTTCTGGGTGATAGTAATAGAGCATTAAAAAAATCATGAGTGTGTGTGTGTGTGCTCTTGTGAGATGGAAGAGAGAGCATTTCACATAAGTGAAGAAAAGATAGATTACTCAAACATGGCACTAGAAAATCTGGTAGCAATTTGGAATAAAATAAACTAGAATTGAAAGCTCATATCTTACATATTTACATTCACATACACATACAAATCCAAATGAATCAAAGCTTTAAACATATAAAATAAAATGAAACATACTAGAAAAAATTCTGGAAGAAAATCTGAATAAAACAGTCTTTTATCAGTATGAAACAGTATGCAGAAGTTATAAAGTTAAAGATTAATATTGTATCCTACAGAAAAATAAATAAAAAGCTTTTGCATTGGAAAATCCATCATAATCATGTCAAAAGACAAAGCAAACATCTAGTTGTCTCCGTATGTAAAAATCACCTTAAATTCAACAGGAATAAGACCAATGAGTCAGAAAAGTACAACAATGGATAGATTCTCTGTAGTTAATTAATATGTAGGAAAAATTAGATGAACAGCTGGAGTAGAAATTATCATTATAAAGATAAAAACAAAACACTGAAAATATTTTTTCACTTTATACTTAAGCCCTGATTAGCTTACATGCTTTTTGCTCTTTCATAATAGATTTTACAGAAGAAAATACAAATTAAATCATTTTGAGTATTTCAAATTCTGAAGAAATGACTTATGAAATTAACAACATAAATATTACTTTAATTTGATTCTTAGTTAAATGTATAAATAATATGTCATTGAACTTTTTAATGACTAATTTTGTTTCATTTAAAAAATTATTTTATTCCAGCAAACTGTTGTAATAAGTAACAAAGGAATAATCATACGAAAATCTTTAATGTTGAAACATATTAACAAACTCCTTTTCAGATATAAATTATAACCTTAGCCCATATTAATTTTTGTATATATTGAGTTATAAAGAAAATACCAAGATTACAGGAAGCCATTTTCAAGTGGCCTTCAGGCTGTTAGTAAAACACAATGCAAAGTTTTACTTGGCTGCATCACATTTTAAATAATTGTAAAAAATAAATAAATAAATAAATTGTGATGTCTAGAGTACCTCTTTATACACAGGCATGAAAATAATTTTACTGGTCAGTATTTCCCAGTTCATTTTTTAATATATATTTTATTTAATAGTAAAACTTATGTGAGAATTAGTTATTTTCATCATCAATTTTATAATGTTTTGCATGAATGCAAAGCATTAAAAATCATAAAGGCTACAACAATACTTGACTAAAAATGGTTATAATTGAGACATATAATATACTAAGCAAGGCCTGAACACCAAGGGTGTAGAGAGTTCTTATAAGAAACTTCAATATATATTTTATAAACCTTTAAGCAAAATTCAAACAAAATAATGTATACTGTAATATTTCAAAAGGGAAAACCCTAAGACTTATCAAAATCTTATAGATCTATAGGTCTGTATTTTATTACATTCCCCACAATGCTGTACATAAGCAGCTTTGGAAAGAAAGCCCACATGCCTCACGGAAAAGTCAGGATTCCTGTTATAGTAAGTGAAAAAGCACAACTGAAACAATCTTTTAGAAAGGGGAAAAAAACAAAACAAGAAAAGGAATGTTTTTGGCATAATGGCCTCAGAAAGGATCTAGGAGCTAAAACAATGTCATCGATACTAAATTAACTCTTTCCATATCTCAAATGGTCAGAAATTTTCTACATCATATCCCCCAGCAGCTCCACATTATATTCTACTAGTTTTTAGTTTACAGTTCTACAGTAAAAGAATAATAATTCACAAGACTGGTAATTGCTGGACCAACCCAGGCATCCCTCTAACCCAGCTTGATTTGTGATATGTCAGGTCTGAGTCATGCTGAACCCCTGACGCCAAACGGACCCTCATCGACTGACACAGGGGAAGCAGTGGTTTCTCATGAGTAATTTGAGCTGTTGGTTTCAGAAGAAAATTAAGTGGATGTGGGAAAGGCAAAAGTATTTCCTTTGCATCTGTATAATCCTCATTATCACATTGCTTTTTACTTCTCATTCTTTTTCATCTGTACTTTCTCCTGAAACTCTTCTATTCTCTCCTCTAGATATTTGGTAAAACTACTTCATTGCTCTTCTAGACTCTAATATTGCTTTCTCTAACATACAACCTCCTCCTTGTACCCAAAGTGATCAATTTAAAGCATAGACTTAATGCTGTCACTATTGATAATTAAAACCCAATAAATACCCATCCTCATGTCTCAAATCTTTGACATATTCATCCTATGTATTACTTCAATACCCAATCTCAGGAGATAATTTTGCCCCACGATAGAACATATTAACAACACATTATAGAAAAATAAGTTATTTGGGAAATGATCCATTACTCTAAAAATATTTAAATGTAAATTTGATATGGAGCTGAATTTTCTCCCATCTGATATTGTACTTCCAGTACAACTAAATTGAATATTTGCTCAAAGATTAATTCACAGATATGTTATAATAATAAGATACTTTATAATACTCATAATAAACCAAATTCTCCAAAGTGTAGCTTTGAAAATTGACCCTTTCCTATGTAGGGCGGAAGCACCTCAACGTTTGAATTTTTGTGGTTATTATAAATAAGAGTAGAGTAAGCTAATATAAACCTCTATACCCACCACCATGTTTTCTGTTTATACGAAAAAAAATCTGGGCTATCATTTTCAGTAATGTTGATTTAGAGGCTCAAAAACAATTTTGCACAAAATAAAACCATATTATCATCATACTACTTCGGACATTTTTGAATTGTCAAAGTGCTTAATGCATTATAGGAACCCCCACTTATCTGAAAGTAGACAGTTCCAGTGAAAACATTCATAAGCCTAAGTGGTGTAAAGTGAAGAAGAAGTGATTACCATTGATTTATACATAAGTTTTTTTTTGAGCATCACCATGCCCAAAAAATAACCTACGAAATAACAGCAAATAACACATAGACCTAAAATAAAACTGACATAATAAAAGTAGTGCCATTCTCATTTCTTAGGGTAAGTGCTGACTCTATAATGGCTTATTGAAAAACAATTGTTAAGAGCTATTTCTGCTCTTCATCTTTTCTTTTTTGTAAAAGTGAAAATCCTCCTATGATTTCTTTCAGTTAATGAAACCAGGCACTGATATAGGTCTTTCATAAAAACAAAGTGGCATAAGGAGAACTTCCCAAAAGTGAAAAATACATCTATGATAGGACTTCTCTCTCTTCTCAATGACCTAAAAATACAAAGACAGCATCTAAACTTACCGTACAATCAATTCATTTTAAAAATTAGTTTTACCAAGCAGTATTTGGCCAATGCCTACCCTGTACCTTTGGCTAAATGGCCCCAAACCTGACACCAGCAGCAGCCAACCTCAGTTAGAAGTTTGGCCTCTCCCAGTCACCTCCAAGCCCAGCAAACGTAGCAGCCATCTGTAGATCACTCTATAGCTCACCCTATGTGGCCCTGGGCATGGCACAAGCAGGGGCTGACATTGAAACTCCCAGGAAGCTACAGAGCTGGTGAACCTGGTGGACAGCTTTAGAGCACACCAGATTATAACCAAACCACCTCCATACGTGACACACTCAAGGGGCACTTGGCAGGCCACAAACACCCAATGAAGTGAGCCCTGCTCCATGGGGTAAGCCCTTGAACAGCAGCTCCTGGCTGTAATTGCAGCTGGTCCTTACAGCTGCTCAGTCTGGGGGTAAATCCCTCCCAGTGATATGCCAACAGTAATCAATGTGCAACTATAAGAAGACAGTGCACTCAGCTCACACAGGGTGCACCTGGAGTGCCCTTCTTGGGTAACAAGAAAAGCTGAGCCACTGGGCACTACAGGATACCTGCTACATAAGGCCACTCTTCTAAGTACTGGAGATGTAGCAGCTCTACCGAATACATAGAAACAAACACAGGGAAGAAGTGAAAATAAGGAGACAAAGAAACATGTCTCAAATGAAATAACAGAAATAATCTCCAGAAAAAAATTAAATAAAATGGAGGCAAGCAGTCTACCAGATACAGAGTTTAAAACAATGGTTATTAGTGAGAATAGCATAAAAAATGACATGGAAAGCATAAAAAAAGAACCAGTAAGTAATGAAGGATACACTAACTGAAATGAAGAATAATTTACAGGGAGTAAACTATAGAATAGATGAAGCAGAGAATCAAATCAGCAATTTGAAATGTATGTAAGAAGAAAACACCCAATCAGAAAAGCAAAGAGAAAAAAAGAATCCAAAGAAATGAGGATGTTTTAAGGAGCCTCTAGGAAAAAAAATGAAATGTACCAACATTCACATGATGGGCGTTTCATAGGGAGAAGAGAAAGAGCAAGGAATTAAAACCTATTTGAAAAACTAATGATGTAAAACTTTCCTAACCTTGTGAAGGAACTAGACATACAAGTCCAAGAAGCACAGACAGTCCCAAACAAGTTGGACTCAAAGAGGCCACACCAAGACACATCATAATTAAAATGCCAAAGGCTAAAGACAAAGAGAGACCCTTAAAAGCAGCAAGAAAAAGTAATTAGTTACCAACAAGGGAGCTCCCATAAGACTGTCAGCTGTTTTCTCAACAGAAATTTTGCAGGCAGGCCAGAAAGAACTGGCAAGCAATATGCAAAGTCATGATACTTGACTTGACCTACAACCAAGATTACTCTACCCAGCAAAGCTAACATTTAGAATTTAAGTTCAGGTAAAGAGCTGCCCAGACAAGAAAATGCTAAAGGAATTTATCACCACCAAACCAGTATTAGAAAAAATGTTTAAAGTGTCTCATAGAAGAAAAGAAGAAAAAAAGAAGAAGAAGAAAAGAAGAAGAAGGAAAAGAAAGGAGGAGGACAGGGAGGGGGAGGAGGACAGGGAAGGGAGGGGAGGAAGAGGGTGAGGGAAGGGGGAGAAAGAGAAGGAAGAGAAGAAGGAGAAGAAATAAAGATAAAAATATAAATAATAAGGGGGCAATAAATACATATCTATCAACAATTACCTTAAGTGCAAATGGATTAAATGCTCCAATCAGAAGACATGTAGTGACTGTGAATGGATAATAAAACAAGAGCCAGACATATGTTGCATACACGACACTTACTTCAGATGTAAAGACACACACAGACTGAAAGTAAAGGAATGAAAAAAGATATTTCATGAAAATGGAAACAAAACAAAACAAAAGCTGGGGAAACAATACTTATACTAGACAAACAGACTTTAAAATAAAGTCTATAACAATAAATAAACAAGGACCCAGCAACTCTACTTCTGGGTATTTAAAGGAGAAACCTAAAACAATAATTGAAAACATATACATCCTTATGTTTATAGCAGCATTATTTACAAGAGCCAAGATATGGAAGCCACCTAATTGTCCATCAATAAATAAACTGATAAAGAAGCAGTGTATATATACAATGGAATATGACTCAGCCACACACACACAAAAAATTCTTACCTGATATTAAACTATACTAAAGGCCCTAGTAATCAAAACAGAATGTTACTGGCATGAAAACACACATAGAGATCACTAAAACAAAATACAGAGCTCAGAAATAAGCCCACATCTTTATGGTCAATTAATATTTGAAAAAAGAGGCAAGAATGAACACTGGGCAAAGATCGTCTGTTCAATACTTGGTTTTGGAAAACTGGACAGGTACATGCAAAACAAAAATGAACATAGAACAGTTCCTTACACCATACAAAAGAATACACTGAAAATGGATTAAGGACTTAAATGCCAGACTTACAACCACTTTTTGCTAAAAATTTTATTACAAAATATTGATTTGGGGTGGTGAATAAATAACACAATATACAGTTGATATATTATAGAATTATACATCTGAAACTCATATAACTTTATTAATAAATGCCACTCCAATAAATTTAATTAAAAATAAAATTAAATTAAGCAACTAATTAAAAAACATAGGCAATAAAATCTTTTACATTTCTTATAGCAATGTTTTTTCTGATATATCTCCTTGGGCAAGGGAAACAAAAGAAAAATTAAATAAATGGGACTATATCAAACTAAAAATTGAACAGCAAAGGAAACCATTAACAAAATGAGAAGACAACCCGCTGTATGGGAGAACATATTAATCAATGATACAACTGATACTTCGATAAAGAGTTAATATCCAAAATTTACAAAGAACTTCTACAATGCAACCCAAAAAAACCAAACAATTCAATTAAAACATTGGCAAAGGACCTGGATAAACACTTTTCTAAAGAGGACATATAGATGGCCAACAGACATATTAAAAGATGCTTGATGTCACTAATCATCAGCAAAATGAGAATTAAAACCACAACGACATATCACCTCATACCTATCAGAATGCCTATCATCAATAAATCAACATAAAACAAGTGCTGTCGAGGATGTGGAGAAAAGGGACCTTTGTGCACTGTTGGTGGGAATGCAGATTGGTACAGCCATTGTGGAGAATAGTATGGAGTTTCCTCAAAAAATTGAAAATGGAACTGCCTTATGACCCAGTGATTCACTTCTGGGAATATATCCAAAGATACTCAAAACACTAATTTGAAAGACCATATGCACCCCTATGTTCATTGCAGTGTTATTTACAATAGCCAAGATTTGGAAGCACCCCAAATGTCCATCAGTAGATGAGTGGATAAAAATCTGTGGTATATTTACATGGTGGAATATTACTAGGTCATAAAAAATAAAGAAATATTACCATTTGGCACAGAATGACCTGGAGAGTGTTATGCTGAATTAAATAAGCTAGTTAGAGGATTACAAATACCATAAGATTTCACTTATATGTGAAATCTAATGAACAAAATAAACTAACGAAATAGTAACACACTCAAAAAGTCAGAGAACAGACTTATACTGTCAGAGGGGAGGGGGTTTGGGGGCTGGATGAAAAAGGTGAAGGGACTAAGCAAAAAACAAAACAAAACTCATAGACACACATAACTGTATGGTGATTATCAGAGGGAAAAGTGGGTAGGGAGGTGGAAGAGGCTAAAGGGGGTGTAAATGGAGATGGAAGGAGACTTGACTTGAGGTGGTGATACACAATACACAATACACAATACAGTACACAGATGAAGTATTACAGAATTGTACACCTGAAACCTATACATTTTATCAACCAATGCCACTCCAATAAAGTCAATTTAAAAATAGATAATAAGAAAGAAGAAAGTCTTGCAATCTATAACATTATGAGTGGACCTAGAAGGTATTATGCTAAATGAAATAAATCAGAGAAAGACAAATGTCAGATGATTTCACGTATATGTGGAATCTAAAAACCAAAATAAACAAACAAGCAGAACAATAACACTCTTATAGATAGAGAGGACATTTTGATAGTTGCCAAATGGGAGAGGAGTTGGGAGGGATGGGTGGAAAAAGGTGAAGGAATTTAGAAGTACGAATTGGTAGTTACCAAACAGTCATAGAGAAGTAAAGTAAAGCATATACAGCATGAAGAATACAGTCAATAACAGTGAAATAACTAATATGATGTCAGGCGGGCACTTGATTTATCAGGTGATCACTTAGTAAGTTACATAATGGCTAACCATGGGATTATACACCTGAAGCCAATGTAATATTGTACATCAACTATAATTCAAAAACATTTAATGAGTTCTACAAATGCCTAGTGATGCTGGGCAACATTTTGGGACTCAGATCATTCAGTGTGTGCCTAATATATCAGCAACACTAAAGAGATCAAAAAATGCAAAATTATGATCAACAAGATCATGCAAAGCCACATTACCACATCACAGTGTATCTTAATTTCATTTTACTTAAAAACACCTTATGAAATATCCATGAAACCAAGAAACCCTTGAGTTAGGAGCAATATTATATAAACAAAAAAAAGATACACTCATGGAACGTTGAAACAGATCCTTTAGTGTTTTCACCTCTTATTTCTATGTATGATCAGTAATTGTTTTCTTACCATTTTGACTTTGTTTATATCTTTAGTATTGAGCATACAGCTTACAGTAGTAATTAAGAACGTGGGTCCTGAAGTATGTGGTTTCAATTACTGGCTCTACCAATAGTTTAATGCTATTTGATAACACTTAACTTCTCTGAGCCAACATTTCTGCGTTACTAGTGGAATAGGAATAATTGTACCTAACTCATAGGGTTGCTGGCAAGTTTATGAGGCATTATACCTGGAAAGTGCTTAGGCAGGATTGCACACACAGCACTCACTCTTATACCTACTAAATGCCATTATATTCCCACAACACACCTGATATGAGAAGGGATGTCTTTGAATCTAGATATAGTATCAACCAGAACTATCAAATAAAGGCAGAGGTATAGGTTTCATGTAAGCTAGTACACTGCCTTAATGTCAGAAGTAATACTATAAATTTGAGGGTATAATAATATACATTCAAGAAAATAATATATAAGACTGGTGGGTTATCTGTAAGAGGAACAACACATTTTTTGAAGTGTTATAAATTCCTAGAACACTTTGCATACACATATTCCAATATATATTCTTCCACTGTGTTCTGTATCTTATCTCCAGTTTTCAGAACAGAGTTGAAGGTACTGGCTTTAGACAGAAGGTTAGACAAATCCTCTGTTACAGCAAGAGGCAGAGAGAAAGGCTGGGTGCAGCTGTATGAAACTCGAAAGTGTAGGGATAGGAAATTGATGGAGTTTTACGTTGGCTCAGTTTGAGGGTAAACTTCTAGAGAGACAGTAAAGTGTTGGCTATTTTTTAAACATCATTCTCCTTCCCCAACAATGACATGTGATTTAACTCTGCACACTTTGAATACTCAACAAGTAATTGTAGTTTTATGAAGTTTTCACTACTCTGGATGATAGAATGAAAAACCAGTAACCATAAATTAATAAAAATTTCTATAGTTCATAACTATCTTCCACTGTAATGGAGTTTCTGTAAAAAACAGAAGAGGATTTATTCTTCCAACTTATTAGCAACGTAAGAGCACTCAGCTGAACTTTAGGATGAAAACAATGCTGCAAAACCACTTTTAGGTAGAAGTCACTAACAAATTGTTTTGTTTGTTTTTAGGCTATAAAGATCTATATAGCAGCAACTCACAGATAAAAATAACATTTGAATGTTATTTGAATTCAATATTTATTCATTTGAATCATGTCTTGATTTCCAATTTTCTTCTACTTTTAAGAGCAGTGTTCTATAATGTCCACATAATCTTTGAAGTACTTTGTTTAGCTTAGGATAATACAAAAGCTTTTAAAATAAAACACAAAGAGTTTGGCAGATTTCACAACAATATTACTGTTAAAAAAATCTATTTTCAGAAAGTATCAACTTTGTCATTTCCTTCAGATTAAAACAAAATATTATTGTGTAAAGCAGAATTTGGCATTCCTTAAAAACTAACTTCTCTTTGTTCCTTATTTAACTCTCACCCCCCAGGCCCCGGCCATATCCTCTTTTCACTTGTTCCACCTGGGAGCATTTGTACCCTTCATTAGCCCCAATGCACAAATCAGCTAATCTCCCTCAATGAGCCTGTAGTGCATACTGTCAACAGAACTCTGAGGGTACAAACAAGAAGTCAAAATTTAAGAAAGACAACATTACTCTAGCTCCCCATCAGTCAAACTAGCAGGAAAGTGATGAAATAAATCCTCTGACTCATATGAAGACCGAGGGATAGAAGTGAAGTTACCTGATTATTCTAAAGTTTTCTTTTGTCAGGTTAGAGGTGGAGATTTTTATGCCTTTTACTGTGATTCTTTTGAGAAAGAGATTTCAGTGATGCATGGAATACAGGCCAAAACACTACTGATAGAATTAAAGAAGTATAAATCAGCAAGTCTGAGATACCATTACCAAATATTACCAAATGGCTTTGGGGCTCTTAAGCTCACTGAGCCTAGCGGGGCTGATCTGTAAATTAGAGGTGATAATGCCTACCTATGGCAGATTGCATTTTCCAAAAAAGGACACAGTAACATTTCTGGTCCCACATGCTCTTCTAGAATTTAGTTGTTTCCAATAAAGAGGCCATCTATTTACCACCTGGAGATAAAGCTGTTTGAATTTTCCCAGGTAAGACACCAGATAAGACAATGAAGAAGTCTTAGAACTGCACCCTCCTGAGAGCCCCTAAGCCAGAACCAAGCGCCTCTTCAATTCCAAATCAGTAGACTATGACAGATAATAAAGGATTGGTATTGTTTTAAGCCACTAAGTTTTGTAGAGATTTGTTATACAGCAATATATAACTAATGCAGTATAGTTTAGTTAATTTGTAAAGATTAGAAGACATATTTTAAAACTTTGTTAGAGTAGGTTCTCAGTAAAAAGCAAAAAAGTGCTTATTAATATTGCTAAATGCACTCAAGTCACCCTTCCATTCTCTGCCACCAATGCTAATAAAAATAAGAATAAACTAGGAAAAAGAGGAAAATATTCATCTTCTGTAATAAATTTTCTGTTTTCTTAAATTCTCTTCCAAGCATTATCTTTGTAAAGGATAATAAAACATTTGGTGAAAAAAGGCACAAACCTTTTTCTGGTGCCCTTGCTTTTTAATATACTGGAAAACTGATTTGAATGAGTAAATGATGACTCTGTCATCAACATTATTTTCTCATATATTATTTCTCTTGTTCTAAATCTACAAAGCACAGTTTTTTTTTGTTGGGGCAAAGAATAATATAAGTACGGCAGCACACCAAATAAAATTCACTAGGATATACTTAAGAGTAAAAATTATAAATCGCAACATTCTATAATTTAATCAGTAATCATTTCTTGGCAAAATAGACCATACACTTCTGCAGAAACTACAAGATTTTGTAACCAGTGGATGGAAATTGCCTCTAGACACCAGCATGCAAATTTGCACATTCTAGTGCTTAGTTGGGCTTTTGGAGGAAATGCAAACCTTCACATATCGGCCATGCTAAGTTGGGTGAAAACCAAACTGAAACAGGTTCCATGTAAGAAATACAAGAAATAAAGGCTTTTGTCTGAGAGTGAGGAAAGAGAAAATGTTGGGTGGGGGAAGAGAGTGGATTGCAAAACAACATGACAAAATAGCCCAAGATGTAAAAAAAAAAAAAAAAAAAGCCAATTTCTAAACTTCGACCACAGATTGTTTGCACATGTGCTATATTATCATTCTATCTCCACAAAAACACAGTAAAGTTGCTGTACATTCCAAATTCCATCCAGGTAGTCTGTCAATTTCAGATGCTGAAACTGATACTAAAAACGATGCTATCTCAGGAACAAATATGGGCAGGTGATTTTTAAATCTAAAAATTCATGATTTTTAGATTTAAAACCACTCCCCATTTCTTGCAAATGCCATTTAGTTGCTGAGCACCCAGGGAACTTTTCCCATCTATTCTTTGGAGATAGTTGAACTACATAAAAAGTTATGGCATTCTGATGATTTTTATTGGTATATGTACACTCAACAATTGCTATAAAGTCAAATGATTTGTGTGGAGGAAGTAACCATATTAATTACATTCTGCAGTACAATGTTGGCACTATAAACTCATTTTATGAGTATTAAAATCCATTTTTTAATTGAAGTATTATCGTTTATTTTTAAACTATTGGAAGGATTTTGTAGCTTTATATTCTGAGAGTTACTTTATAGCATACATGGAGTTATAATTCTAAACAGAATACAGAGCTAAAATCCTTGCTTTTAAATTGGATATGCAGAAACCAAGTACTAGCTCACCCATTGACTAGTAATGTGACCTTGATCAAGTAACTTAATCTCTCTGAGTCTTGATTATCCCCTCTGTCAAGTGTAGACATACCACTTAATCCCATATTTTTAAAGTTATCATACATGTCCACAATAACATAGTATCAGAATGTGGAGTCAATTTCCCTTAATGACTAATAGAGAAAACTGCCATTTCTTTGAGCATCTTACACTTTTAAAGTAATTTCAAATGCTTTAGTATATCCCTGGGCGCTGGATAGCCTTACTATCTACAGTTTAGAGATGAGAAGCTCAAGGCATTGAAGTGACTTTACCGAGGTAACTCATGTAGTTAGTGGTCCCACTTCAATCCCCTCATTATGTTATGCTGCTGTTGCAGCTGTAATATCTAATCCCAAAACTAAAAAAAAAAGGAAGAGAAATCCAGAAATGTGTCACAAACATTTCAGTTTACAACACACACTTATTGGCAGTCTTCATCTTATTCCAAGGGTCAATCTCAGGATAATCAGGATAATTTCACTTGCGTTGTCCCCTTTCCTTCCCTTACTTGTGATAGTCACGCTTTCATTCATGACCCTTTGGTATACAATGCTTACTTGCCTATCCTTCCTCCATGATTGGTTCAGCCCACGGGAGTTATATATGTAGCTTCGGGAAGAGTAACTTCATATCCTCCTCCAAAACAATAGGAACACACAGGGTGTCAAAGAAAACTCTCACTAACAAAGTGCATTGTTAAAAGTTGTATATATCACCATCTTGTTCAGGTTCTGTAACTACTTTGCAGAACTTGAGTAAAAGTGCTCAATTGAAATAGTAGGTGGGCAATAGGTAGAGCAAGAGTGGGGGAAGGATTTGCAGTCCTGATTGGGTTTAAATAAAGTTTCACTCATCCTTTCTGATCAGAACATAAGCTTACTTTTTTGAGCTAGATGTTCTGTTTTCTTGAAATTGTTACTGTGGGGTCAGCTCATTTGCTGACCTCTGTCTTCTTCACCCTGAATATTTCATTTTAAATGCTGAACTGTGTTTCAGAAAGATCCATAATATAGAGCAGAGTTTAAAAGGCAAAGAGTCAAGGGTCCTTGAGGAATTTTGAGTAGGACAGTCAAGTAAAAAGGGCACTGGAAGCTACAATTAAGTGGTCTCAAGGAACTGTAAAACCTGTTCTTGGATAGCATCCTGAGACTGCTGTCAGTCTTACAACTGTGTCTGCAAAGCACTGAAGATTTTTCCACAAAAGGATCGTTATCTACCTCACAGAGTTGCATGGTGTTATGCTTTCTTATAAACTTATCCCATAATGCCCTTGACTATCACTGCGTTCAGAAGGATGTGGATGGTCCTGAGCAGAGAGGCAAGCTCCTGTTCCCTGGCAGCAAGGTCTAAAGTGACTAATTGCATATTTCTTATCTTTGATTTATTCTCTTGTTTATTCATCAGTTCTTTACCATTTACAGAGTCAAGCGAGAATACTTTAGAATATCTTTATACCTTATTGTGCAGAGCTAGAGATATTATATGATTCATTGCCAATTTCATCTTTCACAGACATGCATTCCAAGAACCTCCCACACAATGCTCTATGGGAAGAGTGAAGCCCATTACTGGCTACAATGGCAAAATCTTCAAGATAATGAATAAGGACAATTGTGAGTACTGAAAAATCTTTTAATTAATACTTCAGTCCTATTGTACCTAAAAAAAATTGGGCATATTAGTCATGGTCAAAAATTTTTAAATCGTAAGAGCCTTTCCCACCTTTGTAAAGTGATATGTTCTACCACATTTCCTTAGCCAAAAAGTTAAGTCTATCTTGATCCTTTCTCCTGTATCATCCATGAAATCCTTAAGGTCCTTCCAGCTGTAACTACAAAACTTGTTTTGAATCTCCATCATGCTACCTGCACCGCTGCTTGGCATGTCCCCAAAGCTCTCATTGCTGGCCGGGACTGCCTTAATCTGGTCTCTGTTGATTGCTACATCACTGCTTCCCACTCTCATACAGCACTAACATTAAAATCCATTCTGTATTACAGCTTTCTTGCTTTTGGAGGTCTGATCCCTGTGTCACTCGCTATCTAGGACTTTCCTTAGCCAAAGGGCCTTTTTGAAAATATGATCAGAATACTTTAAGCTTGCTTTTTTCAAGTAGTTCTCACCATTCCTACATCTTTGCATGGTTAGCTTCTCTGCCCACATTGGTCTCCTCTCAAAGATAACCTCCTGGGGATCTATCCTGGCATTCTTTTCTAGGTAATTCACTCCAAGTCATTGCCTATCACTAAATTTTACTTTTGCCATTACATCTATTATCTTTCTGTTTTTACCTGGTTATTGTATATCTCTGCCACTTACAGTATAAGCTCAATGAGTACAGGGAGTCTGTTGCATTGTTTACCTGCTATGATTAGTGCTTGGAACATCATAGCATGTACTAGTAATAAGTATTTTTTGAATGAGTGGATGAAGAGGACCATGAGAAAAGATATAAGAAGAAAGAAGAAGTAAAGGGATAAATCATAACCTTTATCATAAATTCAAGGTTTACAGGAGTGTCCAACCTGAGGCCTGTAAGCCAAATGCAGCTCAAGATGGTTATAACTGTGGCCCAACACAAAATCATAAATTTACTTAAAACATTATGAGATTTTTTTTGTGATTACATGTCACAATTGTATTAAATGTCCGGCCCAAGACAACTCTTCTTCTTCCAGTGTGGCCCAGAGATACCAAAAGGTTGGACACCCCTGGCTTAAAATATTATCAATCTTTTATAAAATATATTAATATATCAGTTGTTATTTTGCCACACTGTTTTATGTAGACAGTAGAATAAAGGTTTACTCATTGTACTTTTCTGAATTCTTATTTAAATTTATTCATGGAATCCTTATTAAGGATGTAAAGTTTGATTACAAGCATTACCAAAAGACAGGATTAGTTGAGCTTTGTTTCTTGATGAGACTTGTGAAATGCAAATATATTTGAGAATTCATATTTTTAATAATTAATGATCATTAATGTCCTCTAATCAAGGCAAAATTTGTTACTTGAACAAATAATTATCTTTTACAACTGAAATGTAAATAAGAGAATAATTCATCTTTGTTTATTTTTTCTCTTCTTTGTTTTCAAACAGGTAGCATATCCTCCACATGTGCAAGTGAGCAAGTATGTAAATAGTGCACCTATCTGCAAATGAACCAAATGGCCTATCACACGTCAGGAGACCTTTAGGGGCATTCCACCACATCATGGCCGTTACCCCAGAGCTTAAAAGAATCCAAAGTATATTTGCTTGTTATTTTCCTTTGTCCCTGTACACAGAAGCTATTTCTTTATCTGAAATTTGTAAGTGCTTCCTCAATGGGGACAACTTCAAATTTGTGTCTCTTTTTCATCACATTAAATATCTTATTTAGTAGTGAATAACCCTGAATACACACTCTAGGCCAAGCACTGGTAGATCAGCATGTTGCAATGGGCAGAATGTGACTTAAAATGTTGAACGGATTTTGACCCCTTCTAAGTCTGTCACTTCCTGTCTTTGCAACTAAGCTATTTCACTTCACCAAGCCTCAGTTTATCACCTATGAAATAGCAACCAACCTCACAAGGTTTCAGTAAAAATTAAATAAGATAGTGGATGTAGAAATGCCTAACACAACATCTGGTACATGGTCTTCTCTATCCCTCTTCCAGTATCATTTCCAACAATTACTAGCAATGGGGCCTTATTAATTCACTCATGAGATCTGGGTTTTAGTTTTCCACTTTCAAATGATATCATAATAGCTTACATGTCCTTAAAATGATTTATTTAGTCAGAAAGTCTAGACTCTTATATGTAAGAGTAAATGCTTCATTATTTATATGGGAATGACATGTTCACAAACCAAATGGATGACAAAAGAACATCCCTCCCTACTTAAAAATCCCCTCAGCTTCACTTTCACTTTTGCAATATTCTAGAGCCCAGCTTTACTTTATTCTTTTCATATTTTATCGTGTAAGAATAAAACATAAGGAAATATGTTGCTGAAAATGCATTTGTATTTAATCGAGAACTGTGTGTTCAGGAATTATCGCTCATGCAAACGGAGATTGTCATCAATCATAAGTACTCCTTGTATCTGCAGCAACTTATTACAGTGAAGAGAAGTATTTCTGGATTCTGAGAAATTTGCTGTCAGAGATACTACACAGAACTCCTTTCTTTTGTTAATTTCCTGCTAGCCTCTGAAAGGAGCAATGAAGTAGGAGGGATTTCTCTCCCCTTTGCTGTGACCTGAAAGTAGACAAGAACGGGCAATCTGTAACACTGCTATTTAAATCAAAATCGTAGAAATTATATTAGTCATTATTTCTATTTGTATTAATAATCATAGTAATATAAGCATACTACTTTATAGTTTATAAATAAATATATATGTATATGAGCTTTTGTGTGTTATACCATTTTATTTATACAAAAACTCTATTGTAATTGTGATTCAGAAGAGAGCAAGGAACCCAGGGCTTTTGTCTATATGTTGCATTTTAAAATTTAATTTATAGTAAAATCAGAGGTTCAGTTGAAGTAATAAGAATTTGAGGGATCTGAAGAATGGTTTTTATATGTGTATATAGACATACATATATAATATAATTATTTTCACATCCAATAATTAAGATTTCAGCTTACATTTTTGCAATTAAAATATTTTAATATTTAATATTAAATTAATATTAAACCTCTATTTAATTTTCTATATTTAAGTTGTCAGCTTTGAGAAATAAGCAACAATTTTAATCCCCAATCAGCATAAACCAGATAGGAGACTGAAGTTCATCTGCAAGTTGCTTTATAAATGTTCTTAAATCTTTTCCACGTGCCTCATTCTTTGTTTCAGAAAGTATGCAAACAGACTCATGACGTGGACTATACTTTCTTTTTTTTGTGATGACTTGTGATATGAGTACTGAGAGAGGAAGATGGTGACATATTAGTAAAATGTGGCTTTCTGAATCTAAGTGTCGGTTCTCAACATTCCACAGACACTCCAGTTCATTGTCTCCATGTTCAACTCATACTTTAAACTATGAAGTTAGAAGCTAAGCAAAAGATCATTTTAATAGTGGTCTGATATTAAACAGGAATAATGTCTACATTCACACCATCCAGAACACGCCCAGCTTTAAGTGGTGAGTGCTAAGCAAGGTTGCATCTCCCACTTTATTTGGTTGGGGGACATGGTGTGATTATCAAGTATCATAGGCCTTTAAGACAGCAGTGTTGTCCAGTGGTTAAGAGTGCGACATTTAGAGTTAAGGAAACTAGGTTTACAGTCATACTTTTCTATGTGGACTTAAGCAATTTACTAAAACCATCCCATCCTCAGTCTCTTCTCCCATAGAATGGGAACAATAACAGCACCTACGTCATTGTGTATGCTTAGTAAAAATTATACATTCATGTATGCAAACCACTTTGACCAGTGTCTCCACATGGTTAGTCTTCATTTGATAGTATTTAATCATGTTCGTTTTATCATATTATTAATGCTTTCTTTGATACTGTTTACTTTTTGCCCATCATTCATTTAACAATTACTTATTGGGCACCAGCTGTGTAAGTAAGGGGCACTCTTCTAGGTGCTAGTTTCACAAAAGCATACATCTCTAGTCCTGTGGATTTTACAGCCAACTACTGTATTTGTACTATTACTCCTAAATCCATATTATGCATTCTCTACTATGCAGTACTCCATTAATGCTATTTTTCAAATAATCTGAAAAATAAATGTAAGATTTTTACTGATAAACAGTTCAAAAAAAGTGGGTTAACACTTTAAGGACCAATTGTTTTTCCATATTGATTACTAGAACTGATACAAAACTATCATCTGCATAATCGCAAGGTCAGAGAGAATTGAAAGAATACTCAAAGCTTGTGTTTATATGTTATTTATTCTTATCAATGTTTCTTCCCTGTAAATTTTCCATCATTTAGTCTAAAGTTAATTTTCTCGATTTCCTGTCACCTTCTCAACTTACTATGATGTAAGATAAATAATTATGACCCCAAAATAAGACTAGGATATAAATGAGAAAACAATATGGTAAAATCTTATTAGTCCAATGCTAGTTTATTCAAAATAACATTCAAATTGAATCAACAGTTATTCCCCAACTAGATATGGTTTTCTCATTAAAATATTCATTTAATACAAAGCATGCATTATTAATTAGTTAAGGCAGAAATTAGGTCCCAAACATATGTTGCATTATTGAAGAGGTGTAATTCCAAGGCATGGCAGGAAACAGCTGTACGTCAGCTGCTGTGACACAGTGTCTGTGGACCACTGTGACTAAGTGAGGCTGCAGTTTGGGACATGAGACAATCATTCTCTCACCTCTCTTCTTAAAACAAATATTTAGGACCATTTCGATAAGGCTCCAGGGGAAGAACTTCCCCACTCATCCTTACAGTGTTCAGTGTCTGACAGAGAATTATTTATTTTTTTAATAGAATTACTTATTTTTAATATATGAAAATAATGGAAGGCTTTTTTATCCACTATGATCTATTTTTTAATGGTAAACTGGCTTTTATGATCTTGAATCTCTAAAACCTGGAAACTTTCCAATGTTTTGTTTGTATCACTGGAGAACTAAGGAGAGACTTGCTGTTATGAAAAGGTTTTAAGCATATTTGGGGAAAAACATAAGATATAAGCCTGCGTTTTCAAATACAAATGTACTCAACTTTGCTATCTTTGAAATGGAACAACTATGATTTGTTGTTCATAGATCTTTCAATCTCAGAAAACCCAGACTTAATATGATTTTAATGTTTAAAAACCTGAAGATGATCAAGTTAGGAGTTTTATGAAAGTACAAATTATTAGGTTGTTTAAAATTTTGTTAGCTGTATCATCTCATTATAAAATAAAACCTTGTTTTAGTCAGAATCCCTAGAGGTGTGGGTGGTATTTCTCTTTTAAAACTATTTAACAAGCTAAATGCAGACAGTGCAGTAAGTGTGGTTTGAGCTCTCAGGCAGGATTTTAGTGTAAGACTTCCCCCTCTGATTTAGGATGCATGACTGTTGAGAACAATTATTCCCTGCTGTGGCCCAAGTGGTGTCAATATGACAATTCATTGGGGAGATTTGTAAATCATTAGAAAAGGTTTACAGTATTTTATCCCCCTAAGGACCACAATGTGCTATGTTACCATGGTGATTTATGACTCCTTCTAAATTCCCTTGGGATAAACCATATGCAGTTTAGCATCCTATACTCTTTAACCAGCATTACTAACTCTACAAGATCCATTTGCAACACAGAGAGGGGTAGATTTGAAGGTTAAATCACAGAGCCATGGGATAGCCAAGCATGTGTTTTATAGCAGTAACTCATATAATAAAACTATAATTTTAAGGAAAGCCAATTCAATTCGCAAAAGAGACATAACAGCATTTATTTTGCCATTATAATTTATTAAAACTGGAATTCATTCAAATATTTTAGCTATTTTGTGCAGAATTTCTCAGGTGCAACTGGAAACATGCAGATATCTAAGATATGACCCCTATCCTCAAAATATGTAGACTAAAAATCACTATAAATTTATCCTGCTCTCTCATTTCAGCTCTCTCAAACCAGTGACAAAGGTAAACAAAACCAAAAAATGTGTTAGAAGCCTCTCTTCCTTCTTCCCAAACTTTCCCTTAGAGTTGAGTCCATGGCACTGACTTAATGGCTAGTAAACTCCACTTTATGCCAGACAACCAAATGCTATTGCCACTCTTCAAATATATTTCAAAAGTCAAAAGCAGTGGAGAGTCAGTGCAAGTGCCCCTGGGAAAACCCTCGTGCTGGCTTCAACATTAATGTTTTCAAGAAGAGATCCCAGAATAATTTCCTGTTCCTGCTCAAGGACAGGCATTTCTCCTTCTCTCCCTGCAAACCCTAGATGTTTAAATTCTCCATATTTACACCTATGGAATCCTTGCTTGTACCCCAAGGTGTGGTTTTCCCAAATATGAGTCGTAATCAGCTCCACTCTCCTCTATATTCCCCCAGCCCCCTAGAGTGTCCTACTGACTCCCCGGTGGTTCTCGACAACACTGCGCCCTGTGACAGGGACACAGCCCTTCCTCCAGAGCAAGAATACAGATTCCATGAGGACCAGGTCCCACTGTATTCATCCTTATACTTCCATAGTTTAGAAATGTATTTATTTGGTACTTATGATGGACTTAATGAGTTAAGTGATGAGCCATGAGCCCTTTTTTCAGTTATTTCAAATACTTGCACCTGTTAGAGTGACAGGCTACCTTCATATAGTTCCAGAGATAGAACAGAGACCTATGGGTAGAAACTGTGGAAAGGTCATTCTGGAATGAATAAAAGAAACAGCCATCAATACATAGAAACCACCAATAACTGGAAAGGAGCCCATCAATCAATGCATTTAAGCAGAAAATGAAATATAATTGGGGGCCATCTTATTGCGGGAAAGCCAAAAATCAGATTGGTTTGTACTGCACGGACTTTATTTTTTCTCACTTGTCTGTATTTTCCAGACATTTAGCAAGCATGCAATGATTAGTTTTTGTTTCATTGTTAAATACATGAATGATGAACCTGCTTTAAGTGTAATAGGGCAAGGCATAAGAAGACCATGCACCTGGATACATGTCTCTATTGACTCTTTCTACTTCACACTTTAATTTTAGTCCCCTTATCTAGGTTTGACCCAACCACAGTGAGTGTGCTCTTGACTCCTGTCTCCAGCCCATGGTGATCCAAATCTGTAGCTTGAACCTTGCTCTTCACTTCACTAGACTGGGCTCATGTCTTTGGTTATATTTTGAACTTATTGAGCTTCATCATCTGATTCCTGCCTCCCCTTTCCCACTTTTATTGATTTGGCAAAACAACCACCTGCCACTCTCCTCTGTTTATCCTCCACACCACCCCAAATCCCAGCTTCAAAACACTTCATCCCTATAACCCAAGGCCCAGTTTGCAGAAGTCAAATGTTCTTGGCAGTTAACACTGTGAAAAAATGTTTTGGCTGGGTTCACTCAGATTGTAAAAAAGGGAGAGACTAGGGTATCAATTTTTTAAAAAATGACTTGATTTTAGAAACTATGAAAGCTGTGGTAGCAGGACCACGCTGTCTGTGGCTTTCCACTATCACAGCCATAACCATCATGTCAATTTTTGGCCATTGACCACAGCAGGCAGAGGAAAAGAAGATTGCTCTGATTTTTTTATATTGTCAAAGAAATTCTTTACTACAAGTGTTTGCATACACCTGTCAAAAGGTCCCACTCAGACACTCAAAGGTTTGCCATCTGAACTCAGAATGCAGAACCATCCATGTCAAGGACAGAAATCAGTATTGTATAACAACCCCAGATGAGGGGTCAGACAGGCGGGCCTGTGAGATGACAGCAGTACAGGTGGCCCCTCATCACCCCTGTGTTTGCAGGGTTACACGTAAATGTAATTAAGGGGCCGTGTGGTGTGCCTCTGGTCTCAAGGTTAATTAACCCCAGGAAATGATACCTTCAGGTGTCCTGTATCATAACAGCACTGGCAGAGAGAAGCATGATTTGAAGTTGACAGTGCTGACACCACCAGACAGCAGAGCTGCAACCAGCGAGGTGAAAACAAAGACTGACACAGGTTGCTGCACTACTGACAGGATGGAAAACAGACAGACTCTTCTCCCTTCAGTAGAAACAACACTTCACGTGAGAAAAACCCACCCACGATGGCTCACTGCTGAGTGTGAGCACCATCCACCACCAACTGCAAGTGGGAAGCCTTACCGTGTGTGTTCCCCCACTCCTCCAATCCACCTCCCGGAAGCCAGGCATATCTGAGCTCTGCACCGCCTTCTCTCCCCCCACCCAGGATTCCCCAGCTCCTCTCACTGAATGCTCAGGACTTGGAGCAGGCTGATTACCTTGTTGGAGGTTTTCTGGGATCTGGCACATCCATGCAACCCGGAAGGTATAAACTTAGTAAGAAAAAGAGACTTTCTGGCCTCAACATTGAAGACCCCTGGGTTTCTCACAGCTTTTTTTTTGCTGGCCTATGGAACTGGGCCTCTGCTACCTGGCAAGGGTGTGTCTTAGGGGGGGTAGGAGGAGTACACTTTTTCCATAAGGTGAATGGCACCCAACCAAACAGCACGGAACCCCATTTGTGTGTTTCTGAGCACTGAATGCAGCATGCTCAGCTCTGTCTCCAACCAAATCCCCTCTGCTATCAATTTGTAAACAACTCAGCTCTGCCTGCATAATATGTGAGCAGGCAATGCCAGCACCACACTGTGCCCTTCCCTGATCCCAGCCAAGTGCACCTGCTGCCCAGGGCTCGGCTGCTGCTGCCGGCACTGCCATCATTATGCTCTGCCATTGCCTGCCCTGCTGCTAGCTGGCCTGGCGGCACTTCTCCGGCATGGGGAGAAATGTTTATTAGTTTTAATTGGTGGACACGGCTGGACAGTGACATTTGGGGAGTACTGGGTCATTCGCCCTGCACCAGGTACCGGCTGCGATGGCAGATGTAGGTGGATCAACTTCGAGTACAACCTACAGATTATTGCCTTTCCAGAATGATGCAGCTGCTGGGCCTCTCCCCCGCCTGTGTGGGAACAACACACTCTTTTCTTTCTTTTTACCACCTCTTGTGCTTTCCTAAGTGGAAAAGTTTTGTTAACTCTGGAATAAAGTGGTCTCATTAAAAATATAAAAATCAAAGCACAACAAAAAAATCCTCTCTCCAAAAACCATAAACATATAGTCTATGAATGCAAGTATCTGTCTTTTCATGTGACCCGAGTATTTCCTTCTGAATTTACTATTAATCTTTCATCTGTTGCAAAAATTCATGTATTTTCTCACTGATATCCTATTAAGTTGGGAAATCTTTTTAGAAGTTAGTAAAATGTTTTACTATCAGATTCTACCCCTATTCATCACCATAACTAACCTCTCACCATTGAGGAGCCGCAACCTAACAAATTTTGTTTTTACGTTTAGTTTCTCTTCCTTGTTAAGCTGCCTCCCTGCTCCTTTTCCAACACAGCTCAAATGACAACGCGCACAGCAGAGTCAGGCAGAAGCACCAGGAGTCCTCCCAGCGTCAGGGGTAGGTGAGCTGCCAAATGTCCCCCTTTGACGCCCTAGTCCTAGACAATGGTACAAAAATCAGAGATTGTACGAAAACACAGAGCCTAACCTCAGCACTCATTTTCTCAGGATTCCATCAGCAAAGTCTTGTCTTCGCCAACCCATCAGAAGCCGAGAACTTGGCTTGGAGTTGCTGCTTTATGCTTTAATAACGATGGTGTGTGTCACATATAGCTTCTGCTTGTTTGTACATTTATATCAGCCTCAGCTGCTGCAGGAATGAGCTAAGAGGGTATTTGGTAGCTCTGATGCAAAGCCAGAAACTGTAAAACTCTTCTGCCACCTAGCGGTGCAGTGAAAGCAGCACTCATCAGAAAATAAATGTCTATAGGGCTGGGAAATATCTTGTTAAATTGTTTCAGTCTGAAAGGAGACAATTAAAACATATATCCCATGTCCTAAAATGTAGTAATTAAATGTGATGTAAAAGTAGTGTTTAAATGATGCCAGATGTTTAAACAGTAAATGACTAAACCAAATATGCTATGCTGGTAACTAATTTTAGTGTTTCCAATTGTTGATTTATAAAACAAAGTAACCAAAGCAAATAAAATCATTTTACTGAACTCCTCCAGAGTCTCAGGTTGGGTTTGGTTTTTAAAATCACTTGTTTAGTTATATACCGATCCAAAATGCAGGGAGGTCTCAAGAGCGTTAGCTTTGAAAAATACATAGCTCATGTCCTGGCATAGAGTATGTAGAGCCACAGAAGACGCCAATCATCCTAAAACATTCGAAAAGAGGGAAAATGTAGTATCTATATCACTCGTGTACTATAATAATGTAATTATTTAATCTTATCTTCATATGGTTTAAAAAAAACAGTATATAAACACTGCCAAGAAACCAACTATTAGAACATTTTCCAAATCATTGCTGAGTGGGTCTCTGCCATGGTTTTCACGCAAGTAAATGTGATGGCTAATGAAATTGTTCTACACATATTGGAGAGTTGATTCCTCTTCCAAAGACAACAGGGCTTGAGGAAGAATGAGTACTAGCAAGGGTTCTTAGGAAAACAGCCTAAACAGCAGATGGTATGGCTCCTTATGGATGCTCAGCATTCAGCGTGAGAGATTTAGGTAATGCTAAAGGTGTAGAAATTGCAGAACCAAGTCTCCGTCCTCTAAAATGTAAAATAAGAAAACAAAACCTATGCATAATTTATGGATGCCCCAGGGTAGTTTTAAATTATGCAATCCACATATCCACGAAAACTTGCTTAATGTATTCCTTAGTTACTTCATGACACTGATCGCCCCCAATACACACACTCCCCACTTTATTCCTGAGGCAGGTCAGGTGGAGAAGCATGTCTGTATCTACCACATGTGAACATTCATTTCTAAAGCAAATATACCAGGGAGCAGGGAAGCACAAAGGCATTTGCTAACTAAATGCTTCTTTTATCAATTCAGTGGTCTTCCCTGCTTAGAAAGCTTCTCAAAGGTGCATAATGGGATTAAAAGCACTCTCAATAAAGTTCATTACCTTAGTGGTCCTTCCCATTTTCATGCGAAATTAACTGTATCTCCTATAGTACATCTACTTAAAGTACTAATTTAATGGCAATAACATCTATATCTTAGGGGGTTATTTTTTCCTTGGATCTGCTTCACACTTAGAGATCACTTCATGTTCTTTGGAATAAAAACCAGAAACGCTGCTTTCCTTCTGTTTTAAGAAAATGGGAAAGGAGCAAATCAAACATTTTTAAAGCAATATACTTACAAAACTGTAACGCAACAAATAAATACTTCACAATAAATCTTCAGTGGGGGAGGAAGATGAATGAACTATAGGTATATTTAAGTTACATTAAGTAATCTTTAAAATTTGTATTCAGTTTTTCATTTTATTCTCTCATTTCCTCCTCTCTGCCCCTCATCATGCACACACGTACAATCCTGCCTCATCCCTGACGGAGTATGTTCACTTCCCCTATGTTTATGCACATTTAGGGTAGGTGTTCTTAAACCGCGTTAGGCCGTGTCACAGTGTTAACTCACCCTTCTTTTAGGGGCAGAGCCCTGGGTTCTTTCTCCACCTTCTCACATTTGACTCAGGAGAGACTGAGCCTCTGCTCAGCACTAAATCTCAATCTGCTGAAACAAATCATCATCATCTCGTTATATGAATAAGTTGCAGGTGGACACGTGATCCAGGATTTCCCAGTATCGCGGGAGGTGTGCTGAGGAAGGGGAGGGGAAATGTCGGGATTCTCGCAAGGATGACACCAAGAACAGAGACTTCCTTGCACCTTCGGGCACAGCTCCTTTCAAATGTGCCTCTTGCAACAGTCACATCTACCTTCTACCTCTGAAGGAAAGAAGGCTTTAGGAAGGTTGTAGAGGATGAAAGGAATTTGAGTCAGTCATGACTTTGGACTCTGGGTACACTATTCCTAGAGACTCTAACCTTTAAATAAAAATTAGTGTGCTTTGGCCAAGTGGATCCTAACCTATATCTTTGCCCAATGACATGCAGCTAAAAAGACTACAAATGCGTCCAGAATAGGTTCTCTTCCAATATCAGCTAATTGTAGACACCTTCATCTTGCCTGCATTACTACTCAAATTTATACTATCATAATTATCCGTTCTTTCCTCCTCCATATAGTTATCCGTCGAATCCTATATGTTTTAACTATCTCTTGAATCAACCTTTCTAATGTATTCTACACTCACTCTTTTAGTTCGCCCCTCATCATTTCTCTCTTGGTAGTCTTGTCACAGCCTCCCAACTCCTGTTTCAAATAAATCCTTTACTCTGCCTCCAGTATAACCTTGTAAATTTTAGATACAATAGGTCCCTAAATGCATAGCAAAATGTCCCTCTCCATTCATATTCAAAGCAAAACCTTTCTGTATGGTCAACAGGCTCTTCTTCTTGACCCATCCTTGAAAATTGAGCTCTATTGTCTACCGTCCAGCCACACTGAAATCACTGCACATCTAAAATTGTTATTTCTTGCCTCTGCGACTTGGCACTTGTGATACTTATCTACATCAATCGATCTGATCTCTGGTTCACTTCAGCGGGTCGCTTTGTAGTCAGGTATCTGAGGAGCCAGCTCGGCTGGCCATTCTAACTTGTTTTGGTTGCGTCTCCACCTCCAGTTCCTATCTCACACTGTGCCGGCCTCTAAAACAAGCACGTCATTTTTGTGTGTGAATTTGCTCCACTAGAACATGATTGAGTTCTTTCAGGATATGGAGCATAGCTTCACCAGTACTTCACACCATGCCTGGCATAAAACACTCTCGATAAATGATTTTCAATAAATGATGATATGTAATGGCCTTCCAAGTTAAAAAAAAATAATTCTAAAAGGCACAGAGCTAGTTAGTGGTGCAAATGTAAGTAGAATTGAGAGCCCTTGGTTCCCAGTCCTGTTATCTTTCTATTATAATATATTGTTTCAGATTTAGTTTACTCTGAACTCCAGTGGTGAAAACTCAGAACTGTCATTTAAGACAAATAGCTTCTTCCAAAGGCTTTACCAGAACCTTATAGTTAGAACTGCCTGAGGCAGCTCTTTTAACCTTCCTATTATCCTCTTTCTTATTTACAAAACAGGGACAATAGTATTACTCATTTCTTTTTGCTAAGAAATGATTAATGTATGGGCCAGTAAAACCAATATCAATGGAAATGATTAAAGGCAAGACTAGAACTTCCTCATGCTACTTTTTTGTTTGCTAATATGCTGCCATGTATTTATTGAATACAAGAAATTCAACAATAGTATAACTCCGAGTATATTTCCCTTCTGTATCTGAGAAAGTAATAGGAAACAAACAAAAGAAGCACAATGCATCATTTATACATTCCTTTCTATGTCATAAAGTGAAGTTCAACATCTTTATATTTCACCATGTGTTTATGTGTCAAGCATTAAGCCCTTGACCTTGTAACATGTTATATTTCAGTGCATTTAGTCAATTCTATGTATATACCCTGTAATGCTGTGCATTTCCATTCTACTCAGTATATGGAAGTATAACTTCAAAAATTCCATGGGGGAAACAATCATAATAGTTGAAATGAAGTGATTTCTGAGTCGTCTTTCAGTTCTGAATACTTCAAGAGTGATCAGAGCTACATTGTTACAGATACAAGCAGGACTCTCTAGACAGACTCACCTCTCACCTCACTCAGTTATCTCCTCAAATGTTACCTTATTAGGGAGACCTTTCTCAACCATTTCATTTAAAATGGCAGCCCAGTCACCACCCCCAAACACTCTTTTCCCTTGTCCTCCTCCCCCTCCTCCCCCTCCCCCTCCTCCTTCTCCTCCTTCTCCTCTCTCACTCTCTCTCTCTCCTTCCCTCCTTCCCTTCCTCTTTTCCTTCTGGCTTTAGGTTCTTCCTAGACCCCATATCATCCCTGCATCACAACACTAGATGACATACCATTTAATTTACTTGTTTACTGACTTAGTGCCTGTCTCTTCCACCCACAGTGTACAAGAAGGTACCCCCCAAAACAGAATTTATTTATAAAAAATGTGTATTTATTTTTATATGTTTAAACTTCAGTCACCCTCAAAGTACTCTCCGTTTGATGCAATACACCTATCGAGACATTTTTTTTACACTGCTCAAAACAGTTTCTGAACTGCTCGATATTGATGCCTTTTAGTTCTGCTGTTTTCCGTTTCACCTCTTCCACAGTGGCAAAACATTTCCCTTGAGGATGTTTTTCATCTGGGAAAACAGAAAAAAATAGTCACCCAGGGAGAGATCAGGTGAATAGGGAGGATGGGACACAGGGGTCATGTTGGTTTTAGCCAAAAACTGCTTAACACTCATCGTGGTGTGGGCAGGTATGCTCGTAAATCATCCATCATGAAATGGATGGATGACTGCATTGTAAGAGTCTTCAAAAAAATTCACTGAAGCTGAACACAGCCTCTCACAATAACGCCAGCTGGTGCACTGATACAGATGGGTTCCTAGAACACTCACCTAGTAGGGGAAGCATACTACAAGGGGCTCACCCTCCAGGTAATTCCAGGTTTTGGGGGGTTCCCCCTCGTAAGTCTCATAAAGGCAGAGACTTTTTTAATGCCACATTACCAGTGCCTAGAATAGCATCTAGCAAGTGGGAGGTGCTCAGTAAATACATGCTGAAATAATTACTATCTTATGCTGCACAGATCCTTTCAACTTGGAGATTCTCTCAGATAAGGGCCCTTTTATCCTGCAACCTCTGACCTGCCTTGTTTTCTTGACACTTTTTTTTTAACATATCATAGTTAAAATATGTTTAGTGCTTTCAACTGTCATTCTCTAAATGGCTTTAGCATCTTCAGTAATTTTCCATTAAATGCTGCTGCAGCTTGCTAGGTGATAAGCATTTCTATTATGATATCCTAATATCATTGCCTTATTCAGAAATCTTCTTAAGTGTATCCTTTGGAACCCACAGTCTCTGATAGAGCATCTCATGCATAGGATGTAAGTTGATAAAAGGCTAAAAGAAAATTAATGTTTCCATATTTATTTCATTTCTTTTAAACAAAATATATTTATCCTCTGAGATACAAAACATGAGGGTATAAATAAGAAGACTGGGATGTTCTTGCAGCTGACAAACGGCTCTCCCATCCCCACGCCGATGCTGCGCATTGCTGGTGGCTTTGTGCTACTATAGGAAGATAACAGAGAAGTCTGTTTCTAAGACAACAGCACTTTCCTTTATGTCTTATGCTGGAAAAATAATTCCTATTCCTTTGAGGATTGCCTGGAGTTTTGCCAGGAATAAAGCCATGTAAATTAACCAAACAATTAAGTATTACTCCAAAGAACCAAAATAAACAAGTAGGAATAATTTTATTTTATTGATTGAAAGCAAGAATTGCAAAAACTTTATAGCAATTTATATTGAGCCACCATGACTCAATATAAAAAATATTAAACTACATTGTAATTAAAGGAGTGGCTACTGATGGAACACAACTACTAATATTGAAACAATGTAAGAAAATAATGGACTATCATATACAAATTTCAGGCCTAAGTTTACCATTCTTTTCAATACCTTATAAGCTTATTCATCCTGACCATGCCAAAATCTTCTTTATTAAATGGAGAGAATGATACTGATATGTTTGAGTAAAATAAAAAATCCATAGATTGAAAAGCACTATGATCTTCTGTGTAAAAATTATTACAGGAAAACATACAATAAATTAACACAATGAGCAATTCACCAATGATTTTAAAAATACTCCATGTAGACTTTAGGAGTGAGTTCTCTTGTTCTACATAAGTGTTATGACATTCATTCTATTAACAATTATGTTTTAGGCTTATACATGTGTTGTCGAAAATTATTTCAAGTATCTTTTTCTTATATGATATCAAAAATGGAGATAATATTAGAAATACATATTTGTGTTGAAGGATTTTTTAATGAACTAATTACCTTTGTATATTTTAAAATAAAGTTTTATACAGCATATTCATGTAATAAATTAAAACAGAAAAAAATAGTTGTGATAAATCTAAGGAATAATAAATAAGTACCTGCCATAGAGAAGGGAAAAATACAGAAATAAGACAATGATTATACAAGCCAGATTATAATAAATGCTAAAAGGTAGATGCAAACAATGTTCTAACTACCTCAAAAACGTGAATAAAAGATCTTTCTTTAGCTAGCCCCCATTTCAGGCTGAATTATAGCACAGGCAAAAAGCTATTATAATTGTTAACAGTAAGAAAAAACTCAAAGATCAAATCAGAGTCTTGTGTTATTTTCAATTCATTCTAATAAGACCAAAAAACATACTAATGAACCAACATTCAGTTTATTCTTGGAATATTTTCCACAGTCTGTTCCTCCGTTCCCTGTTGTTCCCTTCCAGGGGCTAACACTGGACCTGACACTGGAGTTCACGGTACCCTAGGTCAGCTTTCCACAGCATATTTTGTTCATGTTCCCTCAGCCAGTTTCCAACACATGTGATTGCTCTCCCGGCCAGGCCACTTTGAATTATTTCGGGAATAAGATTTCATTAAACACTACATCAAATGCCTCACTAAAATCAATACATATTACATCCACCATCATGGCCTTTATTCACTAATGCTGCAGTTCTGTCAAGACCTAGAAACAAATAGGTGTTCTGTAATTTATATAAGGTACCAAAAGTCATGCTCGGCTGTCTTTCTAGAGTTTATACGCATGTTTTTTTCTTAAAATCTGTCATTTTACTGTACTAAGGAGAAGAGTAGGCATATCTGAGTAAAATATTCGAACTGAATCTGATTGTCTACTTTCAAGACTGAACGACACATTTTATCTATAATGTTTTCTATTTTTCAGGTTTACAACTTCTGAAAAGTCAATCATTCCTCATTTGATAATGTGTTCATTCCCTTAAACAATTCCCATCCATTATGCTGCCAGTTTTTCATGATTTAAATACATTTTATAATTAAATTACTTTGATTTAAATTAATATGCTCTGTATACCCAATTATCTAGTTATTGGAATTTTTTATAATTGAATGCTAAATGTTTTGGCTAAATTGAAAAATATGCCTGCAAAAGACACAAATAAATGATGCTTTCTGTATTCAGAATAATTTACCACTCTGTCATTAATACGCCCACATGACACTGAAAAACCGAGGCAGGCTCCCCACACGGAGAGCCCTGAAACCTAGAACTTTGTGCTGAGCCATTGACAGCAGTGGAACTCGGAGCAAATAACCAGATTACTCTGGTCATGGCCATCTTGCTCCCGAGCTGAAAAGATCAGGATGGGTAACTCAAGAGTAGATATTAAAATGAAAACAACCACAAATTTCAGATTTTTTAAAAAAATCTAAAATCATTGGTAATGTCTATGAATTTCTACTTCGCTTTTAAAGTACAAACTCTAATAGCATCAGATCGGCTTACCACATCTCTTAAACTCATCATGTGAGAGCGTCACTAGGATGACAAATTACTCATAGATTTAAAAATGTTTGAGTAGAAAAGATGCCTGAAAAACATTCGCTTTAACAAGCTACTTTTGTAGGTGGGGAGAAGGGTTCCACCGGTGTTCGATGACTTTCTCAGAATAGCACAATAATTGGAAGCAGGACCAGGGCACAGTTTCTACTAATTTCTAGTCTGGGAATTTAACCATAATACCACATTATTCCCTCATTCTTTAATAAGAGGAAGATAACATTGTTGTGAAATTTACAGGACCAGAAATCCCTATGAAAAATTGTTGTATGTAGAGTTCTTCACGGAAATTTTAGAATTCCTCGGAATACTGAGGCAAACTACATTGAATGTAAACTACATTGTAATGTAATGTATGTAAACTACATTGATGACTTGTTCAAAATTCATTGCTGTAGTCTATATTTAAAATAAATATTTTTCTCATTATATTTAATTTTATAAAGGGAAAGACCTGAAATAAATCAACAAAAGCACCTGTCCATCCTCACAAAATCTCATTCCATCACGTTTTCAACTCCCATTTACATGGAGACTATTGAGAACTCTGTATCTCCAATCCAAGTATCTCTTCTGCACTGCAGGTCTACTTAATGGTCAAAACTACTTGACCATGAGCACCTCAAACTCACAATGTCAAAGCTGAGCTCATCATGTTTCTCCCACAGTCACACCTCACAACAAAGCCAAACAAATAAAAATCAAGGCAGGCTTCTCTCTCTTCCTTACTCCTACTACAGAGGATAGAATCAGCATCACCCACTGAGCAGCTGGAAGCCTAAGCTCATTCAACAACTCCCCAATCTATCTCAGAAATCACCAGAGCTTTTCTGTTGACATCCTAAATACCTCTCACCTCTGAATCTCTCTCTCTGGAGTCCCACCCTTTCTCCATCTTCCTATCCTCTATCCCCAGATCAATCTTGTCTTAGCCCCTCACATTGCTCTCTTAGATTAACAATGGAACAGCAGCTGAACTCCTACATTGTTGAATTGTTTTTCTAAAGTATACATTTAAAACCTGCATTTCTTCTTATAGTCCACAATCTTTACTATGGTATACAAGGACTGGAATGATCTGACCCTGGATTACCTCCACAACCTCATCTTTCCTACTCATGTTCACTAAATCTTACTCTGCATTTAACACTTCACAGTTCCCAGAAAATGGTGCATTCTCTTTCATGTTCTGACCTTTATGGAGTGCAGTCTTTCTGAGGGAAATAATTTCCCTTCCTCTATGACTCCCAAACTAACTCTACCCCTTTTAACTCAGCAAAGACACTCTCCCTTCAAACCCACCTGAGCCATCATCTTTGTCAGGAAGCCTTCTCTGACAGACATATTAGATGCTGCTTATAAGTGTTACTATATAAAATTAAACATAACCCAATTAGTAATTAGCACACAGTGTTAGAATTTTCTATTTTGAAGGTAATTTTTCAATTTCTTTTAATTTTGCTGGGGCTCTACAGTTTCAAATTCAGCAAACCAGGAAAGCTGGATGAGATGATCTTCAACACATCTTACACATGTAAATATTTTATACAGACATACCTGGTTACTCATTGGCTTCAGAATTCATCAAACCCTGCACTCATCACATTTTGACAAGAAAAAAAAATGTTTCGTCACTCGTAGCTTGCTTGCAACTTGGCGCCCCTCTTTCACAACGAAACAGAGGTGACACTTCAGTCTCATGATAGTTTGGTACTCATTGATTTTGGCATTCCTCACAAGTTTCAGAAAGAACTATTGATGAGTACCAAGGTACCTCTGTATTCCTTATAGAATAAATAAAGAAATAATAAAATGTACTTGCTCCAAAAAGTCCATTTATATAATAATGATAATATCTTTATTACCTCACTAAATAAGCAAGCAAACAAACCAACCAGAGACAAAAATTTGCTCAAAGTGCAATTGAATTCAGGACTCATACATTTCAGTATTTTGTTTCTTCTTCAGTTCTTCTCCTTACACTCCTCACAGTTAGTCTCTTATATAGGCACTGAACAACTAAAGGTTTTCATTATCATTCATCTAATAATTTCAAAAGAAAGAGAGTGCTTCTTTCCCAATAACTGATTGCTTCTTCCTAAACCTGCTTGGATCATGTGAATAATTTTCTGTAACCAGAGACATTTAAAAGCAGGATTAACCAGGTCTAAATCTCCTGCCCTGAGCTGAGGATAATGGAGTAGACCAGCCCACACCTCACAGTCTGAGATCAAGGTAGAATTTGTTGCCAAAGATAATCTCTTACTAGAAGAAGAGAGTTATGCCAATCAGGCAAAAATAGTCCTTAACCCACAACAAATTCCAACAATTTGTGAATGTGTTTTTACCTCCAATTATTTTCCCACTAGGCTAGGGGTCAGCAAAAATTTTCTATAAAAGACCAGAGAGTAAATATTTTATGCTTTGAGAGTCATACATGGTCTCTGTCACATACTCTACTTTTTAGAAAACCCCTCAAAAGTATGAAACACTTTCTTAGCTTGAGGGCTGTACAAAAACAGGCTGTGGGCTGCACTTGACCCATGGGTCACAGTTTGCTGATCCCGCACTAGCCAGTGTGCAAGTTGAGAGCAGAGGTCTTTTTGATATTAGTATTCCCAGAGCTAGCACGCAGTAAATGTTTGCTGAATAAATGCAGATTTGGATCAATTAAATTGAGAATTGGAATGAGAAAATAAATTTCAAGCTCATCTCTTATATAACATTAGAATAACCAGAGTTGGAAGTTCTTTCTTAGAAACTTAATAGAATTCATCTGACCTTAGGCTCTTGGGGAAAACAGAGCTGGGAGAGAAGGAGTGGGAAGGGAGGGCAAGAGAACAGAGTTGTGATGTTGAATAATTCTTCATGCCGTTATTAAAGACTGCATAGACAGTGCAGTGTGCTTCTCTGCTGGGACTATAGAGTGGAAACACCGAAGGGCCTGGGAAATCACACTCTCCTGAAGCATCACCCAGACAATAATCCTCACCTGCCTAAAGGACAAGCTTATTGAAAGA
Organism: Desmodus rotundus; assembly: GCF_022682495.2. NCBI lineage: Eukaryota > Metazoa > Chordata > Mammalia > Chiroptera > Phyllostomidae > Desmodus > Desmodus rotundus. Next base: position 55,121,050 of record NC_071399.1, on the reverse strand, counting down.
AACTACTGAGAGACCAGTGGGAATGAATGCCTTTAGTTTTAAACACAGCACCAATCTAACTTAAACCTCCAAACCCCTAAAAGCTAAAGCCCTCTGTTCCCTCTGTGCTTCACTTACTAAGATGTACAGCTGTAGTAGCAGTCAGGGAAAATATCGCTTTTATATCCACTGGAACAAAACAGAATAGGAAGAGAAATAACTACTTTACATTAGGGAGTTTTCTGTTAATTTACTCTCTATGCATTTTCTTATTTATCTTTCTTTAATGAATATGCATCTCAATTTGGTATGTGTCACTCTAACATTTCAACCATTTCATGTCATTTTTTTCTAGCACTTGATTGCAACAATCCTCCAATCTCACCTAAGCCCCAATACTTTGATCTCCGCATCTTTTTCACATTAGTCATCTCATCCTGCATAAAGTCGTCTTTTTGTTCTTCCCATTGTTTAAAATATACAGTCACGGGCATGATTACATCCAACTTTGGTTCCTTGCTCCTCACAGTGGCTGAATGATGGCCCCAAAATGATAATTCCAAGAACCCATGAATGTTACCTTATTTATAAAAAAAGGGCCACTGCAGTTAAAGGTCTTGAAGATAAGGAAAGCATCCTGGGTTATCCAGGTGGACCCTACATCCAGTGATAAGCATCCTTAGGAAAGACATACAGAAAACACACAGAAAAGGTGATGTGAGGCCAGAGACAGGGATCTGGGTGATGTGGCCACAAGCCAGAGAGAAGAGGAGGAGGAAATATGACCATGAGGGAACAGAGACTGGAACAACGCCGGCTCCAGGCCAGAACTGCCAACAGCAACCAGAAGGAGGAAGAGGCAAAAGAACTGATTCTCCCCTAGAGACTTTGGAGAGAGTTCAGCTCTGCTGACATTTTGATTTCAGACTTATGACCTCCAGAACTGTGAGAAAATAAATTTATGTTGTTTTAAGCGGCCCATTCTCTGATGGTTTGTTACAGTAGCCATAGGACATTAACATACTCTCTTCTAGTGTACTCTAGGTCACTCCACACCTCCACTTCCTCCGGAACTTATCTGATGCACTGATCGTGGGTGCAGAAAGCTCACAACTATTTCCATTTTAAGGACATAAGCTCAAACTTTCCTGGTCCCCCCATTCTTTCTTGCTACCTTTATGAGTAATTTCTTAAACTCACCTTTGGCTGACAATCTTACATTATTTTTCACTGAAAATAATTAGAGGCAGTCAAAGAAGGTTTATAAACTCCTACCATTCATTATGTTCCTGTTTATCCTGGGTATGTATGTAGATCAACTATTCACACTCCTCCTGACCAGCTCAGACAGCCTCACTCCACGAGCAGACCCATCCCTTCATGTCTGTGAAAGGTCGAGGCTCCAGAGATTCCGCCTCTCTCCTACATGAAGTTTTCTTTCTACTAAATTGCCTTCAGCATACAAAAATATTCTTCTTTATACCATCTACTGCCATATTTCTTTACTCTCTTATGCAGCAAAATTCTACTGTTTTTTGAACTAATTTCTTTCAATTCCTCTCCCCTATTTTGTGATAAACCCACTTTATCGAGCCCCCACTATTGCAGTAACACTCCTTTAAAGATGAGTCATGACCAAGATGTTGCTAAATTTGACCATCAATTTGTACCTCTCCCGTTACCTGACTGACTAGGTTTGTAGCACTTAACACAGTCAGCATTCCTTCCTCCTACATAAACTCTTCACTGGGGTTTTGGAACCCCATAATCTCTTGTTTTTATGTCTAACATTCTCTTATTTTCATTACTACTTTCTCCTCCTATCCTTACTTTTTAATGTTGGTGTATCCCAGGTACATCCTTTGTCCTCTACACTAAATACACTCAAGTTTCTTTGTGATCTCACCATCTCATAAATTTAAATATCAATTATCATTAGGTAATTCCTAAGTTGATACTTCCAGTTGGAACTTATCTCCCAAATTCCAGACCTCTCGAATGCAACTACTGGCTTGGCTAAAAAGTTCATATGTTTTTTTTCCGTAAAATAAAAGACACATTTTTAATTTTCACCAGTAACTTTATTGATTTGGATATTTTGAGTATTTCCCCTATCTCCCTCATGGTATAATATTGATTGTTCTCAATTATTGTCCAAATTTAATTGCTATCAACTTCAACTGTTCTACCTGATCATGGAGCTTTGTCCAGCAAGAAATCTCTAGCACAAAACTTTGCAATCCACTTTTGACACATTTGATCAGACACAGCACAGTCTCCACACACTGCACAAATCTTTTTTGCCTTTCAGTTTCATTTTTAACTTTCTTGAAATAAAGCATAATACAAGATCTGTCCAGAAGCTATCCAGTCATGTAATATGAAAAGTAGAAACATTTCACCAGTTGCCCACAGCTGCAGCCTTCTGGATCATCTGAATAGTTTCCACAGAGGAATGTTCAAGCTTAATGCAAAATTCGACACAGATTCATGCTCTACTTGCTCAGTCATTTCGAGTGCGACAGCCACACAGTACACATTCAAACTCAACAGCATCTACTGCCCTCTCTGACTAGTACAGTGAAGTCGTCACTGTTCATGAATGTGAATTCCAGTGCACTCTCTTCCATGAAGTACACATCTTTCTAACTTTAAATGTACACTATGGTAAGTTACTGACCTGCTTAGTTAAAAATTATGTTACTACTTTAGTTACTGTCAAGTACTTTTATGGCATTTCCTGCCTAACACTCTTCCCTTGTTTTGGTAACTCACAGCTGTCCATCTTCCATGTGGCTCTAGAAGGAATTGGTATACAGGTTGGGGCAAAAGTAGGTTTACAGTTGTGAATACGGGAAACAAAGTTTATCCTTATAATATTATTTATTAATTATTGTATTGTTTTATACACTAACAACTCAAAACCAACTTCTGTCATACCCTGTGTTTGCCTAAAATCTCGCAATCTGGTTGCAATCAGTTTTACAAGTGCACAGCTTATCTAAGCTCAGCCAATTACTGCCCTTTCTGTGAAATCACATGGAGTATTAATATCACAAGCTGTAAGGGGACTCACAGTTAGGATGGTTTCCAACCACATGGAGAGAATTCTTTTACAGAAAAGAGGATGAATCCCTCATGCAGGAAGAGAAGCGAGGAAGGGAAAGAGGAAGTAAGGGGGAGGGAAGATGTGGGAAGAGGAGGGAGAAAGAGGGAGAAAGATTATTTGAGGAGGGGCCGATGCTTAGTTCTTGTAGTACTGACCATTTTAGTTTCAAACCATCCCAAGGTGGGGCTGCAATCCTGTCCCTCTGATGACATTGAGGTTATTTAACTTTTTCTCGAATTCATAAAACAATAAATTAATAAATTCTCTTTTCAGATTGTCTTTTTTGTCAAAATCATGCCTTTTTCTTATTTGTAAATTCTGCTTGAATAAATACAGAATTACAACCTAACAAGACACCAGCACTTCCTAAGATAATACCATATGCTGCATTCCAAACCCTGTCCCTATAAGGTATAACAAAGTTCATGTGGGAAAGTAAAGCTGAGTTAATTAAACAAACTAAGGGAACATGTTCCATACTTAGAAAACATGCATAAAAACAAAAATGAAAATCTGAAATAAAAGTTAGTTCCAACAAGTCCATGAGTTCTTGTTCTCCCCACAAGCTTTAAGCCAAGGTTTGTGATTTTGGGAGAATATGTGGGTCAGGCAAATAATGAAAATGAATGTCCTAAACAGGATATCAAAAGAAAAATCTTAAAAATGATAATGGTGACTGTACAAATTGGAGGAATCTTTCTGGACTTACAAAGGAAAAAATCTACTCAAATTCTACTCAAACATCCATTTGTTACCATTTCTACATATTTTCTACAGAAATCCAGAAATTTGAGTTTTTTGGTGAAATCTCTGCCTCTATATATATTGGTTCAAGGTTTTGTTAAGACTGTGTCATGAAAGAGTACACATAGGCAGCCCAAATTCAGGTCCTGGCATCCATTTCACAATGTGTGATTCAGACTCTGGTTGCTTATCCGGGACCAGTGATGACCAGGCAAAGTGTAACATACACAGCGAATCAGGCACATTTGTAGTGGCCTCCCAGGAAAGCCCTTGAGAAGGTTTTATTTTCTTTCATCTTTGATATCACTGCCTTCTTAAATTTCACATAGACTAAATTTTAAACTTGTATGGTTATGAATTACTCCTACACACTTGTAGGTGGAATTAAAATGTAGTGGTGTTTTAAATTTATTTACTACATAACTGATCTGAACTTTACTCAAAGAAGCACATCCAACTGGATAGTACAGATAAAAAATAAAACTTTCCTTCCCTGACCAGCATGGCTCAGTTGGTTGGGCATTGTCCAGCAAAGCAGAAGGTCACCAGCTGGATGCCCAGTTGGGGCACATGCCTGGGTTGTGGGTTCGGTCCCAGGTTGGGGTGCGTAGAGTGGAGACAGACCGATGTTTCTCTCACATCAGTGTTTCTCTCCCTCTTTTTCTCCCTTCCTTCTCCTCTCTAAAAATAAAATCTTTTTTAAAAAAGCCTTCTGATCAAATAATGCAAACTTTTTAGACAGTTCATCTTAGGTGGGATTAATTTACTCTATGGATCACCTCCTCTGCCCCATATAACTCTTTGTTAAGATGTCAGCTAAGTATGTGTTAGCAGAAACTTATATGAGGAGTTCTTGGCTCCTTCCTAATATTCCTCTGTTTATCTACAGTGATGCCATTTGCCATTGGGCTAGCTGACCTCCCTGGAGACATTCAATTCTGTAGCTGGTGGCTGGTGATAGTGATGTGTCTTTTTGCTTCAAGCAGTGCTCTAAGGGAAGCCATTGTCTCCTTGCTGAACACGTCTATTCGGGGTCTTTCTGGCTCTAAGGACCCTGAAGTCTAACAATAACTCACGTAGTCCCTCACCCAGGTGAGGGCCTTTCCACAAGCTTACCTCATGATCCCTCAATCTACTAGCATGCTTATCAGCCAGGACACCAGGCTTCCTTCTGTACCTTTCATTTAGGTATTTCTGTGAACACGGGAGCTGAGGTGGACTTTTGGGTATAAAGCTTACCCTCCTGTGCTCTGCTGCCCTCCCATAATGACCTGCCTCTTCTACCCTGAGGTAGCCACCCCACAGGCTGGGCAGGGCCTTCTCCTGCCAGAGTCCCCCCAGAAAATGAGATCCAAGCCCCTTCGATCTGATCTGTCTACATTAGACACTCTCCCTCACCAGATGTCATAAAGGCCCCTTAACTCCTCACTCCACCTCACTACCTGTCCACACCATGATGAACTGGAGAAGACAGCCCTGGACTGTTGTTAGTTTCTCTTCCTTTAACTATTCATGAAAATTCCATGATTATGAAATCCAGGCTTTCGATAATGCTATCAAAGTAAATGATGAAATTAAGAAATACTTTCCCTCTAGGTAGAACTAGCTCACAAACTACTACCTTACTAAGAACTTTAAAATCATAAGTTGGGTGTTAGAGCTGACTATTGTTGTCCTCCTTTTTCCCTTGCATTCATGCTATAACCTTCCTTACATTCTTGGAGGCAGAGGGATGCATTAGACTGAACATAGAGAAGATCATGTGCAAGAAAATCAGTAAGAAGTACAGTAATAAGTAACACTTACGTGATTAGTAAACAAAGGCAAGAATTTGAAGAAAATTTAATTTGGATGTTCTACAGGCTGAGGGTCTGGCACAGATCCTTGTTTCTGCATTCTAGCCCTAAGCATGAGACTTGACCAACATCCCAACACTTAAGAGAGCTGGGGGAGAAATCCTTTCCACTGCTTTAATGTGTAACCTTTCAACCTCCTCTGATGTTTGGTGAACAGTAACTAATATATTACTATTGACATCTCTTTCTTTCCATACTTTTTGTCCTCAACATTGCATAGTCTCCTTCTTGCTCTTAAAAATTTCCTTTTAATCTAAAATTTTTATCATTATGTTATCAAAGACTTTTCCATGGCAACACAGTATTATTTTCTCATTCATTGAATCATTTATTTTAATGCCTTTAATAAAGTTTTAAAGTAAAATTACTGATAAAAGCCATTTCTCATTTAAATATAGTTTTCTTTTTTGAACTTTGAAAGTTTACCTTGATTGATTTTTAATAAAAAAGTCATCTTTCTTCCACATTAAGTTGATTATTGAGTACTCTTTTTTTCTTAGCTGTTGCACCAGAATATTCTTTGATGTTTTAGTATAAGTATCATTTCTCAAAATCTGTTTCAAATTATGATTGCCATTCCATAGCAAACATGCTACATTTATGGATATGTATAAATTAAAACAAGTAGCATTTTCCAAAACTACTATATGAAAGAATTAATAAGCATTATACTAACAAACCAAATTTTAATTTAATTATGAGTTTCACAATGTCTTAGTGACCTTAAAAAATACACAATAATTCTGGGTCATATATTTGTAAACAGCTGACAGAAACTAGATACATTCTCACCCACTGAATTATATTTTAGGGTATATAAAAATTAGGTGAATTATTCTCATTTTTAATGTTTTAAAACTGTAAAAATTCTCAGGAGAAAAATCCTGGTGTAGATTTTCAAATGCCATTGTTTTTTGAAACATGAATGTTTATAAACCTAGGGAAACACTGATTTTTGTTCATCCACACAGACCCCAACACATACCATGCTGACACACAACCAACTTCTTATAGAGGATTAGAGTTCAGTCATATCTACTCTCCCTCACCCACCTGCCCTGGGAAGTGTGCACATCCCCATCCCAATGGTATTGAACTTGGCCATGGGATGTGCACCAGCCAATAGAACAGAAGTGAAAGTGAAACAGTAATAAGTGGAGTCTTTAAGGGTCCTGGAAAGTTTCTGCCACCTCTCCTGCTCTTTTTACTTGGCATGACAACCTTATGCCCATATTAAATCTGCTCCTTCAAACTAGGTTCTTAATTGAGATTCCAGGTAGTACAAACCAGAACTTGACCCACAGCATGCAGCAGAGCTGTGGCAGCCAATCTGCAGACTTGTGAATGAGAAAAATATATATATAATGTTGTAAACCACTGAAATTTTGTATTTGGTTCATAGCATCATTGAAGAAATACTGTATTTTGCCATGTATAATGTACACTCACATTTTTGGCTCAAACTTTTAGGAAAAAAAATCTTTCATTTTAATTTTTTAAGTCAATTTATTTATTTATATTTAGAAACAAAACCAATTATTATCTTCCAGAATATTATTTTGCATATTGATATCATTGCTTTCTAGAATTATACTTTTAACACATAAGCATAAATAAAAGAATTAAAAACACATATAGATATGGAATTAGTACTACCCATGTATAATGTGCATCCTTATTTTTCCCTCAAAAATTTGGGCAAAAAGGTGCACATCATACAAGGCAAAATACGGTAGCATATAAATATGGTAACTGATACCTAGAAGATATGTGCTGGCAAAGCAAAAACCTAAAATATGTGACATTTGGAGCTGAGTGGAAGGCAGCATGGAAATTTTTATTTCAGATTAGACAAAAGTTGACATACTATTTATGGCCAAATATATGGCAAAACTGTCACCTGCAGTAAATCAGAAGGTAAAAAATATACCTAGGTTTGGGCAAGGATATTTTGAGAGAGTATTATTAACATGAGTGTTTTGTTATTAATTTTAGTTGATAAATATTATGAGAAAGATTAAAAAATTAGGAAATAATTGGCCTACTTCTAAGAAGGGATAAAAGAGATGAAGAGAACTCAAAATTCAAAGATGCAACTGATTCCGATTTCCAGCCTCTTCAGCCTTAAATTATTGTCAGGTTTAGAGAGAGCTGGGGGAAAGACCAATCTAAGGCAAGACTATCTTATCATTTGTTGAGACTTCTGATTGAATTAAGATGCCCTCCAGTAATTTTTTTAAATTTTTCAACAAAATGGCTCAATGAAAAGTCACTAAGGACACAATTCACAAAAGTTCAATAATCTCAAAATACTTGTAAGTCTGTCAATATATTGTCACATGGTAGTGACTGGAATTAAATACATTTAAAATTTTGGGGGGAGTTATAATACCAAAAGTGCTGTAAACCTAGAACAAAAAGATTGTGCTTGTTAAAGAAGTGAAACAATCACTAGTCTCCAACTTCCTAAGAACAAGGGGCAGGCTGAGAATGAAGCTCAGCCACCAAGGAAAACCATTCTTCAGTGACTCCTTCAGATGTTACAAAGAAGTGTCATAAGCAGAAAAGCCCACCAAGAGGGTAGAGTCCAAGTCTTGGAGAACAATGAACTTGAGAACTACCCACAAGACCATAACTGGAGTCTATCAAGGAATATCACCTATACTCAGAAAAAAGGGCCTCATAATATCTGCCCTATGGGTTTTCAGAATATCTGTGGATCAGAAGAAATAAAGGACTTCTGGTCAAGATGGAGGTATAGGTAAACAAGCTTCACCACTTCCTCGCACAACCACTGAAAGAATTACAACTAGACCTCAAAACAAGTAACACCCAGAACCATCAGAAAATCAAGCGGTATGAAAGACCAACAACCAAGGATTTAAAGAAGCCACATTCATCCAGATGGGTAGGAGGAGCAGAGATGTGGAGACAGGAGGAGAGGTACAGAGACATGGTGTGGCATAGAGAGGCAGTGGTAGTAGATTGGGCATTCCCACATTCATTTGTGGTGGATAAAAATCAGTAGGGATACCTTGGGAGCAAGCAATCCCAGCCCAAGGCCAGACCGCAGAGACCAGGGTTCCAGCACCAGGAAGATAAATCCCCATAACTTCTGGCTATAAGAACCAGTGAGGGTTAAGGTAGCAGAAGAAACTGCCAGATTTTCAGGAGACTCCATTTAAAGGGCCTGCATGGACTTAAAACATACACAGACCCAATCCCTCTGGGATTCAGCACCAGGGCAACAGCTGGAAGGGCACCAGTCACACAGGGCGAGTGCCAAGAAAACCTTCAAAAGCCAGGCAATGGCATTGTTCCCTCTCCAAGTCCTATCCCCACCAGAGCCACAAAACGGTGAAGCAGGTTGCTCCACCCTGGCAAGTACCTAAGGCTCTGCCCCACACAATCGGCAGATGACAGATGCCTTTTCTATGATAGGCCACATGATTAAACAGAGAGTCAAAGCAGTTCTACAGAAACAAACACTGGGAGGCTGCCAAATTGTGGAGACAAAGAAATATGGCCCAAATGAAAGAACAGAACAAAATCCCAGAAAAAGAACTAAATGAAACTGACATTACCAACCTATCAGATGCAGAGCTCAAAACACTAGTGATCAAGATGCTCAAAGGACTCATGGAATACAGAAACAAAATAATAAAAGAGCCAGGAAGAAATGAAGGTTACACTAAGTACAATAAAGAAAAATCTATAGGGAACCAACAGTGGAGGGGATGAAGTCAGGATTCAAATCAATGATTTGGAACACAAGGAAGAATCAAGCATTCAAACAGAATAGCAAGAAAAAAAGTTAAAAAATTGGGGATAGTATAAGGTGCCTCTGGGACATCTCCAAATGTACCAACATTTGAATCATAGGGATGCCAGAATGAGAAGAAGAGCAAGAAACTGGAAACTTATTTTTAAAAATAATGAAAGAAAGCTTCCCTAATTTGGTGAAGGAAATAGACATACAAGTCCAGGAAGCACAGAGTCCCAAACAAGTGGACCCAACACCCCAAGACACATTATAATTAAAATGCCAAAGGTTAATGATAAAGAGAGAATCTTAAAAGCAGCAGGAGAAAAGCAGAGAGTTACCTACAAAAGAGTTCCCCTAAGACTGTCAGCTGATTGCTCAAAAGAAACTTTGCAGGCAAGGAGGGACTAGCAAGAATTATTCAAAGTGATGAAAAGCAAGGAACTACAACCTAGATTATTCTATCCAGCAAAGGTATCATTTAGAATGGAAGGGCAGATAAAGTGCTTCCCAGTCAAGGTAAAACTAAAAGAGTTCATTATCACCAAGCCCTTATTATACAATATGTCAAAGGGACTTATTTAAGAAAAAGATCAAAACTATAAACATTAAAATGGCAACAAATTCATAACTATCAACAAATGAATCTAAAAAATAACAAACTAAGCAAACAAGCAGAACAGGAACAGAATCATAGATATAGAGATCATTTAGAGGGCTATCACCTGGGAGGGGGAAGGGGCACAATGGGTGTATAGGTGCAGGAATTAAGAAGCATAATTGGTCAAAATAGACAGGGGGATGTTAAGAATACTATAGGAAATGAAGATGCCAAAGAACTTATATGCATGACTCATGGACATGAACTAAGGGTGGGGATTGCTGGAGGAATGGGGGTACCAGGTGGATGGGTATTTATATTTCAGGCCAGATACTCCTTCTGTGATTGCATTTATGTGTGTGTGTAGGTATTGGTGGGGTACTGTCCTGTGCATTGTAGGGTACTTAGCAGCATCCCTAGCCCTATCCACCAGTAGTACCTACCTCTACAATTGCAAAAAAAAATTTTTTTAATGTCTGCAAACCTTGCCAATTATCCCCAAGGGGAGAGAGGGCAAAATGCCTTGGACAAGAACTACTAGTTTACACTGATCAAATTTTTTGAAAATTTTGTATAATTTCCCTCTTCATTTTACTCATCTAGACCCATGACATTAGTAGACCATATGGATGACCATCTCAACATGTTTTTCTTACAAATTGCTCTTCCAGCTCTTCAGAAACAGTGGAAAAGTTTCTGTGAGCTAAATTCCTCACTGGGTAGCACTAAAGCATGGTCACTTGTGCTATAGCATTATACAGTTGAAAAAAACATTTTTCTTCTAAGATCTTGTGTTCAAGGTGTGGTTTCTGATCAACTAATAAATAACTCTTGTGCAGTCATTTAGCTCTCTCAGCCTCAGTTCCCTCATGAGCAAAATAAAAATTACATCTATCCAGTAAACATTAGTGGGTTGTCCTAAGACTCCAAAAAGTTAATAGATGTGAAAGTATATTACAAATGATATTCTAAAGAGACAAGCTATTATTTTCTAATAATTCCATTTTTGTAAACCCAGTTTGAATATGAAAACTGAGATTCTCAGCTTGGGTGATATTACATTTATTCTAATCTCAAACCTCTAAATTAAGGCACTTCTATAAGATCAAGAAAGGATATGGTAACAGTTAACTCTTTTTAAAGTGAAATGATGTAGCAAATATTCTCTGAACCAGTAAAATTTTAATTGCTTGTACATGGCTGATTCCATAGTGCTTTGCTCAGATAAGTGCTTAATAAATACTTGTGGAATTGAATTAACTGAACCAAAAGACATATTTCCCCTAATAGATGTAGCAGTGTGGCAGCTACTAGTCTGATTGTACAGAAATACATGATGATGCTAGCTTCATGTGGAATTGATAAAATAAGTTCATAATGAGTATTCTGTATCCATAGCTATTCCTTTGTTCTGTGTTCACTCCAATATAGTGAATATTAAAAAATGATTTTTGTGATTTACCTTGAACCTGATAGGTTTGAGACAGTATTTTACTTATATTTTCTCATTGCACCTTTTGGAATTTTTCCCATTCTTCAAAGCCCAAATCAATGTCTATCTTCTCCATAAAGTCTTCTACACATACTCTGAATTGCATCAACTTTTTAAAATTCTATATGTTGACTCTATGGAATCACAAAATGTATAACTTTATTATGTTACTGTCATCTAAAAATTCTACATATTTTGCATCATATAAATGTTCAGTAAATTGATGTCTATAGTTTTTTCTCTTTGTAAAAATATGTTCTATTAATATAAGGACCATGTTTTACTCCTATTTTGTATTCCACAAAGAATTTTTCTTTCAACAAATATTTGCTGAATATCTGCTTTACGCAAGTCACTGTGCCTGGTGCTTTGGGGGTAACAGAGATGTGTCAACTGCAGTCCCTGTCCTCCAGTCGTGTAAATGTATAATTGATAAGTGGCCTGAAGCTTATCTTATAATTACATGAGTTCACTCCTTTTAAGATATTGTAACATTTTCTTATAATTTCTACTACCACCTGTTTGTTATTTTGCTCTTGTTGATATTTTTTAAACTCAACATCTAAATGGGAATTAAAATGAATGCCTTGAATATTAAGTTTGTTAACATGTGATGACTTTCTTGCTTTTACTTTCCCACTACATTTTTTTCTGTGTAAAAAGAATGCCAGAAAACACATTTTAATCGGAATATCAAATCTCATATAGTTTCACTTTTTCCTTTCAACTTGTCCATTGAAAATTCATTATTTAATCTTTATTCTTCCGTATCCATTACTTTTAAATTCACAACCTTACTGCTCTGTTTAAAGATGCTCCTCTTCCCTTTCCAAGTCTGATCACCATGCCCATAAGTCAACAGCTGCCTCTGGGTAAACAAAGGCTGAGTAAATAAATTCTTACCTTTTCAATAGCTTATTCTTAGGACTTCACATTTGTCATTGCAAATGCTCTTCATGCTGGAAACCAATGCCTTAAAAAGCTGAAAAGTGCATTTGGATAATACAGCCTACAAGCAGTTCTAGAAAACTTTTTAACCATTCACAATGCCCACTTACACTTCTTAAAAATCAGTGTTATGGATATATGTCATTACACATTTGCCCAAACCCATAGAACAGGGGTGTCAAACTCATTTTCACTGGGGGCCACATTAGCCTCTCAGTTGCCTTCAAAGGGCCAAATGTGTATAAATGTAACTACTCCTTAACTAGGGGCAAGGAGCTCAGCAGAGTCACCAGGTAGAAACAAGGTGCCAGGCTGGAAAAAACAAGGTGGAGGGCTGGATTTAGCCCACGGGCCTTGTGTTTGCCACCTGTGCCCTAGAATGTCTGAAAGCAAGAGTGAACCTTAAGGTAAACTATGGAGTTTGGGTGATAATGATGCTTCAATGTAGTTTCATTCATTTTAACAAATGTACGACTCTGTTAGAGAAGATGCTAATAATGGAGAAGGTTATGCATGTGTAGGGGCAAAGGGTATAAGGAAAATCTCTGTGCTTTCCTTGCAATTTTTCTGTGAATTTAAAAGTGCCCTAACAATATAATAAAGTATGTATATATGTATGTATGTATGTATGTGCGTGTATGCGTGTGTATGCATGTATGTATGTGTGTATGCATGTATTGTTGTTCAAGTACAGTTGTCTCCATTTTCCCCCCTTCACTACCCACTGCTCCCTTTGTCCATGTGTCCTTTATACTTGTTCCTTGATGACCCTTTCCCTCCCCCTCTATTATCCTCCCCCTCCTCCCCTTGGGTTACTATCAGTGTGTTCTTTGTTTCAATGTCTCTGGTTATATTTTGCTCACTTGTTTGTTTTGTTGATTAGGTTCTGCTTATAGGTGAGATCACACAGTATTTGTCTTTTACTGCCTGGCTTACTTCACTTAACATAATACTATCCAGATCCATCCATGCTGTCACAAAGGGCAGGAGCTCCTTTTTTTTTTTTTTCTGCTGCATAGCATTCCATTGTGTAAATGTACCAGTTTCTAGATCCATCCATTTACTAATGGGCACTTGGGTTGCTTCCAGCACTTGGCTATTGTAAATTGTGCTGCTATGAACATTGGGGTGCACAGGTTCTTTTGAATTGGTGTTTCAGGATTCTTAGGGTAGAATCCCAGCAGTGGAATTCCTGGGTCAAAAGGCAGCTCCATTTTTAGTTTTCTGAGGAAACTCCATACTGTTTTCCACAGTGGTGCACCAGTCTGCATTCCCACCAACATAGCACAAGGGTTTCTTTTTCTCCACAACCTCACCAGCACTTCTTGTTTGTGATTTATGATGGCCATTCTCACCAGTGTGAAGTGGTATTTCAGTGTGATTTTAATTTGCATCTCTCTGATGACTAGTGATGGTGAGCATCCTTTCATATGTCTCTGAGTCCTCTGTATGTCCTCCTTGGAGAAGTGTCTGTTCAGGTCCTTTGTCCATTTTTTAAAAATATTTTATTTATTTATTTTTAGAGAAGTGGGAGGGGAAGGAGAAAGAGAGGGAGAGGAACATTAATGTGTGGTTGCCTCTCAAGCGCCCCCTACTGGTGACCTGGCCCACAACCCAGGCATGTGCCCTGACCAAACTAGCAACCCATTGATTCACAGGCTAGTGGTCAATCCATTGAGCCACACTAGCCAGGGTTCTTTGCCCATTTTTTAATTGGGTTGTCTTCCTGGAGTGGAGTTATGTGAGTTCTTCATATATTTTGGAGATCAAACCCTTGTCCGAGGTATCATTGGCAAATATATTTTCCCATAAAGTCTTAAATATTGTTTTAATCAGTGTTATGGTCACTTTTGGGGGGTTCAATAATCTAACTTCCTGGAGATCATGTTTCAGTTTTTTTTGAACTATCATTTTAATCTAACTCTTTAAACCATACATTTCTCAGAGATTAACCTAGAGGAATACATATGCTCTGTACTGCCTACTTAACATCTGTTTGTTTGTATCACTGTTCCAATATACCTGATATTCATATAAATGATAATATGGACAATGACTAAAGTTATTTGCTGGCTCCTTTGCTAAGTACTTGATATATATTATTTATCATCATATAAAATTATGAGGCCTACGCTATTAATATCTGCCTTTTTCATATAGCAAAAATTATACCCAGAACATTTTTTGGTCATCCAGCTAATAAATGACAAACTCTATGATTTTAATTATTGTGCTTTACCCCAATACATAATTTTCCATATAGGATTACTTCATCAGTCTTTTTTTCTAATATTATTATGTTATTAAATATTGAGATATAGGACAGCCTCATTAATAAAATATTTGAAATAAAAATATTGCATTTTTTATTTTTTAATAGTTCATTTTTTCCATTAACATTTATGTCCCTTATACCCTCTCTCTTCCACCTCCTCCCACCCCCTTCACCCCCTGCAATCACCACACTGTTGTCCATGTTCATGAATTCATTTTACTTTTTTGCTCATAAGTTTACTACACAAAGATGTTTGAGTAAGTAACTTAGAGTTAACTAATAATATGTGTTACCTAAAAACTGAAACTATCAAGTGGCTTCCTTTATTAAAAATTTGTAATTCACATATTTCTTTTTAATAAATAGGAATCTCAAAGTTTACTGAGTACTCCTGAAATTTTTCTAACATATGCAAAGATAAAAATCTGATCAATGTTTTTACTTTAAAAATAGGAACATAGGATCTGTGGAATATAAAGCACATATGAAATATTATCTACAAATTGCAAGTAAACTCATGTGGAACCACCACAAAAACATGACACCGAAAAACATGAATGAAGACATGTAATAAACTGAGGTAGCAAGATGTCAAGAAGAAATTTTTCTTAAAGGAGAAACAATTATACAAAATGCACAATGGGGTGTATTAATTTATTACTGCCCACCATAATTCTGATTGGTTGGTTGGTTGGTTGGTTCTCAGGTGTGAGTTAATATTATCCGTGGCAGTACTGCTAATCATTCTCACTAGATTCCTTCCCCTTTACAGTTTATATAAAAAAATGACATGTAGAAGGCTCAGCTCTCCTAAAATACACTTCATCATCCATGACAAGGCTTCAATGTAGAGTTGTGTAGCATAGTCTGCAAACAACCTTCCAGGGATCTTATTAAGCTCCTTGCCACAGCTGGGCAGAGCAACACTATGCTGCTCTAGAGAGAGGGGATCCTGAGAGCTGCCCTGGTTCTTCCTATTATCAAGACTCCTCTTGACCAGTCCCCCAGCCCCAGTGCTGCTGGGCTCCTACCACTAAGGCCCGGCTGTTCAACACCATTGAGATTCTGTCATCCCATCCCAACAATGATTTATTTTGCTTAAACTTATGAGAGTTGGTTTCTTTTGCTTTCAGCAACAATAGAAAGAACTAAAACAAAACATTCACTATTAAAGTCTCAGCTTAAAAAGACATATACTTACAAACAATCCAGAAACCCTCCAACCATTATCAAGGGAGCTTCCCTTTCACTTCACTTGCCTAAATACTTGGTATAATAATTTTTAATATCATTGGCAATTTAGTAGGTAAAAATAACACCTCATTGTTATTTTCATTTTATTTATTTGAGTGCTAGGAAGATTCAATATATTTTTACATATTCTTTGGCCATTTACATTTGTCCTTTGTAAAATGTCAAAGTTCTTTGCTCATATTTCTATTGGGGTATTCCCCTTTTTCATATTTTTGTAGAAACTATTAGAAATATTATTTTTTTGTTTACTAAGTTAAACATGAATTTCCCAATTTCATGTCTTCTAGTTATTCTGGTCTTTTTTGATGAATAGAATTCTCCTTGTTTTTAAAAGAATAAATTCTGATACTCTGGTTTCTCTTCAGATTGTATAAATCTTTCACCTTATAAAAGAGTAAATTCTGCCAATTTAGTTTCTTTTTGAATCTTTTCTTGGTTTTAACTTTATATTGGATGCCTATCCTTACCCTGATTTTTAAGTTTAATTTATATACTCCACACTTTATTTACTCTATAATTCATATTGGTAGAAAATAGAACTCTAACTCTTTTGATTTACTAGATAATTTCTTTTCAAAGAGTCCTCAATAATGTTTTTAATAATTATTCTTTTCTTCTCTGATTTGAAACATCCCTTGAGTTAGACACTTATCATATTTGCTTTGCAGTCTTTATTCCTCCTTTATCTGATAACACCATGACACTAAATAAATGCTCAACATTTTATTGGGCAAATGTCAATCATGTGCCCAATGGCTGGGCATAAAGTATGACCTAAGATGCAATGGATTGAGTATTCTTTTTCTGAGATGTGAATTATTGAAAAGATTGGAGTTTATTTATCAGCTGTGACCCCATGAGAGGCTCTATTTCATGTGCTGCCTGTACTGTCTTCTCTTTAACATTGTTTCCATCTGGGACACCCATCCTTTTCTTCCTATTTTTATTGTTGACACGATTACAGATGGCCCAATTTTTCCTCCTTTTCTCACCTCCACTCAGTCCTTGTCCCCCCGCCTTCCCTCAGGCCATCACCACACTATTGTCTGTGTCTATGGGTTATGCATATATGTTATTCTTAAAATGAACTTATTTCCTGCATTAACCCAGAGCCAGTTTATATTTGTGAAACAAAAACACCTAAGGATTATATTTTCACATACATAAAAAAGTCATGGAAAGAAATAATTTTATGAGAAAGTAAAATATTGGTATATGAAAATTTGTTATTGTTTTACTGCAGAAAGGGCCAGAATGTCTCCCAATGTGTTATCATAGTGAGCATGGTGAACTAAGGCTAGGGGCTGCCACCATAGCCTTTGGCTGCTGGCTGCTGTGGCCAGTGTCAGCAAAGGGACTCACATGAGATATTCTTACATGGTGTAAGAATCTATAGCAAGAGAGCAGACCTTCTTCCCAACCCTGGTCCTCTGCAGCTTCCCTGGGGATGACACTCTGCAGCCATTAACAGGGACTGGAGTATATTAAGGGCTTACTGAGTCTCACTTTATTGGGAAGTTAAGGAATGACTCTAAGGAAAGACTTCTCATATCAGAGCAACTGGAGATAAAAAGCTCTAAGTGGCCTCTCAAAATAGCTCCAGATCTTTTCATTGATATACTAACTAGAGACCCTGTGTTTCACCTGTGACTCTGCTTAGACCCACATTCTAAATGGAACTATATTCCAACAGTTATCTATAGAATAGAACTCTACTCTCAATGTTAAAACTACCCACTAAATTAATTATGCTATGGTTCAAATACAGCAACTCTTGAAATTTCCTCTCAAACCAGTAGATTCTGTAGTCTTCCCTATCTCAGCTGTATTTGTTTTATTACTTTGGCCAAAAGGTGCAGTAATTCCTTTGAAACCTCTCTTTCTCAAAAAATCTACTTGGTTCTGCTTTCTAAATATACCCACATTCTAACCATTTCTCACCATTCCATTGTCCCTACTCTTGCCCAAACCATCATCATCTCTCACATGGATTAAAGCAATAGGCTATACACTGTTCTTTTTGCCATTCTCCTAGCCTCCCTGGAGTCTTGTCTGAATGTGGTTTCTAGGCTAATGCTATTAAAAATAGGCTTAACTATATTTTCTCAAAATCCTCAAGTGATAACATCCCTTCTCCCTCAGAGTAAAAGACTATTATTTTCACATTAGATTGAAAGCCCAATGTGACCTGACTTGCTGTGACCTCTATAACTCACCTCTTTCTACTTCCCATCCTTCTCTCTCTTCAGACCACACTATTCCCTACTCCCTCACTTTCACTCAAACAAGCCCAGGGAGCTCCCATCTCAGGGTCTTTTCCTCTGCTTGGGATACTCTTTTCATAGGTAGCCACTTGGCCAGTTTCCTCATTTCCTTTAGGCCTTCCCTCAAAAGTCATCTTCTCTCTGAAGCCTTCCAGTCACCTACCTAAAACTTCAATCTCCCTCTGACATTTCATAGCCCCTCTGCTTTACCTTCTCCTGTTTGGGCATATCATTACCTATCACACTATCATTTACTTTTAATTACTTTATATCTCCTACACACATAGAATGCAGGCTCAGTTGGGGACAGAGACTTTTTTCTTCATTTATTTCATCATCCCTAGCACATAGAATGGTGACTGACACATATTAGACACTCAGAACGCATGTGTTAAGTGACAAAAATGAATGAATGTTCACTCTTTCCTACTCAACAAATAAGTTTTTAGAATCTCTATCATAGTCTTCTATTTGGAGTTTCTTAAGGGCAAAAAACAGAGCTTCTTGGTTAAATAGATTGAAAATGTAAAATGTTTATAAATGTATTGATAATGTTCATCATGAGAGGTTTAGGTAATGAAATCAAAAGTACAATTCTTACACAAGAGACAATATAACTATTACCTGAGTATTTAAATAAAGAAACACCTGATTTAGAAAGATCTATAAAACTGAAAATTAAAATAGAGATACAGTAGCTCCCATTTCTAAAAAATATCTACAAGGTAGGGCAAAAGTAGGTGTACAGTTGTGAGTACACAGAGATTATTCTTGCACTATTATATATTAATTATTTTATTTTCCATAGGAACAACTGTAAACTTTCTTTTGCTGTACCCTGTATATGTGCTACAGAGAAAATGTCTAAAAAGGCTATATCAGTGCCTATAAGATCATTACAGTATAACTAAAGCAGACACAAACTTGCCCAATTACCCAGGACATTTATATGAGAGAACAATGCTTTAAGCTATAGAAAACAAATTAGAGCACAAAGCAAGCCTATAATGTTATAGGGTAGGTAATAAAAATACAGAATTCGTTGAATGCACAGCAGAAAAGCTAAGAAATAGAAACAACTTAAGAGGAATTTGGGCAATATATTTGTAAAATTAGTCTATAACTAGTATTTAACACAGGAGAGGATTCAGGATCTATCCTGCAACTTTAGAAGTTCATATCATGAAGAACAACTACCAGCTAATCCCATTAAGCCTTCCTGATAGCCCTGTCAGAGAGAAAATTAGGATACACCTTTGGTCTGAAAAACTCTAATATATAAATAAAAATATATATATATAAATATATATATATATATATATATATATTATGCTCATAGGTCTAAATATCACCTCCATCTGGATTAGTGAAGCAGTGTCTAGCATTTTCCTAGACTCTGCTTCAGTTTCTTAAATAATGGAATATTTTACTAGGGAAATAAAAACAGCAAACACTGATTACTGGTTATGGGTTGTGAAAGAACACATTCCTTATAACTATAGATCTATTGAGTCCTAAGAAGTTGTGGTTTATGGTTGCTAATAAAACTAAATTAATGTGCTACTCATGTGGTACAGTAAAGCAACTCAATGTATGGGATAACAGACTCTAATAAAGCAATGCAAATAAATCAGATAATCAATATAAAGTCAACAAGTAAGTGATAACAAAATATAAGGTAATAAGTATGAGTCTAAATATGAGTAGAGGTGCAAATTATTTAACCTTTTTCTTTTCTTCTCAAATATGGTTAATGATTAGAACCATCTAGGGAGATTTTTTTAAGTACACATTTCTAGGCTATACCCCTGGAGCTTATTATTCAGGGCTTTGGGTTAGGATCTGAGAACTATTTATATAAACATCTGAAAAGTTAGTATTTGTAACACAGTGCTGTGTTAACAGTCGAAGTCACCACCGGCCATTTAAAATAAACTAAAGTTAATATAAGGATTATCATGTATAATCTAGAATACTCATAACTTTTTTTCCCTTTTTCTTGAATTTACTGGCGACACTGGTTAACAAAGTTATAGAGGTTTCACGTGCACAACTCCACAACACACCATTTTACACTGTATTGTGTGTTCACCACCCCAAGCAAATCTCCTTCCATCACTATTTATCCCCCCTACACCCTCCTCCATCTCCCACCACACCGTCCTCCCCCGGCAATCACCACAGTGTTGTCCACGTCCATGAGTATTTTCTCTTTTTATTTTTATTTTTTGCTTAATCACTGTACCCCCTCCACTGAACCCAACCCCCAGAGCTGTCAGCCTGCTCTCTATCTATGAGTCGGTCACTATTTTTCTTATTAGTTCACTTTGTTCACTAGATTGAACATATGAGTGAAATCATATGGTATTTGTCTTTCTCTGACTGGCTTATTTTACTTAGCATAATGCTCTCCAGATCCATCCATGCTGTCCCAAAGGGTAAAATGTCCTACTTTTTGATGGCTGAGTAGTATTCTGTTGTGTAAATATACCACAGCTTTTTTTTATCTACTCATCTACTCATGGGCACTTGGGCTGCTTTCAAATCTTGGCTATTGTAAATAACACCTGCAATGAATGTAGGGATGCTTATATACTTTTTTAGTCCTCCCCCAAAAATATGTGTTTTTGTTTTAATTATTGATTTTAGAAGGAAAGGAAGGGAGAAAGAGAGGGAGAGAAACATCATTGTGAGAAAGAAACATTGATCCATTGCCTCCCATACATGACCCAAGAAGGGACCAAACTCACAACCTAGATATGTGCCCTGACCAGGAATCAAACCCACAAACTTTTGTGTACAGGACAACACTCCAACCAACAGAGCCACCCAGCCAGGGCAGGGGTGCATATATTTTTTTTAATTATTATAATGATTTTACTTGAACGATGTGGTGAGTCAAGTTTGGAGAAGTCAGAAATATCAGGAAGGCATACTTTGAAGACAAAACTATAACTTACTTAGGAGGACTCTACATGGACTCTAACTCATTGTCCTGCCAGGGCCAGCCCTTCCACTTCCATTAGAGCATCCATTCACAAACAAGTGTCACATTTCAAATGCACACACAAAGAAAAGAATTTAACATATTAATTTCCACTCTTCTTGTCTGATCCATAAGATAAGATTTTAATAAAGTTCCTCGAAATTACAAAATGTGGTTTGCTCTCTCATTTTCATCTAAGGGAAGTTGAGAGATCTCCAGTTTGGACCCATCCTCACAGAAGCTGTTCTGCCAGATATTATGTTCCTCTACCATCTCAATATTAAGTCTCACACATCCTACATTTCCCAATTGCATATTTAAATCTCTAATTTTCAACTGGAAAGCAACACTAATTGCAGTACCTGTCTGTATAAGTTGGCACTTTCTGTTTCAGCTGACAATGTAAAACTGTACCATGTGCCCACAGAGCTGGGGGTGATGGCTCGGGGCTCATTTGGATGCAGAAGCTCAAATGATGTTATCTAGATCAGATTAATTCTATTTTATTTTTGAATTAATCAAAACACATTTAGACAGTAAAGAAAGAACCTGGCTTAAGACATAAAACACTTCAAATACACTTAAAGACAATTATGTATAGATCCTTGATCCTTCCTCCTCACCCGCCCCTTCCCACCTGCCAAATATAATCACTAACGTGATTTGGTGTTCACGCTTTTATTATTTGTAAGCTTAATCCATAAGCAAATAAAGGACACACACAGAATTTTTGCATATCTCAAATGTTTTATAAAGGCCTTAAAAATATGTATTTTTATGCAACTTTTTTGTGCTCAACATATTTGTGAGATTTATCCAGGTAAATATATATAGCACTATTTGATTTACATTAACTAACAACTTTATAACATTCTAATTCTACTTTTAGACAATTATTTTGCTTTCAATTTTTTTACTACTAAAACACAGTTAAAATAAACATTCTTATACATATCTCCTTTGATAAATATTCAAGAGTTTTCATTTAGGATATCTTGTCTTTTTCTTATTAATTAATAAATTGTTTTATTTGCTATCTATTACAATCTTTGGTTTAATAACAGAACTGTCTTGCCAATTTCTTCTTGAAATTTACAGCTTGGCAAAAATACTACAGATTTATATTTTGCTGTCATCAAATATTTTAATATTTTATGAAAAATATTGTGATTTCAGAGTATTTTTTTTTAAATTCTTTCCTAGCTCAAGATCATAAAATAATTTTGTTTTTATTAATGTTTAGATTATTGCTTCTTAAATATAGTTGGTGGCTTAATCGACCTGGAATTGATTTTTGTATATAATATAAAATTGATTTCAAACATTTTTTCCATGTGGATAAATACAATTCTTGCTTACTTTGGAAAGAATCATTTTATCCCAGAGAAATGGAATAAAATAACTCCCTCAGCTCTGTGTCACATGCTTTTCCCTCAGAATCAAAGCTAAATAGACCTCTGCCCAGAACATTAGAACTAATAATGGGAAAAAATTGGATCCTACACCTCTACATTGTAATTAGTTTGCTTAAACTATTAGAAGAGCAAAGACATTTTTTTGAGGTTTTCATCTACATTGCCTAAACCAACTCAGTTCAAGGAAACAAGAATTCTTAAAATATAGGAATCTTCCTCAGGAATACAGAGTACACAGATTCCTAGAAGTTTCTTCATGCACTCTTTATTGTCTTAGTTTTGAAGTAGCCAAATGGGAAACAGACAGTGGAAGATAATTCCTTGGGGAAAATTTCAATTAGAAAAAAAGACTATATTTCCAAGCTGTTGGCTGCCTCCTTCTCACTTATCCCCAACTGAAAACTCAAAATTAATTACCTCCTCCCCTGACAAAGCACCAGTCAGCCTTTGTAACAGAGAGGCTTATTATGTAAGCAAACTCACACGACAGAAGAGGAAACTCAGGCTAGCTGCTCCCCAAAAATAATCCAATTCTATCATTACAAAATATCAATAAAAAACTTCTGGTCTCAGGACATATGAAAAAAAAAAAAAAAACTAGCAACAGGAAAGTGAACAATCAAGACCAAACAGCATAAAAACAAACAGCAAACAACAAAAAACAATCAAACAAAAAACCCTGCACCTGAAGAATCACACATAACCCATGGAGTAGAAGAAAACTAAAGAAACTAATCTCACTGGTACCTTCAGGAATATAAAGTAATATGCTACCCAAAAATGGAAACTTCAGGGAATAAGAAAAACCTGTTGTAAATCAAAAGCAACAGAGGCAGGAGAAAAATATGAGACAGAGGATCAAACAAAGAAGTGGAACATTCAATTAATAGATATGCCAGAGAGGGATAATGGAGAAAAGAGAGGGTAGAAAATTGTAAAATTAAAAAGTATAAAAATATGTCCCAGCAGTAAAGACACATATCTTCAAAATGAAATTGCCCGATGAACATGAAAAGAACCAGTTCTATACTCAACAGACAGTTTACAGAAACAAAGTACAAATGATTCTATTGTGATAAAAAACAAAGCATGTACATGTGAATAAAATTGGCATTGAATTTAAAATAAGCAACACTGGATGTTATGAAAGTACTGAGAGAAAATACTTTTAAACTGTATTTCTATTATCAGTACAAACTATCAATCAAATATAAGAGCACAATAAAGAAATTCCAGTAAACAGCTTAGGAGAGGGAACCCAAAGATGGAATTTCTATGTAAAAAATGTGTATTTATTCTTACATGTTTAAACTTCAGTCACCTTCAAAGTACTCTCCATCTGATGCAATACACCTACTGAGACATTTTTTACACTGCTCAAAACAGTTTTTAAACTTGTCGATTTTGATTCCTTTTAGTTCCACTGTTGCTTTTTGTTTCACCTCTTCCACATCAGCACAGTGTTTCCCTTTGAGGACTTTTTCATCCAGGAAAACAAAACAAAAATGTGACCAGGGCGAGATCAGGTGAATAAGGAGGGTGGGTCATGGGCATCATTTTTTTTTGGTCAAAAACTGTTGAACATTCAGTGTTGCTGTGGGCAGGTTCACTCAGAAATCACCCATGACAAAATAGGCAAAGGCATTGAAAGAGTCTTCAAAAAAAAATTCAGTGAAGCTGAACACAGCCTCTCACAACACCACCATCTGGTGCACTGATACAGATGGGTTCCTAGAACACTCACCGAGTGAGAGAAACCTGTGTTACCAGGGTCCTGCCCTCCATAAGATACTTCCAGGTTTTTTAGGGTTCTCCCCTTGTATTTCTCATTTCTTCAAGAAAAAGAAAGACACAGAATACAAGAAAGAATGTGGAAAAAACCTCCAAAATATACACAGCTAGCCTAGAAATATATTAGTTTCTAGGCTAGCTACTAGAGTAGGAAGTTAGTGAGCTATAAACAAAAATAGCCTCGAGAAGGTACAACATATTCCACTAAACAGATACTTAATGTGCATATCTCTAATTTCATAATGAAAACAAAAACATGAAATAAGAAATTACCTTTGCCTGTGATTAAGCTAAAATATATGGCACAATTTTAATCAATTGATGAAATGTGAGAAAAGATAATCCACTTGAACTTGATGTTTGAAAGAGTCTCCTTAGAGTTCATAGACAAGCAGAAAAGAAAATCTTATCATGGTATACCATTTAACTTTAGGGGCAGTGTTTCCATAATCATAGATAAATAATAATATTTTCAACTTGTAATAGAAAAAGAGGACAGAAAGAAATCTAAAATGTATTTTAAAAATGAGTAGTTACAGTTTATCAACATTGATCATTGATAAAATGTGCTAGAAAGGATGGGAATATTAATATCCTCATCTCCACAACAGGATGTTAAGAGAAATGTCCTAGAGTTTCTAGGATAAGAAGTAAAAGTTTATGCATATTATTTTACATATAATTAGCAAACCAATAGATAAAGATAATAAATCGTAAAAATTTATATTTTGAAAAGAGATGAACAGATGGATGGTTTTAGTATTGGTAAGCTCTATCTTCAACTTCTTCAGCAGAGACTAAATACATCAACAAATGTTGATTATTCATAGTTATAGAAGCAATTAATAGACCTGCAAATATCAAAAATGACTTTCAGCTACCAAAGGTGGTTTAATAGACTGCTGCTTTGCTTCATAAATTCTTTTAATCTCTATTTTTACGGTGTGCCTCAATTAGTTGAGTTTTTATCTTTGATTTAATTTTTTTAAATTACAATCTAACACAAAATATGTGATGGAGAACACAGATAAATAATAGGCTACTTAGCCTAAATGCACATAATATATAACTATTAACACATGTAAGGCAGCTCTGCCTCGTGATTCAAAAAGTTGTTGGGGCTGGAAGTAGACTAATGTGCTTTCCTTGGTTAGCAGAGGGTTTCAGGGAGAAAAAAAATATTACCTCAAAGGTGAGTAATGTTAAATGCTGTGTTGGTTAAAAGAAACTCACAGTTATTTCATTCCTTTTAGTATCTTCTGAATAGTGATGTTAATACAGCATTAATAAAATATTTTGGTCTAAAGCAGAATATAAATAAAGGCAATGTAATATTCAAAACAACTTTTTTTCATTAAGGAATTAGTTCAAATAGAATGTTGATACTGTAATAACCAATCCCAATAAAGCATTTGTTACATAAGGCAAATATTTTTTCTATAATGGTAAATATTATTTTAAGGTATTTTATAATAATGTTTGTTTCTTTTTTTAATTTAAGAGTAACAGTGCTACCTTAATACAGCATAAATACAAATATCCTAGTTTCTAATTTATGTTGATATTCTAAAAAGAAAAACTATAACAATATTGTATTTTAATGAAAATCACCCTTACAAGTTTACTAATAAAACTATTTAAGATCTTTTTATGTTACTGTACATAACTTTATTATAGTGATATCTCTATGTAATTTTCCCTACCTTTTACTTAACATTCATTACATAATGTATTATCCTTTTAATAAGACCTAAATGATTTTATATTCTTCTTTCAAAGTCATTTTGTCAGTTTTAAATCAATTGATTTCCTGAAAAACAATATTTATGATACCCTGAGTTATCAAACTTTTAAAACTTTCATTCCATAAATATTAGTTTATAGATTGTAAGTTTCTGGTCTATATATCCAATGATACCATTATATTCTTGTGAAGCAAAACACCTATAGATTGTATTTTCACATAAATAGAAAAAGTTTTAAAAATATAAAATATATTTTTATGAGAAAGTAAACTATTGGTATATGAAGATTTGTTATCATACTGCATCCAGGTTTTATTTCACAAAATGTGCCACATTAACAAAAGTCAGCAAATAACATAGTACTATATACTCATACAGATTAAGAATCAAGAGACCTAGATTCTACCCTTGCCATCTCTCATGCCAAAGGCCATAGTTAGCATCAGTCTTGTCACCTCAATAAGCTGCATGGGGAAACACTACTGTTGAATGATACTAAAAAAGAAAAAAAAATATGAAATAGTTACTTTGTTGAGCATTACTAAGTTGATTACAAGGATGGACAGATGTTCAGCTAATTCCACAGGTAAAAACAAATAAGCTAAGAGATGTTCAAATGACAGCAACCAAGTAGCAGAGGCATTGTGAGACACCAATTCTCTATGGCTAATAGCTGCCTCCATGACTCCTGGGACTTCACACAGGCACTCCACCTCTCTATGCCTCAGTTTCCTCATCAGAAAAAAAAGAGAGGATTGGGCCAGAACTCTAAAGACTCAGACTGCAAGATTTCTCTATGAGAAATAAATAATAGTTGTCAAGATTCATGGACCAGTTGGCTGGCATGTTCATATATGTCCTAACTTATTACAACTGCTTTACAGCTCTTACAGAACTGTGTGAAGAAAGATAGTGGCCTCACTCACCAATCTTCTTTCCTCTCCTCCTCCTCCTCCATTACACACACATACACACCATCCTCCATCATCAGCAATCCATAATGTAACTAATTTAACTGACAAAGTTATGTGAAAAGTGAATGCCCACTATATGGAAGATAGAATGTTAGGGGGTCTGAGGAAGACAAACTCGTATATGATACAAATTTTGCACCCCCCTAAATTTTATATGTTACTTGGAAAGATACTCAAATAACAATAGTTTTTAATAGGAAGACTGTTTGTTTTATAAATAGAGATTGTGATCTCAATATGAAGTCCTTTCATGAGGAAACCATTTGGAGTGACCTCTGACAGGCCAGGAGGAGTAGGTAATGTGAGACAAGTGGGTAAGCAGTGCAGTGATGATCCAGGCAGAGGCAGCAGGATGAGCTATTCAGTCGTGAGGGTGGGAAGCAGGAGAAAATCCATTAACTTGGGGTACAGTATAGGATGTTTTACTCCATGCATTCCCCTCTCCCACCCCCTCAACTTACGAATGAGGTCTCTTGGCCTGTTCTCTTTCCATATCTACCACTTTGCCACCTATATGCCAGTAATTTCTATATCTGTGTTTTACTTCATTTAATCAAGATTTATATGGTACTTAACTATACCAGACACCTGTGTAAGCATTAATATGAAGTCATCTGAATCCTCATGTCAGTGAGGAGCTAAGGCCCAGAGAGTTTGAACAGCTTACCAAAGGTCATGCAGTTAATAATGGTTGGTCATTGAGTGTAAACACATCTCATATATTTTGAACTACATATTCAAATACTTATGGCATGGCATAAATTTGGGAAATCACCTAAAAAAGATGATTGTCTAAAACGTGGAGAAGATTCAATGTCTGATTGTGAATGTGTAGAGAATGCTGGGGAAAGAACTGGAGAAGAACTCTGGAAATGACTGCTTTTAGAAACAAAAGAAGGAAACAGAGCCAGGGATAGGATTAGCAACAAAGACAAGGCAAATGAGGTCCTGTACTGCCATATAATTTGGGGGAAAGAGGCAAAATAGGACGATGGTCTCAGTGCTAAGAAAACACCACAATACTTGCTGTTCTTGTCGCTTGTCTGAGAGCACTACTGAGATCAGTGAGTACATAACAACAAAGTGGAGACAATGAAGGTAAACGTGTAAGAAAAAGAGTGGTGTTACAGACAATGCATTAGAAGATCTGATTCTGCTGAGAGATCTGGGAATGCCTTTCTTTCTTGCACTCTACTAGCCTTTATTCTCTTCAGCTAATAAAACAAGAGTTCAGCTGAACAATTTTTATTTGGATTTATGATCTTATAAGAATATTGACTGCTTAGGGAGAAAAGAGGTAATTTGGAGGACAGCATGTTTGTTTAAAGCAAATTGTTTATTACTGAGTGTGCTGGGGAGTGACCTAGCTCCGCTGACTTCTACAGCTGTCAGACCCAACTGACTGAGACACACAAAATGGCTCAAAAAAGCTCAGTAAAAATCAAATCTAGTGAACTTTATTCTTTATTTTCTAATTTCACCTTTGAAATGGGTATCCCCTTGACTCCTTAAGAGGCCCTGAAGGCTAAAATTACCACTAAATGCCCCTTTTTCCATGTCAGCCCTTAATTTTGGTCTTTTAATTCCCTTACAATCCCAGGTTCACCAAGTGCATGGGGAGACCAAATGTGAACTTCTGCTACTCATCATCATTTGATGTAATTTGTGTCCATATGCTCACTTTTATAAGTTCAGTATCATTTGTTCAAACTGAATGAAACAAGAAATGTTTGGGTTGTCAGAGCATTCCAAGAGATCAAGGAATCAGAGCTAAATACTTACTAGCTTGTTTTCCAAAGAGCAGCAAAGAAACATTAATGCTGAGATGTTAGGGGCCATATAAAAGATGTAATAATCTGTCAACCAAACTTTCTTCCCCAAATTCAAAGGAATTTAGGATGAGGCCTATCCATAGAAACTAACGGGCACAAACAGAGCCCTATGGGGGAAAAAAAAGAGTCTCAGAAGCTGCTTAGTTCAATCTCCAGTTCCCATGTATGTTCTTAAGGTCAAGTGTAACGGACATTTGTCTTATTTGAAACTTCTGAACATCCCTATGTTTTGTAACTTTCTACCCAATGAGTTCTACTTCTCCAGGTGAAAAAAGTGCTTTGTCAGACTTGCTTACAGCTGAGGCACAGGTATGCAGGTTCTGTAGGTGGGCTACTCAGAAACATGCTCCTGAGACTTCTTTAGGAAGAGAGTGATGTGTAGGTGGCAAAGGGCAGAAGACTATCCCATTCTCAGAGGCAGCAACATGGAGTTCTAAGCAGAGAATCTCCTGCTCAGGAGGCCTGGTGTAAGCCTCCTGTGTCTGGGGTCAGAGGCTTAGAGTCTCCCCTGGAGTAGCCTGTTGTATAGCATGGATATAATTCCTGACTACCCAACCAGAGTTTAACTCTTTGTCCTCTTGAAAAATATGGGTGCCTCTTGATGTCCTTTATGAAGTCTCTTTCATTTTACACAAGATAGTGTTTTTGTTTTGCAACTAAGAATGTTTACCTTTAAATGGAAAATCCAAACAGTTGTTCATTTAAAGATATATCAGTATAATTATAATAAAAAACTCTATGCTGGTCCTGCCCACTGTGTCAATTTTCACCATGACTATTTTTCCTATCAAACCACTGTTTTTTCACATTTTATTTACTTATTTTTTAACTTTTTTTATTGTTGTTCAATTACAGTTGTCTGCATTTTCTGCCCACCCCAGCCAAACCCACCTCCCTCCCCTGTCTCCACCCTCCCTCTTGGTTTTGTCCATGTGTCCTTTATAGTAGTTCCTGAAAACCCCTCTCCCCACTATCCCCTCCCCACTACCCTCTGGTTATTGTTAGATTCTTCTTAAGTTCAATGTCTTTGGTTATATTTTGTTTGCTTTTTTCTTTAGTTGATTATGTTCCAGTTAAAGGTGAGATCATATGGTATTTGTCCCTCACTGTCTGGCTTATTTCACTTAGCATAATGCTCTCCAGTTCCATCCATGCTGTAGCAAAGGGTAGGAGTCCCTTCTTTCTCTCTGCTGTGTGGAATTCCATTGTGTAAATGCACTATAGTTTTTTGATCCACTCATTTGCTCAGCAAAGTGGGAATAGAGGGAGCATTCTTCAACATAATAAAGGCCATATATGAGAAACCTATAGCCAATATCATACTCAATGGACAAAAACTTAGAGCTTTCCCACTAAGATCAAGAACAAGACAAGGGTGCCCTCTCTCACCACTCCTATTCAACATACAATTGGAAGTCCTAGCCATAGCAATCAAATAAGAAAAAGCAATAAAAGGCATCCAAATTGGAAAGGAGGAAATGAAACTGTCACTGTTTGCAGATGGCATGATACTGTACATGGAAAATCCTATAGACTCAACCAAAAAACTACTCGACCTAATAAATGAATTTGGCAAAACAGCTGGATACAAAGTCAATACTCAGAAATCAAAGGCATTCCTGTATACCAACAATGAAACATCAGAAGCAGAAATCAGGAAAAAAATCCCATTCAACATAGCAACAAGAAAAATCAAGTACCTAGGAATCAACCTAACCAAGGAAGTAAAAGACCTATACTCAGAAAACTACACAACACTGAAGAAAGAAATTAAGGAAGACACAAACAAATGGAAGCATGTACCATGCTCATGGATTGGAAGAATTAACATCATCAAAATGGCCATACTACCCAAAGCGATTTATACATTCAATGCAATCCCTATTAAAGTACCCATGACATATTTCACAGATATAGAACAAACACTTCAGAAATTTATATGGAACCATAAATGACCCCGAATAGCTGCAGCAATTTTGAGAAAGAAGAACATAGCAGGAGGGATCACAATACCTGATATCAAACTGTACTACAAGGCCACTGTCATCCAAACAGCCTGGTACTGGCATCAAAAACAGGCACATAGACCAATGGAACAGAACAGAGAGCCCAGAAATAAACTCCAGTCTTTATGGTCAATTAATTTTTGACAAAGGAGGCAGGAGCATAAAATGGAACAAAAACAGCCTCTTCAACAGATGGTGTTGGGAGATCTGGACAGCTACGTACAGAAAAATGAAACTCGATCACCAACTTACACCATACACAAAAATAAATTCAAGGTGGATAAAAGACTTAAATATAAGGCATAATGCCATAAAAGTCCTAGAAAAAAACATTGGCAGGAAAATCTCAGACATTCCACGTGGCAACATTCTCACAGACACGTCCTCTAAAGTAAGGGACATAAAGAAAAGAACAAACAAATGGGACCTCATCAAACCACTTCTTTAAGTACATATGGTTTCTTAGCTCTGTTGGCTTTATTCATTTATGTATTCATTTAACTGTGATGTAGTGAACATCTATAGTGCTCATTGAGTGTCTACATTACAATGAATAATGATTACTGAAACTGTGTCCTTGACTTGAAAAAACTTCCAAGGCTAATGATAGAAGCAAACTAGGAAACACATGTGTATAAGAGAACACTACCATGCAATTACTGTTATGATGAAAGGTAACCCAGGTTTTGAGGGGGGCACAAGGAAGAGTGCTCCATTTAGCACAGGCCAAGATGTGGGAAAATCAAGAAAGACTAGGTAAAGAAAACTCCAAGTTAAAAAACAAAGAATGTATAGGATGGACAAATGTGGAGATAGACTGTTGACAAAGGTAAGAAGCAGCATAATCAATCTCTTAATTCCAAGAAAAACATTGCATGCCTGAGGAACAGAGAAGCATGCAGCAGGATTTGGGATAAAATCAAAAGGACTATGATAAGAAGTGAAACTAACAGGTAAACAGGGAACAATGCAGAAGAAGGTGGTAGCATTCTCCTAGCAAATTCCTACCTCTTATAAAAACTCACCCTTGCCTAAAAATATAGTTCCTTCTTAGGCCTCCATTCTCAAATCAGGCTTTAGAGTATTTGCAGTTCATTTTATTCTACAAAGATATCAAGTCTTCCCTTCACCTTGTTAAAGGAAATCACCCCAGAACTACCTACCCAAGGCTGGTTACATCCCTTATTTATGGCAATTTACCTCTTCATCATTTTTAGCCTTCTTGAAACGCCTTATGAAATAAGTAAAATCTGGAGCAGTCGAGTGAAGCTTTAGGAAAGTTGGAAATCTTTCTTATATTTATTCAACTAATTCAATATATATTATTTGACCACTAACACTATGTCAGCACTTTGCTAGCACTATGCTAGATGTTGAGGATACAACAATGAACAAGACAGGTATACCATATGATCTCACCTTTAAGTGGAACCTAATCAACAAAATAAACAAGCAAGCAAAATATAACCAAAGACATTGAAATTAAGAACAAAGTGACAGTAACCAGACTGTAAAGGGGAGGGGATAATGGGGGAAATGGGGGGAGGGTTTACTGGAACAACTATAAAGGACACATGGACAAAAACAGGGGAGGGGGGGTAAGAAACAGAGGAGGGAGGTGGGAATGGCTGGGGTGGTGGGGAGGGTTGGTGGGAAAAGGCAGAAAGCTGTACTTGAACAACAATAAAATTCAAAAGTATTTAATAAAAATTAAATTAAATAGGGGATAAAAAAAAGACAGGTATGAACCCTTCCCACAGAGTTTACAAAGGTACATTTTTATAATCTGAAGTTCCCTGAAGGTCAAGGACTCCACAGCACTCATTAATTACATATCAATACTTAGCCAAATGCTGTCCTCTATTAAGTACACGCCAAACAAATCTTTTTTTGTTGTTGCTAAAGCTGCTCTGAACTCAAAGAAAGATGTGTCAAATTCTTAATAGACTCAGAATTTGTTTTTTATGCAACAGAAAGAAGCATTAAAGTTTTATTCATAGCCTAAATAGCTTACACTTTCATTGTTTATCTTTGACAAATGTCTTGAAAGATATTTTTATTGCATTATTTTAAAGTGATCATAATAGCTTGTCCTCTATCAAACTTTATACACAATTTTTATTTAGGTGATTCTTCTGCCTGGCATTGAGTTATAACTTTGAAACCAGCAACATTGGGCTGAAATTTAAATGTAACTTGTATAGCAAATGTAGCAATGCTTCTTACTTGGTGTGAGAGCCTTGCACCTTGCTATAAACAGTGATGCTCAAAGTATGGTCCACAGAACAGCAGCATCAACCTTACCTCTAAATGGAAATCTGGCTTTACTCAAGACTTACTGAAGCATAAATTCTGAAGAAAAGGACCAAAAATCTGACTGTTAGCAAATCCTCCTGCTGACTCTGATGCACACTGAAGCTTGAGATTCGAGGTATAAAACATTACACCTCAAATTTTCAAACTTAAAGAATATCACAAAAGAATGCAAAAGAGTCCAACTTCACTAGAAATTAAATAAATACACAATAAACAAACATGTTGTTCTATGGTTTAATTTAACCAGTAAGGATTTTTGAAAATCATGCCAGTGTTGGTGAGGGTTCAGAGAAACATATATTGGTGAGACTATAAATTGGTTCACATTCCATATGGCAAATTGATAATATTCGGAAGACTTTAAAACAACTGTAAAATCTCACCCCAAAATTCCAATTCTAAAAATTTAATGGGGGGCATATAAGGGGACTAAATATTAATGAAGAAATACAACATAAAATTATATAAAATGTTAATAAATAAATAAATAAAAATTTGATCTGAGGAAATAAGATTAAGAACTTCAGCTCTGAAGTTAAGCACACCTGGGCACAGACACTTCTTTTACTTAATAGTGTATGCCTTCTGCATAAGTTCTTTAAACTCTCTGAGTTTCAATCTCTTGTGTGAAATGTGGTTAATTACAGCAACTACCTTGTAAAAGCTAAATGGTATACTCCATATAATTAGAATTACTAGATAAAATAGAAAACATCCAAGTAATTTGAATTTCAGATAAACAATGACAATTCTTTAGTATTTATGCCTCAAATATTGTGTGATACATGCATATACTAAAATTATTCATTATCACATGAAATTTAAATGTAACTTGTATATTGCACTTTTATTCACTAAATATGGTAACACTACCTATAATGAGTTAAGTGCTCAACAAATATTATCTGTTCATTTACTGCATTTTTACCTAAAGTTTTTGTTGAGCAAATTGGTGACAAGAAAGTTTTCTGGTTTAAACTGAGATTAGCAGGTCTATGAAACTCAAAAAAAGTTTATACATATTAAAACCTAAGATATGCAGATGAATATGCTGAAATACTATCTTAGGATGTCTCCTTTCTTGAATTATCCCTGAGTAATCAAAGCCATTCAGTAGTGTGGGTTTGAATAAACCCAAATTAACTGGAAAACCTGATTTGTTAAAACATTTGAGCATTCTAGTTCTGCTGCACTGTAAGGAAATATTTGCTTATATTGTATCAAAGAACTCCTCTTACAATAGAACCAAATAAAGAGTGAAAGTAGTGCTGCCAATTTTGTAAGAAACAGAAAAAAACCTTGTGCTATCAATTTGTTAATAATAAAATGTAAATACCTTGAAACTTTACATTGCATTTGATTCAGCAACCAAAAATAAATTTGTCTTTTTAAAACTGTGATGTTCTCTTTGTGCCAATAAAATTTAGTGACTTATAATTATACCCAGAAATGTATGTGACACAGTTGAAAACATAAAGTATGAAGCAGAACAGTGGTTCCCATTTGACCCCTATTCTGTCTTAAAGATCGTAGCCGGATGTGAAGGCTTAAAGAGGAAGACACTGTGACAGGATCTGTCTTCCCCATCAAAGGGATTGGGTTGTGACTGGTCAGGAATGATTGAGCCATTCTGACTGACTTAATGAAAGATGGAGATACTTCCCTGATTCATTCTGCCTGCCACTGTGAGAGGTATTGACCTACAGGCGGGTGGAAATGACTGAACGGTGGATGAATTCACTGGCTACACTTCTGGCTAAAGCTGGGGCTGTCTGGAAAACAGTAAGATCCTTTTTTGGTGGAGATGTCTGAGAAGGAGTGATGGAAGAAGTAATATGGATTTTGGAAGTAATACAGGATTAGGTAGATGAAGAGAAGAGGTACCCCAGGCCAGTGGGAGACCCTAAGAGCAAGTCTACTGGGGATCAGCAAGTAAAGAGAAATAAAATACTCTTAGAACAAAATGTAAAAAAAAGTGAAGTAACCTTGGACCTGCTGAGAAGAACTAAGGAGTACAGCTCTTAGTCTATCACAAGAGGAAGATATTGGGGTTTTATAAATGGAGGAGTGATAAATACAAATTAGATTTTAGAAAGAGCATGTAAATATGCTGGTGGACAGAGGGGATGGAGGCAAAGAGATCAGTTAAAACCTCTCCTACAGTCATGGTGTTAAGAGGTGAGAGCTCAGCTTTGTGCAGCAGAGATGACAGAAACAAAGCAGCCTGGATGGAAATGAAGCCAGGGAAAGCAGCAGTCACCGAAATGTGGACTACACCGGGAAGTGGTAAGATGGACTGAGGGACACCTCCTAACAGGCAAGGGGGCAGGGGCCAATGTGACAAAGACCAGCGATGCCTTGGTGTGATGTTCAAGTGAAAAGCAGAATTGCATCTTTGAAGAGAGTTTACTGATACAAATAAAAACCTGAGAGACCAGTACAGGGAAAGAAAACTGAGACAGCGAGAACATACTTGAAAGAAGGGGTAAAAAGTGTGAAAGAAGTGCAACTGATTAACATTTAATCCCTAAAATAACTTCTGTCATAGAAGTAGATGAAGATGGAACACTTAAAATATGGAACTAGGAACTATGAGACCAAAGAGGAGTAGTATTACAGAGAGAAATAAGGAGCTTGAACTCCTACCTGAGTTTGAATGCTGGTACGCATCATTAAATGAAAATAATAATGTCATTATCAGTGAAGGTTTAAAGTCAGGTCACCTGGGTCAGATACCCAGAGCACCAGTCAGTAAGGGGTCAGAGGACATCCACTACATGTATTGAGATAAAGGCAGTTGCATTCCTAAAAACTTCTTAAGAAAGATTATTATGGGTGATTAAAAAAACCACTTTATCCTATTAGATTGGGAAGAAGAGCAATGAGCTCTCAGCAA
Organism: Desmodus rotundus; assembly: GCF_022682495.2. Lineage (NCBI taxonomy): Eukaryota > Metazoa > Chordata > Mammalia > Chiroptera > Phyllostomidae > Desmodus > Desmodus rotundus. The sequence goes on along the minus strand of NC_071399.1, from coordinate 55,084,804 downwards.
GTTCCTACCCTACCTCGTGAATGGCCATTGATGTAAAACTGACATTCTCTCAACTGTTTTGAGAGAAAAAATTATAGGGCTTTTATTCTCAAACCTGCCGTGGTCACCTTAGGGGGTATCATATCTGTGCCTATTCCTAGTCAGGGTTCAATGTCTCATCTAATTCAACGCTGAACAAATATTTGAAGTATATTTTTTAGGAGGAGCAAATTAGCCTGCCAGAAGCACCCATAGGTCTCAGCCTGGCCCTGAACTATTTCATTGTGGTAAAGATTAAATGCATGTGAAGCTCTTAAGGCATTAGTGGACAATCCACCCAATAAGTGGTAGCTTTCAGAATTGTTATCCAACTAAAACAATTATGCAAGGGGTTTTCCTAAAGCAGTCCTGAGATAGAAATATAAAAATTCAGGTTTAGGAGACAGCAGGGAAGGCTCTAATGCCAGACCAAAGAATAAACGCAAAGGAAGACACTGAAATAAGGAGATTTTGAAAGACATGTTTTAGTGCTGAAAACATCAGTTTTAACCTTAGTCTATATTTATAAACTGGGTGATCTTGAGCAAGATAGTTCACCTCCTTGAGTCTGTTTCCAGCCTAGCCTATAAAATTAAAATGCCACTTTGTTAACTTATTTCAGTACCCAGTGGAAATCAGATAGCTACAGGTGGTAGTGGAAACCAAAATGAAGGATAAACACAAATTAATAATAAAAATGAGGCAATTGTTTCATACATTTAGAAAGACTGCCAAGCAAAGTAGCCACAGAGAAAGTAGGATCAGTGACTGCCCTACAAGCTCATCTTGCTCCCTACCTCTACCTCTCTACCTCTCTACCTCCCTTCCTTCTTGTTTCCTTCTTAATACAGTGAGAACTGTTGTTTGTAAAAGAACATAAGTCATCAGCACACTTAATAAACTGCTAAGTACAAATTCCACTAAAAATAAGACTTTCTGCTGGGAGGAATTATTTCTTTCTTTACATAAAAAACAGTAAGAAACATTTTTACAAGCCTTTAAATACTGAATTTCCCTAATATTTGGGCTATTCTTTGTCTTAAATTTATTTTGGGGTTGCTTGTTAGCTGGTTGTAGGTTTCTATTGGTTTGCCCAAAAAGTTCATATGTTTTTTCTGTAAAATAAAAGACATTTTTCATTTTCACCAATAACTTTATTGATTTGGATATTTTGAGTATGTCAGCTATCTCCCACTATTGGCTTCTAGTAGGTAAGGCCCAGGGGTGCTGCTAAACATCTTCCAATACATAAGACATACCCACAGCAAAGAATCATTTGGCCAAAATGCCAATAGTACCAAGAAACTTTGCAAACCACTTTAGACACATTTGATCAGTCACAGCACCTTTTTCTTACATTGCACAAAACTTTTCTTTTTGGCATTTCAGTTGGGTTTTTACTTTTCTTGAATTAATAAAGAAAAATATGCCAAAATGTTCCATATGTTCTTCCATCTTCAATATAAAAAATGACTGCACAAAAATTCACCAATTTTGATGTTTTTTTTAAATGTCCACTGATATGACAGCTGTCACAATACAATCTAACAAAATTGTTTCAAATGAAGTTAAAGGCAACTAAGCACCACTAGAGCCATTGTACAGAAAAAAAGTGACAAGCTTTTTGGCAGACCGATAGTTAATTTTTTTTTGAACAGCTATTATGTGGAGGCAGTGTGCTAAGTGCCATGTATAATTTCCTTAATCTTTCAATTGTATGGCATCAATTTTATCCCATTTATAAGATGGGGAAAATGAAGGATAAAAGTATATTTGAGTCCTCTAAAAAGGTTTTCTCCATTCTAGGTAGCATAACTCTGGCCCTGTTAGAGTTTAAGTGAGAGATAGGATATATTTTTATAGTCTCTGGCTCTGTGCAACCCCTATTCAGTTAGTCTACACCCGACTGTGCCATGTGGAAAATCACTTATTAACTTAAGTTTTTCAAATTAGTGGAATATAAACTGTAATTAAAATGCATATTTTAGCAATTAAGCAAAAGTAGGATAATATATGATGTTTTTCTCTTGATAGAAATGATTTAGGTTTATCACTTTAAAACATCAATGAAAATAAAATCGTAAGATATGACAGATAAAGGGCAAAACAACCACAATATTATCTATTAATGCAATTTCAAGGCAACCAGCACTATGGTGTATGTTTCCCCAGAAAGTGATATTACTGTTTAATCCTTTATTATAAATTTAAGAGTAAACATTAATAGTTTATGCCATTTGATTAAAATGGAAATCACCTCAATCTTCAGAGACTGTCACCTATTTTTTATTTACAGATGCATGAAACTCAAACATTTTACTTTTAATATAAGAACAGTGGCTTTTCTTTGAAGTCACATCAGTGACACATAGAATGTTTCTGCGTGGCTAGCTGTCAGGCAGCGATAGTTGAAAAGAGGCAGCAGAAAAAAATACTTTCATATTAATTACTTGTGTCATGCAGAAGTGAGGATAATGAGGAAGAAGGTAGGAGGAAAGAGAAGAGAGTATTTCAGGTGGTTTTAAAATCCAGACGTCACTATTGTCTTGACCATAATAAAAGTCTAATTTTATGATTCGTGTATTACAAAACATGAATGAAAAGTGTCCAGGTAGCAAAGAGACATTCACACTAGCTATTTTGTAATATATTAACTTTTTTGAGCATCACAGTATCACTCAGCCTCCATCTGTTCCGTAACCTTGAGAGGCTTGTTTCCCCAGGAGCGGCAATTTGGGAGAAACACAAGGCCCAGCTGCAGTGCCTTCAAAGGGCTTTCTACTGGGTTGTGTTTATCGGGATTCTGTTTCCAGCCAGGATGAGACCTATCTAGTCTTTGTAGTTATCAGTATGACAGCTTAATGATATTGGGTTGGCCAAAAAGTTCGTTATTTTTTTTCTGTATGATGGCGCTAGTAGCACGTAGTTGTCTTTAACTTCATTCAAAACCATTTTGTTAGATGGTATTGTGACAGCTCATACCAACATGCATTTTAAAAACTTATCAAAATTGGTGAATTATTGTACAGTCATTTTAATATTGAAGATGAAAGAAGATATGCAACATTTTTGGCATATTATGTTTTATTATTACAAGAAAGGTAAAAATGCAACTGAAATAACACACAAAAAAGATTCGTGCAGTGTATGGAAAAAGTGCTCTGGCTGATCAAACATGTCAAAAGTGGTTTGCAAAGTTTCTTGGTACTATTGACATTTTGGCCAAATAATTCTTTGCTATGGGTCTGTCTTATGCACTGGAAGATGTTTAGCAGCACCCCTGGCCTCTACTCACTAGAAGCCAATAGCGGGAGATAGTTGATGGACTCAAAATATCCAAATCAATAAAGTTACTGGTGAAAATGAAAAATGTGTCTTTTATTTTATGAAAAAAGCATATGGACTTTTTGGCCAACCCAATACTATTTTTTTATTCCTAAAGAAATTTCACATATGTGTATAAATATAAATGAGAAGAACTTTTAAGCAGGGAAACTAGAATGTATTCCCCTATATAATCATTTGTTTCTGACTACATTCTTTTTTCACCAAATATTTTTTTGAGTGTGCACCATCATTCCACTATCTGCTAGCACTAGAAACAAAAAAGCTAAGTATGGGCCTTTGCATCATGGGCCTTGCATTGTTTTACACCATAACAGCATGTAATTCCCAGCATACTTTTCTAGGCTAGTTGCTCTAATATCTTATATAAGAACTGTTTGAAATGCTACAATACAAGGATGTAAACAGCACACTGGTATAACAGAAAATGCTGTGTATAAATTGATTTTGTTTTGGTTTTCTTATTTTTGTAATCAGTTTTCAGCATGCTTATACATTGTGGAAATGAAATCTTGATTTATCTGAAAATCAACAGGGTATGAAGGATGCACAAATCACAGTTCAATACCTATTATCTGTTCCAAATCTGTTTAATGGATAAACTCACTACATTGGAAAACTGTAAGAAAAAAAGTCTTAATTTAAACACAGCAATTACATAAGCAGAGCAGTAACAACACAATGTTATTCATCCTTTGTATAAAAATAAACATGAAATGCCAAGTTAGGCCAGAACCTATTAATAACCACCATGAGTTGGTGATAAAGCATTCTTCTAGTGCTGAGATGAGGGGTAGGGGGAGAAAAACAAAGACATACATGTCACAGAACTATATAAGCACAGTAAAATTTGGTAGGCTACTCAAATGAATCAACTTGAGCAACTAAAATGAAGAATTACTTTGGAAACACAAGTGAAATAAAAAGACAGCATGACCAAAAAAATAAAAAATAAAAAGCATCATTCCCTCAGGGCTGTAAAACAAAGGTATTTTGCATTCTTCCAAAGGCAATGACTATTCCTCCACCATGAAGGAAATCTTATTTTAACCTGTCTTCACAAGAGAAACTGTTTTCCTATTCATATAAATATTTGTTCTGTGTTTGTACAATATGTTATTCAATAGGAAACAAGCTTATTACCCATCTTTCTCTTGCAAGGGGCTCTGCGCTTCTTCATTTCTTATTCTGATGACTGCGTCATTGACATTATCAATAGACACATCATTAAGCTAACAAACTTGTAGCTGTAAGGGAAAAAATCACATTGTTACACATGGATTCCTCGGCTGAAATAGTTTAAAATTGTTCATATCCTGTGAATGTTTGAGAACTCTGGCAGATAACACTGTCATTTATTTACCAAAGGATTCATACAACCATGGCCTTTATGCCAGGCACAGTGCTTGGGGTGAAAACAATCAAGTTCACAATTCTATTGGTGAATATGGATGAGAAACAATATAAGATCTTAAAGTCTATAATTAAAATGTCCCAGGGGAATTTCTAACTAACTTCAGAGAACACAGCACTAGTCTTCTAAATGTAAAAGCCTCCAAATCATGATAAAAAGCAGGAGTCCCTAAATAAAAATTTTCTGTTGGTGAAAAAATATATAAAAGAGAAAAAAGAGCTTGGAGAGAAACAAGCAAAGAAGATGAAATAGCAAGAATAATTATTATTTGAATTTCTTTGGACCTTTGGTATTAAAACATTCCTTAAAAATTGCATTAATGTGTTATTTTCTTGATTCAGCTTTGAACACTCCATATGCAGAGGCATTCCAGCTTTCCCCATGGATTAACACTGGCTTTACATCTTCTGTTCTCCTCACATAGTCAAGGAAAGCATGAGTAATCTTTGCAACCAGATCTAGTCCTCCCATTTCATATTGGACAAAAAGTTTCTTTAGAGAAATAAAAAAATAAATTGAAGTGATTAATAACTTCACTGAGTATACATTGAATGGTGATAGGTTAGTTATAAAATGTCTCAGAATAGCACTTTTTGTATTGTTCTCTATCTTTCCATAAAAGACTACCCCTGGGACCACTTTTCCAGGGCACTGGGTCTGAGCATTTTCCAAGTAGAGGGAGAAAAATGTTACACAACAAAACAATTGTAGAAGACTCTATGGAGCATTTTCTCAATTGCCCTGTCTTTCTGTGCAAGCCGTCTTTCATTTTACAAGGATTTGATACTAATTATTAAAAAGAAATAAAAGGAATATCCCAAAACAACAATTCAGATTTAGAGAAATCTTGGAAATTCTTAACATTTGTTTTGCATGGCACATCTAGGTGCTCACAAAAGGGAGTGGAATGATCTGTATTCACTAATGCTTACTTCTTCCAATTATTTAATTCAAAATGAAGTAAATCTTTTATCTCCTACAGCAGGGGTGTCAAACTCATTTTCACCAGGGAGCACATCAACCTCGTGGTTGCCTTCAAAGGGCCAAATGTAATTTTATGACAAATATATATGTAACTACTCCTAAACAGTTAAGCAAGAGCTCACCACTGCCACTGGGTAGAAACGAGGTGCCAGGCCGGTTAAAATAAGGTGGAGGGCTAGATTCGGCCCACAGGCCTAGCGTTTGCCACCTTCGTCCTAAGGTGTAGCTGACTACACATCTGGCTGTGGCCAAAATCAGGGAAAGTCAGATTTTGGCTCAATCCCTTTCAGATTCAGCATGAGGTAGAAGAGTGTTTTTCAATCCTTCTTGTCATAGAGATGGACACCCTGAGTAATGTAACAGGGAGTGGAAAACAGGTATGGAGAAAAGGATGTCTACAAACAATGTAAATAACTTGAATTGTGTAACAGCCTTTGCCCCTACATAAGGAAGCCAGCAGAAGCATCGAAGAGGTCACGCATTAAAACTTTTACATAAAACTTATGCCTCCCAATCATACTCTGTAGTTAAGAATCATTTCCAATGATGATCTGACTTTGGGGGATGGGAACACAATGCAATAGTTAGATCATGTATCATAGAAATGTATACTTGAAGCCTATATAATCTTATTAACGAGTGTTACCCAAATAGATTTAATTTAAAAAAAAAGAAAGAAAAGATTGCTGGAGTGCTTAGAATACAGCCTTGGGAAGAAGCAACCTGTATTTGAGATTACATCATTCAAAAACAGTGTTCCTTGTCTCTCCTCTAGGGCATGTGTCCTCCTTCAATCACCAGTCTCTCAACTCCTTTCACCTCTCCTCCCACCACTTACGCCAGTGCCGCCAACACTCTTCAGACTCCATCTGTAAATCACGAACTACTAAGCCACTGCTGCCTCTACCACGATTGTTTCACCTGAGTTTACGTCCGTCATTTTTTCAGCTTCTAGTATCTTTGTGGCAACCCTCCTCTTAGCTCACCTCCTCCACATCCAATGTGCCTCCTTCAACTCTGTTACAGCTTCTCCCTCAACTGTAGCCTCACTGTCATTTTGGTGAAAATCAACAGAACTGCAAAAAAATACAGAACTAAGAAAAACAACTCATCAAAACCTAAGTCTCACACATTCACAAAATTCAAAGCTTAAAACTGGAGAAATTATGTAAGAAGTATTTGATGGTAGAGAATCTTAATTGAATGACTGAAAGTCCTTCCAAATTCTCAAAATTGAATTACCTTTACTCATTTTACTTTTCTATGTTTTCCTATAACAACAACAAAATAAAATGTGGTTACCATGATAACATATTTTTTAAATCCAAAATTTACTATGTCTTGTGTGTGTGTGTGTGTGTCAACGCAGCATTTTAAACTCTATTTTACATTATTTTTATTGGTGAGTTTTCAACTAAAGTAAATTCAGTTAATATACAAGATTTTTTTTTCTTTTTTACTGTATTTTTTTCTATACCATTGAATGCCCTTATGCCCCCCACAACCCTTCAATCACCATACTGTTATCCATGTCCATGAGTCCTTTTTCCTTCTTGCTCTTGAACCAAAAAAACAAAAATCTACCATAATGATTTACTGACTGCCTACCTTGCACAGAACAGGGTGCTTATTATGGTGAGAAATCGGGTCTTGGCACACACAGTCTTAGAAATAAGAGGAGACAAATAGATTTAAAACACCAAACAGGCAAATGTTAATTGACTAATGCCCCTTTCATATACGGATTGTGTCTTCACACAGCACTCAACCTCACAGTTTATTAGCAGAACTTGGCAGGGTTGACTTAGACTTGTTTTAAATGTCGACAGTATACACAACACAGGGAATCTACATGGATTTAAGGCAGTTTTAAAATCCTCCACAAATCTGTTTTAAGAGATGTAAATAGTGCAGATTGGCCTGTAACAGATGAAAAACTCTCACTCTTCCAAACATTTTGCACATGAATAATAATTAGGACCTCCTTCTTGAATACGATTTTAGTGGTATCTACTTTGCATTCAGTTCAGATTGGGCTTTTCCACCAAGTTCCTTTCAGTGGCCTATTTGCCTGCCTTATTATTACAATGGGGTCAAGGAATGCCAGGTTTGACCTTCTGGTTTTACTACTTCTAGACAATGACAAACCTCGTTGAAATACTTTTTCTTCCCTTCAACTTCATTGGTTGCACAATTAAATATTTAAAATCTTGCAATAACAGTTTCTCCTTTCATCTCACTCTTTTGGTTACAAATCACATTATCATTCTATAATTTTTTTCTTATAAATGAATAGACCTATATTTTTTCTTTAAACAATTTAGAATGAGTTTGTGGATGCCTTTTGAAAATTTAATTTTCATTCTATTAATCAGCCATCAAACTTACCCCATCTGGTATTTCAAATTTGTATCCAAAAGGGGAAGGGTTAGAACAATTATAATTTATAATTTTCATCACTGAGATCTGCAATTTGTATCTGTGACACACTTAGATATCATTGCTTAATCATCTCAGTCCTTTTATGAAATGGATATTATCTCCATAGTTACATGATTTAAAGCTGAGGAAACTTTTTTTTTAAATAAACCTGAGAGTAACCTAGTTTGTGGAAGATTCAAATCATTGTCAGGGAAAATGTTTTAATATGGGAATTCAGGAGTATAAAGCAATCAATGTCAGTGTCTGGCACTGATTATTATCAATTATTCCTTAAATTACCACCTTAGGACTTAACAAAAATCAATATTTTAGGACCAATACAAAGAGAAAAATTTTCAATACCTAAGTTCAACACTATGTTTTAAGAGTATTCATGAGGTTGATGGCCCAGGTTGAAACCAGTTGTTTATAAGGCTGCCAGCCTAAAATACCAACAATAAGAACTCTTTAACTTTAACATTTAGAATTGGGCATTGAAAAAAATTTATGTGAGAATTTATAATAAAAATTCATGACTTCATTAAATCTCAAGGGAATATAAATGAATAAAATAATTAATCATAATTAAATTTCTCTTGTCTAATACACCAGTATACATTTTGTCCTTTCCACTTGAATTTTCATTTACTAAGAGTCAGTTATCTTTGTTTTCAGACCTAGGAGCATGAGAATTACCTGGAGATCTTTCTACTATTGCTATACCTCACTGAGGTCTCTAATTCAATACATCTGAGATTTGGCCTTTTAAAAAAGTTCCTAGATGACATTAATGCTACTGGTCTGGGGACCACACTTACAGAACCATGAACTTACAGATCTATAACAGTGTTTCTAAAACTGTAATTTACAGAAATCATCTGGGATCTTGGAAAAATGCACATTCCGATTCAGTAGGTCTCCAGTACAGCTGGCCAGTCTGCATTTGCAACAAGCTCCAGATAATGTTGCTTTTCCTGATCCACAGTCGGTGCACTTACAGGAGAAAGGGTCCTCGTAGCTATCACCTGGGAGATGTTAGAAACTCAGTTGAACAAATACATTGATTGCCTGCTACATATCAGTATAAAGGATGCTAGTTCCCAAATATGAATTAAGCTCCATCTTAAGCTCAATGAAGTTTAGAATGGAAATCTGGAAATTAAACAAACACATATAAAAATGCAGTGATAAAATCATAATTAACAAAGCACTACAGAAACACACACACAAAAGAATAACCTAGTTAGCTCTGACTAAAGGGGATAATATTTGAGAACAGCACAGAAGGACAGGTCTTTTTTTTTTTTTTAAGAAATGCCAATATGATTTATTTTATCTACAAGGCTCAGAGATATTAAACCTAAGTGCAATATAAACATTTTGAACTTATTTGAATAAACATAAACATTAGAATAGGCAAGAAAAAAGCACTACTTTAAATAGTTAGACCAAGCAAACAATAATTTTCACTTTAAGAGGACTCAAACTTAGCTAACCAGGTATGCAGACATGTTTAGCCTCATCTTAAAAATAAAATAAGCCCACAGGATTTCAGATAAGGTAAGTAATACTTCACAAAATTACTCAGACACCCAAGGATTTAAGTTAATGCAAACGCCTTATAGGCCAAAGCAATCAAAGACACACCCTCCTTTCACAGGTCCCAGGAAAAGAAGGTCCCGCCCCAGTGCCCGCACCAGAGTTAAAACCTTACCAGTGCTCTGATTGGCGAGGCACTCTCTGCCTCCAAACACTTTCTGTCAAGGTAGGGCATCTTCAGCCTCAGGGAAGCTCGAGTTCCTGATACCGAAATTCTTATGAAGAGTATTTTTTTCTGATATAATGGAAACTGTGAACTCCCAAAGTTTTTAGCCACTGGTACTTACTGTGGACCATAAAACAAAAATTTATGGAATGTTAAAACAAAACAAGAAAACTATGCTTCCTTTCTAAACAGAGAAATAAATTAAAACACTCTCACAATTTAAGTGTAACAGAATCCAGTACACACACACACACACACACACACAAATGGCTTCTGGCAGAATCTTCACAGTATGAAGGAAGAGAATAAAGATTCCACTGCGTAAGAGGAATTTTTTAAAGCTGTGCTTTTGGAGGAGAAAATGAAGGTAGAGCTGTACCGGCCCTAAGCTATCATTTGATAAGAGAATTCACCTATAACGAAGAGCAGGTGAGAAGAGGCTGGAGCTGAGGTCCACGCACTTCTGAACACACACTGGCATAGTCCTCTCCTACCTACTCTGGGTTTAACCTCAGTCCCAGACCTCTTTTTAGGGAGTGGAGAGACAACAACCAGAAAGATCAGTAGCGATATAGCGAACAAATGTGTGGGGAGTTCAAAGTTTCAGGGTTTTCCATCTCTTCCGAGGGGGAAGCATCCCTGCTCTCTGCAAATAAGCCTCATGGGCGCCACAAATGCCCTACTGCGAGTTCATTCTTCTTAAAGCAATCACTAGGACTTTACACCATCCATTAGTGTCACTTAAAGTTAAACCCTAAATATGTATATAAAAAGGTACAAATATATAACCTCTGGGGAAATTCCATGAATTTGATCAGTTTGCAATTTAGGTTACATTGAATAAAAGGGAATGCCATCATATGCACGAAACAATTGGTTGGGAATTACAATGACATCTCAGATAAGCGCCCTCCTGTCGGCGCATTATGCAACACCTAAAGTGTCGCGGCTCACCACGACAGACTTGGGGCCATCACTCAGCTCTTGTTTACTTAGTTTATTTTCGTAAATGCCAAAACTGAAAGGGATTTTATACACCTAGAACCACAAGTACAGTCCCTGCTTAATGGAATAATACAAAAATCTGGTGGATTCATGGCTCTGACTTAGAGTAAACAGAGAAGTGGGGATAAATAAAAAATAAGATTTTAAGCGCTGGCCAGGAAGATCAGTTGGTTAAAGTGTAGTGCAGATAAGGGTTCAATCCCTGGTCAGAGCACATACAAGGATCAACAAATGCATAAATAAGTGAACAACAAATAAACATCTCTCTCTCAAATCAATCGATAATTTTTTAAGTTATTTTAGAGTGAAGCAAAAAATTTTTTAATGGAAGGCTTTACAATTACATCTGCTTTTTTTTTTTTTCTTTTTTTCTAAATACCATATTTTTTGAACCATAAGATGCACCTAGGTTTTAGAGGAGGAAAATAGGAAAAAATAAATTTGAAGCAAAAAATGTGGTAAAAATATTTAATAACATAAATAACATAATATTTCACCAATGTAAATGTAAGCTACATTTCGGACTATAAGACACACCCCCATTTTCCTCCCAAATTTGGGGGGTAAAGTGTGTCTTATAGTCCAAAAAATACGGTACCTATTTCTATAGTTCAACACATAACAGTTAAGACCCATGCAATAAAATACAGAAAAGTAAATGAATATAAACATCTTCTGAGGACTGCTCTTTATAGATATTAATGTGATGCTACCCTCTATTTAAACATATGCTTATGAACTCACTGACTCAGAGAATATTGGATGTGTCAGAATATAGAATTTTAATAAGTAGGAAAAAATCTCAGATAAACTCAATTTTTAGACATGAACAAAAATGTCACTCTTTTTTGCAGGTAGATTTTAATACATTCTTCCTAGTGTAAGGAGTGTGGTAAATCAATAGCAATTCCCAGAATTCTTCTGCTGAGATATTCAAAATGGTAACTCTAATGGGAGTCATATCAGGAAAAAAAAGGCAGATATAAGCCAGGGCTGAGAAGTTCACACAAGAGTTGGAAAGAATTATTGCTCAAAATCTAAACACATCTTGTTCTTGTGTCTTTAAATAACAATGCAAAAGCTTTTATTTGTCATAATTTTAACAAACAATGTAGCCATTTTTCAGAATTGAAAGCACTGATGTGAAGGTAGATAATGTTGAAGAAATTTTCTCTTGTTTAGTAATCACCATTAATGAAAGAAAGATTTCTTAAATACTAATAAATCAGGACTGAATTGACTGGCCATGCATCCAAATTGCTGCATTATTCACACTGGGATTACTCCAAAGATTAGCTGCAAATTGCCCCATAAATTGAATTTATGGTTTCATTTTTCATAACTACTGTGTTATGACAGATGAGAGAAATTTGAGAGGAGAGTGACAGAGATGGACCCAATTTCTTAGTGTTCCATCTTCAAGATTGAGCCAAACTATCTCTACAATTTATTTGGCAAGCAGAGAAACCTGGTGGGCTGAAATCCTGGAGACTCCATGCCACACCCCACTCAGGGAAAGGAAAAGGTCAGCATTGTACTTTTGTCAAGTGGAAGCTAATTGCCGACATCCATGGAGGAGGAAGTGCATATAATTTGTGCTCTATTCTTTGATTTAATCCTTACAGCAGCACCATGGGATAGGAGGTTGTTGCCTCCTTTTAGAGAAAGGAAACACGAGGCACTGAGAAGCTGGGTAAACTGCCCAAGTGTGGCCCCACATCTGTAAAACCCATGCCCCAGACCTCACACCACGTTACTACTAAGAAAAAGCGGCAGTTTCCATCCCACTACCAATCCAGACGTATTAATTTTTACATCTACCAAAGCACTCCTGTTTTCTTTTTGCACCAAAAAATAAACCTTTAAATAAAAGTGATTACGGTCCAAGTTAGGGGAAATACGAACAGATCTACAAACTGGTCATCATGAACACATCTAAATCTTTCACACATCTGTTGTCAGGCTATTATTGAAAAGGTGAAACAATATAAGAGCTGCCAGATCAGAGAGCAGTAAAGGCCTTCTTCTTTATGTGAGGTGTATAACTTGCAGCAATACAGAGAAGGAAAGACAATTTTGTTAGCCTTTAAATTGGGTTTGTATCATCTAGGCCTCTTGGGTTAGAAATGATTGAAAACAAATATTGGGTTGGAGTTAGTGACAAATGCAGTTGCTGCCTTCAGGTTTATAAGACACCAGTGTGCGAACATGTGCTCTGTTTGTAAGACAGATGATTAGGCAGCCTCCCATAGCTTTCTGTTCCTGAAGGGTTTGGTGTCACCATTTTTCTTCTGTAATGGCCTCCAGTACCCTTCCTTTTATCAAACCAGCTCTCACGGCAGCACACAGACCCGGGCATAAATGACACTTCTAAAACATGCAGAAGCAAATTATTTTTATTTACAAATAAATGTTTCCACTTTTCTTACACTGAGGCTGTTAATAAATTTAAGTGTTCCTTTAAGAAGACTGAAATAAAACCTTTACCATTTAAAGGAGAAATTAAAAAACCCTGGGTCTCTGGAGCAATCCCTTCATATCATTTAACCTTTTTACCAATTACTTGATTGTTGATTTTATAATCTTTTCTTAGTGCATATAATGTAATTTTTTAATTCTCTGAAGATAATGTTTAATATTTTAACTTACTCTAGTGTGACATTGTTAGGCAGGATACCGAGCAAGCCAAGGCAGAGAGGGGGAGGGAGACATGTCTCACTTATTAATTCAGCAGCCCTGAGCCTGATCCAATAAGATTGACAGGTGTTCAAAAATCACAAGAAGACCATGGTAGCACAGGAAGAGAGGAACCCTTTAAATTTTGTATGTATCGTTTCCACTATCCAGGAAAGAAATCCTTTGAAAATGTATATTAACACCAAGTTCTGGAGAGAGAAGGAGGAGGGGGAACTAGAAGCTGTTTGGTTACAAGCATAAAACCCCCAAAGTCCTAATAGTCTGGGCAACCAGACTAGCTGGGTGCCCACTTGCAGCTTCATGCTCAAGTGTATTTCATAAATAAATGTGCCATCTCATTTCCACTGTACGTGTTGTCTCTTGCCTGAATTCGTCTCTTACAAGCGAGGCAAGAACCGAGGAGAGGGTGTCCCCTGACTTGGGTCTCTCTGATAACAACATGAGTTTTCAATTACATGTACACATTTCTATACTGGTGCCAGGTTCTGCCTTTATCCCACCAAACTGGTTCCCTTTGTTTGATTATTTTAAATATAGCTAAAGTGTTGACATTTAAATTTATACTCACACATTATTCTTAGTTTACACTACATGGCAAAACAAACTTTACCAAACAATTCCATGCAAATGGGCAATATAATACTAACTCTGAGTGTCTAGAGCAATTCAATTCTGTTCATTTTGAATTTTGCCATTATATGGAAAAGACAAGTTAATATCCACGGTGCACAGGTACTATACTTTAGTGATGCAAGCCCAAATATTCCACTAGTTGTGTGACATTTGGCAAGTTCCTTAATATCTATGAGCTTCTTCATTTAATAACTTCTCCTTATAGACATGTGAGGATGAGGCAAAAAATCTCAACTCTCTGGATCTTATGCATAGGGCATGTTCTCAAGCCTTCACATTATTTCTGAGGCACTCTTGGGCAAAAAGAAAAGGACACCAATGAAGGAAGAACAAAACAATATTAGGCCCAGATCAATGACTTAGAGTTGGGTTTTCGGGACGACTCTAAATGTATAGTATGTAAATGTACATGATCCAAAAATAAATAAATAAATAAAACAACCCTGGGGAATATCTACAAAACGTGAACAGAAGTAACCTTGGGAATTGGGTTAAGTGGATTTTCATTTTCTGTTACATATTTCTGGAATGTTTAAGATTCTTTATAATATGTTTATATTACTTTTGTGATAAGAAATTATAACTATAAAAACTGAAAGCTGTCTAGAATGCAGTTGGTGCTCAGTCTATGGGTTTCTTCTTTTGTCTTCCAGATGTGCTGGCTACAAAAATATAAGCATTTCTTGGTGCATTTATGCTAATACTTATTGAGGGCCTAGTAGCTTCAATTTCTTCTAAGTGTTAAGGATTCAAATGGAGAAAATAGATAAGTTTCTGTCTTCCTTATTTTTCATGGCAGAGGGTGAAACAAACCTTTCGAAATTGTTAATAAGGAAAGTTTTAAAGAGTTTTCTCTCTATATGATTGTCTCTCAATTAAATCAATACTACAAAGACTTTCCACACCTAAAAATTGGCCACTATCCTCTGAGAACTAGTGTTAGGAAAATATTTCACACATATGTTAGCAAAATATAGAGTGTCATGATACTATAGCAATTTGTGAGTAAAACATTAATAAGCATACATTCACTTAAACTCTTTATGTGATTTCAGCTTTTATAGGTCAAAATGGTCAAATAGCAATTTCACAGGATTTAACTTACTTTACTATCAAGATAGTTTTAAGACAATATTACACCCAGGTTCAATGAAGATCCCCACAAAATAAATGCATTTTTCACTTTATAAACCTTAACTTGAGCACAGCTAAGAATTTTCAAAATAATTTACTAGACAATTTTTATTATCTGCAGAAATGAATGGGAACTGCAACACATATAAACCAAAGTGACTGGAAGTCCAAAAATCATTCACATGTGACTTTCAAATATTCCCCCAAAAGTACAAGGATAATGCCTTAGTCAATGATATCAACACAAGAGGCTTAGTCACCTGTTCTGTTAAACCATATCAATAACTCAAAAGCAGGGTGTGCAGAATGCAAACTCCTCAGTTCCTCCAGAGAACACTTCAACAATTTTGTCCAGCCAATAATTTAAGGAGAGAAAACTTTAGTGAGGTCTAAGAGCAAGGGAAACCTTTCTTGGCCTGTAGCAAACCAATACCTTCACTCACAGGAACTATGAGAGGTAAGTAACAACAACAACAATGGAAACAACAAAGTAAAACTCCCTGAAGAAGCAGGTGCTTAGGTCAGCGATTTTCAATGTGTGTGCCACAAGAATTTTTTAAATGGGCTATACTTACTATTTAGTCAGAGGCATTGACCTCTTTTCCCTTACTTTGTCAAATTAAACAAATGACAACAGCCAACACAACAATAGCTATCCAGTGTTCATTTTAAAAAAATATTTTTTAGTGTGCCGCAAAATTTTAGTAATTAGTTTATGCATGCCATGAGATGAAAAAGGGTTGAAAATCGTTGCCTTAGATGGTTAAATCTGAGTAATACAAGCAGGGGTTTCCAAACTTTTGGCATCTCTGGATCAAACTGGAAGAAGAGTTGTCTTCTTCATACATTAAATATACAAGCACTCCATCACTGGTTGTGTAAATAAAACTATAGAATGAAACTTCAAATCAAAATGAAATGCACAAACACTAACAAAAACTGATGAGCAAAAAAGAAGTTTTAAGTAAATTTACGATTTTGTGTTGGGCCACATTCATAGTCATCCTGGGCCACATGCAGCCCGCGGGCCTTGGGTTGGACACCCCTGCGGCCTAAAGTGTTTCCGGGCACTCTTGGAGAACTAGAAATCAGTGCCAGTGCTCAAGTGGGAAATTGCAGAGAGCATGATGGGATTTCTGGACAGGCACAGAAGTTGGCACATAACTGTCCTGTTTCTGACACACCTCTCTGAGCAAGGAACAAGGAATCTGGGGCTTGGCTTGGGCTTGCATCCTGGGAGCTGACAGCGGGTGGAAGTAAATGGACATGATCTCGAGGAGGGCAGCCTGGACGGCCTGTTATCCTCTGCTGCCACAAGGCATCGAAAGTACGCCATTTCCATCAGTCCTCCATGTCAGGAGACAGAAACCAGTCCCTTAGGCACCCCCCCGACCCCCAAAACTGGAATAGTAGACACATATTTTTCTCTTCCCTTTTCCTCCTGAGGGAGAAGATGCAAATTGTGCTCTTCCACTTGATATCAGGGACCTGTGCTGGCTTTGGGGATGGGCAGATGTAATTAAAATGAACCAGCTTTTCTGACCCAGTTCAGTGTGGCTATTCCTGGCCTTGAGCTTTCCTGGGGTACCACAACTTCCTAACTAGTTTAATAAGTTTACATAAAACCTTTTTGGAGTATCTCTATCTGTTAAATTGGTATCTTTTAGGGGCGACAAGTTTAAGGCTAGCAGTTTTGCCATCCTGTTTATGTTGCTTTCCTACCTTCAGTGATTTTTAGCATAGTGTTTTAAATGTTCTTAAATTATTTGTTATTTGACTTTTTGTGGACTATTACTGCTGTTTGTTGTTTCAGCTGAATCTTTAGTGTATAGAGTCATATGTCATATGATGACACTTTTGTCAACTATAAATCACATATATGATGGTGGTACCATAAAATTATATGCACTGAGAAATTCCTATTGTCTAGTTATGTTATAGCTGTTGTAGTGTCATAGCACAAGACATTATTTGCATGTTTGTGGTCCTGCTGATACACACTGTTTATAAAGTCTACAATAACGCACAGAAGTGTCCTAGGCCTTCGCACTCACTCACCACTTTCTTACTCAGAGCAATTTCCAGTCCTGCAAGCTCCATTCATGGAAAGTGCCTTCTACAGGTGCAGCATTTTGTAATCTTTTATACTGTATTTATCCTGTACTTTTTCTATGTTTAAGTACACAAACACTTATCATTAAGTTACAATTGCCTACAGTACTCAGTACAGTAACACATTAAGTTTGTAGCCTAAGAACAATGGGCTATACCATATAACCTAGGTGTGCAGTGGAATATACCATCTTGGTCTGTGTAAGTACACTTTATGATGTTCACACATTGATGCAATCGCCTAATGACACACTTCTCACAATGTATCCTCGTCATTAAACGATGCACGACTCTGTATTTATGATCTGGTATTGTGAGCTTGCCATCTCTGATTGAGAATACTGTGCAGCCTCAGTTGAGATATTGTTCATTCAGAGCTATTATGCATGCTTCCATTAATTCCCATTGTAATGCTACTAGCTGAAGGCCAATCTTATGATAATACCCTATATATTAGATTCTTGGATCATGCAAGTAATGTAAATTTAAATCTCTATATGATATAAAAATACATTCCCATAGTTGCAGATTTTTAGGTAAAACTTCCAGCTTTGAAAGTTTACTCAGACTGAAAAGAGAACTGGCAAACCTCTTCATCATCATCCTAAGTTGGTTGTTCACTTTTTAAAAATTTTTATTTCAAGCTATATCTTGAAAGGGAAAAAATTATTCTCATTTGTTGAAAGATTTCCTCTTAACCAGAGCAAAGGTATATCTTATGTCATCATTTTTCCTCTACTACTTTGGAAGTTATATACTCTATTCCTAATTTACCAAAACATAAAATCAGTCGGCATCATTATCTTTCTCCTAAACAATGTAAGGCACTTAGAACAATTTCACATTAATCATTTTTCTCTTAATTTATGACTATAATTTTCTCATTTTCATATATGCTTCTCAAATTTTGCCAAATTTTATTTTTGTTTCTTATAATTAATCCTTGTCTAGTGATACATTTACCACTTTCTTTGCTTATAATTTTTACTTGCATGTGCCATCATTTCCTTTTTGTCAGAAATAGATGGATGAGAATATCCTTCAAGGTGGGTCTGCTGGTGACAAAGTGTCTCATGTTTATTTATCTAAAATTATCTTTTGTATCTTTCCATTTTGAAATATATTTTAACTATGTATGCAATTTTTGGTGGATAGTTATTTGACCTGAACTTACTGAAAATATCTTGTCTTCCAGTTTTGTTATTATTGAGAACTCACTTTTCAGTAAAATTTCACTCCTCCAAACATTATCTGTTTTATTCTCCCTTTTGTATTTGAAATTTTTCTGATTCATTGTAATTGGTCTAGATATGAGTGTCAGATCCTATTTAGAATATAAAGGTAGTAATCCTTCATAAATTCTGAACAATGTTTAACCATTTTTCTTAATTTATTTTTAACTTTTTAAGCTCTTTCTCTCTGCTATGTTGTGATTAACTTTTTACTACCTCTTCATCAGTTTTAAAACTGCTGATAAAATTGTTTAATACATTTTGTTTTTATTTCTAGGATTTCTATATTGTTGCTGTTTGAATATTTTGGTCATTTAATAATCCCTTACTTCATACTATTATGTTCAATATATTTTTAAATATTTTTATCATTGGTATGGTCTGGGTGGTTGTGTCTCCTCCACCCAAATTCATATGTTGAAATCCTATACCTCAAAATGATGGTAATAGGAGGCGAGGCTTTTGGAAGGTGATTATGTCATAAGGGTGGGAACTTCAAGAATGGAATTCATGTTCTTAAAAAAGAGACTCCATGGGGCCCCCTAACCCCTTCCACCTGCTACCGTACAGCAAGAAGACACTATCCATGAACCAGAAAGTGGGCTATGAACTAGATATCAACATTACGGTGCCTTTATCTTGGACATGCCACATGATATAGGTTTGGGTTGTAAATCCATTTGAAGTCCAGTTTTTAGATATACATTTCAAAGGAGATTTCTTTCATTAGTGCCTAGTTAGCACCAAGATTCAAGACAGACACCTCTTCTTTAGCAAAGTCCCATAGGGAACAGGCTTGTTCCTAATCACCTATACACTGGTAGAATAATCTTCAGACTGTTCTCTGCCACTTTTCATAACATAAGGAAATAACCTCAAGGCCTAAGCCAATTTCACTGCTCTCTTTACTCTGAGAAATCTGGTAGTATGTAGTTTTTGGCCAGTATGCTTCATATTCTTGTCAGCTCATTAATGTGTTCTAACACATTAGAACACATTATATTCAATAACAGGGGAGATCAGATTACAAAATCTACCAAACTAAGAAAAAATGGCAGTTTTTATCTTTCTCATACACATTTTGTATAGCATGAAGTCCTTCGAAAGATCCAGCTTTAAGCAGGATGGCCTCAGTTCAAAATTCAAATCTCTGAGCTTCACGCCTTTTCCCCTGTGTGATGTGGGCATTAAAGCCTCGGCGCCCATATTACCAACGCCCCCCAACCATTCTCAACCTCCTCGATCACACAGGACATATGTGGGGTTTAGTGTCTTCTTTGTTTTTGTTCTCTGGACATTTTAACGAATTTATTTAAAATGCAGTATACATTTAAAGAAACACTGTGGTATTTTATAAATATTCTTATAGCATTCCCAAAAAATTTTAAAGATTTTATTTATTCACTTTTAGAGAGGGGGAAGGGAGGGGGAAAGAGAGGGAGAGAAACGATAATGCAAGAGAGATACATGGATCAGTTGTCTCTCTTACATGCCCCAACTGGGGACCAAACCCACAACAGAGGCATGTGCCCTGACCAGGAATTGAACCAGCGATCTTTCATTTTGTGGGATGATGCCCAACCCTCTGAGCTACACTGGTCAGGGTGCATCCCTAATCTTTTAAGCAGATGTATAATAAGGTTATATATTCCCCCATAATGTTCCTTAAAATTTGGGGCACCTGTTTACCAAAAGTAAATGGATTAAAAAATAGAATTACTTTTGCTAATTTAAAAATATTGAATTATATGGCTTATTTCAACTGACTTTTATCAGAGTATTTTATATCATATATAATGTATATTCCCTTGAAAATTGAATATGGTATCTTGCACATTTTAACAGTAACTTTATGGAATTTTTTTTTCCATTTGCAATCATCTTGTCATGGTTAGGGAAAATGTTGTTTGGTTTTTGAACCAGAAATGTTCTGCTCCTACCCCCTGTACAGTACTGTCAGACTCCACAGGTTCAAGGGCTCAGACCACACGTCTCCCCTCATTTCAGATGCCAACCACAGTCTTGGGGGCTTGATCAGTTATAAATTCAGGGTTTCCCAGGACAAACTCTGCTTCAATAATTTATTAGAATGACTCACAGAATTCAAGAGAGTGCTATACTTATGATTATAGTTTACTGTAGAGTAGACAGCTGAAGAACAACCAAATAAGGAAGAGCTACAAAGGGAAAGTTAGGCCTGGCAGAGTTCCAGAGTTTCCATGGCCTTTCCCACAGCAGGCAGCTGTACCACCCTCTCTGTGCATCAGTGAGTGAATCAGCCAAAAAGTCCCACTGGGCCTCTAGATCCAGCATTTTTATGGAGTTTGTCATCGTAAGGAACATTCAAACCTGTAGAGAATTTTTGTGATTTTATTTGAGCAAAACTGATGACAATTGCCAGGAAGCAAAACCTCGATGGATTGAAAAATGCTCCAGAAAAAGGCCATTTTGCACCTTATTTTATACATTAAAATCAAAAGAGAAGACTTAAGTGAGTTACACAAAGTCCCTTGGTGGTACATTAGGAAGGTGGGAGAAAGCAAAGGGGGACCTCTGGGACTGGATAAAAAGTAGAATGATAGAAACACCTTTTACATAGGTGAGTACAGGATAGTTAACAACTAACATGATAACAATGAGATCTCCCTCTGGTGTGTTGCCTGTACTTGGAAGGGTCTGGAAAAAGGAAATTATTTTGACATTCCAAAGGTGTTATTGTAATGGAAAAAGTCAATAGACAGGCTTAATTAAGGTAAAGATGGACTTTCGGCAGGCAAGATTCCTTCCTGTCATGACCTGTTTTTAGTTAGCAAGCTTTTAACTTCAGACCATCCTATGTGGTTATTTTAGGTCTCTGAGTTTGTAAGGCCACCATGCAGGCCTCCCCTGATCCTGTCAGTTTAGCCTGTGGCCCCTTTTTGTCCACAAGCTTCACCATGTAGGCACGATTGATCAATCATTGGCCACATGATAAAACTCAAGTTACGGTTCCTGTCTTCTCCGTGGAGGGCCAGCTGGCCCAGAGTTCTAACCCTCTAATCCTGTGGCTGGCATTTCTAGTGACCAGTTCCCAGCCTGAAGCTATGTAGGGGCCCGTGACTACTTGATTCATTACAATAACAAGGGCATTAATCACTCAGGAAATTCCATAGGTTTTGAAGCTATATGGCAGGAGCCAGGAACAAAGACCAGGTATATATGCGTATATATATATACATATATGTATATAATTATACTACAATCATTTATATCCAAAATATGACAATATGTTAGTTAACATATAAAGTACTTCAGAAAAATCAATCAATAAATAAGTAATGAGTAGGCCAATTCATTCCTAATATATACTAACATTGTGTGTAATTCTAATAGTCTAGGTGCAAATTCATACTCT
Organism: Desmodus rotundus; assembly: GCF_022682495.2. Classification (NCBI taxonomy): domain Eukaryota; kingdom Metazoa; phylum Chordata; class Mammalia; order Chiroptera; family Phyllostomidae; genus Desmodus; species Desmodus rotundus. The sequence continues at coordinate 55,062,650 of NC_071399.1, read as the reverse complement.
AATATTGTAACAGGGTGCAGCCAAAGGGGAGCTCCAAGTAAGGATTTGTAATGGGACCCAGAACTCAGGGTGTTCAGGAAATATTACAGAAAAATATATATAGGATTTTATATTTTCCTCACCCCTCACCCCCACCAGTCTGATCTAGGGAATGGGACACAGGGAGCAGGGCCATTCAGAGCTGTTTTGTACAGTAACAGCTGTGCAGCTAAGCCCTGGCATGGTCAATTAACATATCTATAATCTTTAACTGGTTTCATAGATGTGTTAAATAGCTGTGACCGCAGGGAAGTGGTAGTGACTTCAACCCAGGATGCAACTGGGAAACAACTCCCCCTGGTTACAGGACTGCATGAGAGCTTGGAGATGATTGGCTCCACCCCATGGGGCCATGCCTGCCCAGACTATGGCAGCCCAGTAAAGCTGGAAGAACATGGGAATGCTGGCAGGTGTAACTGATTGTGGGAGGAGTTGGAAATGGGGCTGCAGAGGAAGATTGGTGGGGATTTAAACCTAGGCGCAGCAGCCATACCAGAGAGAGGACCATGGGGCTCTGGCAGAGGTTGGGACAACGCAGCTTTGGAATGCTCCCTTTTGCTGCATGGCCTAGGCAGCAGGAGAGACTTTGCCTGGAAGAAAAGGAGTGAAAGGATTCTTGCTGGTGGGCCATGAGAATGTGCTACATGGCTCTGGATTAACTGGAGATTAGCAGCATTGATACAGCAGATGGTGATGGTGCTGGAACTGAGGGGCTGCCTGAACCACGGACTTCTACTTCTTTTCTTGAGATACGGTACCCCAGACTGGGCAAAGGGGAGAAGGAAGAATTATGTGCTTTTGTGGATATTCTAAGGAATTTTAGTATTTTAATGAAGACGTTAAGTCATTACTCTAAGTCTGTATAACTTTTAAATAAATAATTCCTTTCCTTTTCATCAATCTCTGGCATTAAGAGACGTCTTTCCTCTGGTGGCAGGCAAAGGGAACCTAGTAGGTGGGGGGAACCCCCAGAGAAAAAGGGGGGGTCCTTTTGGTAATAGTATATTGTTCACTCCCCCGTCCCCGGGTCTGTTCTGTAACAATATCAACTTTTACATGGGTATGAGGGGAGGATCTAAAAAGCCCCAGAATTATCTTTTGGAGGGTGGACCCCTTATAATACAGGCCCCCAGTTAGGTGAGTGTTCTAAGAACCCATCCATATCAATGTACCAACTGGCATTCTGGTGAGAGGCTATGTTTGGCTTCGGTGATCTTTCTTTTTTGAAGACTCTTTCAACATGTTTGCCCATTTCATGGTGGGCGAGTATTCAGCAGTTTTTGACCAAAATTGGCATGACCCCTGTGCCCTACCCTCCCTATTCACCCAATCTTGCCCTGAGCAACTTTCTTTTGGTTCCCTGGATGAAAAAAGCCCTCAAAGGGAAACATTTTGCTGATGTGGAAGAGGTGAAACAAAAAATGGCAGAAGCACTAAAAGGCATCAAAATCGATGAGTTCAAAAACCATTTTGAGCAGCAGAAAAAAATGTCTCAAGAGTTATATTTCGTCAAATGGAGAGTACTTTGCAAGTGATTGAAGTTTAAATGTGTAAGAATAAATACATGATTTTTTATAAATAAATTCTGGGTTTTGAGGTCCACTCTCATAAATGGAAACATTAAAAAAGAGGTTCATATTATATGCTATATTAAAGAGGTTCATAATTTCATAATTATGAAATGTCCAACTGAATATTATAATATTATTTTTATAGGTAAATTTAGATTTCATGACTTGCTTTTAAACTCACAAAACTATGTAGCAAATCTAGAGTTCAACTGACTCCAAATTCAATGATCTTAGCTAACATCATAGTTTGCACCATAATGCCTGTGATTTTGATCAGATAAAATAGAAATGCATCTTTTGTTTATTATTTTGTTTTGTATTCTCCCTCACCACCATTAACAAGGAGGAAATCATCTTTACCTTTAAATTCCTTCAGAGTGCTTTGGGCACAGCCAATTAATACTGTTGTTCCTTTGAGCATAGAGAAGGATGTTAATTTGGTTAACAAGCATATGGTCATTTGCTTATTGTAAGTTAGAGCTAGCAAAAGAAGCTAACTATAAAGCTCTGCTTGTCTCCCTATCTCCTATGGAAGGCCTTTGCTGAACTTGATTTAATGCAGGCGTAGTGCTGTATAATGAATATTGTATTTTCCATTTCCATAGTGAACTAAAATAACCTATTCTAAGTGTTAGAATGTAATAATCCATACATTGTTATTTTTTATTGATAGGATTTTACATTCTGAGATCCATTCAGGCATATCCAACCCCAAATACCTTTAACAAATTTAATTCTGTGCATGAAAGTTATTATATACATCATCACGCTTTTTACCTAACTGCATAGCATTTAATTTCATGAGTGTAATGGAACTGTAGACATTAGCTCTATTTCCATATGTTGCAATTGAAAAAATGAACTCTTTTTAATACAATCAAGGATGAATAGTTACGCTGTAGCACTTAATTGAAACTGATACTTAGTTAAAAAGTTTCCTTTTTCTGGATACTTAAAAAAATAGATGTGATAGATCAATTAAAATCAGGATGATATAATTCATCAAACTGCATTTAGGCCAGCAGATATTCTATACAGGGCAAACAAAAAAATTTATTTTATATTTTTAGTTAGTAGTCAATTTTTATGTCTTGAGTTTAAATAAGCATCTGATTTTTCTTCCAATATATGTAAAGGATATTTTGACATAGAGAAGCATAGCAAAGTAAGAAATATTGTAATAATTAACTGAATTATTCCTGGCATGCCATGAACAATTACAGGATTAATAACCACCCAACCAAATGGTGTTATGTTGGAATAAATTGACCGACAAGGTTTCTCAGCTAGGAAATGAAGCTCAGATAGATCATCAATAAAGTCGGCTGTGACAAGCATACTTGTGAGAACTCCACTATTTTACATTTACAAAATATGACCATGGTAACTGTGCTTAATGATTGGAAGAAGGTATTTAAAAATTCATTTAGGATATTTTGCCCTTTTTAATTGCCTGCTGAAAGACATAATGTTTAACGGTCATTAATGTACTATACAATCTACATTTAATTAAATACCTGTGACTTCTGAAAGCCACTGAAAAACAGTCTTTCCTAAATAAAGAAAACAGCAAAATCTAGAGGAAGAAAAAAAGGGAACTGCAGCTTGGTCCAAATATGTGACATGACAGATGTATCCACATTAAGAATGATGTTGGATTAACAACAGAGATAACTTTGAAATGAATGATACCACATGCCCTACTATGAGATAATATGTAATCTCATGGGAGATTATATATCCCACCTCCTGAATGCATTTATTAAAAGGTTTAACTTAAAAGAAATAACTAAAAGATCAGGTAAAGCTTCAATATTTACATTTTTATTATATATAGTGTTTGTAGATAGCTGTTAACTTTAAATCAGAAGAAGAGGGCAGAAAAAATTTTAAAAACAAGAGTAAAAAAAAGGAAAGTTTGAAATATTGAAAATGTCATGCATGTGAATGTCTTAAATTATTTTCAGACTAATTGGGTTCATGAGGATATAATAACTAAAATCATATTCAACTGCAAGCAGGAGGAATTAATTTGTAAACTAATTTGAAATCTCCCTAGATTTTTACTTCCCAATCATCTTTCAAATAAATGACCTGGCTGAACCATCAACTTCCTGTATAATAACAGTAGCGTACCAGAATCTATCTTTAACTTAGTTTTCTCCTTAATGACATAAAGGTAATTGCCCCATAGAAGGCTACTGTAAAAATAATTAAGTGGAAAAAATATAATGCACTTGAAAACTTAAAAATATATTCCCCCTGTTATGAAGTAGATAGTAGCTATAACAACAGTACCAGTTCCAGAAGCTTTTCTCTATGGCCTCCTCCCTTCAATCTTTAACACAGTGATTTCCCCAAAGTGATAGTTTCTTCTTTCATTTCTTCTTACTCTATCCTTTCTTCCCTTTCCTGCACTTGAGTCAGAGCTTCAAGTGCAACCTATACACACCTCTTTCTCTTATTTTTCCCTTTCTCTCTTAAGCATATCTACTTCCCTGCCCCATAATCCCTCTCAACTCAACCTGTTCAAAACAAAAATTAGGATTTTGTCCCTCAAATCCCTTCTTTTATGTTCCCTCCCAATTCACTAGGATGATAATGTCTCCAAATGTTTATTCCTTATATTCAATTAACACCCCAAATTCTCTCATTGCTCCTATCTTCTGCCTTGATATTATCTGCTTTTCTCTACCTGATTTTAAAGGCTGCCATGTATGCACCCTTACCTCATTCCGACCAATGCTCACATAACTGTCAATATACCCTTTTAAACCTTTTTTTTTATTGTTGTTCAATTATAGTTGTCTGCATTTTCTCCCCACCCCTCCACCCCACCCCAGCCAAAGCCACCTCCCTCCCCTGCCTCCACACTCCCCCTTGATTTTGTCCATGTGTCTTTTATAGTAGTTCCTGAAAACTCCTCTCCCCACTATCCCCTCCCCACTCCCCTCTGGCAATCATTACCCTTCTAAACCTTTTGCTTAAAACTTCATTAATCCAAATGTTCTCAGCATAAAATGCAAATGCTTCACCATGAGATGCAAGTGTCCCACACACTGGGTCTTGCACACCACTTCATCATCAGGTCTTCCCACTTTCTCTTGTCCCCAGAGATTCAAGTCATACTGACCTATCAGAAGTTTCCTGAATGTGCCAAGCCCACTAATTGGTATTTGTCTTTGCAAATATTAGTTTATCTGTCCAGAAAGTCTTTCTTTTTCCCCTCTTCCTTCTCCATGGGAAGGTAGGGTTATTATCAGTGAAAGTGGGATTCTTGCAGTATCTGGAGGAAAAGAATTTCCTGAGATTCACACGGGAGCATGTGGCTCTGTGGTGTGGTTCAATGACATAAAATTAAAGGGGTTTCTTTTTGATTTCCCAATGTCCTATCTCCATGTGTCTTCAGTCAGGCAGGATGAAGGCCACTGCCCAGAGTTTATGCTCCATATCAAAATACAGTCTAGTCCAGCATTGAGTTAGCTTAGTATGTGTTTTCAACTGTAGTTCATTGCTGTGCTTCAGTATTCAGGCTCCCTCCTGGGGGCCATGGAGAGAACAGGTGCATTCACATGGTGAATGTAGATCACAAGCAAGAGAGAAAGTTTCTTTATTCCCCTGGGTTTATATCCAGGAGCTTGGGTTTGGGACAGACCAGGTGCTTTCTCAAAATGACCAATCAACTTCCCAAACTTTTGTGGGATTTAGATAAGGTTGACCCCCTAGTTAGACTGACAGGCCTCTATAGTCTAGCTCCTCCCCCTGCTCCCCTCAACAATCCAGTACCGAACCAGGGAAGGGAGGAGCATGAATCCCCTTGGCAGAGTGTGAAAAGCTGCAGCTTCCTGATGAAGCAAACAGGCTACTGTTTCCCAATTTATTTGGTTCACTGTCTAGTTCCCTTGGCTCTCCTTTTCTAGGTAAATATTGATGAGAACATGGTAACCCAACCCCCACCCCAATGTGAACTACATGCCTTGCCTAATGTCCTGGGGTAACCTCCAGTAGTAATTTTCACAATATTATCACAATTACTAATGCTATGTGTGGCTCATCCAACCACACATGAATTCACATTGCAAGCAGGTTCCCCAGGAATCATACTCTGAAATATAGATGTGCATTACAGGAAGTTACTAAAGAGTGTTTTTAATATTTTCAGTATCAAAAATTATAGGGGAGTAAAGGACATAGGAGTGGACAGAGAGAGGAGTTAAACTGGGAATTAATGCAATTACAGCAAAAGCCTCAGCTGATCTTATAGGGAGCTCTAAACTTGGGATGGCCCTTCAGAATTGTTACAAATTGGGGCAAGATAACGAATCCCTGATAGATCAGTTATTAGATATGGGTTTCTTCTGGGAAATAAGCATGATCTTGGGTGAGGTGTCTTTCTTCAGTTACGGGCAAGGCTGGAAGAGAGACTCCACTAAGAGCCACCAGCCACCAACATTCCCAGCAGCTGGGGTGATGGTATATGAGCAGAACACTGTGCAATCCACTGCAGCTTATTAAAAACAAAAACTTTTTCTCATTCATTTTTATATGCCCTGGGCTTACTGAGATCCTGAATTATAAGAGGCATTCAAAAATAAATGTTTATTGAATGAATGTATAGTATGGTTTGTAGTCAAATTCATCTTTCTGAAAGCAATCCGTGATGCAGATACCTTATGTTCAATCTGAAAATAAGGACCAAAGAAAATACAAAGTGCAGAATAAATAGTTTTAATCTAACTACAGTTCCTTGGCTTCTTAGAAGACTCATAATGATCCTCTGTCTTTCATCTCCCCAACAGAATGAGAAGTTAAAAGAACAGCAGCCAGGAATGAAATACAGAAGAAAAGTCTTTGTATTAAAAGGACATTCATACAGTTTTTCATTTGAAGAAAATGAAAGGCTGCAGCATTCCTAATATTAGTTGAATCCCAACATTCTGCTCTTATTTACATTTGGTAAAGCAAGTCAATCAGATGCCCAAGTGCAGACTTAGCTGGTTACATTAGACTTGCATGTAGGCAAATGAGATACACTAAACACAGAATGCTGTTGCTAAACACTATACAGGTTTCATGCTTACATTTTACCTGGGAAATTAAAAAAAAAGGAAAAAAGGACACAAACTTGATGCAGGCTTACTAATATGCAGCCGAGACATATGATGAGAAAGACTAGGGATGACAAGTTGGCAGGGAGGGGCTGCTGGAAAGGGAAAAGATCAGTAGTTCTTCAGTATGTTAGGATCTAAATGTCAAC